>NW_026535823.1:23828392-24440714 GCF_028551555.1 Melozone crissalis | reverse complement strand
ACAAACATTTTGGGAAATGGGATTTATAAAGGAAGCATAGTGCACAGCCACACCCTTCATCTCCCAGCAATGAGTTTGCCAAAAGAGCAAATCTTTGTCTTCAGAGATTCTCACAGAAACAGAGGATAAAAACAGTATATTCTATCATGTTTACACCTACCCTGGGAAAAAAAAAAAAAACATGCTGATGTCTTAGAAAGCATGAGAAAAAATAGAGAAGATAGTGATTTTGGAGAATGGTTTTATGTAGAAAAACCGAAGCAGCTTCATTGCTTCATCATCGTAGAAGAATCATTAACAAACAACTTAACGACAGCCAGTAAATAGATGCTGAAAGAAAATTGCTGGTGACGTGTTTTTTTTAATAGGCAAAAAAAATGGCCCAGCTCCAAATCACTGAGTGTTTAAATTAGGCCAGAAGGAGGATGAAGAGAGCAATGGGATTCACTCAGGTTTTCAAGGAGTACACTGAGGAAGCATGCTGAGAACTAGAGGCGGTCTCAGTGGAGCTAGCAGGAGGGGTTTTTTGGACACCAGGTTAGCAGACAGCAATAATTTAACTTAAAAAGAACAAGAAAAATGGATGCTGACTTTTTAATCCTACACTCTGTTATTCAATTGCAGAGCATAACATGCTGGAGGAAGAAGTTCCTTGAAACATTCTTCTCCAATGTCCTCCATGGTGTCCTGGACGTTTCCTCTGACTGGCGCCTCCACGACCGTCACTTCTCGCCACTGCTGCACAGCTCCCCGCACGTTTCCCAGCTCACCCTGTGCAACATGCTCCAGGGGGCTGTGGAGCTCACTGCCCAGCACAACCACGAGGTGCTGGAAAACCTGGCTGCCTCCCTGCGGGTCCTGAAGTTCCAGCACCTCCTCTTCTGCAGCCAGTCCATCAGGTGCTCGCTGGTTTTGCTCCTCCACCGGCTGATCCACCACGGCTCTGTCAGCCAGGTGTCCATGAGCTCCTGGCCTGTTTCTGACACGCTTCTTCTCATCCTCATCCTCACCATGAGCGCTGGGTTTGGGCGCGTGGGACATGGCATCGCCTGTGACGGCAGCCCGTGTCGCCTTTGCAGAGAGGAGGACCTAGCCCAAAGCCAGCAGTCAGCACAGGAGGGAGCAGAGAGGGGCTGTGATGCTGAGCAGGAGGGGAGCGGTGCTGAGAACCAGAAGAGATCCCCAGAAGAGGCTGATGCTTGCATGACCTCTGTCCTCTCTGGCCCCAGAAGTCCTCCCCTGCGAAACCCAGCATGTAAAGAGACAAGCAGTGAGGTGCCCTGTGGCCACACCAACATTCAGGGGGGCTCTTCCCCTCGTTCCAGCTCACAGCAGCTGTCCTGTCACCCTGTTCCTCGAAAGACACGCAGATGGCAGAAACCTGCAGCGGGGAGGAAACGTCGCCGCCTCAGGCGGAGCAGGGGACACTATGCTGACCCAGAAGATCTCTATGATTTTGTTTTTACTGTTGCTAGAGAGGATAATTCAGGGTTACTGGACAAAACCAGGACCACAGAGGGAGAGAACACTGAGAACTGGACTAGTTCCTCCTCAGGATCTCCAGGCCATGTTGGCTGTAAGAAAAGAGGAGGACCTGCTGCAACCCTTTCTCTGAAAGGTGGTCACCGCTTCCGAAGTGTCTCCACACTGGAATTGTTCTCCGTTCGTTTGAATGAGGTGACATGTTGGACTCTGAGTAACCTGCTGAGCTCCTGGGTGTCTTTAGAAAACCTGGTTCTGTCCTACAATGGTCAGTGCTGTGAATAGTACACTTCCTTCTAGCCCCGCTCTAATGGTCTGGCTTACTGCTTACCCTGCTTTAGTTTTCACAGGAAGGGGCATTGTAGGAGTATCGGTGCCCCATCTTGAGAAAGGTGTTGGGTGAGATTTAATGAGTGTGAGGACTTAAGGGAGAGAATGGGATCCCTCTGTCCCAGAGCAGCCCCTGGCTTTGTTCTTAAACACCTTTCAGAGAGAGCAAAGGGAAGAGCCAGATCTGCATCTCCTGTGCACAGAGCATAGCTTAAGGATGCGTGGATAAAGCGGTCTGTGGGTTCAGCCTTTGACTCGGGCTGCCATTGCTGCAGCTCCTACACACACAGCTAACACTCTTCTGTACAAATGCTGTTGCAGACCTGAATACCAACATCTCCTACATCCTGTCCGGGCTCCGGGCCCTGTCGCAGCACCCCGAGTGCCGGTTCCGCGTGCTCCGCGTGAGCGACACGTTCTCGCACATGCCCTGCACGGAGCTGGTGCGCTGCGCCCTGAGCGCCCTGCCCCAGCTCCGCACGCTCTCCATCAGCTTCGACCGCAAATACCCGCTGGAGGCCACCAGGCCAGAGGCGAGCCCGAGCTGCAGTGAGGCAGAAATCCCAGGTAGGAATCCTCATTCTGAGTGATGGCCAGGACTTGGCAGCAGGTAGAGCTGTAAAGGCTTGGTACAGGCTTCACTCAACACTATTATGGTGGTTTGTGCTTAGGCAATTACAGCGTTACCTTTCTCAGTTAGTTCCTGTTGCAGTTTGTTCCTTGCAGTCTAAGGTGTTCTGTGGAGCTGGAATCTTGGAGAAAATGTTTTATTGCTGTATCCCAGCATGCTGCAACATCAGTTTTGTGCAGGGCCAGTCACAACCTGCTACCTGTGATTGTCCATGGCGATCATCTCCTACCAGATCTGTAAATTGACTGGGAGCTTCCACTTTGTCTATCCCATTGACTGTGAGGCTGTAAGCCTTAGACACCCCCTTAAGCAGAGGGAAAGCATCCTTAGATCATCACAGTACCACAGGAGATGGCAAAGCACTGCTCAAGCCTTTGGATTACAGCCTGGGAGCTACAGCAGTGGGTGCTCAGCTCACAGGTCTCCCATCACCCTTACTAGCCCTTGAATTGCCAGAAAAGCAGCGAGCAAAGCCTGAGTGTGTTTGGAGTGGGGTCAGGAAAGACCTGTGCTCTGGGAAGGTACTGACTGCCTCGTGCCTTAAAGGGTGACCTTTTCTCAAGCATTGGTGAGCACAGTAGAAATTGGTGGCCCCATAGTCTGGCAGGAATCCTGGAGTGAGCTGTGAGTGATTGACATGCCCCAGGTCTGAGATGCCAGAGCTCCTCAGGGCAGGGCATGGTGCATGGGCAGTTTCTACCAACCTAAAGCATGGTGGTGTTGGGCATCCAGGCTTCCTGCTTGCTGTAGCTACACTGGAGACAGGCACTCCACAGCAAACTCTTGCATTGTTTTTCTTCCCTTAGAAAGCTGCCTGGAAGTGCTGGAGATCCGATTCCCCAGAGAACCTCTGCACGCTGCGCTCCTGCTGCCGGTGCTCAAGGCGTCCAAGTCCCTCCAGCAGCTGTCCCTTGACAGTGCCACCCTGCCCTGCCCCCAGGAGCTGGGGCTCCTTTTGGAGGTGCTCAAAGGTATTCTAACCCATAGGCAGCATCACTGGGGCACACACTCTGTAACTTCCATGCTGTGGTCTTCCATCCTCTATCATGAAGCAGCTTAGGTGGGTCCATCTGTTTAGCATGGACATCCTTGAAGTCTCCCAAGAAAAGGAAATGGGTGTCAACCATCCCATGTTCTGTGTTACATGGATGATCCTGCACAGCACAATGGTTCCTTTTTAATTATCCACAATCCAGCACAAATTACCCAGTCTAAGTCAGTTTCTGAGTGTTAGCTGGTAGCTGGGTCAGGGGCTTTTTGTCCCAAGGATGTGCAGTGCTTTACCTGAGAACTTGTTTTGCTTTTAGAGTGTACTCCAAATTTGAATAAACTGAGCTTTCATGATGTGAACCTGGCTGAGCACCAGAAAGAAGTTCTGCTTCTGCTTCAGGATCCTGGCCTACAAGGTACAGCCAGCTCCTGGATGCTTGGAGAAGTGCTGTGGGTGGCTGCTTTTGGCTGACTGGCATTTAAGAGGGGAATGTTTGGATGTGTAAGGTGTCCAATGTCAAAGACATTTGGAGCAGATCTGCAGGTGTTGTCAGAGTGGGAACATGGCTGCCTTTGTGCCAGTGGAGCAGAGGAGCTGATGGCAAATCCTGCAGGGAAGTGTTTGCAGTCTCAGCTCTAAAACAATTTTTAACCTGCAGAGCACATCAGCCTTTAACTGGGAGTGATCTGGCTCTCCTCCTGACACAGCAGAAGTGCTGTTATATGCAATCCACTGCTGGGGGAGCTTTGTTCTTACACATGGATTAGGGGCTGGAGCTGGCTGCAGAATGCAGTTATGGAATATTGAAGCACAGGGAGTACTCACATGTACTGTAAATCCATTTCTTCACAGAAATCACCTTTTCCTTCTGCCGGCTGTTTGAAAGCTCTACTACTGAGTTTTTGTCAGAAATAATCAATACAGTGAAAAGAAATTCATCACTCAAGAGCCTCAAACTGCCTGGGAACCGCCTTGGTGTGTATGCTGTGTGTGACTGTGAGGCCCTGGGGCAGCTCTCTGCAGGAACTCTGGGGCTGGAGTCAGGAAAGACCACTGAGAGCTGCTGACTGCAGTGCTGAACTTACCCTGTGCAGGAACACTGGGATTTAGTTCACAAAATGAGGAGCACTGGATCCAGTTTTAAAGGCAGAATTTCAGTTGCATTCAGCAGTGTACCAAGGTACTGTGCAGGAATTATGGCTGCTTTTCTCTGCAGCAAATGCAGGTTCCAGCAGATCTCCAGATTTGACTGAACACTGATCTGCTTCAGACTTTAACAGGAGCAGATCCAGCATTGGATGCACTGCTTCTGATTCAGAGGCACAGATTTTGCCAAGTTTGGGCAGTTTGTGTCTCAACAGCTGTTGGCAGCCACTGGAGGGATGAGAAGAAGTAAAGGAGGATTTGTGTCAAATAATTGGAACTGAATTTACAGAAGTGATAGGTTTTTGAATCATAGGCCAAGTAGAAATGTTTGAGAAATTAATTGCAGATAGATCCAGAATATTGTTTTATGTTATTTTAACAAAGTAAAACAGGGAAGCTTGGGATAACCTGAATACATGTAATTTCTAAAACAAAGCTGCATCTGGACTTCTCAAACAAAACTGTGATTTTTCTAGGGAAACAAAGTACCCTATCAGCAAATGTTTTCATTGCCTCAAATGTTGTGCTCAGGGGGGTGAACTCACTTGATGTCACTGAGGGTCCAGAGGTGGGCTCTTTGTGTTGCATTCACTTGTTTACAGACTGCTTTTCTGCACTATTATCCCAGCCCTATGACAGTTTAAATTTTAAGATCATTTCCAATTTGCATCTAATAGTGCATTTCTCCCTTTCAGGGAATCACAGGCTGGTTGCCCTTGCAGACATTTTCTCTGAAGATTCCTCCTCTTCTCTCTGCCAGCTGGATGTCAGGTATTCTGCTTCTCTCAACACTGAATTCCTTGTTTTGGGAGGGAGGGAGAGAGCTGAACTGGGCTGTGACAGCAGGAGAATCTGAGCATGGCTTTGTTCCTGGAGACAATGTGTGCCCAGGAAAAGCTCAGAGAATGCTGCAGTGGGCTCATACACCCTCAGGGGCCTCCAGGACCTCTGAGACATTTCACCTTTAGGAGTCAAGCTCCACCTTTACAGCAGATTTGGTTTGCTGCTTCCTTGGGAGCCTCCTGGGCTGTAGGCTGGGACTAACATCCCTTCTTTTATTCTTGAACAGCTCTGTTCCCACTGCCCCTTCATAGCAAGGGAATGCTGTCACTGTTCCTGGCACATCCTGGGAATGGCTCTGCATTCCTTTCCTCAGCACTGGTCTTCAGTCAGAACTGCTGCTCTCTTCTTGACCCTGAATGGCCTTACAGATAGGCAGCAACCTTCATGAAGCACATGGGGGTGGCATTTCTGCACTACTAACAACTGCTTTGCTTGATTCTGCCCCCTCTTTACATCCTCATGGCTCAGGTAGCTCAAAGTACATAGGGCTTGACAATTTATTCAGCCATGGCCACACTCCTTCAACAGGCTTGAAGCCTGATTGTTACTGTGCCTCTGACAAGGTTTAAATCCAGCATGCAACTTGATATTTATTTACACATCTCTACATGGGAATTGACCTTTTAATCTCCTAGAAATAACAAGATCTGGCACATGCCCTTCAGATTTTCTCAGCAGGAAGACATAAATGATCACTTGCACTGGGACCTGTAGGTTGGGCCAGGTCCCTTGGTCCAGAGAGTTGACAGCTGCAACATTTTAAGGCCAGAGCTAGGTCTGCTTAAATCAGTAGTAAGAGGTCTGGATAATGACTATAACTTGGTAGTTGTTACCACCTTGGTTTAAAAAGGTTTCCAGCCCTTCATACTCAGTTTTGGTTTTCATGAGAAATGCTTAGATTTTGTACTGCTGAAAAAAGGTGCAGCTGGCCTTGAAACCTCCTCAGGTACCTGCACTGGCAGTTACTAGAAGGAACAGTAATTTAAATTGCTTGAATTAGAGCTTAAACGCGTAATTACTGTTTATTTTTTTTTTCTTTTTCTTCTTTCCCTGGAAAGCTCAAACTGCATCAAACCTGATGGGCTCCTGGAGTTCACCAAGAAGCTGGAAGGCCACATCCAGCAGAGAGGGGGACAGCTTCCATTCACACAGCTGCGCCTGTTCCAGAACTGGCTGGACCAGGACGCAGAGACAGCACAGGAGGCGCTGCGGCGGCTCAGGGCCCTGTGCAGCGTGGTCAACGACGCCTGGGACTCCTCCCAGGCCTTTGCTGACTACATCAGTGTCATGTGAGGGGCACAGGAGCAGGGGAAATCCATCACCACCTCATTTCACAGCACAGCTGGGGGTTCTTCCCCCTTTCAAGCAGTACAGAGTTGTTCCTTTCACTCTGCTGTTCATTTGAAGGGGTGTGACACTGCCATGACACAGCAGAGCACGTGGGCCAGTTGCTGTATTTCCAGGTGATCCAACTCTGCCATCTTTTTGAGTATCATAAATGGGACATACATCAAATCAGCTTCTGAACAAACAGCTGTTTACATCACTGGGTATTGTGACAAATTTCATGTTGTTTCAGCTAATGTCTCACCAATAACCATGTCCAGCATGGGAGAGACTCAAAAGCCATCGGGCTGTGGTCCTTGACAACCAGGTCTAGGTGCTCTTGTTTTTGAGGAGAAGTATTGGACAGTATCACCTGACATCCCTTCCAACTTCTTCATTCTGTGGTCTGTGAAATAGAAACTCCTCCCTCCACTAAAGGGAGGAGAAAACAAGCTAACAAAGCCCCCAGGCTTGACCTTTTTCCACTTGAAAATTTGTACTTTACACCAAAAAATTCTTTATGTACCAAATAGCTTGCTGTTTATTTGCAATCACACTGCCCTTTTCCAGTGTCTGCAGTCATTTTACAGAGGTTTTGAATAGTTTGTTATTTTGTAACATTTTCCTAATAAAATTAAGAATCATAATGTACCAAAGTGAATTTTATTACTGTCATGTAATGTGATCTCATTAAAACACTGCCAGATATGGGGATCCTGCCCATAACAAAGCAAGTGGTTTTAGAAATGGAGTTACTGGAATAGAGCCTGATTTCCTACTGCTTTCATGATCTTTTTCAGGCCAGATGTTTGACATATGAGCTAAAATTTTTTCCCCCTGTACAAAATCCTCCTCTTCCCAAGTAATCAGCAAGGTTCACATTTCACAGCAAAAACAGATCCTGCAAGTTTTGATCAGCAACTGTAAGCCAGAGTTGTCAAAGAAAAAAACCTGACTGCACATCACGTGCTAAAAAACTCCTGGCTCAACTTAACCCTGAAGACAAAATCTGGCTGAGTAGAAGGCACAAATACCAAAGACAGGAGAACCAGTGCTAAATGTGATCAAGCATGCAAGGTCCCATTATTCCCAACAGTTCCCAAGGGGCTGTTTTTCAGGCACACAATTCAACAGCAAAGAAAAAGCCACGGACCCCTTGCTGCAGCAGACTGAACAGTGCCAAGGGCCTTGCAGCCACTCCAGAGCCACGCTGTTCTGTATCCCACAGCCACACGAGAGTCCAGCACGCACAGCTGCCCACCGCCCTTTCCTTGAAAGGGATCCAAGTGGGGCAGGCTGCCACAGAGCCTGCCCTTGTCCCCACAGGGGACAGTAACCTGTCAGGGAATCCCTCGCTGCTCCTCGTGGGAGTGGTGATGGAAGGTGAAGGTGACAGCAGCGTCCCAGGCCGCCCTCAGCACGGGGTCCTGCAGGCCGCGCCTGTCCGCGCAGTGCTGCCACTGCGACAGGTCCGACGTGCAGTCGGAGCCGGCGGGAGGGGGCCGCACCTGGTGCCCGTTCACACAGCGCCGACACTTGATCCTGCCAAGGGCACAGCAACGTCAGGGCAAGGCTCCTCTGCTGGCTCTGCCTTGGGCTGCTCAAAACCGCAGCCCAGGAACATTCGGATTAACTCCCCTGGATTTTCAGTTCTGGATTACTACTGCATTTCATTTAAACAGGTAACTACCTTCTGGTGTGCATAACAGGTTAGGAATGATTCACACATTTTGAAAACCTGGGGGGGTTCTGTTGCCATTTTCATGTTTAACCGTTTGGAAATGGTCCAGCAAGACCCTGAGGAAGTTCAGGAGGAGTTTCTCTTGAAAGGTGTGGGATGTTGCTTAAGGCAGATCTCAAGTGACTGCTGCTAACACCTTAGTAGTATTGCATCAGGACTCCTAAATTCAAAGAGCACACCATGCTCCAAAACACTCCATCCTGGCTCCCACCACAGGTACCAGGTTGTGCTCAGGCTGTTTTGGAGATGCCCCACTGAGCTGTCACTTAAGGAGACAAAGAGCAGCCAGCAGCCAGGCCAGCAAGGGCTGTTGCCATGCAGAATGGATACCTATACTGAGCTAAGCCTTGATACAGCTTAAAACTAATCCTCTTCACTTCTTGCCTGAATTAAGAGTCTTAATTTTCACAGTGAAGCATTTTCCCTGCACTCCCTGTCCTCTTTCTGGTGGCTGTAATACCACAGGTCTCTGGGCAGGGAGAGAAGGGCAGACAATGGAGAAGAGTATTATTTCCATTGCCAGAACAGCACTTGGACTGGCTTCATGAATTCTTAGCCAATGGAGAAGCCCTAGTATGGAAGCACTTCAGCATTTGCTCACCAGGAGGAGAGCACTAAGGAAGGACCAAGTTAGGCTCCACCTTGAACAGCTCTGATCAGTTTTGCTCTTTTCATTAGCTGCAGTATTTCAGTCTCCAAAACAAGTAGCTACAAGGTAGTTTGCTCACTTGTCCAGCCAGCACAGCTTTTCTAGATAGTAAAAAGGCAGGACAGCAAGAAGTGCTCATGTCTAGGCGGTTAACAGCTTCAGAAGCAGAAACACTTGGGGCTCACTCTCTAGACATCCTCCTGCTGCCTGGGAGATCCCTCAATTACACAACCAAACTTCTGCTATCCCAGCCATGAGTCATTCAGAATACTCACTTGTCATGGGTGTCACTGGTGGTGGTCTCATTCAGTGTGAAGAGCTCCTTCAGCTCCCCAAGGGAGAAATGCCTTTCTACATCCTGCTCTTCATCCACCACGCAGCTGCTCAGGGCCTTCTTGTGGGTCTGGCGCTGGAATATCTTCTCCTCTATGGTCCCTGTCTGCAGGCAAGGCAGAGATGAAGCACAGTTGGAACACTGGTGTTAAAGGAGCTCTGCATGGGATAAGTCACAGATCAAATGGCACAAAGCTGTCAGGACCACTCAGTGCCTCACCAGTACAGGTGACAGGCAAGTTTCAGAAGCTGCACTCTAACCGCATGTGTTTTGTTGCAGATCTAACTCAACTCTGCTTCTCTTTCCCTGTGGCTGCAGGAGTGGATCCAGTGGAGATACAGATGAGGAAGAGGGAGAACTGCCATTCATGGCTAAAGCTCACACACTGCACCAAAATGTGCTGACAGGAAGGAAGGGAAAGGAGCTGAGCAGCTACAGCTGCTCCCTGCCAAAAAATCCCAACTACAGTCTCCCCAAGAAGCAGAAACAAGGTCTAGCCCTGGGTGACACGAGCATCAGCACTATTTTCTGGTTCACCCACACACAGATCAATCACATCCTGCCTGGAGGGAGATGTCTGCTTCCAGAACAGATGTGCAGAAAGCCCAGCATGCTGTATTTCTAAGGTAAAAATCTAAGAGCAAAATGTCTGTTTTGCAAACAATTGTAACACCAAGGAGGGGGGTAATTAGTCATGATTTGCAGACTGATTTCCTTTTTCTAAAAGCAAAGGAGCTCCCTGCTTCCAAGTGCAAGGCCAGAGAAGAACTCCATTAAGGAAAGATGGGCAAAGAATGTCTGTTTTCTCAAAGTAAAAATAGTAATTGACAAAGGAGCCTAAGCTTATACAATAAATCCCCAAACAAAACAAAAAACCACACACATTAAAACTACCCAACAACTTCCCCCTCTCACCTCCAACCAAAACAAAAATCCCAACAGTCTGAACTAACGAGAAGTGAACAAGGGCAGAGGAGACACTTTGAAGCAGCAATCACTACTGGCACTGCTGGACCAAGTTGTTAGAGTAACCTGAAAAGTGCAGTCTCCTTCATGGTTTTCCTCTACAGAGCAGCTATCCCATCTGCTCACTGGCAGCTCCATCCCAAATGCTGCTGGAAATTCCAGGAATTGGAATTACCAGCAGCATTTAGAAACCTATTTGCTGTTTCTAAAGCACATGTACACCCAACTAAAACAGACTGCAGCCTGACTGAAAAACAGCAACTACTGCATCAGACACCCCATGAAATTAAAGAAGTCAGATGCCTAAATGACTTCAAAGGAACATCTTATCTGCAAAGCCACAGTTGTTTCTATTGCTCAGAAGCCAACCACTGCAAGAAAGCAAGGGCTGCAGTAATGACCCTCCAGCTAGAACCTTCATGGTTTTCCATGGCAACACATCTAAGGGTAGGAAGCAATTAAGTTCCAATCAATTCTGGTCACCAACACAGAAGGGTTCTTTCCCTTCTGGCCCCAATCACAGCAGCTGCAGCCTGGGCTGGCACCCAGAGCTCCATGCTGAGGAGGGGAGAGGAGTTTTCTCACCGAGAGCAGTCGGTAGATGTAGCACATCTTCTTCTGGCCGTCCCTCCACACCCGAGCCATGGCCTGCTCGTCGTTGGCCGGGTTCCAGTCGGGGTCGAACATCACCAGCCTGTTGGCCCCAATCAGGTTCAAACCACAGCCACCTGCTTTGCTGCTCAACATGAAGATGAACTCAGGGCTCTGCAAAAAGGCAGGCTTGGATTAGACTGAGGAGGCAGCCATGCTTTTACTGCCAGCACTCAGAGCAGGCAGGAGAGCTGCTCACATCTGGCAGGTTCTACTCACCGAGGGGCTGTTGAACCGTTCCACGATCTTTGCTCTCTTTTTAATGGACATGGTGCCATCCAGCCTCACGTACAGATACCTGGAACATACAGCATTTACTACTATTAAAGGAGAAAATTGTCATCATCAGCCTTGTAACAGCAGAATGGGCTTTAGAAATGTTAGCAGAGGGCCAGAGATTTTCTGCTGAGTGACCCCAGCAAACAAAGCACAAGCTACATTGGCTCCAATTCAGGAACACCGGAGCTGAAAGACAGATCACAAGTTCCTGCTGAGAGAAAGTGTAGGAATAGCCAGTTCTTTTACAGCACAGGCAACAAGTACAGTACAGTCTAGCAGGATTAAAGCAGTGAAACCCAAAGACAAACCTTCTGTTCCGGCAGAGCTTTTCAAATAGATCCAGTGTCTGAGTGTAGTTAGACACTAAAACCACCTTGTCATTACTGGTGCTTTTGGTAACAGCAAGGATGTAATCCAAAACCAGCATCTTTCCTGGATAAAAAGGAAAAGAAAGAAAAAGCTAGAGCAGATTCCCAAATTGCAGACCCTGGAGGGGCACTTGGTAAGTCACAGTCTCGTGGCTGCCTGTGTTAGGCAGCTCATCTGTACTGCTGAGTTCCACCATACCTGAAAGTTGGGGCTCCACAGATTTGGTGCTGTAGCCAGAAGGGAACAAGCCCAGGGCTCCAATAAATCCTTCTTCCTCTTCCACACACTTATCATAGATAAGAGCAGGATCTGAAGAAAAAACAGAGCTCAGAGACTGTTTAGAGTGCACAAGGGAGACCCAAAAAAAGCTGCACCAACAGTGCAAAACCCAAACCCATATGAACAACTCACGATTACAGAGCTTCTTCAAGGACGTGATGGAAGAGAGAGATGAAACACTGATTTTGCCCTCCTTCAGCTCCTCCACTGGCTTGGCTTGCTTCAGGAAGTTCTTGTACAGCTCAGTCTGCAGAGGTGTCAGTCTGAAACACAACAAGAGCTCTGCAGTCCCAGCCTGCAGTCCAACAGAAGCTCTGCTCCATCTATACAGAGTGCTCCTTTCAGCTCAGTTTTTCTAGCTATAGCACAGGCAGCTTAGAACTGCCCCCAAGGCTGCTGGTAGAGTATTGCTATCTTCCAGAGCTGGAAGAGAAGCTTGCAGAGACTGCACAGCCCAGGGCTCAGCCCTACACAGCTGCCCAGAGCTCACCAGCTGGCTGGCAGAACCACCAATAGTGGGTTGTAGCTTCAGAAGGAAAAGCAACATATTGCCAATGGCTGCAACATCACTCCTAGAGGGAAGCAGTCACCACAAGAATTGAAGGGCTTTTTGCAATTTTTCAGTCCTTCCTGTTGCTTCCACTATTTCCCAGACACAGCAGATGCTTTTTGGTACCTGCAGCAGACCACCTGTTCAATCTTCACTGGCAGGTATTTAGACAGGATGTCTGAAGTTCTCCGAATTAAACACCTGCAGGGAGAGAAATTAAGATCAGATTCTTGGATGGCTCTTGGATCACTTTTACTGATAAAATTCTGTTTTATCACGATGATTCCTCATGTGGTCAACAGACAGGATGCCAGCTACACAGAGAGAGCTCAGTCACAAGAGAAACCCTGCTCTCCCTCAGACTACCAACAGCATTTGCAATTTGAGCTACAACAGAGCAGCAGCATGACAGCAAACAACTACAGGGATCAACCACCACAAATTGTGGGTATAAACCAAAGTACAGGTATGCAACTCCCCATTTAGTCCTCAGTAGCCATCCTCAGCCAAGATGGGCTCATGGCCTGGCCCAAGATTCCAGTAAAGGATATGTCCTATGTCCTTTGGCCTCTGGAAATGCCCCATGCAGCAGTTTTGCCACACTTCAGGAAAGGTGGAATGGACTAGAAAAAGTGCTTAGCTGAGCAACCACAGTAAGAGGTGCAGAAACCCAGTTCTGCCAGGAAGCATCAAAAGTCTGTTACAAAACCTATAGAAGAAAGACAGCAGGGATATATGACAACCCCAAAATCAGTCAAAGGCTGGTAAATAAAAGAATAATCTGGTCTCCGAACCCATAAGCAGCAGGATGAAAAGTAATAGGCTTAAACTGCAGTAAGGAAGATTTATGTTACACATTAAGAGCCTTTTCTAACTGCAAAGACAGCAGTGCCCTGGAAAAGGTGTCCTAGGAAAACTGCAAGGTATTCAGTGCTGGGTGGGGGTTAAGAGATGGTTTAGGTTTTCAGTTCTAACACCTTCTACCTTAGGACAGCAAGGCTGATTAGATGCCTCTCCAGGGCCCTTCCAGCCTTACCTCTATGATTCCATACGTCTTTGCATCACTGACCCATTTGCAATTCCTACCAAATTCAACAGACTCATCTGTTACTACTTTTGTGCTTTGTCTTCCCTATTTGTGTATCATGACTGTTGCACAACAAAGGAAAGGACAAAGACCTCAACAGAGCCAGCCACAGGCATTCCTGAACACAATTTTACATCCATTTTTCATCAACTATAAAAAGAAATAAATGCACCTTGAGAAGGAATAAGCTTTTCTCCTCCCAATCTTTCCATTTTCTTAGGCTTCTGCAAGCTGATTTGATTCAAGGTCAGGACTGTCTCTATGGAGTGACTCTACTTAGTGTGAAATTTAATTTACCATTACTGTGAACTGCAGGATTGTATTTGTGATGGATACAAAAAGATCAGATTAAAAAACCAAAACAAACCAAGCAACCAAGAACTACCAAATAAAAGCCATAAAAAACAAACAATCAGAAAAAAACCCTGGTGTCTTCAACCAGCAATGCTGAGAATTCAAGAGTCTTTTCTAGAAAGTTCTTAAAGAGAGCTGAGCGATTGCCAGCAGACATGGATAAACTGATTGTACTCATGAAGAGCAAACAAGTTTGAACAGGTACCACAAATCAACCAAAGATAAAGACAGCACTTCACATCACAGAGGTGCATCTTGGGGATCAGAAGTCCCATCTCTGACACTTGTAGTCTGTCCTATCAGCCCTACAGAGCCAACAAAACTGTGTAAGTGTGAGCTGGGTTATTCTGTGACTTGGGCAATCAACAGCAGAATGGAGTGACATTCCTTATACTCCTTCTGCTCCTCAACATCTGGGTCGGATGGATCTCAAGTCTAATCCAGCCCACATTTATAGATGACATAAATAAAAGAATAATGCCTGATTATTCAGATCCCAGGAGAAAACAGAAACATAGGAGTCATAATAATCCAGTACCTGAGAGTACTGCCTGGAGGTGATGGCAGCTGATTGTGCCACATCAGTTCCATTTATCAGACTAAAGCCCCATCCTATGTGGATTTCTTTGGCAATAAATACTTGCACAATCACTTCTGAATAGATGTAACAAGCAAGAGAATTCATCATAGCTACATCTGTAATTTGGAAATATAGCAGGGCTTATAGGCAAATGCTCTGCAAAGAGGAGAGGGATGAAGTTCACCTGTTCACAATACTGATTAGCTCTTTAAGCCTCTCTTCTCCCTTGTGTCGCTCAGCTTCACTTGCATCTGCATCTCTTCCTTTCAAGATGGGCATTTCAAAATGTCTTTTAAATTCCTGTGCAGTTCCTGTATAAAACAGAAGTGAAAAGGTGACAACTACTACCAAAGAATCTTTGATCAGCATCCCACAGCCACCCCAAACACTGGGCCCAGCAGATAAAACAAACCCTCATCCCATCCATAAGATTGTTTGTTTTTTCCTAGTCAAGCAAGACTCACACAAGGCAGACAAATCAATTTAACAGATAATCATTTTGTACTCCAACAACAGTGCAAAGCCAAAGGTCACAGAATTTTACTTAAACAGTCACACACACACTGCTTTTGCTCACATTCCAGTTATACTTTTATTCCCAGATTCTGTCCTTGCAAACAACAGCACAGGCATTATCTGTGCCTACTCCAAAATTATCTGTAATCAGTTGCTTATTACTGGCCACAGGCTGAAAGTGAGAAAAATGCCTCCTGAGTGCATGCAGCTTTGCTGCAGTACTTACACCATTAACCTCATCTCAGAAAGAATGAACTGCAAGTACAGGGAGAGTAATCCTGCCCAAAGTACAGGTCAAGGGGGGCAGCTGCAAATCCCATCAGCTCCCTGTAATTACTACACAAAACTGAAGCACACAGAAAAAGCAGATGTAGAACATCTACTAGCCCATTCCATCCCTTCCTTGAGAACTCCTGGGGGCAAAACAGCTCAACAGAAAAAGACACAGCTCAAATTCTGCTTGCAAGACTAAGAATCTGATGAATTGTGTTTAACTAGAGTTGGGCATGCACTAGAATTAATGAGAAGCCTCTTGGACTGGATGCCCAACAACCTGAGATGATCATGGGAGATGAAAAAAGAAATAATTGACATTAGCACTCAGTTTCACATATTCATTTTACCTTAATTGATACCCCTTCCAAAATACCTGTTTGACTGGTGTGGTTTGCATTAGAATATTGTTTAAACAGAGCCCAGATGACACATAGTCCCTAGAACAGGGCACCCTGACCTAGGCTTTCTGGATACAAACTGGAAGAGTTTGTATCCAGAGAAGCCTCACAGAATCACAGAGTTGTTTGAAGTAGAAAAGACCTTAAGAGATCATCTAGTTACAAACCCCTGACATCATTTTTCACCAACATCTCAGTTGTTGCTTTTGCTGGCATCAAGGGACGCCTGGCCAGCACCTTCCCCTGCCTCCCATCTCTTACCCAGGATGCCTGAATTGACAAAGTGCACCAGGCTGAAATACTCCAGCAGGTCATTCTGAATAGGGGTGCCTGAGATAAGGACTCGTCGAGGTGTGTTTAAGCTGTTGAGAGCCTGGTAGGTTTGGTTTTCAGAGTTCTTCAGTCTGTGGCCCTGTAAAAAAAAAATAAAACCAGAAAAGGAATAAGGCTGATAAATCCAGTGGCCCTGTAAGGAAGCAGCTTGGAGAGCCATATCAGCACTGATAACAGGCATCTCACCACTCTGCCCATTCCTGGTAGGGGAGTAAGTGTTGCAACAAACTTGTCTCAAGGACCAGGATCTAGTGAAAAACCTTTAGCCATTGTGTGAGGAAACAAGACATTAGAAGCTTCCCAAACCAGGACTATCTGAGCTCCACCCAGGCAAGAAAGCCTACCATGAAAACAGCAACCATCACACAATATAACTTATAACTCTAAGAACTGCTCCCTGTTCAAAGATGGGAATGTTGTCAGCACTGAACTCTGGACCAGTAAAATTGTTTAATTCAAGGTCAAGACCACTAACTACCCAGATCACCTATCCAGAGGACTATACAGAGGACTGCCAGACCTTTGCACACTAATAAAAAGAGGTTCTTCACCTCTTACAGTGGTAATCTGAACACAGGCCCCATTTCTCATGCCTGGGAAAAGCAACTTTATTAGCATCTGAGTGCTGGGTAGGACCAAGCACATGTGATGAGATGCTTTTTATGAGTGCCAGACTGCAGCAGAGGTGAGTTATTTTTTGGAAATGTATAGAAGCCACAAGGCCAAGGACATGGGTTTCCAGATTCCCTAGGTGCTAGCCTCATTCCAGAGGCACTGAGAGGTGTAGGCAGTCATGGGCTCACAGATAAAAGGTTTATGGGAGCCACACTCCTGAGGACACACTCTTTTTAAGACCCACTTGGCACTGCTTTGGCAAATACAAAGTCAAACCACTGGGTGGCACCCCTATTTAATAAATTCCTTCTACCCAGCAGCAGAGGATAGCTCAACCCCTGCAGGTCCCAGCCTGATCGTTTCACGGAGGCAGAGGACACTTGTTTTATTTTGTCCTTCAAAGCAACTCTGGCTTTCACTACCTATAACCACAAATAGGGAATGACAAATGAAAAAACAACTCAGTTTTGGTCATGTGAAAGCAGAGCTGGACACACACCAATGCATGAAAACCAGCAAGCCAGGGCACTACCAACAGACAGGCATGGACCTCCCTTCTGGTACATATTTCACATGGAGAGGGCCCTAGTAGGGACCCACCATGGATCTACAAGTGGATGCAGTTACCACCAGCTGGATTTTTTTCATGAAGACATCTCTCCCACTCAGGCTCACACAGTATGATTGATCTTACTGAGAGCCTCTGAAACACCAGAATGGGTGCTGTCCATAGCTAAGTGTTGTATCCCACTGTCCACTCTGCTTTAAGAAAGCAGATCCAGTTTCACGCAGATGTTGAGAAAACAGCAGGAATGGATTCCCCTTAGAGGTGCCCCCATACCTCATCACAGATGACCAGCCCCACAGTGCCCTTCTGCAGCACCTCAGCGTGCAGTCTGAAGGTCTCGTAGGAGATTATCAGGATGGGTGAGGGCACTCGCCGGCCATGCTGGTTCATAAAGCCAGCTGCAGATGGGAAGGGAGAAAAGGAAAAGAGAAAAAAAAAAGGATGAGGAAAACTAATAGAAAACAGGTCAAATGGTCAAAACATTTGCCTTAAAATTTAGGAAAACCCTTCCACCCATATATACTCATTCTCCTTTCCCCACAACTATTAACATTTCCACGTCCCTTCTGCCTCCTTTCCTGGACTACCCCAACACCTGACTAGATTTGCATGGCAAAAGATGAACTATTGAACATATGAAGAACGACTGAGGGAGCTGGGGTTGTTCAGCCTGGAGAAAAGGAGACTCAGGGGTGACCTTATCACTCTCTTCAGCTTCCTGAAGGGTGGCTGTGGTGAGCTGGGGGTCGGTCTCTTTCTCCGGGCAACAACTGACAGAACAAGAGGACACAGTCTCCAGCTGCGCCAAAGGAGATACAGGCTGGAATTAAGGAGGAAGTATTTTACAGAAAGAGTGGTCAAATACTGGAATCATCTACCCAGGGAGGTGGTAGAGTCACCATCCCTCGAAGAGTTTAAAAAAAGAATGGATGTGGCACTTGGTGCCATGATCTAGTTGAAGTGTTAGAACATGGGCTGGACTCGATGATCTTAAAGGTCTCTTCCAACCTAGAATTTCTGTGATTCTGTGATTTTATTACCAAACATGCAAGATCTAAACACGTTAGTGGGGAGACAGCCATCAGTCTGCAGAGATCCAGTGACTGCTCAGAGATGTTCCATGAGCAGCTGCAGCCTTGTTCCAATGCAAGACTTTGACCCCAACCGCCAAATACCCAGACTGCAAACATTTCTGTACCTAGTTTACGGTCAATCTCTTCTTTGGAGCCTCCATCAATGGCCAGTGGCTGGATCCTTCCCCCCAGCCATTTCTCTACTTCATTGTACCAGTTTCTCACCAGGCTGGAGGGAGACACCACCACGGCTTTCTCGATTTCGGGCCTGCAGTCCGGGCTTTGCCGGAGCAGCGTCCACATGAGTGTGATGCACTGCAGAGTTTTGCCCAGCCCCATTTCGTCTGCCATGATGCAGCCATGGCTCCCAGGGATCCGCCGGCTCGTCACACAGTCCCAGAGGAATTTCACCCCCTGCCAAAAAATTGTTCTCTCAGAGCAGGATGGGGACATCAGCAGAGTGACAACTTCATTACCACAATGCACAGGGCTGACAGCACAGCAAACAGCAGATCCGTGTAGCACGCGCATCCCTGGGGACAGGCAGTGTTCTAATGAGACAGAGGGAAACCATCCGAGGCACAGCTAAAATGCTGCCACATCTGGAGTAAACAGCACTACTGGTGCCAACAAATACCTCAAAACATGCACAAAATCTTGCTACATTTTTCTTGTACAATTCTAACCAACTTCTGAACATGAATTCCCAGAAATTTCTACCCTTGGCTGCATTAGACAGGGCCTGGCCATGAACTAACATGCATCAATCATTTCAAAGAGGTTTATCATCTTAACACCACCAAATCAGGTAATTTCAAAGAATCAGAGTGAGTAGGGTTGTCTCTGCTGCCCAAATAATTCCCAGAACACCATTATCAGCCCTTCTAATTTCTGCCTAAAAGCAGTGACTCACCTGGGGGCTCAAGGACCAAAGCAGATTTAGCTTTAGAGAAGACACAGGGCTGAGGTTTTAACCCATGTCACATGGTGGGAGAAGAGCTCAGCCCTGCATTAGGCCCTGACACATCACTGAGAGAGATAAAGGGGGGATGGGGGGGAAGAGACAAACTTCAAAATGTTCTTGTACCATATGATGATAAGAGAGTCAAAGAAAACCAGGGCATTGTGCTGGGAATGTACAAGCTAAACACACCTGCAATGATTCATCCTCTCCACTACTTAGGACTTGAAGATAGAGCACCTTTACCTGCACTTTCAAGTCCTTTTCTTTCTTTCTTAGACTTTTAGTAACAGGCTAATGGAATTTAAGCCAGTTGAACAATTTTGAACTTCATTACTGACTATAAGACTACATTTTGCTGCAGAACCAGCACCTGGGCAAAAGTCACAACAAAGTTGAAGCAAAGCTGTACAGCTATGTAGGAGCATCAGCTGAATACAGCAGCATAGGAATCCTAGCAGGCAGAGACTTATTAGTCAGGCTAAAGCAGAAATTGCTTTATCATCAACATTTACTTGCCAAAACCAGTGTGCCTAGGACACCAACATAATTTTGACTACTTGACAAAAGCACCAGCAGGCAGCAGCTTACCCAAAACCAGAGTGCCTCCAGCTATGCACCCAGAGATGAGAATTACACCAGATCACAGGTTCATTGCCAGATCCGAGATAAAACTACAAGCCATGAGCAGCCTACCATGCTTTCATTGCCATCTGAAGATCTCCCATGCAGGGACACATCTAGCTTTACCTGCTCAGCCTGCAAGATCAGCAATCACAGCTTCCATCTGTGCTCCCTCCAGGCTTAAATGATAATATATTGCACCTGGGATGAACTTCCAGCTGTCCAGAAGATACATCAGATATTTGGAGAGCTGTAGCCACTGCTGCCATCTTATGATGTTGCACATATTTACAACATAAAATGGTTTTGGCAGCCTGCATCAAATTTCATGTCTGCATAGGTCAGGCACAGCTCACACCTACCAAGGGCAGCCTCCAAACAAAGCACACTGAAGCAGGAGCCTACTCTACACTTTGTTAGGAACCATGGTACCAGAAATTGGAGCCTCAGTGTTTCCTGGCTCAGGGACAGCAGATCCAATCAATTCTGCTGAGCAGTAAAACAGTGGTGGACAGTTTGCCCTGCCTGACTCAAAACTGGACTGCAGTATAGCTTATTGCCACTATACCCCATCACCGTTCACACTGAATTCTACCCAGCAGAGCTACATCTCCAGACTTTAATGTAAGTAAAAGCAGGACTTTCAGCCCTGACTCTTGGCTTGAAAATGGACAGGAAGTATTGTCATCATTCAGGCCTCTCAGAGGATGCTTAACACAAATGCCTCACTTGGAATTTGCAAAAGACTGGAATCTGTTAGATGTCAGTCTGTGAGGTCTGGGCAGACCTATAACAACTCCAGCAGAGGAAATGTGGCTTTGTGAAATGGAACAAATCCTCCAGCCACACCCTCAGGTCCCAATGGAAAACTTACTTCTCTCTGATGGGGTCGTAAAACACGGCTGAGGACAGGATCCACCACGACATGGACAGGTGCCTTGTCCCTGCAGGAGGCAGTCAAGGAAGAAGAGAGCGTGATTGAGGAATTTGGCACATGTTTAGGTTTTGGTAAATCTCATTGTTATAATTGAGGACTCTCCTGTGGCACAGGGAAAGCAACTTCAAACAAGAAAGTGAAAAATGGATTAATTCAGCTCTGAGAATGAAGTTAGAGACCTGCCCACAGTCTGAAACATCAGCAAAGCCATGTATGTGGGCTGTGGTTAAAACAAGGGCAGAATGTGGTTCAGAGACACAGTTAAAAAGTCAGTATTGTTTTTCTTGTTTCTATAACAATATCGTAACTAAATTTCTGGAGAAAGAAACTCCTCCCTCTGTCCATGAAGATCCACTTGACAGCCTTCTTAAGTTATAACAATAGCACAAAAGAAACTACTTCAGAAAAAAAAACAGTAGGCAGCCTAATATTTGACAGTCATCTCCCTTTGCTTGTCCTTAGATGCTGATGTTTCCTGACTAATGACTAAGGCATGAGATTTTCTAAGCAACTTCTCCATGCATGTACGCTCATTCCCTGCAACAGGTTTAAATTTTTGATGCATGAGAGATGTAACAGTCAGTGAAAGAACACAAACAACACAAACTAGTCCAGCATGGGTACATTCCTTCTTTGACTGTAACCATACCTGAACCAATTCAGGCAGAATACTTGGAATAGAAATCCCCTTGATGATCAGACCCCATCTCAAACACATTTGGGAGAAAAGCACATAAACCTACGGCCAGAAAGAGGTCAGAGCTGCAGCATTCATGCCAGGTGATGACTCACTTGTCTATTTTCAGCTGGTCATGGGCACTCAGCACGGGGGGCTCGTACAGAACCAGAGCTCCCTCCTCAAATGGGTCATGGAGAGGACCCCTCACTCCTGCCCGTTTGACTCCCAGCGAGCGCAAGCCCAGGGGCCCTGAAATGGAACAAAGGCACAGCTCAAACAACAACATCTTCCTGGAAGCAAGCAGGGCCTGGCAGCAGAGTCTGATCACACCCAGGAACAGTGAATTAATTGGGTGCTGGAGCAGAGGTGCACGCACAGCTGGTGCACACAGCAAACCTAAGCAGGGCCGTTGTTTGGCAGCACAGTGGGAAGCTCTGCAGCAGGAAAAAACAGAACCAAGGAACAGAGACAAAGAGGGAGCAATGGCACTGCTTACCCAAGGTGGTGGTTCTAGTTTTTCTGAAAGCCAAGGAGGGTTCCAGAATGTACATCTCAACAGCCCAACAAATACACTCCTACATATAGAATATGCTGGGTGAAATTCTCTTTTGGGGTCACCTAACCCAGACTTAGCTAGAGTTGTATCTTTGATGCAAGGTCAGGAACTGATCTTTAACAGGGATGGAGTTCTGCAGCACCACAGCCAATATCATATTGTCACTACCTGCTCTGGGGCATTATTTTCTCTCTGCTGAGCAATAGTAGATGTTTGGCCTTGGAGCCAATTTCTGTGAAAAGCAGAAACCAAGCATGAGTCCCTTTTCCTAGTACTGTATTTGATGTCACAGTTTTGAAATAGAGATGAACACAAGAACATACATAAGAATTCCTTTTCCCATCAAAACTCAGGCAACTGTGCTTCCAGGATTGATTTTGCTCTAAAAAGATTCAATCAGTCTATCTGTCCACTGTTTACTAAAGCTCCTTGCAAAACAGGAGTGTACGACAAGCTGAGGCAGCAATGCACACAGAACAAGAGAAAAAGAGCAGAAGAAACAGCCCCTTTCCTTAATTAAGAGAGCAAGGTAACAGCCACAGAAAGCAGCTTTCCCAGTTACAGTTCTGTGAGCCTCCTGACAAATCCGCTTCTCCAGCAGTGAGTTTTGCCAAACTCTTCTGGGGCTTGTCATTCCATATTCAGTGGCTGCTTACAGACACTTTTATTACTAAAGTTTGAGTGAAATTGGTTGCTCTGCATTTGAGTTTTTCAGCTGGAGGGTGAAGGGGAAGCAGGGGACATGAACAGGCCCATTTGTTTCTGAGATCTTATGTTTCACTGATTCAAACCAGCCGAGGCTTTGAACTTCAAAACAATCTCGTTTTGAAGATCACCTTGAGGCTCAACACTCCAAGCCAAGTAGAAAGAAAACTGGCACATACAATCTTTTTCACCACAGCCTTCTGTCTGTTAGCATCATTATTTAAATGACAAACCTTCATGGCTTGGAATTCATTTTGCTTTTGTATTTGTGATACAGTGTAAAATCTCCTGGCACTACATCAAATACATAGCACTAAGACTATAAAATCCAATTCTGAAATGTAGGATTATCCAAACTAAACACTAGTAAGAAATATGAAGACTTTGCTAATATGGCAGTATTTTTCTTTCAAAATTAAGTCAGGATATCTGGAACATATGCATCAGTGCAAAAAATAACAATAATCCCCACAGATATATTTGACAGGCCTAAGCATCATCTGTTTTACCCAAGTCAGCCAACACAGACAATCCTTAAACCTCCTCATCTTACCTTTATAATTTGGAATGGGGACTTTGAAGGGTTTGGACAAAATACTGCGGATAAAAGCCTCCTAGGAATTCAGAAAGAAAACACATTTCAAAAGTCTGAAATCAGAGATTGCTCAAGAATGCAAGTCCAGGACATTTTTTGAGAACTCAGTTTTGCCAAGTACTCAGTGTCCCTCTATTTAATCTACTCAAGCTTCAACTCCAACTACTTTCAAGACTATCCAAAAGGAAGAAAGTCACAATTCAGCACAATTTCCTCCACCACTTCTACTTTTCAAAACTATTTTCCTTTAGGTTTTCTAATACATGAAATTGATTTTTCATAGCTCCCATCTTCCTAAACACACTGGCTTTTTTCACTTCTTTAAAACTTACTGCTCCCTGCTTGGTAATTTAGTCAGGCAACTCATTTCCTGCAAAGGAGCTGAGTTACCAGTGCAGGGACATCCATGCTGGATCAGCAAGCACCCAGCTAGGCCAGCAGTGGAAGCCCAGAGAGAACTGGGCAGCCAGACAGCATTTAACCCAAAGCAACTCACAGCTCTGGGTACTGTCCTTCACCTGGGCTTTACAGAACTCCCTCATTCAGGATTTCCACTACAGCAAGCTCGCTCAGCACAGCTCCTTCAACAATAAAGGGCTGGAGCTGGCAAAAAGCCTCTCCAAAAGACTTTGTGTCTGCATAATGCCCCAGTTTAAAAGGAGCCATGGAGGCACTGGGAATTCCTTGCTGGGTGAGCAGTGTGTGCAGCAGCAGCAGAACCCCACTCACGTGCTGGCTGCTGTCCAGGCAGTGGGGTCTGTTGGTCAGCGGGGCCAAGGGTTTGCGGAAAGGCGAGCGGTAACACTCCCCACTCTCTGCCTCAGCAGCTGCCTTCTGCCTCTTCGGGCCCTGGAACACAGAACAGACCCAAACAGCTCAGGGGGAGCAGAGATGCTCTGCAGCCACGCTCAGCAAGCACCAAAGCACACAGACCATTGCCCAGGCACTGGAGCAGCTCTGAGCACACGCAGCCATCACTCACCTCCGCTGCCAAACTCACAGAGCAAGGTCACTGAACCTTGGAGTTTGATTTACATAAAGCTTAAAGCATTCTCCTAGTTAAGAAAATAACTACCACTTTCTAACCTGTAAAAGGGCAGGCTTGTGCACACTAACATTTGCGCTGTCCCGCCACTCAAAAGCAAAAACAAAATTAAGAAAAGGAAGGGTCAGTAGCATGGAACAAACTACATCAGAGTCCCCAGAGGCTCCATGGCACCTGGTGTTATGCAGGTGGAAGGCCTTGCACTGAATCCTACATTTCAGACACTTAGAAAAGCATGAAAATAAATAAGTTATTGATCTGTTTCCTGATTTAACACAGTCCTCTTCAGCGTGAGGCATGGTTTCGACCACCTGCTGGCGCACAAAAAATGGATCTGACATAGAAAACATTGCATAAAACTCTTTAACTTGTATAATCTAGAACATTACTGTAAATTAGGATTAGGGCTGGTACTCGTATCATTATAAATGCCTAAACGAGGTCTTTACTGTCTCTTACAGATAATCAGTGAAACTGATCCTCCCCCTGTCCTGTTACAAAAATATGTAACATTCTGTCTTGAACAGCCTAGTTACTGAGAGGAATGGCAGATTTGTCTTTACAAACAAGCTGTGGGTCTGCTGGTAGACAAAACTAGCACTAGGAGATAAAGGAACAATGGGAAGGATTCCACTGATTGATGAATAGAAAAAGATATTTGCTTTTACAAATAAGCTTTAGGTTTGCTGATAAACGAAATTAGACACTGAGAGATGAAAGAAACAATGGGGAAGAAAAACCCCTAAATTCCGTAAGAATTAAAAATGAAAGGGGAGGATTATCATCAGAGGGGAATCTTTGGTATCAAGCGCATTGGAGAGTCTGTACCTCTCAAGTACCTCAGCCAATAGGGAGAGAAGGGAAATGCGGCCGGGAAATTAAGATAAAAAAGAGGCTGTGTCCTCCAAAAGTTTGAGAGATCCCAGAGGAATGCCCCATGGCCTCTCCCTTTATTCGAATAAAGTCAGAAAAGACTCCTCTGTCTCCTTTTTGGACATAAACCTCTGGGTTTGTAGATTAATTTTCTTAACATTACCCTTCCTTTCACACAGCCCTCGAAGCTCTCACAGGGATAAGTTTTTCCACAACCACGAAGCACCATCTGTACACAATGAAGTTCTTCCACCAGCCACACGCCGAGACACAAAGTTTCACGGCCGCACAGACGCGATGAGCAGAGGATGGGGATGCTCAGGCACCGGGAGTGACTCGGGCAGCGCCGCCCGCATCCCCCTGCCCCCGGCTGCGGCGGGCTCACACGGGGCCGGGGACACGCGGGGCCGCATCCCGGCACCCCTCGCTCACCGTCGGGGGCCGCCAGTCCTCCTCCTCCTCTTCCTCATCTTCATCGCCCGCCTTCCTCTTGGCCAGCTGGCTGGGGGCCAGGCTCCTCCTCTGGAATAGAGGCACAGCACACACAGTGAGGGGCCAGGAGGTTCCTGGCACTGACACAGACACTGACACAGACACGGACACAGACCCCCGGTCCGGTCCCCATTCCCCCCCCCCCCCCCCCCTCCCCCTCCCCGTACCCACCATCGCCTCACGGGAGCGCGCGGACGCGGTAACAGCCCGCGCGCGCCGCTGGCGGGAAAACCGCCGGGCTGGCTCCGCCCCCCCGCGCCCACAGGCATGGCCAAGCGAGCGCCGAGCGGCACCAGAGCCGCATCATCGACCCGCTCGGGGCTCCGCGGAGGGAGCGTGTGGCAAAGAAATGCACTCCACTACCTTTAAATATACATATATATATATAAGAATAAAAGGATTTGAGATTTATCATGAGGTGTTAAAAGGGGGACTGGGAGAGAAAAAGGAGGGAAAAAAAATTCTGTCCAAAGAAATGTCCTGTTCCCTTCAAGCAGGAGTAGCCCACAGAAGCTGCGCCCCAGAAGAGTCAGGGTGTGAGACTGTAGCAGGATTCAGTACAAAGAATAAACTGAGCCATCAGTACAAGGAATAAGCAACTGAGCCATTTCTTTGGATCTTCAGCATCTCTGGTGCTGGCAGTGAGGGGAAGGGAGCCATCCCCACACAAAGGTGTGAAGGCCAGAGCAGGGCCATGGCTGCAGTGAATGCTGGCAGCAGGAATTACAGCCCTGGCTGTCATGGTGGGCACCAGGAAAGAGCAGTGCAGAAGGGGAAGCTGTGCCTTTACAATTTTGCCTCAATTTGGCACAATCTTAGGTTATTTTGTGTGAAAAAATGCGTATTTTATGATTGTCTTTTCACAAATGTTAAAATGAATATTATGTGTGTTGTGTTAGAAAGTAATGTATTCATTCTCTTAAATAGTGTATTAAATACAGTTTTTGGTTATAACAAAATGTTAAAATAGAAACTATGCTATGTAGGATACTTTTTTTCTAAAGGAAGGACTCACACTGAGATAGCAGCCACAGGACACCTAAATCTTTCAGAGAAAGAGAATTTATTGCTCCATTATCAGGAGAAATGAACTTCTTCCCATCTCACTTGGGCAGGATGATGCTGTTAGGATTAAGATGATGACCAGACAGAATCCTGTGTTTGAATGGAATTTATGCATCCTGTATGAGATGTATGAATATGCAACAGGCTATTGTTTTTAAGGGTTAATTCTTTGTTAATGGGTGTCCTTTTTCAGCTTATGCTGCCCAGAAAAAGGTACCCAGAGGTCTGTAACTCTTTGTTTCTATTGTCTCATATTGTCCTAATTCAAATTGCCCAAATTATTATTACTCCAATTGTATTACTATTTTTATAACCATTTTATTACTATTAAACTTTTAAAATTTTAAAAACAAGTGATTGGTGTTTTCACGTTTTGTGAGTTTCCCTGTTCCGACAGGTTTGACATTACCTATACTGTGTATGACATGATGGCTGACCCAAAACCTCTGATTATGGGCCAGCATCGTTTTCTGCACCCATGGAACAAAGAGCACCCTAAAGGCGATTTTTGAGGGTTCAGGGCAAAAAAGCAAACTCAGGGCAGCAACAATTTCAGCGTGGATTTGTTTTCCTTCCAAGAGAAGGGCGGCTGTCCCCAGGAAGGAGCGAGGCGTTGGCTGCTGCAGGGATCACAGCTGACATGATAAATGAGGGCTGGTGCTCAGCAAGCAATTTAAAGGACAGACTTTTACAGGGTGCAAAACCACAGCTAAATTATCCTTCTGGCTACACAGGGAAAACCCCAAACAAGGAGCCAAGTCCTCTGACACGTGCAGTTAACACTTCCATTGCCGGATAGGAAAGGCATCCTTCTCAGGATGAGATTCCCACGCAGCTTGTGGGGAAGAGGTGCTGCTTGCAGGTCTTGGAGCACATCCTCCAGAGCCTGCGGGTTCCTGGAGGCTTCAGAAGCTGTGACAGCATTAATAGATCTTGGGGAACCTGACAAATCACCAGACATTGTCCATGGATCACCTTGGGGACAGACAGGGAGTGAAACGTGGCTTTTAGTGCAGTCCAGCAGAGCAAACATATTCAACACCCTGCAGCTCTTTGGACTTTGTCTTTTCTCCCTCCTCCAAGGAGTAAAACAAGAAAGGGGAAGATGGATTTCCCCTTTGTTGGTTGTTTCACTGGTAAACCTGGGAAATAAATGCAAGAAATTATCAGTGCCACAGCTGCCCCACATCAAGAAAGCACCTTTGGCAGTGTCCCCACCTCCATTAACAGCCTATTTCACTATTCAGTTTATTAAACATCTACACTAATACTGTTATTTACCTTTAAAACATAAAATAAAGTGGATATAAGACAAAGCCAAATTCTTGCATCTGTAGGACTTGAGGTGTAAGTGGGCATGGATCACCCCCTGAATATCTAGGGGTGATAGGGTTAAGGGCCTTAACTTTACTTTTTTCCCCTGTCTTTTTCAAGTCCATCCATTTACCAGTATTTTATTCCCAAAGCTCTTTCAGAGCTCCATGATGAATGTCAGATATTGCAATTACTGGCTCACTGGGCAGAGAGTGGTTCTATAGGAAGGTAATTGGCTATTTTTCCTGGCATGAATAATATTCACAATAATAGCCTCCCTCTGCATGGCTCTGAGAGCAGTTCTGCTGTGTGCTTTTTTCCCTGCAATGGGAACAGACACACTTTATGGCCCAGGCCATGCTGGGTCAATAATAAAGCGAAGGGGAGGCAAAATTCCTGCTCCATGTAGAGCAGCAGGAAAGATCTTAGTCTTCTTACACCCAACTGCTGTGGGCTCTATCCTGCAATGGCTTTTCTCTTCTAGCCATTCATGACAAGTCCCAGAGGGAAATTTGGGGTGATGCCAATGTCTGAGTGCAACCAGTCCCCTCATAAGGCAACCACACTGCAGGCCTGGGGCAGGGTGGACATGCAAGAGGGACTTCCTTCACAGAGAAACTGGCCAAGAGGTCCAGCAGAAAGAAATATTTTTGTTATTTCTCCAGAAGGGAAGATCAGAGGGGTTCACAAAGCAACAGGAGCAGCCAGGGACCAGGTCAGGGCTGTGGGTCCCAAAACAGGCACTGCTCAGCTTCTCTTTCCCACTCTCCTCTCCAAACCAGCACCTTCAGGCAGAGGTTAAGTTCTCCCCTCTTCCCTTCTCTAATTACACAATTTACTCCTTTTCTACTGTAATCAGCTCCTATTTATACAGCCCTGAGAGATCACAGGATAATCACCATGGGGAATAATCCTGTCATTTCCCTTGCTGTCTCTGCAGGATACTGAGTCCCTCCAGCACAAGCAAGGAGAGGGGAGGATGCCAAATATCTTCCTCGGGGACTCTAGAATTAGGCAAAAAAGCAGTCCAAAAATATTTATTGTTTGTATTGTTGGTCCACATCAAACAGAGCCTGTCTTCCAGTCACCACCATGGTATGAGCTCATGGCACTCCCTGGGACCAGCCACCACCACATTTCCCTGGGACCACTGATACACTCACATCCTGTGGGTGCTGTGGTGCTCCACTGACCTCCCTGACTCGTGGGATCTCCCTTCTTTTACACCCTCCCCCTTTTTTTTTCTTTTATTTTTGAGGCTCCTTCCTTTTCTATGGAATGCAGGCCTTCCCCTGCATTCCCCAGAAACGTTCCTCACAGAAATTTTAAGAAATGTTGTGGAAGAACTGGTGCTTCTAACCCAGCTCTTCACAGGCAAGAGAACTTGTGACCTTTGTAGCAGGCAGAAAACAGCATGAGGAGAGATAATACAAGAAAATATCTCCTAATGGAAGGACACCTCAGACCTTGTCTAACAGCTCCAGCCACTCTGCAATGGAAAGGAGAGGCTAAAATCTGTAATTATGACCAGAAGGGCAGAGGTACAGCTTTAACAAAATTCAGCAGTGCCACCTGGGTTTTCTCAGATGAAGCTCTGAAGGGACCAGGACTGCAGGATGCACCAGCATGGTTTGACCATATTCACTTGAGAAAGTAATTAAATATCCGTCCAGTTAATTCCTTTGCAAACCACGAGAGGGAAACTGACAATGATCATACAAAGTTACTGCCAGCTGGAGTTGTGATCCCATCTCATCACCACCGGAGACAGCTCATCTGCCCTCCCAACTTACTGAGAGGGAAAACACCGAGTGCTTTGAAAACATGAACTTCAGGGAGAGAAATCCTTTTCCTTTCTGGAGGCCAGGTGCCATTCCACACCCAGGCAGGTCACAGGCTGAAAGGAGGCAGGAGATCCCAGCCCTGCTCCTGGCACATTGCATGTTACACCCAACAGAGCACAGCCAGGAGCCCAGAGCGATGTGAGTCAGCGCTGATGCACATCCCACCCCCAGCCAGTCTGGGTGCTGAGCTGGCACAGCCTGCAGCCCTTACAGCTGTGCCTGGCAGGGGAGGGCTGACCTTCATCCCACCCTCTCCATCACCCACTGCAACCAGGGCACAGCTCTGTGTCCCTCGGCGGGGTGGCACAGCTGGGTGACACTGTCCCAGTCACTCTGGGGGCTCTTCCCCTTCAAACATTACTGTTTCTTTTGGTTCATTTGACTCCTGTCCCTTTAGCTCCTGTGGTACCTAATCCTTATGTGAAAAACGCCAATCGCTTGTTTTTAAAATTTTTAAAAGTTTAATAGTAATAAAATGGTTATAAAAATAGTAACACAATTAGAATAATAACATTTTGGACAAATTGAATTAAGACAATATGAGACAATAAAAACAAAGAGTTACAGACGGTCCGGGTACCTTTCTCTGGGCATCACGAGGCCCAAAAAGGACACCCGTTAACAAAGGATTAACCCTTAAGAACAATAGCCTGTTGCATATTCATACACTTCATACATGATGCATAAATTCCATTCAAACACAGGATTCTGTCTGGTCAGTGTCAACTTCTTCCTTGTAATCCTAACAGCGCCTCCAAGGTGGGAAGAAGTTCGTTTCTTCTGATAAGAAGGCAATAAATTCTTTTTCTCTGAAAGATTTAGGTGTCCTGTGGCTGCTATCTCGCTGCAAGCCCTTTCTGTTAAACAAAGCATCTTACATAGCATAGTTTCTATTTTAACAATTTTTATAACCTAAAACTATATTTAACACAGTACTTAAGCAAATTAATACAGCATTATTTTCTAACACAACACATATAATATTCATTTTAATATTTGCGAAAAGCCAATCATAAAATACATGCATTTTTCACACTTATTACTGTTAGCAGAGAAAAAAATAAATCTTTGCTAATTGTGTTTATTTACAAAAAAGGCAGGCAGGAAGGAAAACGTGCAAAATCCTATTTCCTTAGCACAGCAAAGGCAAAAGGAGCAGGGAAAAATCTCTCTAGTGAGCTCTGAGCCCCAGAAATGCTGCAAGCTCACTTTCTTCCTCATGGATTTGCTGCATCCCTCTCCAAATACCTCCTTGTCCCTGTGCTGGAAATGGAGGACAGAGACCTGCACACCATGCTGAGCCACAGGCCATGTCATGAGATGGATAATGGACCAGTGGCACAGAGACAGGAGGAGAATGTGGGATCAGTGGGATAGCAGGAAGAGGGATGGCCTCCAGGTAGTGCAACAACTTCCTCCAGAGGCAAAGCCCTGGGCTTCTTCCTCTTCCTCTTCCTCTTCCTCTTCCTCTTCCTCCTCCTCCTCTTCCTCTTCCTCTTCCTCTTCCTCTTCCTCTTCCTCCTCCTCCTCCTCCTCCACCTCCACCTCCACCTCCACCTCCACCTCCACCGCTCCTGCATCCACCCTGCATCCACCCTGCATCCACCATTAATCACAGTCTCTGGCACTAATTGCTCATTAATCAGCTGATTCCTCTTCAGGCTCGTGACACTGGCTGAAAAGTACCTGTAAACACAGGCTCACCCACCAAGTTATATCCCCTCACTCAGAGAAAAACATCAGCAGCTTGAGTGCTTCAGGCATTTTCCCACTAGCCAGGACTGCTTCAGAAGCCAGCCCTTCATTCAGGTGGAAGGCAATTCCCACAGGGTATTTTCCCCTGCACCACCTTTCTGTCTAATTTAATTTTTTTTTTGCCAGAATGTTTTTAAACATGCATAAGTCTGACTCAGCAACCCAAAATACTTCATTTGATGCAAAGCAAAATGTTCTATTTTGTTTACAAGCTAATTAGCCAGTCTTATCTTGCTCATCTTTATAAGCACATGCAAGCCCACAACACAACCTGTGAATATGAAAAAGCTTGGATTTAGGAAATATCAGAATCAAGCTATATTGGCACTTCCAAAATCACATCCCTCCTTTCTCATGGGGAGGATGGAAAGCTGAAATGACTTCCCAAATTCAGCTTGATTTTGCAAATTGGTTTAGCCCTGCTGAAGGTCCATTTTTTTGCAAGAAATTTACAATCAGTTACAATTTTCCTTACCAAGCTCAGACACTCAGAGAGCACTCAGAGAGCTGCAGAGCAAATCCAAGGGCAGATCTCAGCCTTATGGACCCTGGACAGCTCCTGATCCTGCTGGGCCCTCACCAGGTAACAAGGGATGTGTCACCCCTAACCACGTGGGACTGCTGTCCCTAACACTTTTGTCTTGGGTTGGAGAGCCCTCCCTCTGGCAGGAGGAAAAATATTATTCTCTCTGTCCCTTTGATTAAATCTCAATATAAAAATAAAAAAAATGTGGCTTCTATAAGTAATGGCTTAGGACAGAGGAAACATCATTTCACCGGGGCAATTAGAGCAGTCTAATTAAACCCAAGCCTTCCGATCAGGCTCTGCTGATTAACTGGGTTACAGGCACTCTGGATTATATTAACGAAATGAATCAGTTAATTATATGACAATCAATAAGAAGCAAAAAGTAGGACAAGCAATTTGCCTTTAAATGACCATCTAAATTCATCAACATGATACATGTTTGTAAGTGTTCAGGGAAGGGGCAGGCATGACAGATCTCTTAGGCACTAAGGCTTCATTTGTGACATCTGCAATTCCTGAAAAGCAAAGAACTGACAGCATCTCCCTGAAAAAAACAATTGCTTATTTATAATAGCTTGGAAAACAAACAGGGCTTCAGTGAACAAGGCTACTGGGAAAGAAGACCCAAAAAACAAACAAACAAAAAACCAAAAAAAACCCATCAAACTTAGGGCTTTAATAAACTGAAAGTCTTAGTTTAGAGTTGTGAGCTCCAATAGTCAGCACTGCTTTGAACCAGAGACATTGTGGTCTTGAATGATTATCTGACTTAGAGCTCCCATCCAAATTGAAAACCTTGGTGAAGTGGGAGCTGGAAAATGACATTGTTAAAGAGGCAATTTTTGCCCTGAAAAGCTCACAGCCTGAATGGAACGACTTAAAAAAATACGGAGGAAGAACTATTTTGTGAAAAATACAGAACTATCTGTTGTTCTCATTTTGCTGGATTCAAAACAGGCAGACTGTGAGGGGTTTTTCAGCATTTGTAATGAGGGCTTTTAATCATTTGGGGTTTTTAAAAAAACAACAGAAAGCATTACCAAGCTGACTATTGAGAAGTTCTCTCTGAAAGGAGGGTTTTCAGTCAAGCTAAAAAGCAATAACATTTTCAGGAAAAAAAAATCAGTGAAAATGTCAAAAAAAATGAAATGTCTGACAAGCACAACAATCTTTCCAGCCTTGAAAAAAGGGATTGGGTATTTTATTTTTGACTTTCCGCTTTATGATTTCAGCTGGATGGGTAATGCAGAATCAGGAAGGTGACTTTCCCTCCACTGGAGATGGAGACCTCAGGACCAGAAGGATGAGTTTTACCTCAAGCCATGCCTGCAATCACAGACTCATTTAGGTAAGCAGGGACCTCTGGCAGTCTGTGGTCCAACTTCTCGTTTCAATTTCCAAAGACCAGCTTCAAAGATTAAATCAGTTTTCTCTGGGCATTTTCTGGTCAAACTTTGAAGATCTCTGAGGATGGGTGCCCCAACCCCTTGTCCCACTCACACTAACTCAAGTTTTCAGCCTTCTGGTTCAGTGCCCTGATGAAAAATGTCCTAATGCCTCTCAGTGCCCTGGGATTGTCATGGAAGGAGATCTGGGATGTGCAGTGGCATCTACAGTCATGGAGGAAGTAGCCTCTGCAAGGAAGAGATGTGGGCCTGAACCTTTTGAAACTTTCAGGCTCTGTGCACAGCAGGGACAGGAATAATTGAGTGTGGGTGCCTCATCCACCGTGCTGGACACACCAAGCCCCACCACAACACAGACTTCGAGATTCTGACACCTTGTTTTCTCCTCCTGTATGAGAATGTTTATGAGTCTCTGCAGAAAAAGAAAAAAAAAAGAAAAAAAAACTAAAAAGGAAGAACCTCAATGCCACAGCCTGGAGTGCCAGGCAAGGAATTGACTTGCAAGCTGTGGGCAATCACTTGCCATCTTGTACAGGAAGTGGATCAAGCTACTGGGGAACTTTCAGCTCAAAGAAAACACTATAAAAAAGCAGCTGAAACTGCCAGGAAGCAGAGGAAAGCGGATTGCAGTGAGATGGCTTTGCTGTCCCAGTGGCAGGTTTTACTGACAGTAAGAGCTCCAGGCTCCTGGAATTGCTTTCCCAAATTCTCTCCAGCTGGCTGCCGAGTTAGAGCCTACAAGAGAGTGAAGGCAAATACCTTTCATCTTTTTTAAGCTTTATTTTTGAAGGAAGCAGAATTATTCTGCTGTTCTCTTTACTTTTTTTTTTCTTTTTCCTAATAACTTTTAAATCCTTTGGCTGCTTGCACCAAATTTTTCACAGGGGAACCAGACATGCCATTCTGACAGGTCTGGAGTAAACAGGCAGCTGGGGAAAGGAGAGAAAAACTCTGCTAGTGCAAAATGCCTCTTGACAGCCACACCGGAGCATGAAACATCTCATTTACAGGACACCACAGACTCCCAGCAGAACTCAGCCTTCAGGAATAACTCCATGGGAAACAAGCTGTGCCACCTACCATTCCCAAGTAACTTGTCCTGCTTTACAGCAGGGTTTTGCAGTTTGCTCTGAGCAATTCCTGTGTGCAAGCAGCAATAATTTCTAGCACGGATGGAGGTCGTGCTCAGGGCTCCTTTAGTCCTCAGCTGCTGGAGCCACCACATGTGCAGCTGTTAAAGAGCTCTGCTGCATCCTGGACTGCATCATCAGGCATTAACCATCAGATGCCACACAGCATCCTTTCTCTCAACACTGCAATTCCATGCCCAGTCTCAGTGTTTTCGGAGGTGAGAAGTGACCAGCATTATCAAAACCCTTGAAAATAGGAAGTGCAGAGGGAAACTGAAAGGGATGTGATTGTTTTAAACTTGGGACAGGGGAAAATTAGATCAATCTGCATATTTTTAAGAAGTTCTTGCCAAGTAGGGCATCTTCTGTGTGATGGGAAGTAAGAAAGGAAAGTGGTAGGCTCGAGTTGCAGTTCAAGAGTATACGTATGGGTCAGAAATTAGGGAAAACTTTGTCTGGACAGGGATGGCCTTCAACTGCTGCAGTTTTTAAGAGGAGGCAGTACACCCTTCACCTGGCTTTATGCTTTGGACCCCTAGACCTCCCTCTTGATTTAAGTTCTAGTTTTCCATAAAAAAATCCCTATCTCTGAGGAGACACCAGCAGCTTAATGCTCTGAAATAGATGGGCAGGACACAAGTCTTAGAAGAGAGAATGTAATTTTTTCAGGCTGCCTGGTGTGCTCAGTGCTGCACAAAGCCCAAGGAGAACTCCTGCTCCATTGCTTCAGACAATAAGGATGCTGCAAATTCCAGATTATTATTCATGCCTAAATGTCTTATGTGTATTCAGGAAAACCTTAGGACTTGCCTCCATGCCACCACTAAACTACAGTGGATCAACATTTTAAAAGCTCCACTGAATCCATATTCAGTAAGAACAATGTGATTTTTTGCCAATTTTAACTCAGTCAAACCACTATCCCGCTACTTAGTGGTCTGGATCTGGACATTGGCATTTCTCTCCAGGACATTTAAGTGTCTGCAGCAAATCAGCCCTTGCAGCTTGAATTGAAAAGGTCACTCACACAGGAAGCACCTATCACACAGCCCCCAGACCTCTCTGCTTGCAGGAGCAAAGAAGCCACTGCACACATCCAGGATAGATGTGCAGTGCATGTGGATGCTCATGCTGGACGCTGCTGATGCCCCTCTGAAGATTAGGAAGAAGGCTTTTCCCCTTCAAAGGCCACTCACTGACTTGTTCTTCTTGGAGGGTCCCTTTGAAGGCACAAGGGCTCTGATTGTGCCACACACAGTCTGATCAGCAAACCTGGCACGTCTCTGTGCAGGAAAGGAAATAAAAACCACCTTGATCACTACTTGCCTTTTACCTTAACCAAGCCTGCCTTGATCTCACAAAACCCAGGGTGCCTGGAGTACAGAGGCACAAGTTCAAAGAGACAGCAAGAAGTTAATCTGAAAGCAAAAGGTGCTCTTCAGGCAGGTGGGAAGAAGTAATTAGAAAGCACAGCTATTCCAAAGCTCCAATAAATGACATCAAGGCAGCCATTATACACTCACTGAAGCACGAGGGTCCTTCACTCTTGTCAATCAAGGAAGAAGAAATGCACAAGACTGTAGGCATTTGGGCCAGACTGCAAAGGCAGGAGCTCCAGGGCTCCTCATCACCCTGCTCTGCTCAAGGCAGAGATTCAGCAGGAAACAAGCAGTGTCAGGAGCCCCACTCCTTCAAAACCCTTTTTTTTTTGTTTCATTGTGTTTCTCCTATCCCCTCTGCCATCAATATTTACTCTGCTTCATGAGTTCTGTGGTGCTCCATGAGGTTCAGCTTTCCACGGGCAATGTCCCATTTGGTATTACCCATCAAGATGTATCGGTTTTTTACTTCAACATTTTAGTTATTATTTAATTCACCTTCAGAAACTGTAGCCTGTCCCACTCTGAAGCTGGTGGCAAATCAAAGGGCACTTTTACTTCTGAGACTCCCAGCCCCAGGCAAATGTAGCCCTGGATTCAGGATTCTGTTGCTTCAAAACTGCAGTTGCAGAGGGAGATTCCTTCCTTCCTGGTTCTTCCATCTTTAGCTCCTTGTCTGTAAAACACAGCTGATCGCTGCACAGATTTTGTCTGTGTGGGCTGTGAGCTCTTGGGGGCTGTCCAAGGACACCGCAGGCGAGCAGCCCCTCTGTCAGACAACAGAGGATGACCTGCATGAGCTGAACACAGGCAGGTTGGCAGAGAGAGATTGCATCTTTTATCAGAAAAATTGATTCACAAAAGCCAAGAGGAGCAGTTTTCTCTCTGTGAGCAACATCAATACACTCATATGGATCCACAGTCAGTGTTTTTCCAAAGCATTTCACCACCCCGTTCCAACATCCCTTTGTATCCTGACTGACATTCAGACAACTGCTTCCCAACTCAAGCTTTTCACACCCCACAGCTAGGCCTGAATCACAGGTGGCAGGGATGCAGACCCAAACCCTCTGTTCTGCACCAGCTGTGTGCCAGCTGCAGCAGAGCAGCACGAGCTGCAATCCTCTGCTCAGCTGCCCCTGGCTGAAGGAGCAGGCGGAGGTTGTGGTGCCCGGGAAGGGAAGAGGTGCCCCTGGGCAGCACAGCACATCCCTTCTGCAGGCCAGCAGCTCCTCCCTCCTTCTCCCCAAGCCCAGGAGGCACCAGCCACATTATATACAGCATGATGCTGCTTCTCATCCTTGAGGGCACAGGGAATTGCCTGGACACTGAGTCCTGCTGGACTTGGGAAGGTGCCCGTGTGAGTCTGTGATTCCAGCCTCTGCTGTCAGCTCTGCTCACAGGCAGATCCCTCTGAGCCACCCAAGCCACTGTGGAGCTGGGGCTGCCAGCAGCAGTAGGAGCCCTTTCCCGTGCTGTAAGCACTGATCCCTCCTAAAACCTGAAGCGATCACATTAATCAGTTTGCTTCGAAGTAGGCCATGTGAAATGTGTTTGAGCCTGGCTGATAAAATGGGGAGAGGAAGAAGTGCAAGGAGATTAGAAAGGAATCGTGCTTAATTTGGGAACATCTCTGAAGATTTATTCCAAAGCATGAAAGCCATGGAGAATGCTCCCGCCCAGAGATTAAAGATGCTGTGACTCACATCTCTGAGGCCTGACAATAGCTTATTCAGGAGAGCTGCCTGTAGCCACGAGACACAGGATACTGTTTTCCCAAGGCATTTCAATTTTCAAAAGGAAAAAAAAAAAATTAGACTTCATTAATTTCACCAAATAACATGAGACACCGTCAGCCCCATCTGTCCCAAATGGGCTGTAGATCTCCAAGCTTTTGTCAGTCTGAGAAAAACCAGAGCCTCCAGTTGGAGACAACTTCCACCTTCTGGTATTTCCTATTGCATTTGGCCTCCAAACAAAAGCAGAGAGAAGAAGCCAATGCAAAGCCCTTGCTGCTCATGGGGACAACCATTGCTTGCCTATGTCTCCTTCTTCCACAGAAATTAAATCCAGGGGTATTCAGCTGTTGTATCATGTCCTACCTGCTGCACATCCAACTGTGTGAGGATCACACAACTCCTGAGCAGGTGTCCCCCATTCTCTGGGGAGGCCCACTGGGGAGGCAGAGTGGATGGTGCCAGGACCTCAGCATCTCTTTCCCCACGAGCTCATGATGGTCCCACTCTCCATGCCAACTCCAGGTGAGCCTTCACAGGAAAGAAGGTGGCACCTGCAAGAAGGCGTGTAGGTGTGTGTCTTGTGGTTTCTGCTTTGCTTCTCTCATTAGGTGCAGAAGGGAAGGGGAGATGCAGGCACAGGGAAGAGTGGCAGAGCAGCCATGGCACTGCGTTGCTGCTGCACAAGAGGCTCCCCTGCATGACTGCACCAGATCATCTTTGGTACAGCATTACAGATGGTCCTGGCTGAGTAGCTGCCACTGCTGCTCCTTGCTTTGTTCTCCAACATAGCAGGAGCAGAGACAAGCCCAGCCCCATAAGAGGCTTTGGAGACTTTGTTTTCATCTTCCTGCTGATGGGAAAGGACAGCCAGAGTCTGCTGAACCTAAAAGGCTGTGTACCAGCTTTAGGCATGCAGGTAATTGTACTCATCTCCCATACATCATCCTGGGAACAGCAGCCTCTCTTGCCAGATCTAATGCCCTTTATGCCATTTCTCTTGTGGAACCAGCTTGAAATTGATTTTGAAACAGAAGCAAGAGGCTGTATCAGTTTTCCCCTTGGAGGTGTGACAGCCTGCCTGCTTTCTGCCAGGTTAGGTTATTTCTGTTCTCTGCTGCATGTGTGTGTGTTCCCCTGGCTCTGTTCAGGATCCATCTTCCCCAAGTCAGGCTGGTGGGGAGAGGAGATGACTGATGACACAACGTGGCAGAATGACAGCCACCCCCACACTTCACTCTGTGTCCATCTCCTGCATTTTGTTTGACAGGAGAAGGGTTCAAGGCAGAGATCTGCAGGACATTCCTTCTCTGCAGCTTATTCAGACTTTCCAAATCATGAAATCCATCTGCCAAGCTCTGAAAGAAAACTGAGCTTAAGGGCTAATGCACAAGGTTGCCTCACCTGTGGCAAGAGGATGCCATCAAAAGGTGTCCCCAGATTTGTAAGCAGTGAAAGGTCATAGGATTACTTCATGTCTTTTTCTTGAGAATTTGTCTCTCTAACTCAAACCTGTAGCACCAAGAACATGCAAAGAGATGAGAGCCGTGCCCACAGGTGCCCCTCTTCTTCTGTAGCTGTGCAGCAACATCACAATCTTCTGACTGGAGATGGAGTTGCAGAAAACCCAAAATCAGAGAGTGCAATGGCTTTTTTTTTTTCCCCACACAGCTTTCAGTTAAAATATTAACAAAGCAGTCAAGATTTCCCCTATTCTTAAGTAAAAATCTTCCACCACCATCTGTTCTTGAGGGTTCCTGTTAACAGCACAGTGTCACTGAGCAAACACAGCTGCTAGGTGTGGGCCAGGGGCAGTCAGAGACACTGCAGCTGGTGTAGACCTGGTGTGAAGATCCCCCAACCCCAGCCAAAACCCAGGCAGGACTGGGAGAGCCTTCACAAGGTTAGTCCATCCTCCCAAAAGAGTCTGAACACATATTTGTTCAACCTCCCCTTTCAAATCTCCTCAGAATGGCAGAGTTACAGAATGGTTGAGGCTGTCAGGGCCTGATGGTCAGCTGGTCTGCATGGCTCAAGCAGGGACACCTAGAATTGTTTGCCCAGGACCATGTCCAGTTAATTTTTGAATCTCTCCAAGGATGGAGACTCTACTCTGGGAAGCCTGTACCAGTGCTGAACCACCAAAGTGTACTGGTGGTGTCTGGGGCAGTTGCTCAGCTGCAGGACTTTTCATTCTTGCTGAACTTCATAAGGTTCCTGTCAGCCCACTTCTCCAGAATGTCAAGGCCCCTCTGGATGGCAGCAGGAGCCTCAGGTGTATCAGCCACTCCTCCTGTCTTGTATGATCAGCAAACTTACTGAGGATAAGCAGACTGGCACTCTTACCCCATCATCCACACCATTAATAAAGATGTTGAAGAGGATTGGGTCTAGTACTGACCCCTGGGACACACTGTTACCTGCTGGATTCCAACTAGACCTTGTGCTGGTGATGGGCAACCCCTGGAATGACCCTTCAGACAGTTTTCAATGCATTTCACTCCCTGTTCAACACAGAGGTCTTGCTTTTGTCTGCAAATCTGTTGTTATACTTCACTATTCTCCCTCCTGGGACTTTTTCCCTTCCTCAATGCCTTTTGAAGCTGATTTTCAAGCAGTGCCTCCTCACACCTGGCTAAGCCTTGGTGCCACATCCAGGGGCAGGTGGGAGAGATGCTGCTCTTCACAGTGTGCTCTGTCACTGGGGTGGCCCTGGTTTGTAGCACAGGCTCATCCAGCAATGTTTCATGTCTGTGCATCTGAGCCTCTTGTTTTCAGATTACTCCAGGGCTGGTTTTATTAGTGGTTGATTGAGTGGTCTCAGCATGGTTCTCGTGGAATACCCACATTTTCCGCTCACCATGGAGCAGATGGAAATGTTCTCAGTGAGACACTCATGCATGTGCATTATCTACAGAGCAAATATCCACATCTCAGGTCTTATTGCTGCTGCCAACAATGCCCCCTGTCAGCTCCTGGGGAAATTTGACTGATATTTATGTGGGCACTATCAGAATGGAGCACTGGCAGAAAATTCCCCAACTCATGTAAAAATGCCATTGATTCTCCTGGTAGAAAATCTTCAAATGCTGTAAATACCCTATTGAAATGGCTTTTTTTGTCACTATGTGTTGAAATCTTGACAAAAAGCTTGGGGAAAAAACGTTCCTTATGAATTTTTTGACCACTGTGTCAAAGAGAGTGTGATTAACAAACACAATGGGCTGCTTTTTTTTCCGCTTGACCTGCTCTTTATACCTGCTGGAGTCTTCTGAGTGAACAAGATTAAGGTATGAAAGATTTAAGGAAGCAAAACCACCAACAGATCTGGAAAAGACAAATCATTAAAAAGAAGCACCAGACACTCCCATTTAGGGTATTCTGGAACTGACATTAAGCCATTTTTTTGTGCTGCCCAGGCACATGGGTATGGCTTTAGAAAGGACACACAAAGCCAACCCTATGATTGGAATTGTAATTTTGGCACCCTCATGTTAGGAGGAACAAGGGAACAAGGAAACAAGTGGAACTGTGCTCTCAGCAGCTGGAAATGGATGCTGTGGTTGATGCACCTGCACAGCACAAACACATTCAGATTTATATGTGTGGCTGAGTGAATGATGACCCTGCATATTCCTGTTTGTCTGCAGTACTGCAGATCATCTTTCCTCTTCCACCTACCATTCTTAATTATTGTTGGTTTGGGATTTTTAATGTTAAAAAGAGTCATGCCCATTCTCTAACCATCCTCCTGGATCCAGACTGTCCCTTCACTGACCACAAATATCCTACAGTCAAAACTCCAATGTTCTCAACAGAACACAAGAGGTATAAATGTTTCATATTAGTGGAAACTGAGTTTTTCTTGATCCTTCACATGTAGACACAGGTTCCTGTAAATTCTATTCTGGATCCTGTGAAATGCTGAGTGGCAGAAACAGTGAGGCACCAGGCTCAGGCCATGCTTGCATCGATTAACTGAGCCCCACCTGATGTGTGGATGTTTTATGCTTTGTTCACTAATGTACCTTCAGCAGCACTAATAAAATTCCCTTTGAACAAGTGGGAACAGGTGATCACACAATTATGTGTGTCTCGTCTGTCTGGATGATTCAGTCTCATGTTGTTGTCATAGCAGCATGTCCCCATCGCGGTCTCGCACATCGAGGCAGGTCTGGTTTGCAATTTCCAAATAATAAACAAAGCCTGGTCCCCTGCTTTGATAGAAGAGAATTTGTTGTTATTGGGACTGTGACTGTGGGAGGAAAAGTGGAGCTGATTGTCAACACCCTTAGGACAGGAGTTCCAAGGATACAAACTCAGCCCCAACTGGGACACAGCACCAGAGTGTGGGAAAGACTTAAATGAGTGTCACACACATTCTGAGAGCCAGCAGGTCCTTGGGATCACAGGACAAATCTCTTGGTACTGCTTTTGAAGGAGCAGCTCTCCTTGCAGCTGATCCCTGCAAGTTCAACGTGACAAACACAGAGGCAGATTTTCAGTCAGGGTGCACCCTCTGACTAATTCAACTTGTTTCATACAGGGAGGGCCTGAACAACTGGAAGTTCATTTGAAGTTGATTTCAACCAGTTGTGGTTTGGGGCATATGTTCAAAGAGCACAAAAAGCCAACTTGTACACAGATGGGTAAAGGAAGAGGAGAGTGGAGATCCTGAAAGAACCCTGCCTAGGATCAGTCTGAGCGCCACTAATTTTCCTTTTTTTTTTTGTCCTCTGGCAGACAGAGCACAACATGATTCAAGTGCCTAAGGAAATTTTCAATCATACTGAGAGAGAGAGGAAACTACAAAATGGGATGGGATTGCTCTGTGATGCTGTGACCCGCGTGCACCCAGAGCTCTGCCTCAAATTGGAAGAAAAGTGCCAATTAATCTGACACTGAGGAAGGCACAGGCAACAAAACCATTTCATGTCTGCTCATTTCCCCCCATGACACATAGTCCTCTCCACCTTGCTAATTGGAGAAAGCTTGCTAACAGCAATCTTATGTGGGTTTAATTAAATATCTTTTGAATGCCTCTGAGCAGTGGGAAAAGCTGGTGGAGTCATTCCAAGTCTGACACACTTAGGATGGGCTTCAAATCTGGAGCTCGTTGCTTCATCAATGAAAAAATGCAGAGGCTGTGGGAGCACTGGAGGATCTCTAATAACTACAGGCTGACAACATCTGGCTGCAAAAGGCAGCATCTCCCATATCCTGCAGCTCTCATAATGCTGCAGAGGAGATGCTTGGTCATCCTGCGGCAAAGGAAGGGCACTGAGGGAGGGAGGCACTCTGCAAGGGACATGGGCAGGGTGAGGATGCTGCTGTTGTGTCCTCAGGAGAAGGGTGCAGGCCCATAAGGGGGTGAAGCTGTGAAGGGTGCAGGAGAAGAGAGGAATGGGTCAGTGGAGAGAGGAGCAGCAAGCACCAGATGTGCTGGGGCACAGCTCTGTCCCAAATCCACAAGAAACACTTTGGCAGGTTTGTTCAGTGGGTGTTGAGTGCTCCAGGTGAAGAGAAGGATTCCTGCCTGGGAATTGGGGCTGACATGTGATCAGACCATTTGTGCCCTAAAAAGAAGAAGTTATTTTATGAAGGGAGAATTTGGGTATGTGTGGATAAAGGAGGAGCATGCCATGGGTATCAGGTAGGCTGTGGGCAGGTAGATGCCCTTGTAGAAAAGTCAGACCCCAAGCCAAAGCCTCAGCTATGCCACAACTTTTCCCATTTCTTAAAAAAAGAACCTATTCCATCTCCCCATCCTAGGAGGAGGCCGGGAGTGCTGCATACAGGCTGAGTGCTGCAGGAGAGAGCTTGCAAATAATCTGAGAGCAACAGAAAAAATTTCAACAAGACCTTGAAAGAGTCTATTTAGCTTATCAGAAAGGAGGTCAAGAGGTGATTTGATTACAGTGCCTAAGTGCCGTCAGCAGAAGAAAACACCCGTTTCTAAAGAGCTTTTTAATCTATCAGAGAAAGCCGGAACAAGAGCCAGTGGCTGGAAGATGAAGGCAGACAAATGCAAATAAGACACGGGGAGCATATCTTTAACAGAGGGGAGATAAAGGGGAAGAGCAAACTCAAGGAGAATGGCCTCAGTATCCCTGGGTCCTTCAAGGGGGAGCTGGATAACATGGCCAAGCCAGAGAGGAGCCGGGTTGGTTCCAAGGCTGCATTTAGAAGCCTGTGGTACCTGGGTATGTGAACAAAGTGCTCTGGCACTTCTTTGTCTCCTAATTGCAAGAAAATCTAAGTTCCTGGTCTTGTCAGGACTGAAAAAATGTTAGAGCACAAGCTTTGGGCAAAACCTGGTTTGGTCACCAGGAGGAACTCAGCTCAGCGTTCATGGTTCCAAAGTCAAACTGCATCCTGGGGGCCTGGGCTTGCAAAGGCTTGGTGGGCTGAGCCTGTTCCTCCTGGCATTGGACCAGCCACATGCTGGTGAGAAATTCCAGCCTAGTGGAAGGAAAAGCTGTCATGGGTAGGAATTCAGACATTGCCAATGAAAAGCATACACCAAAAAAAGATTACCAGAAGTCCATATGATCATGCACCTGGATCTGGCACTGGTAGGGAATTCTAGCAGGAAGATGTTTAAAATAAAAAACTTTCAAGTTTGGAATGATTTTTCCTTGGAACTCCTTCCTTCTTTCAAGCAGTTTATGACTGATGGACTCCTGAAATGGACGCTGACACATGGCTATTAACAGGCCCTGGTGCTTCTCCCATGAAAACTCCAAGCTGGTTTTGGATCTATTACATTTTTGCCTGAAGCAATGACATTCATCACCAAATTATGTGGGGAAACTTTTTTTTTTTTTTTGCCTGTCTCAAATCCTCTGATTCTCACTGGTACCCTTTATTTTTCGATGTGAGGAGCATGATATATTTATTAATTGCCATTTCTTTGTGCTACTCAAGATTATTGAGGCTTCTCTCCCACCATTTTGTATATAAAAACACTATGCAAGAAAATGCTATTATTTGTGATTTGCTTTATCTTGGATTGGCCAGGAAAATTTTTATTTTTTAATTTTAATTTGACCTATTTCTAACTCAAACATCTTTGTGCATCTCTGGAGAACAGACATTAAGCTCAAGCAGAAGAACTTCTAAGCACTAATTTCTGTGTTTCTCATCTGAATCCCTACTGTTTGGTGATAAAAGAAGGTTTCTAAGTCTGGATTCTCCTGGGATGTCTGGGCAGCTCCCCCTTTAGTGTTGCTATGTTTTCTCCTTTTTTCTCTGAACAGATGTGTTCAATAAAAGAAAACTATTAACAAATAAATAAACCAAGAAAGTCCTTTCTGACCCAGGGGCTCTTTGCTGGTGAAACCACTATTTAAATATTTGCCACTTGAGTGTGAAGGAATTTCCTGGGTTCCACTGTCTGGTAAATAAGGCAGATTATTCAACATTCATTCCACATTCTTTCTTTATATGGCTGTAGAAATAAAATACAGTTTCATACATCAGCTTTTAAAAAAATATTCATCTTTTCAACTTAATTAATTTAATTTGTAAATTAAAAGTTCAGATAAAGTTTAACTGTCAAAAAATAAAATAAAATATATCAGAGTATCTAAAAGAAATCTATTATTTGACCCGTGCTGAGGGTTAAGTTGTTTGGCAGTGTAACAAAAGTCAGTGGTCAGCTTTCCAATCCAGCCCACGCTTGGAAAGTTTTTCTGAGCTCTTGAAAGGTGTTTTAGTTGTGACAGCTGTTTCCTCTGTTTGCTTGGGTGGGAAACCTGAGTGAATAATCCTGGCTATTTGAGTCATTAGGGATATGTGGGAATTCTCTTCACTGTTTGCTACAAAATACATGTGCCCAGTTTCCATCTGAAAATTAGACCAACAATTCCCAGCTGGACAAGCTAGGAGGTAATCTTGATATGGAAGTGTTTGCAGTGTAAATACACAAACCACACATTGCTAGCCCTGCTTTACCAAGTCCATAATCAAGGCCAGAGCCTTAAAATCTGGGATTTGATAATTTCAGTAAGGGCTAGAGAGTCTGCACAGAACTCAGCTTTGATTTTCTGAATCTGTTCCTTGTTTTGAGTAGATCACCCTTCCTGCACATGGGAAAAAACTTGCCCAAAACATCCTTTAGCAGCATGAACTTTTTTCTCAAGTACCCATTTAGGGATGAGGGAGCCACTGTTAAATGTGGCTTTTCCAGTTGTGGTTAATCACTCTTATTGCTTGGAAGCCACGTGAGGATATAAACATGTGACAGCAGCCATCTGGAGATGATTCTGGTCCAGCCAGCCTGTCCCTGTTGTCACTCACAGCTGTGCCACCCTTCCCAGGAGTGTGGCAGGGATGGTGTGAGGTGCTGAGCACACACTGGGGTCATTCCTGTTGGGATGCACACTGGGCTGTTTGCTCAGCACCATCAGGGCTGCTTTTCTGGAAAGCAGGAGTGACAAATCCTGCCCTCATACACATTCACAGCATCCCAGCCATGGAGACCATCCCTGAGGGCAGTGATGATTGAATTAACAATATTTTGTATTAAAGTCCCAAGGCACAGGCTTGTCGTTCTCTGGAATGACCAGTCTTGAGTTGACCCTCTTCCCTCACCCCAGGCAGTGAAATTCAAAGGTTCAAAAAGCACATGCATGGCTTCAAAACATAATAATCCACTTTGCTCTTTTTTTTTTTTTTTTTCTCTGAGTCTTTTGGGATCATCTGACTACCTTTTCTCAATTTGGGATCTCATCAGTGCAAAGCTCTTAAGTAAAAAGGCAGAGTGGGATCCTCATCTCACCCTGAGGCTCCTCAAGGCTTTACCCCAGGCACTGGTTTTTAGGAGGCTCATGCTACAGCTCTCAAGGAGGACAATGCCAGCAGCCACAACTTGACAGCATCAAAATGCCATTCATCAAGCCAGCATGGTTTGCTTTCAGCTGCTTTTAATCTTTCCCAGTCTCTCTGAGGGAACAGCTTGGATCCTCCTGTGAATTGGAGAGTTCAGTCTCCCTCAGCAGACCCCAGACATGGGCAGTTAACAGCAACAGGCTTTTCAGCAGCCACAAAATAAAGGGCTGGATTTTTTTTTCTTTCTTAATGGATGCTATTAGTGTTCTGGGAAGAGCCTGGACTCATGCTCATTAAGTCAGCAGTTTCCAAAGTATTTCTAGAGAGAAAAGAGCATAACTGGTTGAAATTCTTATTGTTGTAGCAAATGATCAATGCACTTCCTCACAGTGCCTCAGTGGCTGTGATTAATTCATAGCCAGAAATAACAGTGGAGGGCCTGCTGTGATGCCATTACCTTATCTCTGCCTGGCTGGTTGATTCTCGGGTACAGCTGAAAACAACCCTTAATTACTTGGTTAAAAACCCACTGGAGAACAAATGAAGTGATGCAGCCACCTCTGCCACCATCCTCCAGAGCTCCCAGAGATCACTGAGTGGAAGGAAATGCACTTCAAAGCCCTCCAAGAGCCAGCCCTGAGAGGAAATACCTGGGTGTGCCCAGTGGAACAGCAGTGACCAGGGAATGCAGCTGCAGGGATGAGCTGCCCTGGGAGCACAGCTCCCGCTGCCCTGGGGGGGTGGCTTATTCCTGCGGTGCTCCAGGGGCACCTTCACCATCCCATCCCGGTGCCTCTCACCAGTTTTGCAGTCATCAGTGCCATTCCCTTTTTTAGAGAGAAATTTATGCCTTCAGACCTATAACCCAGACAGCAAAGCTCAAAGGTGGCCAGCCAGCACCCCTCTTGTACCAGCTAGGGACAGCTTTGTCCAGCCAAGGCTTGAAAATCTCACCACTGAGACTCCCCACCTTCCTGGACCCCTGTCCCAAGTGTCTGACCATCCCGAGGGTGAATTTCTCTCCTAATGTCTAATTGGAATTTCACTAGTCACAAATTGCATCTATTGTACTCTTCCTTTCATTTGGGATCTCCGAGAAGAATCTCGCTCCACCTTCTCACCCCAATCAGTGGCCCTGTTCTCAAAATTCATTCTCATCCTCTTTCCCTTCCTGCCTTGCTGCCTCTGCCAGCATCAGAAGAGCCATGTCATGTGGAGATGTGCCTGCACTGTGGTTCTTCAGGTGGATTAGGACATCCTCTTAGAGTGCAGGGCTATGAAAATACAGAGCAGAGATTCAGATGTCCTTGATAGGGGCAAGCAGACGGGCTTGCTCCTGCTGCAGTGGGATGGATGAGCTGCTCTCTTTAAGGACACAGCAAAATAAAAATGCAGGAGAAAATCCTCCACTTTACATGGTGATGCTTTTAATTGCCTTGGCTAAATGGGAAATTAAACGCTGGAAACTTCAAGTCCTGTTTGATGTTTAGCATCCCTGCTCGAAGAGCACGGGCTCTCGGGGCACAGCTTTGGTACGCCCAGGGAGCGTGAAATCACTCCCAAATTGCTCGACGTGTCAGGTAATTGGCCTCCATTGCCTGAAACATTCCAGCTGCAGGCTCGGGGGGCAGGCACCACCTCCCAGGTGGAACAAACTCAGAGATCCCTCCCAGGCTGTGTACGTGCCGGGGAGAGCTCCCTGTCTGACTGCTGCACGGAGCATCTCCTGCCTCTCTGGAGGAGCTCAGTGCACGGCAAGGTTGGGGAAATCAGCCCCAAGGGACAGAGCAAGAGAGACTGTCCTATCATCAGCCCTGTGCTATGCATCTTCCACTTTCTCACTGTTTTGCTCAATCAAGGCACATTTGCTTTCATAATAGGAGCATTGAGAAAGAGAAAATATGACAGGTTAAAGCATGTTTCCGCTCCAAGACTAAACAGCCCTGCCTCCTTTTTCCTTTGCACAGCCACCTCGCACACTGTGGCCATCCTTACTGCCTCTCCCAGTCCTGCATGCCTTTGGAGGTGAGGACTTTGGGTGTGAGGAGGAAATCAAATCATCAAGATTTTCATTCATGGATTTGTACAGTGGCTCAGAGACATTCCCTGCTCTCTTTTGTCCTTTAATAACTCCTTGCAGCAACACGAGAGGTCACAAGAGTGCTTTGCCAACCTGTGCAACTCTCCAGGACCATGGAGCAGGGCTGAGATCCAGCTCCAAACTCCTGACCAAGCTTCAGAAGAAATCCCACCCTTTCAGGATCCTCTCCCCACAGCTCCTGCAATCTCCAGAAGCCCAGACACCCCCACAGGGAATGTGCAGCAACTCCCAACTTTCCACACTTCTAACAGCAATAAAAAGCTAACTTTCATTAGCACAACAGCTCCTTTCCACACACAGCATCCCTATGGTCTGGTCCTGCTGGCCTCCCCTGTTCACTGCCCATATTTTTACTTAGATGTTAGGACCAGAAGATCAGAAGACAATCTGCAAGGTTCATGTGCAGCTGTGAGTCTTTTGGCAGAGAAAGGGGCTGAAGGCCTCGAGAGGAGTTGTCCTCCTCCAGCTGAAGGAAAATGAGGTATTTGCAATCTTGGGGGTTTGTGGGGTTTTTTGTTTTGTTTTGTTTGGGGGGTTTTGTGGTTTTTTGGGGTTTTTTTTTGTTTGTTTGTTCATTTGCTCTGGGGTTTTGGTTGTTTTTTTAGTGGTTTTTTGTTTGGGGTTTTTTTGGGTTTTTTTTCATCTTTTGTGTTTTTGTTGCTGCTGGCAATGGTTTTTTTTTGTTGTTTGTTTGTTTGTTTGTTTGTTTTGTTGGGTTTTTTTTTGTTCTTAATCTTTCTTTTTGCCCACTCCAGATGCAAAAGGCCAAACCAGTGTAAACAGTAAAAAGCTATGTTAAAATCTATTTATAGCTGCTGAAAAATTTCATATCTTTAGATTATTGCTTTTAAGGGTTGACTATTAGTCATTTGGGGAACAGGGGAAGGATTTTTCTATCAATACTCTGAAGAAAGCAAGAGGGGAAAACATCCTGCAAGATCACCTGACCAAAACCAAAACTTTTAGAGAGGCATTTCCACCTCTTCCCCCAGGAGATAAGAGGCATCAGTATCACAATGCTGGTGGGAAAATAAGGTTAACAGGGAAAAATAAAACCCTGCTGCCAAGAGGGGTGGAGGCCATTGGCAGCACCAGGGAGGTATCAGGAGTAGAGATGCTTCTCCACACACCACCCACTCGATCTGTTAATTGCCTTTGCTGGCCAGCAGGAGAGACAGGAAGGTTTGCCCAGTTTTTCTCCTCCTCCACGAGGGATAGACCCAGCTGATTTCAGCGCTGATAAAGATCACCTCGTTATCTCCTAGGAAGGCCACACAATTGCAGAGTGTCTCTGATGGGAGTGATGATAAACACCAGCATGAGCTCACCTCCTCCATTCACTCACTCGTTTGTTTGGGAGGTTTCTTAATATGCCAAGAGGCAGTGAGACCACTGCTAATCCATCCCCAGAAGGATCTTGGCCAGGAAAGAGGAGCTGTCATCACCACCACATCCTTTCAGGCAGACACTAGAGATCAACAGCTGTGATATTGCCTGAAACTCCCAACAACAGCAGCTCCTGGCATCCCTGTCTCCTCCCTGCAGTCCTGGTCCTTGCCTGACCCCTTCTAGCCAAACAGTCTCAGCCCCTTCCTGTCAGTGACTGCCTCGAGCAACCTCAAGGACTCCAGGTCCTGGAAGGGCTCTGGTGACACCAGTGCTTGGTGCTGTCCTCTCCACCCACTCTGCCCTCTCTTCCCAACCTGAATCCTTTCAAGAACAGGTGGGTGGATCTCCTCAAAGCCCCCAGGATTTACACAGCTGATCCAGCACACAGCTGGCAGGGGGCACATCCATCACACATTTCCAAAAGCCCACGGAGCTTTTCTTCTCCCTGCTTTCTTCCTCCTCTTCCTTTTATTTTTTATATTCTCAGGTGAACACAGAATATTTCAAAGAGATTTCTGCCAGCATTGAAGCTTTGAAGCCAGCTGGTAGAGCAACCTCAGGTGACATGGAAAAGGAGCAGGGCCCAGCTGAGTGTCTTCCCAGGAGAACTGAATCAAAGCCAGAAGAAATGACAGCACAAGCTGATCCGACTCAGTCTGGGCTTTCTCCCTCCCTCCATCACAGAACCCAGCCCAATAGCCCTTCCAGGTTTAAAATTAGCAAAACCTTTGCTAAGCCTCAGATTAAGTTCCTGGGTCACCAGCAGAGATAGCCTGTAGCAAAGCCCTGGATTTTATCTTTAATTATCAGCAGGAATATGATATTCTTGCAGAAACTGAGCTGAGAAGAAGCCAGCATCTGTGATCCCTGCTGCAGAGCTGAGCATCTGCTCGAGGGAGGGCTGGTAATCAGGAGGAGAGGGGTCAACAGAAGATGATCTTCTAAGTCTTCCTCTATAGACTGAATCTCTAATATGTTTACTTAGCCAGATGCAAATCCTTTTCGCAAACTCATGGCACTGCTGAGTACAAGCATGCACAGAAAATTAACAAAGCTGGAGCATCAATTCCTCATCTATTGCCAGTATAAGACTCCTGGTGACTGCATGGGAAGAATGAAAACTCTTTCCAGTGTCTGGGGAAACAGAGCAGAGCTTCCAACAGCGTTCTCCAACCAAGAAATCCTGTCCAGCACCTCACAGCTTCCCTGTCTGCACTGGCTGCTCTCCTTCCCTGATCTGCTCCTGGGCTGCTCCTTCCCTGATCTGCTCCTGGGCTGCTCCTTCCCTGGCTCCCCAGGGCTTGAGTCTTGCCCTTGCCCACACCCAGCAGCAGAGTTTGCCCATGGCCAGTGAACTAAGGCAGGAGAGCCTCAAAACACAGGAATGGCATGAAGTGCAAAACCATTGCAGGGCCAGCAGCTGGATCTCAGTGATCTTTGTGGGTCCCTTTCAACTCAGGATATTCAGGTTATATGGTGTCAAAGTGTGCTCAGAAGCAGATGAAAGAGCTACAGCGGCCTGGGATACAGACCCCTCACCTGGGCATCCTGTGCTTGCTGGAGACAATCCTGCTTCCTCCTGCCTGTTGGTTGGAGTTATTTTCCTTGATGGGAACTAGAAAAGCACCCTAGTGACCACTCCTGAGTAGAAACCTGTCATGGCCACCTCATTTCTTGCTGGGGCAAGGATAAAGTGTCACTTGGATAGTGGAGGACACTGACGGCATTTGTCTGTTCTCATGTCTGATCTATGCTGGAGGAGCAGGAGGAACTGGAGGCCAAGCTATGAGTTATTACATGGTTGTGGAGCCACCAGAAATTCCCTGTATAGCATCCTGGACTGGAGTGGGAAAGAAAGGGTGTGCTGGCTGGAGAGGAGGTATGGGCAGGAAGGGCCAGGAGGGCAGCACAGCATGGGCTGAGCTCCTCGCAGCATGGATGGCCCTGGCTTGGGGCAGGTCAGTGTATCTGCAGCTCATCTTTTCACAATTCCTTCTTCTCTCTACTCTGAACAAAACACGCTCAGGTGTATGTGTGGCGTGCCTAAGGTCAAGGTCACCTTGTATTCAGCCCAGCACAATGAAATCTTAAAGGAATGGGGTATAACAAAAGAGCTGGGTGGCTTTGAGCCTCTCAAGGAGTGAAGAGACTTTAAATAGATCACAGCTACCTGGAGCTCAGAAAGCCCTCTGCCCACTGCCTTCACCGACTGCTTTGTGGTACATCCTGCTCCTGTAGTGCAGAGGTCTGGGGATCCCCTCTGAGCTGCTACTGACAGCTGAGGAGCAAGGAGCCTGGCTGCAGCAGAGCCTGTGCAATGCCATTCCAACCCAGCCAGCCAGGTCAATTAAAAAATAAAGACAAAGGCTCTTGGTGCGGGTCTGCCCTCCCTATCAAATTCATTATCTCCCCCCCACCAACAGAAAGAGGGCAACTGTTCACGTAAGGCACAGCTAATAATATCTGAGTACAGGACATTGCTGCTAAATTATAGGGAGGGCTTGGGAAGGGAAATTAGTGTCATTTGCAAGCCCAATAATAGGGGCTGTGCAGCTTGAATGCCGATGCAGGAGGACAGAGAGTGGCTTATGCAACCGTCCCTGTCCTCCCGCAGTGGCACAGCCGGGCTGGCACCAGGCACAGCGTGGGGCTCAGGGGCAGGACAGCACAGGGCAAGTGGGCTTGAGGGCCAGAGGAGGTAAAAACAGGGCAAAGCAGATGCCTGTGTGTGAGGGTGAAGGCATTGGAAGCTTCTCTTAGGGCATAAGGCTCAACCCTTCCTATCCAGCTGAGCTTTGGCACAAAAGACCCAGAGCAGAGTTTGGGGGCCTCACAGTTTAGGGCTCCCCCCCAGGGCACCAGGTCTGGTGGTTTCAATTAAAGGAGCACTTTCTGGGCAACCTCTAGGAGCAATCAAATCCACAGAGGGAACTGAGGCACAGAGAGACTGCACAGTGCTGTGCCTTGAACCCTAAGGCAATTCTTGAGCACTTCTCAGTGATGTGAAATGTGGTGCTGCTCCCTGGGACAGTTGCATTCTTGCAGCAAATAAAGCATTTCCCATTTCTGACTACAGACATGTCCTGAGCAAAAATCATAGAAACATTGAATGGTTTGGGTTGGAAGGGACCTTAAAAACCATCCATTTCAAACTCCCATGCCATGGACAGAAACACCTCCCACTTGACCAGGTTGCTCAGAGCCCCACCCAGTGCAGCCCTGAAAACTGCCAGGTATGGGGAATCCACAACTTCTTTGGGCAACCTATTCCAACGCCTCACCACCCTCACAGTAAAGAACTTCTTAATATTTAATCTAAACCTCCTCTCTGTCAGTTTGAAGCCATTCCCCCTTGTCCTGTCACTCCAGACCCTTGTAAATAGTCCCTCTCCATCTTCCTGGCAGGTTCCCTTCAGGTACTAGAAGGCTTCAGTCATGTTATCCTGAAACCTTCTCTCCTCCAGCCTGAACAATCCCAATTCTCTCAGCCTTCCCTCAGAGGTTCTCATCCACCAACACCCCCAAGCCCTCTCCAGCAGAGCTGTTCTCCATCTCTTCATCCCCCAGCTTGGATTTATACCAGGCATTGCCCCTCCCCACATGCAGCACCCTGTACCTTGTCTTGTTAAACCTCCTGAGATTCCCTGGGGATGGCATCCCATCCTTCAGGTGTGTCACCCACACCTCTCAGCTTGGTGTCACCTGCAAACTTGCTGAGGGTGCACTCAACCCCTTCATCTGTGTCACTAATGAAGATATTAAATAACACCAACCCCTGAGGGACACCACTTATCACTGACATCCAGAGCCATGGACCAACAGCCTCTGGATGTGACCTCCAACCAATTTGGTACAGAGAAGTAACAGAAGTGCTCTCTGACCAAATGTTCCCAGGCTGCTACCAAACCTAAAGGGTACCTAAACAACAACAACAAAAAAGGAAATGGAGCTGTGTCCAACTCCTGCAAAGACCAGTGTCCCCTTTCTGCCTGCTGAGCTATTTTTCAAATTCCTTGACCTTGGACCCCTCTCGGGGCCCCTCCTGCAGCTGATTAGGAAATGCTCCATTCCTGATGAACAGGTGAAGCTGTGATTATACTAATCAGCTGCTCATTAGGGCTGCTTGGCTTCAGCTGATAAAACACCAGCCCCATGGTGTATGGCCAACTCTGTCAGCCAGGGATGTCAAAGATCCTCAGCTTTGCTGTTGTCCCCACTTGGTTTTGCTCACAGATGGGGAAGGGCTCTCCAGGACACAGCTGGGATCTGGCAAGCAAATCTCATCCCAGCAGGTGTGAGCCTCTTTCAGGCTGTGCATTGATCACCACAGAGCTGTGCCTCTGACTCTCACACAGGCAATTTTGGACACTGGGAGACCTGACCCCTCAGCTGGAGGTAGCAGGGACCCTCAGTGCTGGAGCCAGCAGAGGCTGGTTCAAACTCCTTTCCATGCCCCTATGGATGTGGCAGCTCCAAGAGTCAGGCCCTGCACAGGCAGAAGAGTCGCTATTGATCTTATCCTGCCTCCTTCACAACTGTGACATGGGACAGAAACCCCCTGGGCTACCTGCAGACCCCACAGACTTCCTGAAGAAGCTACTGCTCTTCCTTTTGGGTCTGCCATGCTGACAGCTGTCCCCAAGGAGATCTCAAAACCAAGACCCCAGCACAGCAGAGTGCCAGAGAAACACACACCACCATGCTCTGGCAAACCTCAGCTTCCTCCAGCCCCCCTCACCAAATGCTGGGGACACAGCCATGCTCTTCCCCTTCTCTTTCTTCCTTTGTTCCATCCTCTCAATCGGGCTCTGGCTCAGAAAGGTTTCATTGCACAACAGCTACACTGGCTTTAGAAAGATGCAATTAAGATGAAACCCACTTATTTAAAGCAGCTTCTCTCCCAGCACTGCTCTAATGTCACCTTTGATCACTGAAACCAGCCCAGCTCACAGAGTGCCAGGGACATGTCCTTTCATTTCTCCCTTTCCTCCTCCATTCAGACAAAACTGGTTTCTTTCTTCCTGCTGGTGCTCCGAGCATTTTGCAGAGCAAAGGACAGTTTTTGCATTGGCCAGCAGGAGAAAAAAAAAGAATGAAATACCCTGGCTGTGGGCCATGAAGGTTGGAAAGGTCACACAGATCACGCTGCATTTTGGGCTCAGACAGCCTGGCCCAGGCACTGGGGCAGTGCTGCAAATAAGGGTGGGCATGGGATGGGCAGGGACCCCTCTGCTAATGAATGTGAAAGGAAGTATCTTGAATTTATTGGGGAAGGCTGGACCATTTCCCCATTTATGAGCCAGTTCAGCTCAAACCATCACTTAGGCATGGCTTATCTTTAGACTCCCTGGCAGATGCTGCTTTCACCTGCACACAGGAGCTGCTGGATCAAGACTCTGCTCAGCAGCCTCCATCCATACACACTCCCACATTTGATTGTCAGGCATTGAAACCCCAGATTTCCTTGTCATTAATGCATCCATCAGGTAGCATTTTCCATTAGACTGGAGGTTTCCTGCTTGTCAGTGCTTCCACCCACACAGGCAGGTCTCTTCTGAACTCCATCTCCCTGCCTCCAAACCTCACTGCATCTCATTTTCTTTGGAAATGGAGAGAAAATACATGTGTATCCCTCTGTTCTCTCAGGGAGATGGCAGAGCAATTTGCAGGGTTCCCTGGGTGGACAGGTTCCTTCATCTGAACTGTTACTTCAATCTATTTTGTTTTGATCTGCAGCACAGATATCTCTTCCTGAGGGTGGAGAGAAGAGCCAGAAGCTGCCCTGTTACAAAACACCACTGATTTGCAATTCATCACCAGCCCAGGGCCAGGTGCACTCCCCACTGCCATCTCAGGGGGACTTTTTTTTTTCTAATTCTTAGAAGTGGACGTTGGCATGCCAAAAGTCTCAGCACTGGCATTACAGATTCCTTCTGATCTCTCCAAGTATCTCTGATTTAGCAGCTTCTGAGGATTCCTGAGCACAGAGCAGATTTCCACCCCACCAAGGTGACAGCCCATGGGCCACATTCTGTGTATCAGTGAGTGTTGGAGTGACACTACAGTGAGGGACCCCAGCCCCTGACTCAGCTAAATTATTTGGTCACCCCCAACACGGGGAAATTTGTCAGCTCTCAGCAAAAGATACAGTTTTAGAAGCATCCTACTCCATCAGACTGCTGGGGGGGCTGCAGGCTCCATTCCTGCTTTGATTAGGAGCTGGGGGCAGCAGGGGTTGGATGCACCTCAGCCCCCTCTGATCTGTGATGCCAGCTGAGCTGGAGCTGCCTGCCAAGATCTTGGTGCTTCCAGAGAGAGGTGCCAATGCTGGCTCTGGGGAGGACAGCAAAGAAACCAGCCCAGGTGCTCCTTCTGCCTGTGCATCAGTGCAAATGGGCCATTGCTGGCCTGCTGAGAGCTGAGTGCTCTTCAGGCAGCTTGGACACAGATGGGGCACCAAGCATGGCAGGGCTCCCACAGCACACCCTGCTCAGAGCAGCCAGGCAGGGTGAGGCACAAAGCAAGAGCTTTCTTGGGAACACTGAGATCTCCACAGCGCATCCCTCTCTGCCCACAGTCACAGAGCTTAAACAGGCACTGCCTGAGAGGCTGGGCCTGTGCCTGCCTCCTCCAGGTCGCTCCTCCTGCCTCCCCCTCCATGGAGACTGGCTTTTGGCACTTGGAGGTGTGATGAGGAAATGGAGGGCTTTTAAAAACACTGCTGTTAAGAGCAATAAAAATAATAGAGCAGGAACATATGTCTCTCCACAGGGCCATCACCTTCTGCTCACTTGGATTGAAGTGTTTTACCATCAGAGCATGACAGCACGCTGGTACCTCACCAGAGCAACAAAGCTGAAGGCTTTATTACTGTTATTAACCTGGTTTTCTGAAGGAAGGCAACAGAACACCACGTGTACCCACCAGTGTGTCAGCCCACCCTCAGAACTCCTTAATGGGTCAGCTCATTTCAACCCACAGGGCTCGAAAGGTGGAGGCTGCCAGAAGCCTTGGTCTGTGCTGGTGCCACTGGGACAGGCAGAGGGACAGGCAGAGCTGCAGGACAGCAGGACAGCCTGTGGGGACACATCAGCCCCTTACCAGGTACCAGAGAGCACCCTAAGAAAGCATACAATCCCCAGCTCATACCTTTTAAACTCCAGAGAAACACAGAAAGACAAGGTGTGGGCTGTTTGAAGCCCTTGTTGGTTCCCTGGTCCAGGATTGAGCCAGCACCAAGGTACAGGACCCAGGGGAGGCAGGGCCTGAGCTCTTTGTCGCCATCTGTCCTGTCCCTATGAGCAGGCAGTTCCCAAAGCCTTGGTTTGATATAACACTGACACATCGATGTCCCAGAGGGACTCCCAAGGGATTTTCAGGCCTCCAGGCTGGGCTGGCTGAACAGGGATAACTGGACACCCAACCCAAGCTCAGCAGCTGCACAGGGCTCCTCTGGAGGGACCCAGAGCTGGTTTGAGCAATCAGCCATCCCTCCTCATGGTCATTCCTGCAACACACAACAGCCCCACTGCCAACACCATGCTTCCCACTCACCTGTTTGGGCACTGGCTCTCCAAGGCTTCCCATTTCATCCCTCCATGCTCCTCCAGAGAGGTCAGAGCTGCTCATGTCCTTCAGGAGCCGTGGGGAAGAGCAGGAAATCTGAGTCCCCACATACAGCCCCAGGCAATGCCACACGTCCAGGAGCACACCAGCAAGGTTTCGTTGCCTGGGTGACATCCAAGCCACCATCCATCACCCAGGCACACAGCCAGGCACACAGCCAGGCTGGCAGGGACAGGCAGGGTTTCCCATGGAAAGCTGAAGCCAGTCCAAGCCACGGGCACAATTCAGCCCAGAGGAGCAGGGAGAGCTCTCCATCCATCACCTGCAGCTCACATTTTGGTCTGTCACTCGAGCCCACTCCCACACAGCTGTGGCCAGGCTGCTCACTCTGTTTAGTCACACATGTGCACAGGCTAAGCAGCAGGTCTGGAGCAGTTTGGTTTTGCTCATATTTTCTTCATTACTGAGGCAAATAATCTGTTTTAGTAGGAGGAGGGGCATTGCTCTTGCTACTTTACATGCTGCTTGTTGAAAGCAAAGTTGTCCTGATATTAGTCTCAGTGAGGCAGACTGAGGCCTCCATAACTGCCCTTTTTCTAGTAAAATCTCAGTTGTTGCTGCCATGACTGAAGTTCTCCTGTCCCCTCAGTGGTGGCAGGAAGGAACAACCTCCCCCTGCCCAGCAGTTTAATTCCTGACCCACACCAAATTGTTGTGCACAAAAAACATTGTTCAAGGGGTGATCAACTTCCTTATAGTGAGAGACCCCGAGGGCCTAAATCACCTCTGGGGTGAAGCAGGTCTCAGCACCAGGCTGTTTGGGCTGGCAATAAGCTACTGTAAAGAAAAAGAAGGAGTGGGAACTAAAGGTCAGTCTACACCAAGGGCTTAAAATGGAGCTGAACTTCTGGCCAGGGTTTAAGCTGCACAGCAGCATACCCTTGGAGTAAAGCAGCAAAACAAATGAAGTCACCGAAACAATCACACTCTGCAGCTTTAAGGTCAGGCTTTTCACACCACCCTCTCTCCTGTGTTTTGGCTTTCAGAGTCTGTTCACAGGTACAGAGAGTCACAAATCTGCAAGGGGGCGAAAAATCCACAACAAAGCCAACAAAGCAGGGAAGTGACTTTTCCCGTTGTCATCTTCCCTGTCTCCCAGCAACAACCGTGTCTTCTCCACCTTGCTCCCCTTGCAGCACCTCACAGCTGGCAGAGATCTTAGGAACAAACAAGGCTCCCTGCAGCGAGGGCTGCCTGGCAGGGGCTGATGCTTCAGTCTAGCATGAGGACGATCTTTTCACCTGCAGAGGTGACAGCTCTTGGTTTGTGTCTAACCATCAGCCCTCATCCTCCATCTGCAAAGATTCCCCACCCCATTCCAGGGTTGAACAGATGGTGACAGTGTCTGGGCTGGTGCCCAAGTGTCAACAAGACAGTTTCTTGTTTCCACACAGACTTATCCCTGGGAAGGGAAGTGGAAAAAAAGCGTGTGATAAGACACTGCCACCTCACCCTGTCTAAACAGTCACACTAACCCCAGGACAAGTTCTCTGGGTTTGTATCATTAATGTTCCTCCTCTTAGGCTGAGAGAGAGCTCCCTAGGGGGTGGATTTTGCTCCAAGAGACCTTTCTGTGCCTGTCTCAGGAGGGAAATTAGCAATCGGAGCCTCCTCCAGAGCTTGTCTTTTTTCCAATTAATACATGAATAATCAGCATAATTTCATGCCAATTGTTTTGTGTTTTGACACCACAGATATTCTGTGCTCCTCTGCTACCCAACTCCTCTGCTCCTTTTAATGGAATTGATTAAGTCGTGAACCACGACTTCCACATCCTGAGAATCATTCACACAACTGATGTTGTGACAGAGCTGGGCACGGGCAGAAGCACATCCTCAGAAGGAGTGGCACATAAAAAGTCAAGCACAGTCAGTGTTTGAGGACTCTGAGGGCAAAGTTGTTGAGAAGAGGTTGTGGCTGGGTGCCTCTTCTGGGGTGGCTCTGAAAGGATCCCATCAGCTTACCCACATGTATGGTCAACCATGCCTGCCTGGGAACAGCAGAATTTGACACCCCTATAGATGTGCTTTCCTGACATTTTCATCATCGAACACTGATCTCAGCTTCCAGATGGCTTGGAATGACTACATGCTGGGGAAAACCTGTTGCTCTGTACAGGCTCATGAAACCCATTCTGGAAACACATCTTGGGTGTCCATCCACTGCTTACTGGTCTTAGTGGTGATGAGGGACCAGGAAGCTTTCTTTCAGAGCACTCATGAGGAATTTACGCCATCCCTTTATCCATCCCAGGCAGGAGATAGGACAACGTGCTCTCTATGCCATGAGATTTCCTCTAGAAAATTTCAGGACAAAAATCCACAGGCAAGGGTAGAAAAATGTCCTTGAGTAGATAAAGTCCATAGGGCCATTTAGGAGCTCAAGGATCCCAGATGGATCCAAAAGGAAGATGAAGCTCTGTATCCCTGAGGGCAGATCTGTCTGATCTGCTGTTCAGACTGCCACCAACCTTGGTGCCTTTTTGTGCCACCACAGACAAATCAAAACAGAAACTATGAGCAAGTGCATTCAGCACACACTGGTTGGGCAGTGTTCAGCCAGATTCAGGATCACTGGGGAGCTTGGGAGCACCAGCAAAGCTGTGTTCAAAGGAGTTGTGATCCATGCTGGATTTATCCAGGGGAGCAACAAGGATTTATGGTGCATCACAAATATAGGACCATATTTGAGTTTGCTAACCCTGTTTCCATTCCAATGGAGTGGAATCCGTTGTGCTTGGATTCACAGTCTCCCAGGCAAAGCAGGCTGGGCCCTACTCTTATTCCACGTGGGCTACCCCTGTGAAATTCAATCTCTTCTGTGCTGTCCAGGGATGCTGGATCAAGGCTTCCTTACATGCAGGGCTGCCAGGAGGAGACCAAGGGCTGTGAGCCATAAAGGCCCTGTGGTAGCCCAGAGCCACAGGCACTTAGGCACCACAGGCCTCCTCCTGACCCTTTTCCTCTGAGCGCAGAGCAGCAGCAGATTAAAACACCAGCTAGGCTGGCAAAAATAAATCTTTCCAATCTGCCTGTAAAACCAGAGTGGCACAGGATGACTCTTGACTTCCTCTTGGGTGCCCCTCTGGGCTCTGGGGGCCCTCCTGAAGGTTGTGGGCATATCCTCAAGCTGTGTTTACAAAGGGATTTCAGGCTCCTTTAGGATAAGACGTTGCTATAGAAACAGCAGAAAGGAGACTGAGCTCTCTGGGAGAAGGCCTGGACTATTGGTTTAAACAACAGGAAAGCCCATGAGGGGAATGCAATCATCTGGAGACTGAGCAGGGAGCACAGCCTGATTTAATGAACACATCCTCCTTTGGGAAAAGCTGGAAACTGAGTTTCCACAGCCCTCTACAAGACCAAAAAGTTTCCAATGCACGAAGAATCATGCCTGACACAGGGAACACCAAGAGACATTTTCCAGCCTTGAGGTGGGATCTCGAGCTCAACCACCCTGGCAGAAAACTTCTACCCAGCTGGAGCTTGGGCTCATGCCTCAGCTCTGCTGTCATCACTGCGTGGTGCTTCTGCTGCGTGGCAGATGGGAGTGTGACTGGGACAGGAAATGCATAGGACCAGAGGCAAGATGCAGATGGATAATTGAAACCTCTGAATAAACCTGCAACAGGATCATTAAAGAAGGAACCAACTCTGATCCAGGTGAGAGCCATTTCAAAATGCAAGGTACAAAGCAAGAAAACAGTAAATCGGCCCCAGGCTCACAGGCTCACATCTTCCAAAAGGAAGAATCTGACCATGGAAGTCAAGCTAAGATATTTGGCTGCGGGTCAAATATTTTTCTTGTTTCTTCCTGCAGCCTCAGACAGGAGAGGGAATAGGAAAATATATATTACATACATGCACACACACACAAAAAAAAAAAAAAAAAAAAGAAAAGAAAAAAAAAAGAAAGAAAGAAAGAAAGAAAGAAAAAGAAAAAAAAACCCCACAAAACACCGACCCACACCACCTGGAATAAAAACCTTCCAAAGCAAAACCTCTGTGCAAAGCTCAGCCAGGGCTCATCAGCAAAGGGCCATCATTAACTGCTGAAGTAGCAGGGCGTTTCCTTTTCCAAAGGCTGAGCTACCACACAGCCCTGAGAACACCTCTTCACAATCAGCCTGTGTTGAAACAAACCCAATCAGTGAGACTCTGAGAACGAGTGTCCCTCCATGGATCCCTGCAGGGAGCTGATCTGATTACAGAGCGAGCTGGGGAGGGACCAGAAAGCACCCAGTGGGGGGTTGTGGAGAGGAAAATCAGAGCAAAGTCTCCGAGCTGAGAGCCTGTGAGCAATAAACTCCACTGGGTGCAAATAAGAGACACTGGGGGAGAGTCTGCCTTGAAAAAGCTGCAGCTGCACAGCTGCACCAGCCTCTAAAGCGGTCAGCTGGGAACAGAAGAGCACAGATTGTGACTTCCACACTGGCCTGAGTGGCCTGAACAGCTGAGAGCCCAAAGGAGGAGACCTCCAGCCCTGTTAAAGCCTGGTGATCAGGAAGAGAAACTTTCTGCACACCACAAAGGCTGCAGAGCCCAGAAGCACTCTCTGGATGGCTGGAGCCTTGGCATGGGCACAGGGTGGAGGTGCCATTTCCTCACCCTCATGAATAGGCAGGGTTGGGCTAAGAGCCATTCCCTGTCCCCAGTGAGGCTGGGAGGTCACCCCACCTCCTGGTGGGTGACAGGGCTCACATGTAGTGCCAGCAGTCCTTGCCTCATGAGCATCTCTGATGTCAGCTCCAAGGAGATGCTTTCAGAATGAATTTGAGCCCAGGATGCACAGAAACCAGCATGGCACCAGCTGGCCTAGGATGAGCACTGTGGCACTTCGTGTCTGCTGTCATTTGTCATTTGCCTCTCCCCAGAATTGTTCCCCAGAATTTGCCTTCCCCAACAGCTGGGTTACCTAAACCCTGCCAAAAGTCCTATTTCCCCTCTCCCAAATCAAAAACCTGCTGGCAGTGGGGTCTGAGCTCAAACACAACCCCCAGAAGATGCCTAGGTCTCCTCAAAAGCTTTTGGAGCCACTACCTAGAGCTGAGCTTGAGCCTGGGACTGGTGCTTAGGATCATCCCTCTCTTTCCCCATGTCAGACACCCCAAACAGCAGAAGGGGCCTGGAGCTGGTGACCCTGAGGCCCCTGAGTGTCAGGTGGCACCACACAGTGCACAGTCCCTCCTGTCACACTGTGAGCTGGGGACTGGGAAGAACCTTCTGAGACAGGCACCAGAGGGAAGATATGCAAAATCATCTGCAAAGCAGATGCAAATCTAATAATATTGCCAGCTCCCCAAAGGGAATGAGGAAGTGAAGCAACCTGGAGCAACTGTCAAAATAATACACTCCCCAGTGTGAATGGGAATGGGTTTCTCACTAGGTGCCAGAGTCACTGGTTTAACCTTTCTGCTCACCTCTGTCTTCTCACTTTAAAGTAAAATGCTTATTTAACACCAAGGGGAAGGAAAAAAAAAAAAAAAGAAGAGTAGAAAACAGAGTCACAGAGTCAGAGCATCCCCTGGAAGTGGGGATGAAAGGACACTGGAGGACAGAAATAGACCTGAGAGAAAGGCAGGTGCTTTGGGGAGGAATGTGTGCTCTGCTCGGGGTCAGAACACCCTCCCCTTGGCCAGATCCTGTTACAGGCAGCAGGACTGGGATATACACAGAGAAATGCGAAGATACAGTGATGGCAGCTGAACAAATCCTGCTGGAGTCAGGCAGGAGCTTTTCCCCCTGTTACTTCTGGAGTCTCAGACAAAGTCCCAGCCAATAGACTCTCAAGTGGAGCAAGGGACCCTGTAACACACTGAAAGACTTTGGTATGTCTCCACCACACTCATCTTTCTACTGCTGCATCCACCCCTCCATTCATCTTTCAACTCCTTTATTCCTGCCCAGTCTCTCTGATTTATACAGCCATGCATTCAGAGCAGCACCAGAGCTGTTTGGCACAGTAAGATCAAAACTCAGCAAAAATTCCTTTCTGAGCCAGGAGGACATATCCAGTCCCCAGACATTCAGAGAACAAGGCATTCCAGTTTCCCAAGGCCTGCATTTGGGAAAAACAACTTTCCCAGAGGAGAAATCAATGTCAGGGCCCTTGGGGAAAGTGAGGTGTCTGTGGCCTTCCCTAGGATCATCTGTCTGCAGGCCATGGGAGCATGATCCTGCTGTAATTAAGAATATTCTTCAATGCTAATGGCACCAACAGGACCCAGATGGAAGAAGCTCTGTTTTATTGACACCAGTCCACCTGGAGAATCTCTTGGCTGAGATCAGCTCAGTTTGCTTTTCACACAGGGGACAGTTTCACACAGTTTGGGAAGTTTTATTTGAGGAAAAAGACAATTCAGGCTTGTATCAGGAGGAAGATAAAAGCACACTTGTTGTTTTAGCTCCCAATGAAGAATAACCAGCTTTGGAGGTCAAGGTCCAGGTGCTGCTCTCGGGCGAGGGGCAGGACAGCACCCATTTAACTGGTGAGAGGGGTTTAACCAGAGCTATATCAGGTAATGGGATAGAAGTAACCAAAAAAAGAGGAGGTGGAAGGACACTTAATCCCTTCAGTAAATAGTCACGCTAACAGCTATGTCTGTGCATTTGCTGATCACAATTCAGCTGGAAACAAAAGCAGACTGGGTAGCAGAGAGCACCCAGAGCTCAGATGCTCCTGAGGGAAGTGAGTTGGGAGCAGAGCTGGGGGGAGCCCCAGCACCTGAGCAGGGGCTGATATCAGGTCCATTGACAACCCAGTTAAGGCAAAGTGATAACTCAGGCCCAGAGAGACAAGTAAAAATAAATCTAAAGTAGCAAGGGGTGTTCCCAGATTTTTTTATATATCTTATTGCCTGCCAGAAATAAGAGTGAGGGAAGAATTCACTTCTCATCACACCTTCTCAGAGGTGCTGAGTAGGGTAATGAAATAGAAAATCTGTTTCTAAGGTACATTCAGCCCTGAAATGTGAACATATTTCCCTGGATCTGAATTGTGAACATATTTCCCTGGATGGTTAGAAAAGGAAAAAGTAATAAAGTATAGCTGCGGTCTCCCAAAGTCATGACAAAAATTGAGGTGTTCACTAAAAAAAAAAAAAAAAGAAAAAAAAAAAGAAAAGGGGGATATGTTTCTGGAAGAATATCTCAATAGAACTGGTGAACTGGTCATTCTGATATTTGCCAGGCAAATTCAGCCTGGGGGATGCCATGGCAATGAGTAACTAGACATTTACTGTGGCTTAGCCACTGTTTGAAACAAAACACTGGATTTGGGGATTCAGGGCAACGCTTTCTTTCAGCTGCAGTAAAAGCCAATGTTCAGATGCTCCCAGTGGGCCCTGTCTTGGACAGCCTGTATGACACACTGAGCATGGTACAAGCTGCAAAAGCAGCATCTGACTGGGACTGTCCAGGGAACTTTGCCTTCACAGCCCTCTTGCCTTACACAGCTGAGACTGTGGATTAGGAAGCAGGTGCAGACCCTGGAACAGCACCTTATACTGCACTGCAAGGACAGTTCAGAACTGGAGCTTGAGGTGCAAGATCCTCAAAGGCACCCAGACCTGCAGGCTGGAGCAAAGCTCCCAAAGGAGCACATGAAGGTAAGGAAGGTATTACTGAGCCTGTGTGGGAGTGAGTTAATCCCAGTCCTCTTGCTGACTATGTAGAAAAGGTCCTAATAGCACGAAATCAAGATATTCATGAGCAGATATTCACACTCTGAAAATCCCCTCCTGCTACCCCTGTCTACAAAGAGGGGAAGGAGGCTCTGTACCCCAGCCCAGAAGCACTGCCCAAACATCCTCACCCTCCTTACCCAAACCTAGCTAAAATTTATCATTATTTGGGCTCCATCCAGCCCAATTCCTGCCAATGTTTTCATAAGAAGCGATCAAACAGCCTCTTTCAGGCCCCATTGGCTGCAGGTGCCCTGTCCCCCTTGGACAGGTCTTCACCCTTTGGTTCTTCTCTCCCCTTTCATGCCATGTAGCAGGTTGCTCTGCTGATGGAGAGTGCTGAAAAGCCCATCTGTCTGCCTGCAGGACAGGCAGCTCCTGACAGATGTGTTGCCACTGCCCACACTTCTCCATCACCTCCCTGTCTGCCACTGCCTCTTGGATATTAAAAATCACCTGGAGCAATGATTCCTCGCTGCTGTGTGCTCCCTCCTCCAGTCTGTCACCGTGTAAGCCACTTGACAGGTGATTATTTGGTCACTGCAGCCAGGGAAGCCGGGCTGAAGGAAATTAGTGTCTCCTTAAATAAACATGGCGGCCGATTTGAGAGCATTCCTCACCGGACAGGGAGGCTATTTTGGGATGGCACCACTAAGCTGCATTATGGCTTTGTGGGCAGACTGGCTCGGAGCAGCTGCCCTGCTGGCCTTTTGCACCCCTTGTTCCTCCCCTGAGGTGCTGCTGAGCCTGAGCCATGGCCCATGTCCATGTTTTTTTCATGCCTCTTGGTCAGACTGGGCTCTTCTCCCTGCTCAGTCACCGACTCAGTGTCCCTCTTCCACCACTGTCCCCTCCCTTATATGAGATGAATAATAAACAGCCTAATTTCCTTGGACATGCAATGTGTTGTTCTGATTAAGGCAATGCATTTTTGGCTTTAGGGACTGATTTGTGCAATGTTAGTCTCTGGTGGTCTGCCATCCCAGTTGGAGACATCGCTGCTCTCTGGCTTAGGTTGAGTTTACACCTGAGCAGAAGATCCCTGGATCAAAGGCAGTGTGGAGCCATCCCACTGGTGAGGCTGGTGAGTACATAACCATCTTCAAAATGGCCACGAGGAGCCATGCAAAAGTCATGTCTCCCTCCACTTCTTTGTTTAATGACCCCTCCAAACAAGGTTTCAGTGGGAGACAAGTACTGATTATGCTTCATAAAGCCCCTCTACATTCCTGGCTGTCTTTGCTTTGGAGTAGGGCACCATCTTCATCACCATCCCTCAGAAAATCAGTGGGATGAAAGTGAAAAGATTACTTATAACACCATCCACAGGCTGGTTGGATTCAAATTATCATCCCCTTTTGCATTCAATTTCCATCCATACTTTTATTTGGTCGTTGGAGAGCCAGCCTACACTTTTCACTAGCTGAAGCTCCCACTTCCTTGGGCTCCCATTTGCTGGGAGAACCTGGCACAACTTGAGGCATTTTCCTCTCATTCTATCACTTATTACTTGGAAAGGGATAGCAACACCCACCTCACCCTCTTTCAGGGGAAAAAAAAAAAAGAAGAGGATATTTTGCATGGCGTGAATGTTAGAGCCAGGGGTTGATTTTCTTGCTTACCAACACCAATCCATTCATTTTCCTGAGACCAAACCTCCCAGGAACTGCTGGGAGATAACCTCTGTCCTTCAGCATGAGCATAAAGCAAAGCCTGGGCATGGTCAGAGCCCTGCAAGCCCCCTTTGAGCTGTTTAATCCCTGCCCACCATGGCTCCTCTGCCAGGTGAGCTTAGTTTGTCATGGCCCAGCTCCTGGAATCACTCATGTGTCAGCTTTGCCACTGAACATGTACAGAACACCTTCAACTGGGCCTTGAGTAATTTTGTACTTTCCCTCATGTCTACAGCTGGAGTGTTTGTTCTCCCTGCAGATACAGTCTTGTGAGCAGTTCAAAGGGAATTTGCTCTGGCTACTGGAGCTGCTCTGTGGGTGGAATCAGGATGGATTTCTGCTCTGCTCAGAGCTGCCACTTCTGCAAAAATACATTAAAAATTACATGAAAGTGAGCTGATGTGAAAGCCCTTTCCACAGGGACACTGTGGTGTGCCACCAGGGTTCAGATCAAATGTGATTTATTTTCAAGTGGAAAAGATGGCTCTTTTGCTCATATTGCTGAACACACTGGGCTCCTCTTGGGTCAGGTGTCACTGAATTCTGCTCATTCCCATGACCCAAATGGCTCCAAAAGTTTGTGTTGTTTGTAAATGGAGACATTGGCACTGTAGCTGAAGCTTCTTGAACAACTGAACGTTTCCACAGCAATCACAGTCAACAACCAGTTGCTTTTCACTCACCATCTGCCTCCTGTCAACTAAGGCAAAATGGAAACAAGCCCACCCCCATTCATCACCTTAATAAAACCCATCACTTAACATCATCCCTGACACAAAGATCTTATCCCAGAGCTGATGCACTGCTCTCTACACAAGCTGCAGGAGCAATGCCATCAGCAGCAGCAGTGGGAGGTTTGAAGTTGGGTGTGAGTTGGGCATCCAGGCATGAAGCACAGCAGCAAGTCCCCTGAACTCACTCTGTGTCACATCACCCCCCAATACTCTCAGCCTCCTTGAACCTGACAAGTTGGTACCCCTGGTTTCTGTGATGTTCACGTGTTTCATGCTCTTCTCATGAGCATTTCCCTGTTTGATGAAAATATTTTGCTCCTTTTCAAATGATTGGGGTTTTTGGAAATAATCACCTGTGCCTCAGACAGAAGAACTAATAGCCAGGATTAAGGAACAGGGAAGGGGAAAAAAACAAGGTCATTCACAGTTTGATACTCTGACCTGAGCTCTTCTCCTCAGCTGTCTGCCTGTCATCCTCCTCCTGGCCTCCTGATTTAGATAAACTTTGCCCTGCTGCTGCTATGCAGTCAAAAAAAGTCTTTATTTCCTCTGTCAAATTTACCTCCTTGAAAACTAGTAGAAATCAGCCAGGAAATCAGAGGAAAGGAGAATAATCAGCAGTGTTTTTCAGGCTGGGGAAATCAAGGCTCAGAAAATGAAAAGTGAGTTTCCAGAGGTCACAGGGACTGTCAGTGGCAGAGAGGAAAGGAACCATGGGACTGTGTCCTTCCTACACCTTGGCTGTATCTCACAGCCTCTGGAGACAGACTTAGAGCAGAGCATATTTCTCTGGCCCTCTTACAAAGTGCTTGCCTGCCAGCAGCTCACTTCTCAGGGAGGGAGTCCCAGAGATGGACCCACAGCAGCACTGGGGAGCTGTGTGACAGCAGGGCAGGCTCACTGTCCCTGGGGACAGGTTCCCCTGAGACAGCACATAGCCCTCCCTCTCCCCCTTCATTCCTGCTCTGATCTTCCCATTCATCTTCCCTCTCCTCTTCATCCCCAGATAATCCCATTACCTAAGCTGATGTCAAGCTTCTGCTAAGCACTGTCACCTCTGCCCTTGGCTGGGCTACAAAGCTGCCCCAAGCATGGCACACTCAAGAGGATGCTCATACTGGCTTGGGCATTGCTGGAGTCAATAATTTGGCTTGGAAGCTTCCCTCTGGGACCACGAGGGTTTGAAAACATGACCTTGAGTTGTCACCTCACAGAGAGATCCCAAAAATTTGAAAGAAATTGTCTGAAAGTAACCGATGAAATACAAAGCTGTGCTTCAATGAGAAAGCCCTCTGGGTTGAGGGCACTTTGGTCTCAGGTGAAGAGCAGATTCATGAGGAGCACAAGTTTTTAATGGGACAGGGGTCCTGTGCCAGGTTTCTGGCTGTGAGCTCCTGGCCCACAAGCTGCCCACTGCCCCTCCCTAGCCAGCTGCACCTCCCCAGGCCAGTGCCAGTTCCCTGAGCAGACCTGGAAGAGAAGAGGCACTGCATAAAAGGCAGAAAGGGCTACAGGGGGAGAACACTAAAATGAAACATTGAAAGCTGCCTCTTTCTGCTGTGTCTTCCCCCACACTGTCAGCCTGGCCTTTCCTTGCTCAGCGCTGTGGGGGTGACTGGCTCTGATCAATTGCCCTTTATTTCCATATTAAGTGAAGCAGTTGGGGGATGAATATCTCTCTCTGCCATGCAGCCCTGTGCATAATTTTTGTTAAAAGGTTGTTAACTTGCCCTTTTTTTAATTATTATTATTATTTCCTCCTTCCAAAGTCTTTGTTTCTACGCCATTTAGAGAACCATAGGAAAGAATTTTAAGAGTTGTGAAATGCCAAATTATGCTAAATAGATTCTGGATGACCTTAGCAGAAAGCTGGCACATTGACAGACCTGCTATACCACCCATTGTGCCCAATATCAAGTCAAAGTCCTATTTGAATCTCCTCCAGGAGTGCCACCAGCTCAAGGAATGGTCCCAGCTGATATTCCCTGGTGGATATCCCAGTGCACCGCCAAGATCAGGTGCTCAAAGAACCAGAAACCTCCCTGCTGCAGTTACCCAGCTCTCCTGGCACTCCAGCACAGCACATCTGCCCAAACACTGCTCTGCTGACCTGACTTTCCTCAGTCAGGTGTGTGTTCACATGCTGGGGCTGGTGGGCTTTCCCTCCAGAGTATTGGCTAGAGGAAAGAGCTGCACCTTGTACCACCCCATGGCACAGAGTGTGGGACAGCACAGGCAGTGAGATTGCTTCCAGGGAAGATCCCTTCACCACCATCTCCCTGGCTAAGTGGAAAGCTCAGGGTGGGCTGTGGAAAACAAATATCTGCCCCTTAGCTTGCCTGAGTGCTCTCTGCCATCAAGGAGGGCTCAGCATTCAGATGAGCTGCGTGTTTACATCTGCCACACTGGCCCCGAGAGCCGCGCTGCACACACTTGGCTGGGCACAACAAAAGGTCACCTGCTCCTGCTGCACGGGGGCTCTGCACTCCTCCTGTGTGAGCCTGCCAGGGAGCCGGGCAGGCACCTGCAGGGCAAGGGCAAGACAGGCTTTTATCTCTTTTTCCCATGGAGGAAACAGCAACAGCAACCTCGGAAATCCAGGTTAGGAACCTTTTGGGGGATAATGCAGTTTTTCCGCATACCTGCCTGCTACACTGGGAGATGTCACCTGCCAGCAGAGCAGCTGAAAGAGATGTGAGCATGGCTTCATTCAGGTCACCTCTGAGTGTCTTTGCTTGCAAGACAACAGCCAGCTGAGAGCTTCTTTCTTACTTAGCTGGGAGAGAAGAGCTTTACTGAGCCCGACAACAGGCAAAGATGCAAAGACACGAGGCTTTCTTCCATGTACTAGTGCTGGGAAAAGGGTTTACTTCACAAAGCTCCTGGAGATTTCTTTTCTCCTCTCCTGTTCCAGCTGAAGATCAAAATCTCAAGCACCTGTGAAACTAAACAGAAATAAAGCCACCTGGTTTGGGTCAATTAAAATGTTTTGTTTCAGTAGCTTCTGAACATGCTGTTAATATCAGCTTAAATTGCAGAACAAGGGCATTACAAATTAGAAAACTAAAAATCTGGGTTGTCAAAGGGAGACTTTTCAAGAATTTGAGATCTCTTTTTTAAACCAAGACATTTGTCAAAACTGTTCTTTTTATACCCCAAAAAAAAAAAAGTTTTCTCTTCAATAGATCTGCTACCTTTTAGACACAAATAGAGACAAGGAGAAAGGTAAGGCCTAAAGCTGCTTGGAAACCAAAGTCATAACCAAGGTCACTCACTAAATCACCATCACATCAAAGGATTGAAACTATAGGATGACTTCTGTATTCCTCACTGGCATCTGCTATTGCCTTTTGTAACACCAGGATTTCACTAATGACTTGAAACCTCCAGCCCATCTTTCATCCTCAGGCATTACATGGAAGCTACATTAACTCTGTAGGAGATTAATGGGACCCTATTGCACAGGAACTGGTGGTTGCCTCATCATCCACACTGCTGATCCAGCATGTTTTATGACCACTGCACCTGGGCAGCTTGGACACGACTGAAGTGATAAATAACCACCTCTGTTTTGTGAGCAAGAAAAGAGACCCCCCTCAGCACTGGTTCAATTGCTAAGGCAGAGCAGAGGATGGTGTTGCTTTTCACAGCTTGGAACCCCAAGAACCATGTTCACAAATGGTGAACAAGCTCACTTCCACACAAGAGTTAGCAGAGTAAAAAAAAAAATGCAAAGTTGGCTCCATGGAGCCACCTCGGGCAGTTCCCCACACCAATATTGGGAAAATAGCTTCAAAAAGATGTGTGAAGGAGGAAGGGATCTAGTAAAACAACCAAAAGGGATTTTTGGAATTCCTAGATAGCATACAGGCAAAATCCTATGAAGTGACAAAATTCCTAGAAAGAAAATAATTTCATAGGAAACAGATTTTTTTTTTTTTTCCTACAAATAATCCTAGAAGAAACTGGGAAAGTATTTGCAAAGTTCCTGATAATCACTCAAGGACATTTCTAGAAAGCAAAACAAGAAATGGCTTGAAAACAACATTGATGTGGAAAAGCAAAGGGGAGATTTCTAGCAAGCAATGTGGAAATTTCTGGGAAGAAATGTCAGAAATCCTGGAAAGTAATACGAGAATTTCTAGAAATTATATGGAGATATTCCTTGGAAGGAACAAAAAAAATTCATTGGAAACATCCTGATAAAATTCAAAAGAAATCAAAGGAGAAAGTTCAGGAAAAGGAAAATTATTGGAAAACATCCTGGGACATTTCTAGGAAGCAGAGAAGAAATTTCTGGAAAGTAGCTACTGTGGTAAAATGTCTAGAAAAATCAGGGAACTTTCTAAAGTCAAATGTGAAAATCCTAGAAAGCAACTGGAGACAATCCTAGAAGGCTGGGAGAAAATTCATGGAAAACAACCTGAGAACTTTCCAGAAAGCAACACTTTTGCAACATTTTCTTCCTAGAAAGAAAATTCAGAGAAAACTTGTGGAAACTCTGGAAAATTCAGAGAAAACTTACGATATGTTCCCAAAAAACACTTCAGAACATTCAGAAAAAAACAAAGCAGAAATTCCTAGAAAGAAAAAAAAAAAAAAAGTTGTTGAAATTGCTTCAAAATTGCTAGAAATCAATGGGGCATTCCTGGAAAATGTGCTGGGACATTCCTAGAAAGCCATGTGGAAATTCCTGAAAAAAAATCAGGAAAATTCCAGGATAATGTCAGGAAAGGAAATGGAGATTCCTACAAAGTACTGGGAATGTTGCTGGAAAGCACTGGCAATGCTCATTGTGAAGGGTAGGAACATGTGATGGTGGCTGCAGACCTGGAGAGGGGGTCAGGGGAGTTTGAGAAAGGCATGACATCCCCAAGATCCCAAGAGTGCTGAAGGTGAAAGGCAGAGGAGCAGTACTCAACCTCAGGAAGGTCCAGCATGGTGCTGGGTGGCAGGAGACCAGGAACCAATCACCTCAGATACCAAGGTTCACACATGAAGGCGCACACAAGGTCACATTAAGTTTGCCCACATGGGCCTAATTCATCTAGTCAGTTCCTAGAAATCTCCAGTGAAGAGTAAAAGCCCTTTTCCATGTCAAGGTATCTCTGTATTTACCTTGCCATATTTCTGGAAGAGCTTTCTTTGAGGGTGTTCAGCCTCAGTCTCTGAACCTCCTCTTTCCCTGTCCCCTCGGGCTCTGACAAGGATGTGCTCCTAAGGCCATAGGACAATTTGAGTGGAAAGGCAGCTCAAGAGGTCTTTAGGTCCAACTTCCTGTCCAAAGCAAGGTCAGCTCTGAGGTGAGACCAGGTTGTTCAGGGCTTTGTCTGCTCAGGGCTTAAAATCCTCCAAAGGGCAAGACTGCACAGCCTTCACAGTGGGGCACCTGTCCCACTGCTTGACTGCCCTCACATGCAAAGTTTGTGTTGTATAAGGAGGATGTGCACATAACCAGCCTGAACCTCTCTTGTTCCACAGGATATCCATGGCTGCTTATTCTCCTGCTCTGTTCCACTGCAAAGAGCCCAAATCTGACTTCCCTAGCAATTCCTTTCAAAAGACTCCTGAGCACATCCATGGTTGCTCACACTGCCCAGACAGCCCTCCCTTTCCCCTCATGGTAGATGATGGGCCCATCTGCCCAACTCCCTTAAGACCAGCTTTGTTTTTTTCCCCATGGCTTTTTCAGAAGCTGTTTTTCAGACCATTTCTGCTCAGGAAGAAGGAGAGATCACAGAGGAATTGGTGACATCACTTCTGTGATGTTCCTCTCCCCAGCTGACTCAGCTGTCTGGGAGAGAGCCTGGCAATTATCTCCAGTAGGCCTCTGCTCATCTGATTGACTTGCCTTCGCTTTCATGCCTGGCACTTCAAACATCAGGGACAGCAAGGCAGGGGGAAAATTTTCCTAATGGAATGAAACAAGGGCTCCAGAAATTACAGCTGCCTCATCTGGAAAGCAGAACATGTCTCAGCCTCCCCACTGCACTCAGACTGCAGGTTATCACCCACACTGCCAGGCCCAGCAGCACTGGCAGTAATCATTTGTAAACAATTAATTGTAGATGTGGAACAGATAGCACCCCCATCACTCACTGAAAGGCAGCATAGAATGTCATCTCAGAAGGTGAAATCCACTTTTGGAGGTTCCTGTTAGGTGCAGAGAGGGATGTGGCACATCCTCGAAAGCCTGAGATCCTCCTCCTGCCGCTGACTGCAGGCAAGTCCTTTAACTGGTTTGTGCCTGTTTCTCCACTGTTTCACCAGGCAATGGCTCCCACTGTGCAGGAGGAGAGTATCCAGCACAACAGCCCCTTGATCTTCTGCCACCCAAATAAAACAGGCCTGGTTCTGGTTGCTGGCCAGTGGCCATGGTACAGCCCCCATCCGAGGGTCAAGCCAAAAGCTTCCTCAGAACCAGGTGACTTTACCCATATTGTCACATGAGAAGGGGTCCTGGCCTGCCTGTCCCCATGGCTGGGCCGAGCCACTGGCCAGAGGATGTTTACTGGGAGCAGTGATGGAAGAGGCCAGACCACTGTGGGCCTGTGCCCTGGCTCTCCCAGGCCTGGTGTGCATCTGGTCACCATGGCCCCTCTGGGGCAGTCTCTACACCCTGAAGGTAAGAGGAGGTTCTTGTCTGTCCCTGCTGCCCAGTTGCAGCTCAGGTTGCAGATGTCCACCTTGGGCTCAGGAAGAGCTAAGCTGAAATCAGCTCTGAGGGAAATGGTTTCAGCATGGCTGTGTTCAACCTCTCCCACACCACCTGGGCATCTCTGTGGGGTGGTGGCTGCTCTCCAAGGGAATTCCTGCTCCAGCAGAGTGCGGGTACTGCCTATGAGATGACAGCTGCTGCTGGGGCAGAGCCACACACCCACATGCTGTCTGAATAATGAAAACAAAAATGCCTCGCTCCCACTGGATGTTGTTTTATTGCCTGACTGGTGGTTGCTGCCATGTGAGTCACTTCCAGGGGAGGCCACCAGGCACTTCTGTTGCAAAAAGAAGAAATGATGCAGAGCCCGAGCAGCTGTGCACTTGGGAAAGCAGATCAATACCTGATCAGCAGATCAATCACTGTCTTGGGCAAGGGAATTCTAGCTGTAAAGGCTCTCCTGCTTTTTTCTGGGTCATTAGGAGAGCCCTTATTCTAAAGCAGGGCCTCCATCTAACAACAGCGCTCTACTTGATTAATGCTGATTAGCCCTACTTTGCTTGGTACGTTGATTAAAAAGCAAGGTTCATTTCCCAGGTTTCCTTCCCAATCACATTCCCTAATTTCTTTTGGCACTGCCACAACCTCTTAATTCTTCAGTCCTTCAAGCAACTCATCAGACAAGGACAATGCTGAGGCAGTAGCAAAGGTCAGATGTGGGTAATAGCCAAAGGGAAGCTCTCACCTGGACTGTGTTAATCTTGGTAGTGGGTTGGCTAGTGGCATTGTCACCTTAAAATGTTGCTCATGACAACTGTGAAGGCAGATCAAAACCCATCACCACTCAGAATGTTCCTACATACTGCTCTCCTCAGACATATCTGCTTGATTCCCAGCAACTGTAGAAGCAAAGGGCCCCATATTGCCTTTTCTTCAAATTGTCAGCCAAATTGCTGTAGAAATTACTTCATGGCTTATCCAAATGGCCCACCCAGCTTCTTCAGCGGCTGCAGCAGATGCAAAGAAACCCAGGGCAATAGGGCACATACGAAGTGGTCTTGGCCCACTCTTCCCATCTTTGGTGGTCTGTGGTTCAAGGGTCTTCATCACTTCAAAGCCATACTCAGCTTATGGGGTTCAACATCCACCAATGCATTGTCAATTATCAATCACACTCCATGGAAATGCAAAAGGGACTTGCTTCAGTGTGTATCAAATCTACTGCTTGCCTGCTTTCAGAAACACCTAGTTATGAGGAAAGAGCAGCAATCATTCCCTCACAGCTCCCTACTATCCATGATATGAGAGGTCTCTGTCATTGTCCCTTTAGGCATCTCTTGTTCTAGCCAGGGGGTCCTCCCTTCACACAGAACCAATTTTGCAGCTTATTGGAACTTGTTTCAATAAAACAACCAGGGCTCAAGAAAACAAACATCCCATTACTGCCTCTTTCACAATAAGAAAGTGGAAATCCAGATTCATCTTTAAAACACAACCAAGAAAATAACAATTTGAAGCAGAGAGCAATGAGTTAATATCACATCTGAATATTCACTGCTATTAAGATGAAGACTTGCCTCCTTCAGCTCTTATGTAAATAGAACTCATCTGCGATGCAGATTTTATTAATTAACTGGCAAATCGAGAAAACCCCAATAGGCTGTAATTGAACTTCGTGTTGATGATAGATGAGGAGACACTCACAGGCCATCAGCTGTGTCTGCACAGTCACTCCTGGATCTGCTGCCATCCCTGCCATCCTCACAGCAGAGGGGCTGCCCCATCCTGAGCAAAATCAAGAATATCTGAGGGGCAAACGCCTGGAGCTGATGGGATGCCTGGAGCTGATGAGATACCTGGCACACATTCTTCCTGAAGCACCCTCTGGCTCGTCACATTGCTTTTGTTCATATTTTCTGCAGCTCCCAGATGCTCTCAGGAGGCAGGCACCAGCTGCTGAAGCTCCAACAGGAATGATGATGCTCATAGCTTTGAGGGGACATAATCACCCCTAACGTGAAGAGGGGACATTTGTTGATGCTGTGGAGAGCTGGGCTGCTCAGGTGTCACCAGGAGTCCAGGGTAACCCAGGAAATGTAACATTTCCCTAAACCTGGGGATGACATGCCCTGTGGAAGCACACCCCAAACCAAGACTTAGTGAAGCACATATTTGTGTGTGTCCCAGTGGTGACTCCCAGCTGGGTTACATGGATGGTGGCAGAGCAGCTGTGTGTGGAAGAGACAGCACTCGAGCCCTGCAGGAGCACCATGCTGCCCTTCTCCATTGAGGCAGCACGCGGCAGAGCCCAGCGGGGAGGAGATTAAGGCATTATTGATGTAGGAGGAGAAGGGATGAATGAAACAACCCCCTGCATGGGTGCTTTGCAGTTCTTGGAGGGGAACTAATTTTGCTTTTATTTTGCTAGAGAAACAGTGAGGCAGCAGCAAGGAGCCCTCCCTCGGAGCTGCTGAAGCCTGGGTTCCTCTCAGCGCGGGAAGAGGAAGTGGCATTTGAGGTACTGAGATGTGAGAAGAGTTTCATTATTGCTCTGGATGGCCCCTTCATTAGAGGAAAACACAGTATTTAATGAAGGGGAAAGAAAACTGGAGCTCCCTGCTGCGTCCAGAAAGCCATCTCTTTTCAGCTTTGCTTCTTTCCCTTTATTTATGGGACTGACGGAGGCTGGACCTAGCCATCCCTGTAGCAGCCCATCCCTGGGTCTCATGAGGGATGCTCCAAGGCCACCCAAGTGAAGATCTCCCTGCAGGCAGGGACCCAAAAGCACAGTCCCTGCTGTGCTCCCTGCTCTTCAGCTTTAGGATAACTCCCTGTGCCCACACCCCAGTGGGCAGAGGCTGCTGGCCATGGGTGCAGATATGGGATACCAAAATCTACCCCACTCCAACCACACCCACACCCCCAAGAGCTCTACACCAGAAATTCAGTGCCATTAAGGAGAAACTGAGGGACAGGGGATGTGTTACACACACCTATACAGAACATGCTTGATTAAAAGGCACAGGGAATGCTTTCCCCATGGTTTCCTTGCAGAGTGCATTCAGATTACCAGGGAAGGACTTGGTTTGTCATGACTGGCTTAACAAACCCAACATGGGATTCACACGTCAAGCTAATTCTTCCCAGCTGGCACCAATTATTTGCCAAGGTAGTTTTGATCTCTCAATTACACCCTATGAAGTTTTCAGCATGGAAAAGCAGAATATCTTTTCTTTCTCTTTCTCCTCTCCTAATAATTGGGGTTTTTTATAGCAACATGTCAACAGACATCAGGAGTAGAACCGGCTCACATTCCCTTTGCTGGGACAACTCTAGCTCTGCTAGGAATTGAGATAAAAGGAAGCTTGCTTTCATCCCAGCATAAGCAGGCAAGAAGTGGAGCATGAACAGAGAGAAGACAAGCAGAGAAGCGAGCACTGTGATTTTATTCTGAGTCTCTGCACCTAAAGCTGTCCTTAATCACCACTTATGACTCATTGCCATTTCTTTCACTGGGAGCTCCAGACAGGGTAATTTGGTTTCAGAGGAGCAGAGGCACATTGGCTGCAAGGGACCTCTGGATGTCTCCCATTCAACCACTCATCATTTGCTCTCAGAGTTTTCTTGGGTTCCCTCATGATCTGTCCTGTTCCCAAAGTGATGAGCTTTGAATGTGTCCTGAGGTGAGAAAGCTTCCTGCAGCAGAGAACATGTTGGAGGAAGAAGAGTAGTTTCAGCAATTGCTTGTTCTCTTGTCTGCTCTGGAAAATTTCTCAGTCCCCTTCATCAAGTCAGCTGTGCCAGGAGATGGACTCTGGGACCTGTATGGGTCCAGGTTCTTGGAAGGCAGCAGGAGAAGGAGATCCACAGGATCTCAGGAGACTAAGAAAAACAAAAGGACAGGGGACAGAGCTTGCAGGAAGCAGAGAGGTTCAGGATAAGGTCAGGAGCTGGAGAGGGGCTGTGTGTGTGAAGGTTGGATAACCACAGACTCGGACCATCAAGCCCAGCCATCATCTGACATTAATCATTTTTTCCTGCTTGATTCTCAGCTGCAGCTGGAAGCTGGACTGAAGTTTGACTGGAGCCAGGATCAGAATCTGTCTGCTCTGCCTGCTTCAGAGACAAACTCCTTCATCCTGGGCCTTCCTGCATTATTTACAGAATCCACAGCCCCTTTCACCACCATCACCAGGACATTCCAGTGATTTCCAAGCAAAGGAGCAAGTTTCCCGTAAATTACATTTCCGGCAAGCATCTCTGCTAATTAAAGATTATTAAATGAATTTACCATTGCGTCAATTAAAATCCATTCACAGCTAATACCTTCCTCCTTTTCAACGTCATTTATTTATTGAGGGTGGGGAGGAAGGAACCGCGCTCGGAGTCGCCAGAAGTTCTCTGGGTTTGGAACAGACTTGGCTCTGCCTCGTTACATGGAATAGGTCCCTGGAGAATGCAGGCTGATTGCAATCTAATTTATGGCATTCATCAACATATGAATTAATGCTGGGGTCTCAGATATGAGATCTCTCTATTTGCCTCTCCCTCCTCGCACAGGCTCGGCAGCTCAGTTCCACTGCCATGCTTCCTTCCCTCCCAGCACTGCTACTTTCCTGCATTAAAGAAACAGCCTTGGTTTTGGTTAGGAAAGCTTGTTTATCATGAACAAACTGGGCATCTCACCTAAATTTCTGGGAACTGAAGTCAACTGAAACCAAGGAGAATTTAATCCCTGTTTTGAATGAGTTTGGGCTCTGGGGCTCAGCTGCTGTGCACCTCAGCGTCCCCATCTGTGACACAGGGACACTGTTCCCAGCCTCCCTCTGAAAGCCACAGGGAGAATAAAAATACACTCGTGCTTTGGAGCCCTGCAGAGAAGTTTGCAGAGGGCTTTTGTGTGTTTTACTATTGCTTCTTTGTATTGTTCTTGGCTTTGACCTTGGACTGAGCTGAAGGAAAGAATAATCAAACAAAGCACTTACATTTCAGGTGCATGTTGGACACTTGTTATAGAAAGCCTAAAAGTGCAAAGTCTTCTGGTAGCAGCCATTAACCCCTGTGGTGACTGGGAGCCTTGGAGGTGCTGGCAGGGTTATAAATCATGCAAGGGGTGGATGAAGGGCCGAGAGGCTGGCACAGACAAAACACAACAGCAAAACAAATCTGAGCACAGAAAGTCAGTGTGCAGGATGCCTCGGGGCAGGGAAGGCAGGTCAGGGAATAGGAGGAGATGTGCAGAGGAGCAGAGTGCACTCAGACATTGGAAAGGGAGGGTTCTGCTTCATTGGCATGAGCAAGCAGTCGTTGCACAGGGTAACTGAAGCAGGCATAGCTTAGGATGGGAACTATAGGATGTCTGTCTGCTGGGGTCAAGCTTCTTTTCCTTGGGGCGCAACTCCACAGACAGAACTGGTTTTGAGACAGAAACCTCCTCATTTGGGCTGTCTCGCTGCCCAGATCCCAGGGTCACCTTCAGCAGAGTTCAGTTCTGGAGAAAAGGTCTGGTGCAATGTCATTGAAGCTCAGCATCACCATGAACTGCTGTTCCATCACTCACCTGCTCTCCCTGAATTGTCTGAATATGCATGGACTTAGGGGATGTGGCTTAGTTTTTTTGCTCTTCTCTCTGATGAAAGAAATAAAGCATGTAAAGTAATTTTTAGACTTATCTATAGATCGTTCTGTTTGTCAAAAGCATCAAAGAGTGCTCCAGGGAAGAAGGAAATGTGAAGTTCCCTGTGCTTGATGGGACAGATAAGATGTGGATTCCCATTGCAGTGAAGAAGACTCAAGTTGGATTCACCAGGAAAAGCCATAACTCAATACTGAAGGACAGGAACCCAGTGCAAAGCTCTCACTGATGGGAGACGTCCTTCATCTGGGGAACAGCAGGCTCAGCCAGAAGAACACACTGTGCAACCAACATTTTAAAAAACAAGAGCTTTGGTGAGCTGTGAAAAATTTCATAAAGCATTAGTAAACATTTAATTCCTTCATAGCAGTAAAGTGCAGCAGTCAAAGGATTCTGTCTCCATGTAGTTAACAGCCTATGCTAAAAAAATCCTGCCCTGCTCATTAGGAATGTCACCTTCACTCTTAATTTCAGGCTTTTCCTGGGGATTCAGCTCAAACTTCAAGTGAACGTTTCCCTGGCTAAATTACTCTTTGGTAGCAATGAAAAAAAACAACAACATGCCTTCTTTCCATCACAAAATAAAGACGAAAGGAATGCAATCCCACCTCTGGTTATGCACAGATTAAAAGTGGTTTCATACTTGTTGAAAACATTTTTTTCTTTTCCTGGTTCTGCTCCTGAGTTTCTCCTATCCCAAAGTAATCAAGCGTTTTGCTGCCACTGCCAATCACAGCTTCGTGCTGCTGACAAGAGAAGCTTGCTGCTAGAGCTGGAGCACCACGGGATGCTCCAGGCAATGCCCCTGCTGGGATGCTGCAGAGCTCAGCCCAGGCTGGAGCTGTTTCATGCTCCTGTCACTCAGTCCAGGGCTCCTACAGTTCACCAGGAGTTGGCTGACCTTGCCAGACCTGAACAGAGAAAAGGGATGCTCTCAGCCACTGTCAGCCTTCCATCCAGGAGGGCTGTGCCCACTTCTCTCCTCTATTCCAGCACCCACAGTGGCTGGATGTTCCCATCTGGGATCCAGCATCTGCACATGTGGCTTTGGAGCACAGGAAAAGGAGCGTTACTCGCTCCCATCCAGGACACAGGCACATGAGTTCCTTTGATGTGAGTGTGCCTGTTGTGGCAGGGATGGCCAGGACATGTCCTCAGGGGCTGTTTTCCTACTTGTGAGGCTGGGATCAGTCTGCAGACACAGTTACAACCTGGGCAGGCAGCAACACGGGGCTCAGGCATGCAATGAATGCACTGTGAGACAATGAATGAGTGCCTGGGAAATAGCAGGTGAGGGTTCTGAAAGGTGCTGGGGAAAGGGCACGGCGGGAGCACAATCTGCAATGCAGAAGAGAGCACTGCATCACCTCTCGTGTGAGGTGGCAGATTAATCAGGAGTCACAGAGTGCATTTGTAACCTGCCTGGCAACCCAGCAGCGCTTCTCAACCCTACCCAGCTCTCTCTCCACACCTGAAAAACCAGCATAACTTTACATGTCACTCGTTAAAACAGACCCTGCTCTGGGAGGAGAAAATACTGGAGCAAGGACTTGGTGAGGGGCAGGCAGCAGAGCCCCTCCTGGGTGCGTCTGTGGGGAACGAGGACTGGCATCTGGGGAGGTCTCTGCTCTGTACCTCTGCCTGCAATGAGGGGGATATTTCAGGGAAGGAGGTAAGTTTTCCTGTTTGCCTTGCTCAATTCCTTCGTTTCTTCCTTTCCTCTACCATTGTTGATGCCTAAAGTTTCCTCCTGAAGCCCGGATATCAGCAGATGGACAGGAACCTCAGTCCTGCCCTTTCAAGCTCTCTGAAAACTCCAACAGGTTTACATCCATACTGTTTTTTCTCCATTTTTCATGAAAGAAACAGCAGGTGAGGGTGGTTTTTTTTTTTTTTGGATCTACATATCCAGCTTAGATGGCAGAGAAGATAGAAAATGTAGAGACTGCCAGCTTCTCCCTCCAGATCCCTTTGAGAGGCTTTGGGAGGTGTCAGATGTTCACCTTCTCACTGGATTTCAGGACAGCAAAGCTGTGAGTGGAGAGAGATGTGGAAAAATAGTACTTTCCCACCTGTTGGGATGAGGCCTTCCTGTTCTGCTTTTGTCAGACTTACCCGGATAACTCCCACAAATGCTTTTCAGCTATTTTTACCTATTTTCTGCCCAAGCAGCACTTTCTAGAGATGCAAACAAAACATGTAATTCATTCTTCTCACCTCACCTCCACTGCAACTACTCCTGTTGCCCTGGGTTTGTTTATTTGGGAGATGTTCCCTTTTCTTTCATGAAGCAAGCTTTTCATGCTGGATAATTTTGTGCTTGCCTTCAGCCTCTCAAGTCCTTTGAATAAGCCAAGCTGTCCATGAGATGGTGCCACACGCAGAGTTAAAACCCTACTTAGCTTACCAGAGACAGCAGACAGGGAAGAGTCTTCCTAGGCACTGCATTTAATAGGGCATATTTATTATGTCTATTATTATAATAATCTGGACTCCTTCAGTTTTGGATACATGAATAATACAGCATCAAAAAAAAAAAAAGAAGTTTTTAAAAAGGTGTTTTTATATATAGATAGATAAAGATAGCTCACTGTGATTCATCTGCTAAAAATTGCTGCTGCTCCTTGTTTGTTTGTTTTGTTCAAGCAGAAATCGCTGGGCAAGATGAATGCCAGGAATGGGAATACAGGATAAGCCTAAATTTCACAACTTCTTGTCATGCTGGAAGGTTGCTGTCAAAACTTTGGTGCAGGTCTGGAATTTGCTTAGAGATGAAGTCGCAGCTCCGGGTGTAGCGCAGCAGCCGAGCACAGCCAGGCAGGGAGGCAGGGAAGAGCATCTGGCCCATGCAGGGATGAATGAAGGTCACTGTGCCTCCTCCAGGGGAAGGCTGCAGGGACTGGAGCAGGAGCTGTGCAGCCCCCACAAGCCAGCATCTGGATAAAATTTGAGTGGTTTGAAGGAGTCCTGTGATGTGTTTTACCTTGTGCCATATGAGGGTGTAAACTGTTGTTCCTGTTCTTCTGGCCAGGTGCAGAGGTTTCTCTGGTGGGGATCAGGGTTTGGAGTCATCAGCAGCACAGAAAAGAGACACAAAAAACCCTTCAGGCTGTAAAAACAACCCTTGGGCAGACAATGTCTCACTCAGAAGTACAGATGGAGGTATTGCTGCTGGAGCTGCACCTCCTGGCTACATTTTGGGCCAACTTCTGCATAGCTGTGAGCCAGGGAGAGACACAAAGCCCTCCCAAGCCACAGCACAGCGCACAGCAATAAACTCCAGCTCTGCTCTCCACCCCTACAGCTCTGTTTGCACCTGACAGGTGCTGCCACATCCACAGCCTGTGGCCTCCTGGTCCCTCACGTGTCACAACAGAGGACACGCAGCCAGCAGTGGAGCTGGGAGCAGCATCAGATCTCCACATCTGGTGTAGAACCTGGGCTTCACCCTCTGTAGAGATCCTGGGGTCTGGTCCCAGTCACAGACAGGAGTCCAGACTGCCTGCTCTGGGCATTGCTAGGGATGTGTCAGAGTGGTTTTTCAGCTCTGCATGGACACAGCCATTATCAAAGTCATGTCCCAGTGGTCAGTTGGATCCTGCCTTGGTGGAAATAAAACACCAGTGCTTTGTAGCTTCACAGAGGGTAAGCCATAAAATAAAAATACTAAGGAAATAGCTGTAACAAACACTTGACATCCATCATGAGGGACAAGATCTGTCTTAACCCACTAAAACATTATTTGTTCTTTTTCCCAGGGGCCAAAACACAGCTCTTCTGCATGAGATATGTGTGTCATTGGATATGTGTGTATCCCTAAATTTAATTTGTCCAATTGCATTAGGACAAGCAGCTAATTCCAAAATTCATTTTGTTTCCATAATCAACCCCTCTGCCAAATGGCATCTGGGTGGAATTGTGGAGATTGTGATTTTTATTTAAAGTGATTTATTGAAATCATTAGCAATGTACCCTAAGTGGAATCCATGGCAATCCTTTTAATCTTCCCCCCATCACAGTAAATGCAAACATTTTTTTTAATAATAGAGAGATTGAAATATAAGGTTATTAAAATCCACACTTGTGTATCTCTCCATGCTCTCTCCCTCTGTAATGGGCTGGAAACCATAACTGTGGAAATAAAGGCTCCCTTTCAGAGCGGAGATGCAGAGAGTGTATAATGAACAGTTAAGCATCTATTTAGTCACTTTGAATTGATAAGGGTTTTAATGAAAATGAAAGGAGCCAACTTGATTTCCGCTGCAGAGAAATACAAATGGTGGGGGAGTGTTTTTGTGGTATTGCCCTAAACCCCTTTAATGGAGTCAGTGTCTGCAGCAGAACTCAGAGCTTCCCCAAGTGCTTTTCCAGCCTCTTCCCACAAGTACTCAGTGGATCTCTAGGAAACGGAGGGGGTTTGCCCTGTGTCCCACTGGAGCAAGGTCTGGGCTGCTGTCACCAGCTGTCCCCAGGCACACAGAGAGCTGCCCTGTTGCCCCCAGCTCTGATTAATCTCCCCAGGTACCCACACCTTTGCAAACCCTCTGCCTCCAATCACTCAGCTCCATCCTCTCCTGGGAACGCAGGGGTACAGCATGGTGGGAGCCTGCCTGGGACAGCCACAGCTGAAGGCAGGCACAGGGGTGGGTCAGCTGGACCAGGTGCTCTCCTGTTCCCTCTGCTTGATGCACTGGTGCCATGGCAACTGCTAGCACCAAACAGCTGTGGTGAAAGGACAGCTTTGGAGCAGGCTCAGTCCCCAACAACCAGTGCCCATGCCCTGGGGGTTGTTCTCTCCTCCTAAGAACCCCAGGCAAAGGATGAGCAGAGCAAAGCCAGACTGCACTGTGCCACCCTTGCACAGAGCCCAAAATTCACTTCACATTGAAAAGTTTTTATAAAAAAAAATAATATTGCCATATTTTCCATCTTGGAAAGATAAAATCTGGTGTGGAGAATCTGACAGAGGAGCCATTTGCCCTTAGCTCCTGACTCCTGCCCTGGCCCTCAAAGCATCTCTGCAGCTTCCTGCTCTGGAGGCAGAGTAGCAGCTCCAACTCTGGACATCAAGATGCTGGGGCAGGGGCACAGCAGGACCTATCCCTTTGCAGGATATGTATCCATGCAGCTGCCCAGATATTCTTTTGTAACCAGTCACAGCTCTGTCACTTGTGAGAAGAAATTTTAGGATGTTGTTCAATGGTTCTGGGCACCAGAAGTGACTGTGACACAGTCCATGCACATTCCAGGGAGAAAAGCTTTTTCCTCAGCATCTTCTTTGCTCCTGGGCTGGTACACTCTGTCCATCACCAACCCAAACCCTGGTGATATTATTGCACAGGAGATGTTGCCATTTTATTCTATACTCTTCCAGCCCCCAGGCAGCTGGCAGGATTGCTGATGGCTGGTAACACACACACACACACACACACACACACACACACACACAAAGTTAATCTTTTGGTGTTGTTTCTCAGAAGCTCCATTTGGCTGCTTTCAGGCTTATTGTGGTGATTTTCTTGCCCTCGTGACAGCTGTTTCTTACATGGGGAAGCAGCACAAAAAAACCCCAACAAAACAAAAAACAGGGGGGCTGTGATTTATTTTCACCTCCAAATATAGAAAAACAATTTCTCCCTGTCTAAAATTTCCTCCTCTTTAAATATGTTTCACTGCCTTTAAACCAAGCCAGCAACTCAATGATCGCAGAGATCCCGCCACTACACTAAGGCAGATGAGCTGTATGTGTAGGGAACACGAACCAGTTTAAGACCATTATCAAGGTGACCAAGGCGGCTGGCTCTTACCAGTTGGCACAAACAGCTTAGCAGGGAGGGGACGCGGTGCGGGAGCTCAGCCTCAAGCCCTCCCTGCTTTCTGCAAAGCTGTCATCCCTCCGATGCCCAAACTTTGCGGGGCTGCGGGAGCGGGGCCGCGGGCAGCATCCCTCCTGCGGGATGCCGGCGGTGGGATGGATGATGTCCGCCCCGCTGCCGGCAGCGCCCGCCCTGTGATTCCCGCCTGCCGCCGGCTCCGCTCGCAGACAAAGGCTGAGCTCAGCGCCTGCGGGCGGCTGGACCTGGGCTACCCACGGCAGCGCTCCCCAGCTTCCCCTGCACCTCCCCGCGAACACCCCGCAGACGGATCAGAGCTCATCTTTTGTCACCGCAAGGATTAACTCCCCGGGGAGCGGCGGCGGAGGCTGAGCCCACGCTGCCAGCCTGCTTCCAGCACGCTCAGGAGTTTCGGAGCCAAGCTCCCGGCAGCTAATCCCCCTCGCAGCCGGGGCCGGGGAGGATGGGGAGAGCCGGCAGGTGAAGGGACAGCAGGGAAGAGGACGGGGAGGAGTGTCACACACACACGCACAGAGCACACGGCAGCGGAGCGGAGCGGATCGGCGGCTGCGTGCGGGGAGCTCCGCAGGGACCCAGCCCGCAATGAAACCAGCTGGAGCATCGGGAGAGAGGATCTGCTCGCTTGGAAAAGTCTCTAAGGTAAAACCCGAGGCCGGCCGCTTCTGGAGCGGGTGCTGGGCTCTCTGCCGGCGTGCTCGTTGTCTCTGACTTGGTTGTGTTTTTAAAGGAATCGATCGGGAGATGCCGGTAGAAGAAGTTGCCGAAAGCCAGGCTGGAATGGGCCGGGGCTGCGCGCCGCCGGCCCCGTCGCACAGCGGAGCAGCCGAACTTTGCGGGGTCTGAGCGTTTGTCCCCTCTGCGAACGGGAGAGCCGGGACCGCACCGCGCACCGGGAGCCTGACCGAGCCTGGGGCAGAGGCAACGGGGGTTTCTGTCTCAACAAGGACCATCGCCTCTGAAACAAAAAAAATAAAGCTGGAGAAGGGCAATTTATCTTTCTTTTCCAGATGACTGAAAATATCTACAGGATCCTGTCTCTCCGGTGTTCATCAGTGAGTAGCATAAGGGACAGGCGGCTGAGGAACAAAAATGATATCGGTCAAAATCACTCCAGCACCTACTTTTTCCTAAGGAACTTCATGCCCATAGGGGTTTTCTGCGGGCATTTCCAGGAGTGAGGCGAGGGACCACAGATGCATCCCTACCGGATCATGTAAGAATTTGCAGATGAGAAACGTACCTCATCCAGACCTTCTCTGCCCGCTTTGCAGTACATGGTTTGGTGTAAGCACAGCAATTCTCACCTCTTTCTCTCCCTTTTAAGTCTCTTGAGCTTGGAGACCTCTTTCCTCATTGCAATTATGATTATTTGCAACATCAGTGCCATCAAAGATTGGAGCACTTTCCTTTCCCAAATCCTCCCCAGCGTTAACAAGACTCTGAACTTGGTACAGCAAGTGGAAGCCACCACCAGCTCGGTGGTGAGTGTCCTCCAGGACCCCGAGCAGGACAACTACCTGTCCAATAGCCAGTCCATGAACTCCAGCAACTTCACAGCTGGCCTGGACCACTTGTTCCAGTACTCATACTCGGACAATGACCAGCTCTACAAGGAGTACAAACCCCCTCCTCGAGATGCCATTCCTCTGCCCAAGGCTGTCCTCTACCTCCTCATGGCAGCCCTGGTGGTGGTGGCAGTGGCGTACGCCATCGTCGGGCATCTCATCAAGGACCTCATCTACGACTTCGTAGGTGAGTGTGGGCTTCATACATTGAGTGCTTGTGGCCAAAAAGAGCCTGGTGCCAAGGCTGGACCTGCTGCCTTGCGTGTCTCCTTTGATTTGGGTGGGTTTTAGACCAAGCTTTGACCCTTTCACATTTGCAAGAGTGTTGGTTTATTTAATGTGCTGGGTTCTCCAAACTGAGTTCTGTGTTGACCATATTCCCAGAGAAAATCCTTAAGTTTAGCCCCCTTCCTCAAGGAGCAGATCTTGTGCCTGTGTACGTGTGCATAAATGTGTGTCCGTGAGTCTGGGTTGCCAAATGTCTGTAAAATCCCTTGGCCTGTTTCAACTGAGCTTGAATTAGAGGTCTCCAACACGAAAAGTTTCATGGCAACAGCTACCTGAGCACAAGATAACAACCCACTAGTGCATAGTGAAAGAAAATCTGCCATATGAGCTTAACCCCTTATTAGACACCAGTGAGTCTACAAACTCCTAGGAAACACAGCTCAGCAGTCTGGTTGCCTTAGAACAGTCATCACAGCCCTGCAACAAATTCATGCAATGACAGCCCAAAGAGGGTACATTTTTTTCAGATTTGGCTTCCTCCTCTTTGGATTCATCCTGTTGCTGATGAATGCTGTCCCTCTCCATAGGGGCCGAGAGCACAAACACTGCTGGCTGCTGTGGTCAGGCACAGCTGCTTGGCTGCTTGTGACAAGCCTTCAATGATACTCTTGCTCTTTTCCCCATAATTTGTAAGGCTGGTCGTGCTGGGGAGTGCAAATGTGCCCAATTCCCACCTGAACCCCTGGTACTTTTGGCCCCTACACCCTGACAGCCATCGTGTCCTTCTGAGGGTCAGGGCCCTGCTTCAATTACAATTTTCCAGCTTGGATAGGGATCCAGAAGGGATCCCCAGAGGGATTTGAGCTCCTGGCTCCTGCAGATGTGCACAATCCCCAAAAGCTCTGGCAACAATGCCCTGCACAGGAAAAGGAGGCAGAAATCTCTTTGCACAGCCTTGCTCTGAGCCTGACCCTCAATCAGGGTTGAAGCCCTGCAGGCTCCATCTCTGCAGGAGGAGGGAGGTCACACTCATCTGGAACAAAATCCACGTGTTCATTCATGATTCCCCTTTATCTCCCTGCTCCTGGGACACAGGAGACACAGAGCAGCCAAAACTCCAGCCAGTGCCTGGGGGTGGGCAGCAACCCTGCCTTGCTGAGGGGAGGGCAAGCCAAGCCCTTTGGGCAGAGGGTCATGATCGGGCAAGGGCCAGCAGCTCCAGGACAGAGGGGATTTAGAGGGGGTTATTTGGGACAAGAAAGGTCAAACCTCCTGGCAGGAGCAGTACTTGGGGTCTCACATGAGGCTGAGCCTAGAAAACTGCAGGGAGCTGCTGCTGAGGAGTTTTTCTTCGCTCCAGATGGAAGGAAACGGATATATTGTCTTAAAGTGTTAAATTTAACACTTAATCAGCAGCTTGCTGGGGCTGTGCTCATCTGATTTTGTGCTGGCTTCGCCACAAAGGTAGGCAGTGGGGACAGCACCTAAAAATATCCCCGCTCCTGCCCCAAGAAGGTCAAAGGACCAGGCCAGCCAGGTCAGAAACTCCCCCGAGGCAGGGGCAGCCCAGTCCCAGTGTCCCCACAGAGCAGACACCCCTGTCCCCATTGCTGTGGCCCCTGATGCAGGAGAGCAGAGATGTGGGTGCTCAAAGCATCCCTTGGGTGGGTGCTGCAAAGCAGGGCAGAATCCACAGAAATGCCCTGTCCCTGCAGGCACAGAGGGGCTGCAGCTGCAGTCAGGGACACCTGGGCCCAGGTGTGCTGCTTCCAGCTTGGCACCAGTGTTCCCTGCTGACCTTTAGCTTGACCCTCTGCGTGGGATGAGGTCAGCAGGGTGCTCCTTCTCTTGCAAAGTGCTTTGCAAAGGGACTGCCACAGCCTTTCACAGCACCAAGCACAGAGACAGCGCTGGGGTCTGCCCGCTTCCTGACACTTTGGAAGAAGCCTTTTCCCAGTTTAACACCCCTGGCTGAGGGCAAAGCATCCTCTCTGCCCCGGGGTGAGGTAATATCTCTCCAAGTTAAGGTCAGAAATCCATATGTGAGCTTCTTCCTCCTCCAGGCAGAGAGGAGAAGGCACTTCCCAAACTCCAGCAGCACCCCTCAGTGCCTAAGGCTGCCTCCAGCTCATCCTAGTTAGCACTCCAGGCCCATCTTCCCACAGTTTTTACACTTAAAATGAGCCAGTCCTCGGAGGAGAGCGAATGAGACCATGTTTGTTAACACTGCCAAGGAACAGCCTTTAAAGAGAAGGGGTTTCATTTGAATGAATTTGCATAAAATTACTCTAGGGACTGGACAGAGAGACCAAGGAACAGTAAATAAGAATCTGCTCTATTAGCTGCCTTAACACAATGCCTGGATTGATATACTCAGCAGCAGCTCCAGCCTCTGCTATCAGCATTTCTGCACTAATCATGTTCAGAAATACACAGGGAGAGATGGAAATAAGATGCCAAAGGGCTGGAGCCTGTTTCAGGGAGATTAAAGTGGCAATAGTTAATCGCTGCTTTAAACAGTCACTGGGAGGCAGCGGGGATGATTGTGACTCCTCAATACCAGCTTGTGGGACACGGCTTGGGGAGTCAAAGCATCAGCCAGGCCCCTGCTCCCACAGGAGCAATGAGAAGCAGGTGCTGGGCTCAGTTTTGGACGGTGAAGGGGTTCTTGGGATGCTGCCAAGGTTTTCTCCCTGTGAAACCTGAACGGGTATTTGCAGATGCTTCTTAAAAAATCAATTAGAGCTTGCCCAGGCATTGCCAGGGGGACATGAGCACTGCTGTGATGCCCAGCAGGCTGGGGAGGAATGGAAAATGGGATGCTGCATAGGAGAAGGAGGAAAGATGCATTGTTGGAGAGCAGGAAGGCAAAGCACCTGGGTGTGGATAAGAGAGCTCTGAAAGAGCCCCTTTTCAGCTCTCTCTGGAGAGCCCCAATTTCTCTCCAGTCTCACGTTTGGCTTTGCCAAAACTCATCCGATGTCTCTGCTTGGGGTTGGACGTGATCTCCCCGAGCAGGGTGGGAGGAAGGCTCCTGCGTGAGCAGGCTCAGACCCCACCAGCAGTCGAGGCAAATTGGGTCGAAGCGTTTGGAAAGCTGCTTAACTCTGAAGCGCTGGAGAGCTGCCAGAGCCGGCGCTGCGGCGAGGAGCGGGCTTGGCAAATGACAAGGCTGTCACCGCCGTACGAGGCGCCTAATTACTGCAATCCCGGGAATCTGCCCGCCCTCCCTCCTCCGGCCCCGGCAGCTCGCTGAATATCGCTCCTATTTAAAAGTTATTAAAAAAAAAAAAAAAAAAAAAAAAAAAAAAAGGAGGAGAAAGGGGGGGAAAAATAAAAAGTTTGACTGGAAACAAAGGTGTTGCCATGGAGACTGCACGCGTGTGGTGGCCGGGAAAGGGGACAGCATCATCTCCTGCACGGGAGGAAGGCTCTGCTGGGCTGCGTGGGAGCCGCGCCTGGCAGGAGACCTTGGCTGCTGTCCCCCGCTTCGGCCAAGGGCTCCTCCGGGCTGCTCATCTCCAGGCAGGCCTTGGAGGGAACTTTTCCCTCGGGAATGGGCCCAGGGCAGATGCCCAGCAGGTTCATTGGCACTGGCAAGACTGTGCTGGTCGATGGCTTTGGCGCTGGTCAAAGCCCTACGCCATCCTTGGAGCAGGGTCTTTCTTTTCTTTGCCCTTTTGACCCACCAGCCATATTTTTGTTTTTCAGCCTTATCTCCAGCCACCACATTTCAGGCTTCTTTAGGAAACGGTCCCCTTGAACAAAGAAGCTGTGCATGAATGTGGCATTGCTGAAAATAGCTGCTGGGTGATCCTGCAGGGACACGGGATCCACTTTTAATTGCTCCACACAGAACCACAGGGCTCTGAGGATAATTCAGCCCAGGCAGGGATTGCAGACAGCATCTTAGGTCCATCAGAGAGGACTTATACCTCTTCTTTTCCAGCTCTGTTTTGAGGATAATTCCTTTGCCTGCCGAAGTTGTGGGAAGTAACCACGTCAGGTTCCCTTCTGCTTTTCTATCTTGGTTCTAACCCACCTCTCACAGTGATCCCCTGCCTGTTTCCCTTCTGGTGCATGGGGGTGCATCAGGAGTTCCTGAGGTGTTGTTTGGGGAAGCAGTGGCTACTGTAGGATAATTCACCACTCCCCTCACAGGCTGGGGCTGGACAACGAGCCACAGTGGTCTGCAAAGGGGGCCCACTCCAGGACAGCTGCATTTGAGGCCAAACCTTTGGAGCTCAGAGCTGGAGGAGAGGAATGGCTTCCAGCACACACTGCCAGGCATTGACCAAGGCCTCAGGGATGCGCCATCCCACGGCAGCCTTCCCATTCCTGCCATCATGTGGTGCAGGGATGGGCTGTGCCAGGTCCAGGGATGGGCTGTGTTTGTCTGCTGCCCTGCAGGCACTGCTCTCCCTTGAGCTGGGACCCAGCAAGGCTCCTCACTCTCTGGTCACCTTCACTCTGCCTCTGGAAGACATGGACAGCAAATATCCACCCCCAGGACCATGCCTGCCTCCCGCCCACCACACCTGAGCCACCACCTCTCAGAGACCCATTCTCTGGAGCTGCAATGCTGCCTGATGGGTGGGACTGGCATCAAATGCAGGCTTGGTCCAGGGTTGCTCTGGTGCATGCAGAGAAGCTGTTCTTAAGAGAATATAATAATTAATTGAGTGCCGTTTCCATGTCACCCCTTCTCCCACCAGAGGCCTCCTGCTGGTGACAGGTCTGTAGAGGAGCAGCGTCCTTACCTGTCCACCAGCAAAGCAGAGTGTTCCCCATGCTCTTTGGGGTGCAGGACAATTTTGACTCAGCCAGCACAGCAAAGCTGAGAAATTTCTGCAAAGCAGGGCACGAAGAACAAATCCTAACATCAAATTCATTTAGAAATAAGTGAATCTTCATTTAGAAAAAAGTGAGGGGAAAAGGGGGGTTTCTAACAAATTACTGTTGCCAGGGGCAGACAGGGATTTTCCATCAGAACAAACCTGGGAGTTATCTGTTGATTTTGCTAATGGATAAGTAGAATCTGTCCAGCAAATGAGACAGCTACAACATCCAGCTGTGACTGCAGCATCATGTCAGAGACACGAGGGATACCCTTGAACTCATCTCCATTGGGAATGCTCCGGCCAGAGCTGGCCCTGCCTTGCTGCAGAGCAATGTGATTGCTGGGTCAGGACTTGTTTCAAAGAAAGAGGTGCTTCTGCTCCTGCTGATGGGAAAAGAGCTTTTTTAGCAGCTGCTTTCACACCCAGCTCCATTTAAAGCAAAACTAGAGCACGAGTTTGATTGTTCATCGAACATGTCGCCCCTTCCTTTCCTGTTTCCATCTCTACAGGGACTGTGAATGTCTCACTCACCAGGCTGCATTTAAATTTCAGCCCTTTCTCCCACCCCCTTCTGCTCTTCTGCCTGGGATGTCTCTTTTTCAGCAGCTGAAATGGCTCACAGACATCCCACCCTGCCACCAGTGAATGCAGGGGACCGTGCCACCCCCTTGGGGTGACACTGGGCACACAGCAACCCTGTGCCCCTCTGCACCCAGACAGCAGGAGGCTGCTCTCTGCTGCCTGCCCTGTCAGGGCTTTCTGGGCAAGGACCAGCTGCTCATACGAAGGGCACACTGTGACATCTGGGCATCCCCAATGTTTTTGTGTCCCCAAAAATACAGCAAATCCCGAGGTCCTGATTCCAGGGGTGCTGTCAAAGACTCAGAGACAGGCAGGTGCAGGGGCATTTCGTGCCATATCACTCTGCTACTTGTGGATAATAATAATAATAATAATAACAGAATTGCTATTCCACAGCTGCTGATGTGCCCAGTCTGCTTTATCTCCTCTCTCCAGCTGCTTTGGATCAATCGCTCCCTATCGATCTCACCCCACCTCTCCACTGGCCCTGCAGACCCCAGCAGGCCCACTGATCCTCAGCAGCACCTGACCAGCAGGAAGAGGTGTCTCTGGGTTAGATGCTGCTCCCCAGCCTGGCTGAGAAAGTCACTTTGTTCCTCTCTTTTATCCAAGACATTCACACACACACCTGTGGACATGCCCTGGATTTTGCAGCATGTGTTATGAGCTCCTTCCAGTGGCTGGGTAGGGACAGGCAATGCTTCTTCTTATCTCCAAAGTGTGACTGTCCTGGGTGTGATGTGCCAGGAGCACACTGTGGGATCCCTCCTCAGCCCAGCTCTGCTTGTAGCTGTCCCAGATCCATTAGGTGTCATTAGATTCAGCCTAACTTTGCTCACCTGGAGAATGTGTGAACCCATATGTGGGCTTAGACCCAAAAGAGGATTTTGTTTTCCTCTGTGTGTATATTTTTTGTGGCTCATGCATCCCCCTGCCAGCTGTAAGGGATGGAGAGATAAGTACCTGACATGGTGCTGAGGGCTGCAGGTTCCTTTGGTCTGTCACCACCACCACCCCTGGGCTCCCAGCCCTTGGCCACCCCCCTTACCCAATTACACCCCTGTGCAGGGTTCATTATCCAAGATTTCCAGCCTGTGTTGGCACATGACATGAGGTTGTGCCTCCCATCCCCTGCAAAATTCCTTCCGCATCAGAGCGAGGTTTAATCCCATTGACGCCAAAGATGTGCAGGTCTCCTCTCTCTCCTCCCTCATCCCTCCCCAGACACGCCATGGGTGACCCCAGGAGACCTTGGTTCCTCCCCCTCACACTGAGAGGAGCCAGAGGGAGCTGCTGGGGAGGATGGAGCCCGGCTGGGATGGAATTGGCAGTGCCTGGCAGGGGACACGAGGGCGCTGACATTTTTATGGTTGTTTCTCCAGGGTCCTGCTGGCAGGAGATCCTCTGCCAGCTCCACGGGGCCTCGCTCCCCTCTTCCACACATGGCAACACGCTGAAGTTACAGGCCATAAATGGCCACAAATAACATGTAATTGTGTAATTACTTCACTCCTTACTTACACAGTCAAATCATAAAGGCATCGCAGTAAATACCCTCTAATGACAGCCTAATTACATCTTCCTGCAGATTACTGGGTAATTAGATCCAGCAGGCTCCAGAAATAATTCCCAGGGAAGCGGTGGTTCGGATTAGCACTCACAATCCAGCCTGCTCTCACCCAGGAGCTGGACTGTGGCAGCCCCACGCAGCCACATCCCCTTTGGTGACAATGCACTGTGTCACTCCTCCCGTGCCAATGGCTTTTGCTGGTGCCCTTGGTGCTCTCCCAACACACCCACCCCCTGCATTTCTCTGCCTTTACCACAGTGCCTCATCCAGCTCTTGCTTCTCCTTGTGCCCACAAATGTCACCAGGGGTCCATCATCTGGCCACCAGATGCCACTCACCCCTGCTCACAGGCATGCAACGCTCTTTGCTCCTCACTGCACACGGCAATCCTTCTCCAGCAGCTCCCGGGATATTTGAGGACCCATCACTCCTTTTTCTAGAGATTATTCCCCTTCCTCCCTGCAGCTCCCACTGGAGTTTTACGGCTGACGTCAAGGAAGGCGAGCTGGGAACTGTAATAGTATTTGTAGGAGGCAATCCTGTTACTGCCTTCAGCTTCTCCTCACGGCAGGCAGCTCTCTGCGTGGGGGCTGCAGCAGCCTGCAAGGTCCTGGGGCCAGGAGGCTCTGTCTGGGATGGACCAGACCACAGAGAAGGTGGTGGAGTGTTTGGCCTTCAGTCCAAACCCAGTAAAGCCAAGCAAAATCAAAGCTGTAAAGGAAAAAAGCCCTAAATGAGCCTTCTGGGCTTGGCTGATTTTCCTTGGGGAAGGGTTGGGATGGGGAGCCCAGCCTCAGGTGGGTTATGCAAGGGAAAGCTGAATGTCCTGGTTGGGACTCAGGGCAGACTCAGGGCTCCCCAAAAACCTTTGGACCACTTCCTTGCTGAGTTTCCCAATCCCTCTTGCTAGCCCAGCGGTGGCTGAGGCAGCTGTGGTTCTTCTCCTGCCTTTCCTGTTGGACAGCCAGCAAACCCTGCTGGCACAGTGATGAAGGTGAAGAAAATAGGAAAACCAAGGAAAAGCTGTCCCTCTCTGGACATGTTGCCAGTGCCCAGTGTCACTACAGAGCTCTACCCTCCTTGGAGAGAGCCCCCTCTTCCAGCCAGCCCATGCTGGCAGTGGGGCACAACTCCTCCACTCCCTGTCCCTGCCAGGGTGGTCACCTACCCTGGCTCCAGAGCGTGAGCATCACCCTCAAAGTCATGTTCTGCTCTCTTGGGGATGCTGTGGCCAAATGGCTTCAGGCTGGGGAAAAAAATCAAATATTGCATAGCAAGAACAACAAAACTTTTGACTTTTCTTAAAAGAAAAAAAAAATAAGAGAGAGAAGTTTTGGGTCTCTCAAAAAAAGCCCAAAATTTGACTTGCAGTGCACACACTGAGCATAGAGAGGCCCACAGGTCATTCCTGGCTCTCTGCTCACACCTGAAGAAATGTCTGGCCACCACTGGTGAGCTGAGAAATGAGATCTTCCATTCACTTCACACCTGGCATCCCACCCTGGCATCTGCCATTATTCAGTCCTAGTTTTGCTGCAAAACTTTTTTCGACAGCCCATGAGAAAGACGTCATCTCACTGGGATGGCATTTCTGTGTTCCTGTTCAGGAAACCATAACTGGAATGTCCTGTGGGAGAGAAAATACCCCACAGCACAAAGGAGAGAAAATGTATTCTGTGAGATCCAGGGGCAAGTAAGCAGAATTCCTCAGGAACAACAAAACCAGGCTGGTCCTTCTGTCTGCCTCCTAGTAGCCTCCTCTGCTTTATTTTGACAGCAGAGCTAAAGCAGAGGAGTGCTGGTGCTCCACTGCCCACAGCCACAAGGTCTTGGGGCTGCTCTCCCTCACCTGGGTTTCCCCAGCTTTGATTTCCTCATTGCTGGTGCCTTCCCATCTCAGTGGGCTGTGGCCTCTCACTGCCCAAACAGCCAAGTTTTTATAGAGACAGCAGTTTGGGAAGCAGCACTGCCTGCTTTCACTCAGCTGCCATCCCTGGTGCTGCAGGGGATGTTCCAGTCACGCTGCCATCCAGCAGTGACACTGCATTTTGGAGGGGCATCAGTCACCCCCAGGGTCGTGGATCAGCTCAGAACCAGGTCCTGGTGCAAGAAGCACAGCCCCAAAACTGCCATGGAGGGATTGAGGCCCTGGCATGGCTGTAATGTACTCTCAAGGCAGAAAAGCCATGTCCCAGCCACATCTCCAACACCATTTGGATGACACATTTAATCACTTATTCTCTCTGACAGCAAAATCCCACTTTAGGAAATGGATTGCTGGAGACCCCAGATGCACGCTTCACTTTGGAGGCACTTCACTCTCATTTTTGGGATTAACAGGGTGATTTCATCTGCCTAAGCTGGGAGGGCTTCCAGAAACCATCAGCCTGAAAACCAGCCCAGAGCTGGGAAGAGCAGAGATCCCAGCTCCAGGGGAGTGGAGGGAGCTGAAGGGGCAGGGGTGGGCAAGGAACACTCCTGGAGGGGGAAGCACCCAGAGCCAGAGGTAGGGTGTAGCAGGAGGCAGCAGTTCTCTAGGATTTTCAGCCTTGAGCTCTGGGCAAAGAGCTGGAGGCAACCAAGGGCTTCTTTTGTGCTTTTCCCTCCTCCAGACTGGATCTTTGGCCCCAACCCGGATGACAACAGCAACAAGAGCGACATCAACTGCATCAGCAACAGCGTCAACGAGATGAGCGAGCTGCCCGAGGCGCCGCAGCGGCATCCCCGGGAGCGGCAGCCCCAGGACGTGGTCATTGCCATCAGCGAGACCTGTCACCTGCCGCAGCAAACGTGACCGGCGCCACGCCCGGGCCGGGCGGGATGGAGCAGCGGGATCGGCAAGGAGCACCGGGATGCAGAGGAAAGATGGAGCAGCGGGATGGAGCAGTGGAACAGAGCAGCAGCCGCCCCGCAGGGCCGGGCGGGGAGAGGATGGGATGGGCAGAGCCGGCGCCCTGGAGCAAAGCCCTCCTCCCCCTGGTTGTACCAGCCTCTAAGGACCTTGTGGGGGTGGGTGGCATCACCCCTTCTTCCCAGGCTTGTCAGCCCTTGGGTTTGTGACCCCCTCTTTGTTCCCTGTGAATAGCAAAAAAGAAAAAGCAAATGCAAAATACACCCACCAGACAAAGCTTGCAAGAGAAATGAGCTGCAGAGAGAGGCCGGGCAGTCCTTCGGCATGTGGCTGTCCTGTGGTGTGGGAATGGGGTGGGGAAAAGGGCAAAGGAGACAAGGAGGCTGCAGAGAAATGTGGTGTCTGCACTTCTGGGGCCAAGCCCAGGGCTCAGCAGGGAGCTGGGAGCTGCAGAAAGGCACAGAAAGGTCAGCAGGGGCCAAATCCCCCAGTACATTGGTGATCTGCCTGGGCCATCACTCCTGCCTTCAGTTCTGCAGCTCCAGCTCACAGCCCTGTCCAGCAGGTGTGTCCTGTGGCTCCGGGACAGCAGGGTGACAGCCCAAGCTGCCCAGGGAGCCTCATTCCTCTGGGCCTGTAGCCAAACCAGGGCCATCACATTCCCTCCAACACACCTCTGCTTGAGCCCAGCACCCCCTGGCAGGGAGCAGCCCTGTTGGGACCAGGTACAACCCCTTTTTCTGAGGAAATGTTGCTGGAGAGGAAGACAGGGACCCATCTGCATGAAATCCAAACTCTTTCTGGGGGAAAATAGCCCTTGTATGTCTGCATCCTTCAGACCCATCCCAGTGTGAGCACCTCCTACATCACCCCCAGGATTCCTGCCACCCCAAGGGGTGCTGGCTCTGTACTGGGGCCAGCCCCACGTGCAGTGATGGAGCAGGGACACCTCTCTGCTCTCCCTGGATGCCCTCCTCTTCCCAGCCATAGCACACCAACCAAAACTGCCCTTCTCTGTGCCCAAAGACATCCTTCCCCATTTGTAGATCCCTGCTCCTCACTGTTTAAGGGGCTCAGGGGAAGCCAGCAACAGCAAATGTGTGGTGCAAGCTCCCAAACCATGTGGGAAAAAGAGCATCCTGATGGTTTCATTGCTGTTTTAAGACCAGCTCTTTAAAACCTCAATACGGGTTTTAAACCAGGATCCATAGTTTCTCTGTGTAGCACAGTGGAGGCACAGGGACCAAGCTCATTCCTTGTGCCATTCCCTTATGAAGATCCCTTTGCTCTCTGCATCTTCCCTGAACTTAAAAAAAACGTTATGCTGAGATGAGGCCGTGGTCCAGACTTGTGCATTCAGGGATGCAAGTCCTGCCTTTTCCCAGCCTGCAGCACCCAGCACACCACAAACAGCAGGGGCCAGAACAGCATCTTCCCCTTCTGAAAGTGCTTAAGGAAAATGACGAATGTGGTTTCAAACTCCTGCTCCAAGGGCTTTAATGAGAGCCATTACCAGCCGTCCCACCCTGGGCTGGGGCTTTGTCACTTTTCAGAAAGCAAAGGCGAGGACAGTACCTCAGACGTCCCCCCGTTATTAACCATTTCCGATCTGATAGTGTTCTGTGTTCTGCCACCGTCATTTTTCTCTGTGTGTTTTTATTTTGTTTTGTTTTGTTTTTTGTTTGTTTGTTTGTTTGTTTTTGTTGGGTTTTTTGGGGTTTTTTGTTTGTTTTTTTTTTTTTGAATCCTGGGTTTGTAGCGCGGCTGCTCTGGCACCTGCCAGGCTTCCTGGGGCTGGACAGGGATGCTCCATCAGCACAAGGGGGATGCTGGGGCACGGTCCCCCCAGTGACTGTCACCCCTGCAGTAACCCCCTGCAGCACCAGAGCTGGCTGTGGGCTGGGGAAGCCGGGAAGCTCCAGATTCCCGGGGTTCAGCAGGTTGTGCAGGGAGGTTGTACAGGTTTGCTGCTCCCCTGCTCTCTCAGCATCAGCAGGCTGGACACCGGGGTCACGCAGGCGAGGGACAGTGACACGCCGTGTGTCACAGTGGCACTGCTCACCATGGGGACACGCCACTCCCTGGGCACAACCGATCCCCCCACGGCTGCACCGCAGCCCCATCACCCATCAGCGGCTGGGAATGCGGTGGAGGCTTCCCTGGGCATGGAGGCAGCCCCCTGCACTCCAGCCGGGCTCTCGCTCCCTTCCGGAGACCTTCGGGGTCCCACAGGACGCGGGTTGGCTCCAGGAGATGCTCCCGCACCGAGCAGCGGCTCGCACGCTGGGCTGGGGAGGCTGCCCCGGAGCAGGAGCCGAGGGAAGGAGCCCAGGAGAAGGAAGCAGCCCAGCCGAGGGAAGGAGCCCAGGCGAGGGAAGGAGCCCAGCTCCCTCGGAGCAGGAGCCGAAGGAAGGAGCCCAGGAGAAGGAAGGAGCAGGAGCCGAAGGAAGGAGCCCAGGAGAAGGAAGGAGCCCAGGAGAAGGAAGGAGCCCAGGAGAAGGAAGGAGCAGGAGCCGAAGGAAGGAGCCCAGCTCCCTCCTGTGGCCGCCCGAGCCGGGCAGGGCTGGCAGGAAGCGCCCCCAGCCCTCCGCTCAGCCTCTCTGAAATCCCCCTTCGCAGGGGTGCCAGGGGGGTCCTGTGGCTGTGCCCATCTCCAGGAATGACCAAACACTGGGTGATGCTGCTGCAGTGCCCACAGCGAGGGGAAACACCAACCTGGGCAATGCCACAGTCAGGGCTGGCACCAGAGCTCTGCAGGACCCCGGGGCTGCTTTTGGAACTGACCCCACTGGAATCTGCCAGGAATGGGGGGAACACCACAGAGGGCAGCTGTTCCCCACACCACCCCCCTTCACATCCCCCCTTCCCTGCATCCCTGCCATCATCTTCCCCCTGCTTTGTCCCCAAAGATGTCACCAGAGCCCACACCAGTGCTAAGCTTGAGCCTGCAAGAGTCCCAACACCACGGAGCCTTTTTGCCAGGCAGAGCATGGCTTTGGGCTGCCACAACCCCTGTCCCTCCAAGATCTCAGTGTCTGTCTGTCCAGCCATGCACCCATGCAGCTGGCTGCATTTTGGAGGGCATCACCAGTACCCTCAGAGGACCTTTGAAGCAGGGTGGCAGGACAGGACCAGGCAGATGAGTGAGGAGAGTTCTCCACGTTTTTGTTTGGGGTGTGCCAATGGTACAGCATTCTCGTGTGCTCCTCTCGCCCACCAGGACCCCCTCTGCAGGCTCAGCTGTCCTCCTGAGCCCTCTCCTTGCCCTCTGAGCAGGGGACAAGTTTCTGGTGATCCAACAGCATGGAGGGGCTGCTTTGCCCAGGGGAGGATTTCTGGGGATGCTGAGGAGGAGGGGGTTTCATGAGTGTGCCAGGCTATTCTGACTGCACCTCTTTAGTGCAGGAGGTTGCTCTTTAATTCCCTCCTTCTTCCCCTAAGCGCCTTAGGGAGCAGAGAGGAGAGATGCTGCTGCTTTTTATAGCAGCCATAATCCCTGCTGCTCACACTGCCTGCACCTCCTGCCCCGAGACACAGGGCTGAGCCTCCAAAACGGGGCTGCTGCCCAAAAAATGCCTCAAAACCCTTTGTCTCCCAGCACTGCCCCTCTCCCAGTGCACAAACCCCAGCTAGGGGTGGGTCTGGACTCAAGGCCCCTTTTCAGGAGGGGTGGGACAGCCACAGGTGCTGCACTCTGACATGGAGGGACAGACAGACACACATACAGAGACACACGGATGAGCACCAGAACAGCTGCCTGGCCTCCCTGCTCTCCTCCAGGACTTGTGGAACAGGAACCAACCCCACAGCACAGCCACAAGAAAGCCCTCAGGCACAAGAGGAGTCTGGGGGGTTCTTTCCTTTCTATCTCCCCAACTTTACAAAAGGGAAGCTGAGGCAGGGAGGGAGCAGGGTTAACCCTAACCCTGATGAGGGTAGGCAGCTGATGAGCTTCCAAGGTAGATGAAGCCTTTCTTTGGATGCAACCCCCAGACTGTGAGCTTCAGCACTTTGCCAGGATCATTTTGGTGTCAGGCTGCCTGGTTTCCCTCACCCAGCCTGTGTCTGTGAAGCCATGGATGGCATTTGAGCCATCATCCCTGAGCATGAAGGGACTGAGGAAAAGGGATGTGAAGTGGGGCAGTGGCAGGTTTGGTGTGGGGCAGGAGAGGCACATTTCACCTCCTGTGGCTGTCCTGGTGGTCAGTGCTGTCCTTGCAGCCAGTCCCATCCCTGTCCCCACCCCAGGACCACAGCCACCACGGGAGGGCATGGGCACTGCAGCTGCTTGATTCCCATTGCCATTGCCCTCTCCAGCAGCTCTGCTTTTGCTTCTCTCCAGCCAAAAGTCCCCCTGACTCTGCACCCTGCCAGGAGGAACCCAGCACAGCTCTTGACCTTTCGCTGTTTCTGTTCTACTGCCCATGCTTGGGCAGATGACATTTTCTCTGCCCACCCACCCCAGCTCAGAGGGTCTCAGCAGAGGGCAGCCTGGCAAATCCTGTCTGAAACCACTTTGTCCTGCTGCAGGTCCGGCCCTTGTCTCCCACAGCTTCTTTGCAACACATTTGCTGTAATTTTCCCTTTAAACACCCCACAGAGGGGAAAAAAAACAAACGGGGGGGGGGGGGGGGGGGGTGTGGGGGGGTGGTTCTTCTAGGTCAGGCTGAGCTAAGACAGGGAAAGAAGATTAATTTCTCAGCAGAGCAATTCAGATTTTTCTGCTGCTCCCTGCTGGGGACTGAGGCTGGTGCCAGGAGCACGCTGATCTCCTGGGCACACACGTGTTTTGGTCGTCACCCCTGGGGTGGCACTGAGCAGGACGTCCCCAGATCCATGTCCTGCGTGGGAAGTGTAGGGGGATTCTCACCCAGCAATGGGTGATGGAGGTGGGAAGAAGGTGGAATATCAGGGATGGTGAGGGCCAGGGTGGTGCCCAGCACCCAGCGAGGAGGAAGGGGACAGCTGTGCCCCCAGCTGGGCTGGGACAGGCAGGGAATGAAGCCCTGAGCCTGTCCTTGTCACCCACCCGTGCCACCACACACCCACTGAGCAGGCCCTGAGCAGTCACACTTGTTTTTCACTCCCCAGGAGTGCTGGGAGCTCTAAAGCCAGCGGATTATTCTCCAAAGCAAAGGCCTGGCCTGCTGCCAGCCCCTGGCAGGGAGCAAACAGCCTGGGGAGGCATTTCCCAAAGGCTCAGCTCGTTCCTGGGTCACACTCTGACTTTGCACCCCGTTCAGCAGCCTCACACTCACTCAGTGCAGACACCAGGAACCTCAGGAGAGGTTCCCAAAGGTGGGGAGGAGGCAGGAGGTTCCCAGGAGACCCCACCTGGTGTCTGAGCCTCCCTGGGCAGAGCATCCCCTGGGCAGTGTGGCTTCTCCAGGGTTTGTAGAGGTTCAGCACAAGACAGGCACAGGGAGGGAGATGTCTCTCGCTCTCCTCTCTGCACAAAACTTGTAGGAGGTTCTTTGGAGACCTGTGAGCCTGGGGCAGTGGGAAGGAAAAGCTGGAAGCCAGCTGGAAACTCAGGACATAAGAATCCTACACTGGATTCTTGTGGTTCTTGTGGATCCTTCTTAAATCCTGCTGATTTAACCCAGGACTGGGGGTCCCTGGTGTAGGTTCCAGTGTCCCCTGGGCACTGTGGGGTGCTGCCTGGAGGAGAGCTGGCTGATGGGGCCAGCCTGCGTACCATGCCCCGAAGCAGTGGACTGAACTCAATTGCCCTAAACTGGAGGCAGCTTTGGGATCATGGAGCTCTTCCATGGAGGGATCTGGGGATCACCACTGTGCTGGGACCAGCACCAACACTTCAGCCGTGCCCAGGAGACCATCAGAACATCCCTACTGCCAAAAGCAGGGGTTGGGGGCTACACTCAGCCTTTCCTGTCCCATTTATTGGCCTCTCCTGCCCCACACTGTCTGCAGTGGGTCAGGCAGCACAAAACCAGAGCTCTGCTCACAGTGCTGCTCCCCAGGAAGGGTTACAGATAACCAGGTCAATCTCCGAGGAAGAGGAGGGTGGGGACACTGTGATCCAGTCCCACAGGCTGTGCTGGCACCCACACACCCCCTGCACCCCCTCCCAGGGTCACCCCACAGTGATGCTCCCCCTGCCACAGAGCCCATGGGGTGGTGTGGGGCCACCAGAGCAAAGGACACGGAGTTCAGCCACCTCCCTTCCGACCATGGGGACCTTTTCCCCTGAGAAAAGGATATTTTCATGCTTCCTCCCCACAGGAACTAACAGAAATTGCTTAAATGGCTGCATGGCTCTGGGGACAGGCCCTTTTGGAGCTGAGCTGCACGCAGGCAAGGGAAAGCCCAGGGGACATTTTAATAACAAGCAAGGAGAGCTATTGAAGTGTTTTACTGCCTCGTTAAGGCACTCTAATCTCTGTGTATATCTGGAAAAAAAAATTGGCTGGCTGGTGTTTTTATTGTAACAGAGGTGGGTGTATTCTGGCACTGCTGGGATCCCGCCTGCTTTATCTGCTTGTTTTCTTACCTGATACCAGCAGTGAACAGCCCAAGAGCAGCTCAAGGGCAGCAGCAGCAGGGTCAGGGCCAGGCAGGCCAGGAGGAAGGCTGAGGATCCGTGCTGTGGGCTGTTTCCTACCCACACGTGCTCTGCACCCCATTGCTGCACCCACCTTTCAGACAGATGCAGGTGTTTCCCCAGGGGAGGTTTGGGAAGTTGGCTCTGCACATGCCTGGGATCCCTCATCCAGGCAGCCCAGAGACAGAGCAGGGAGACAACAACAAAGTCCCATCCACCCCTCCAGCTCCAAGGGCTGGGATTTGAGGGATACACAGATTTTGTGACTATGGGCACCTTGGGTTGATATAAGCCAGGCTGAAGGGTCCATGACCAAGGAAGCCCCAGCAAAAGTTCTTCTGCAGCAATACAGGGTCATCCAGCTGCTGAGGTCTAGGTTTGTAAGAGGAGTAGGCTGGGCATTTTATGTCTACGGTATTCATGATTCTATTTTTTACCTCAGCCCAGCAGAAACTGGGGAAATCCTGCTGAGTCCTGCTGGCTCCAGCATCCAGTTCCCCCCTTGCAAACACTCGCGGTGTCGAGGCCGTGAGCTGGAAGGGATGCTGAGGATGGGATGGCAGGGCTGGGTAGGCTGATTGCATTTGCTTTGGAAAAGCTGATGTTTGTATGAGCACTGGCTCCAGTGGTTCTAAAGGGATCCACCCAGGAGCAAATACCACCAGCTGATATCAGAGCTGTGCTGCTCCCAGCCCGGATGGGGTGGAAAAGTCTCTGCTCTACACCCAGATCCACGCTGGGTGGAGGAAGCCATGGGAGCCAAAGCTGCCACTGCAGAACACAGGAAGCAAAGACTCCAGCACAGCTAACAGGGCTGGCAAAAAGTGATCTTCCTTGGAAATATGGGGGAGGAAGGGTGAAGGTGCTGTTCGACACATAGTCCAGCCGAGATCAATGCAGTCACCCTTGCTCCCAGCAGATGTGCCCTGGTACCCAGCTGCTTCAGGAAAAGTGACTTTTATCACTGATGTGAGAAGAGAGGATGCCCAGACACTTGGACTGTGCCTGTTTCAGGGCTGGGGCTAAACCTGCCCTTCTGCAGGGCTGCCAGAGGCCCCAGGGCATTCCACCCCACAGCCTCTCCCCTTTCCCTGGAAACACCGGTGAGCTCAGCAAAGCACTGACAGCGTGCCTGGGAGAAACACAAACATTTATTAAGCCAGCTATGGTTTTTTTTTTTTGAGAATTATTTTAACAGCGCCAGAGGACTTACCCTGTCTCCCCCAGGGACCCTCAGCTGATTCATTGCATGCAGGGTTAGCAGCAAAGCAGGGGACAGCCAGCCTTGGGGACACGGTGGCTCAGTGTCAGCAGGGAGCCACGAGCTGCTCACAGGCAATGGCAAGGCAAGCACAGCTGCTCCAGGGCAGGCAGATGGATGCTTTTCCATAAGGGAACCCACTCCCAGTTTGCTGGGATCCACCCAAGTCCTCAGCAGGTACCATCTCTGAGAATTTTGAGTGTTGTCCTGCTCTCCACATCCATCCAGGGGGGTTCTGAGGATCTGCAGGGGAAGGGAGGGTGCTTGGGGCTCTCAGAACAGAGGGTGATTTCCACTGAAGGTGCTGCTTCAGAGACACCAAGCTGAACCTGCCGTGCACCCAACCACCTTCCCAAGCACAGCCAGCTCACATCTCTCATCTGGAAATCACAGCCAGTCACCTCCCTCTCTCTCAGCTTCCCACTGACATCCTGAGACCTTGTCCTCACTCCTGCCATCCCAGCATGGACAGATCCAAGCTGTGACCCACACAGGCAAGGGAACAACAGCACGAGGGTGAGAGCAAAGCCATCACAGCACTGGGCTGGGGACAGGTGTACCCGTGGGTTCTGAACTCAGGACACTCCAGGCTTATCCACAAATGTGGAAGAGCTTGGCTCCGTGGATCAGGATGCTCAAGTCCTTTCCTGCATCACCTAGTGAAGGCAGAAGGTCCAGCCCAAGCTCTCACACAGCTCCAGCTGCAAGCCATGCTCTACAAGCCAGCGAGGGGCATGCTGGGGACAGCAAAAGGCACAGGCAGAAGCCAAGGCTACAAAGACAGAGATGTCTCCAGGGCAGAGTCACTGCAAATCCACCCCGACAGAGCAGTCTCATGTTTCTGGTTGCTGGCAGAAGGCAGAGACCTGGCACCATTCATCCCACAGATGGAGAAACCCAGCCTTCCCCACTGTGTCAGGGGAGAGCAGGAGCCCCCCTGAGCCTGAGCCCTGCAGGCTCTGCACGTGTGCTGCCACATCCAGGGATCCTGCAGGACTGCTCCCAAGGTGGGAGACAGTCCAGGAACAGACTGGAGAACTGGATTTCCATTTCCCACCCAGTGCTCTGTTGTTCTCATGTGATCACATTGGGAAGCCTGCACCATCATCCTTCCTCTGCAGAGCACGGACAGAGGCTCCCCAGCCCCACCTCAGCCTGGATTCACAGAGGCATCTAAACCAGGCAGGGCTGCACCTGCAGGGAAGGGTGGTTTAGCATCCACAACATGCTGGGGCCAAACCCCAGGTCTGCCCTGCCCTGGATGGACACTGGCCTTGAGGACAATGATGGAAATGAGCAGATCCAACAGGGATGCCCTGCTGATGGTCCTGCCCCACACTGAGCATGCTGGTGCCACCAAGCTGTGGCTGCATGGCAGTGCCTCCTGTCCTCTCAGGGTAGTCATTTTGGGGGAAGGGTCCCCAGTTTTTACAAAACGAAGCTGAGGATTAGAGAAAGAGATCCCAAGAACACCACTGTCCCAGATTTCCCCACCACCACCATCAAGGACAACAGAGGGGTGTCCAGCCACCTGCAAGCAACACCCTAGAGCAAAGGATTAAATCTACCAGGACCCACTTCACCCCTCCTCTCCCAGAAACGTGCTGCAGGGTAGGCACCCAGTCCCCTATGACTGCATCACCAAATGCTGTTTGGGCCGTCAGAGGAACAGTGCAACCCACCAAGCCAGCCTGGCCCCCTTTCCAGCCACCCCAACTCTCCCAAGCACAGAGAAGTGAAGCAGAGTGGGCAGCTGGGAGAGCTGGACCGGGAAGGCAAAGCCAGGGGCTATAAGAATGTCACATCATCCTGTGACTGGAGCCAGCGCCAGTGGGCATCGTACTCCAGGTGCAGTTTGCTGTTGAGTTTGCAGTTCTCAAGGTCAGCCTCAGCTTTCCAAGCCTTCCCATCTGGATTTCCCTTCCCCAGCCTCTCCCTGGCCCCTGGTGGTGACTTGGTGTCTCTGTCTGCCTCCAGAGAGGGGGACTGCTGGCCCAAACACCCATTGGCCACCTGGGGCTCCTTGGCCAGCCACTGATCCTGGGGCAGCCCAGGCGGGGAGAGGTCCACGTGGGGCCACTCGTGCTCCTCTGCGTCCTTCTCCTGCTTTGCAGGACCCCTCTCGAGGTCGATCCTGACCCAATCCTGCTCTGCCCTGGCCAGGGCTCTGCCTGCCGTGGACGCAGCGGCGGTTTCGGCGGCGTTGTGCGAGTACTCGTCCATGTCATCGGCCAGCGTGTCCAGGTAGCTGCCCACGGAGATGCTGTCCAGCCTGTCGTTGGGGTCCTGCAGGCTGTCCCAGCTGCCCCGCCGGGAGGCCTCCTGGCTCTCCACCAGGCTGTACTGGCTGCTGGCCAGGCTGCTGCAGCGGCTGGTCAGCGTGCTCCGCTCCTCCAGCAGCCACTTGACCGCCTCGATGCCCTCGTTCACCACCACCAGCTGCTGCAGGATCTTCACGTCCACCGCTCGCAGGTAAGCCTGGGGGGAGACACACAGCACAGGGGGGTTGAGGTGACCCAGGGGCCTCGTGTCCCAGCCCAGCTGAGGTGTCACCCTGGTGGCCACAGGTCTGCTAAGCGGTTTGATAAAAAGCAGGGTATGGGAGAACATCTCGCGCAGGGAACCGTCCCTGTCCAAGACCTGGGGACATGGCCACTGGTGACCAACAACTTATGGCTTCCACCAGCCACCAACCCCCTCAGGGAAAAAAATCCAGGGCACTTGTGTTGATATCTTCTATGGGAACAAGGAGTAAGCAAGGAACTGGAGGTATTGGATGCAGGTCTGATCCCAGAGCATCCTCCAGGACCTGGGAGGCTGCTGGCAGGGCAAGAGGATCAGGCATTGCTCAGTGCAAGTGTCTGGCTGGACCACCAGCACTTCCCCAGGTTGGTCCCTTCATAGCTTTACTTCTCACCTTCCAGGGTCTGAACCGAGCCTGGTGACAATGTCACACAGCAGGATCTGGAGACCCAAATCACTCCCAAAACGGGAGGACAAGGAGGACAGGCATTGCTGATCACACCACTCGCCTCACCGACTCTTCCTGCCCCTCGAGCCTGGGGAAGCTCTTTGCAAACCTCAGCTGCTGCAGAAACATCTGTTTTCCTAATGGAAAGCCCCGTGTGCCAAGACATTCCTGTCTGTATGATACTGGCCGCCAAAAGCCACTGGATTTCCCCCGCACAGGACACAAATATTTTGCCAGGAATGGAAATAAGGCCACGATGGGGGGAAAGGGAGAAAACCCACTGCAGGGCACGTACAGGCAGCCTGCAGGCTGCAGATGCCCATGGACTCTTTCACAAACACATCCTGTGCCCAGCATCAGCAAGCTGGGACAGAAATCCATGTGCTCCCCAGGGATCATTTTTCAGCATCCTGTACCCTGGGAGTCAGTTGCCCTCCCACGGGTGACCCCACAGCCTCCTGAGACCCCTGCCTCCGGTCCCACAGCCACAGCAGCCACACAAGCATCGGAGGAAGGAGCCTGGGAAAACTCCAGCCAGGATCTCAGCACGTGACACCTCTCACTCCAGCCGACAGAAAAAAAAAAAGGGTCAAAGATTTATAAAGACGCAGCACCAGCCCTCCCACCAACCCCCTCGTGCTCCTCAAGCTGGATTTAAATAAAAAATAGCAGGGATGTGCCCGGATTGGGGCAGGAGCCAGCTTCCAAGTACAGAAATTTCCTTTCTAGGCAAGTTATTTCAAAAACTGCCTACAATGGACTTTTCTGCACGCACTGCTAAAGCATCTGGCCTTGGCAGGGAGACGATGGAGGAGGAGGAGGAGAGCTGGAAACCCCTGGTGGGGGGTTCCCCATTTTTCTCTGCCTCGTGCAGAACTGCAGCTGTCAGAGATGCCCGGGGAGCCAACCCAAAAGCAGAGGGTGGGATAACACTCCCTGCTTTCCACACTGCTTGCTGGAAGGAGATAGCCATCGATTTGCTGCTAGTTCACACCAGCCTGACCTCCCCTCTGCACTCCAAGAACCCCCCTCTCCAGCAAGGCATGGTTAGTGTGGGAGGAGACCCAGCACAGGCTGCTCTCTGTACTCCTCCAGATGCACTCAAGTTCACTGCACGACCTCGCAGCAAGGACGGGCTGTGCAGGGGACTCTCACACTCCTCCTCATGCTCTCCACAGAGAGATACAGCCCTGCTCCCCTCCCCAGCACGCAGGAAACCTCAGGCGCCTTCTCCTTTCAAGATACCTAGCCCTAGGGATAAATCTTCCTCCTCAGATCAGGAGGCAGGAGTGGGAATTTGCTAAATTCTCCTCCCGCCGCCCACTCCCAGGCCAGCTTATCCTCAGAGCATTGAGGGTTTGCTGGTTTCCTGCTGCTCGGTGTGAGGGGTGGAGTTCTGGGTCGGAATTCTGGTCCCTGTTCACGGGGATGGGGCGATGAGGAGAGCCCTGTGCTGGGTTTTGGCACCGGGTTCCGATCCCAAGCTGCTGATGTGGGTGTGAGGTGTCCCCAGCTCCTCACTGGCCAGCAAGGAGAGCCAGGGCAGGGCAAGGAAATGCATTTCTGAGCCAAGGTGAATAAAGCCCGGCCCAAGGCAGGCCCTGCTGGCCACAGGCTGAGGCTGCTCGCACTGGGCAGGGCGAACACCGCACTGCCCCAGAGACCTTTCTCCTCCGGTCAGGGTGCAGCCTCCTGCCGAGGGAGGATGAAAGCAGAGGGAGGATGAAAGCTCCCGCACCGATGGGAATATTGAATCAGCCAGAGCGGAGGGCTCGGGCTGGGTGGTGCTCCGCTCCCCCGGGGGCACGCAGGGATGCGGGCGTATTTAGCCTGTTTCCCTATGGAAACAACGCTCATTCCCACCCGCTCGGCATGTTGGTGCGTGGGAGAGTCCCTTCCCCCAGCTGCACTTGAACCCATTGCCCAACCTCGCCACGTTTCCCGGAGGCGCAGGCACCGCCGGTCTTTGCTCCCTCCACGAAAGAGGGAGGCGAGAACGCCGCCACCGGCACTGCCCCGGTCCCCGGGAAGGGCTGCCACCGCAGCACGGCCCTTTAGAGCCACCCGAGAGCCCCGAACCCCGGGAGAGCTCCCAGCCATGCCTGTGCCTTGTCAGCCTGGGGGTCACACCCGGGGGACGCGACATCCACCACCATGCCCTTGGCGAAGGTCCCTGCCCTAAATTCTGATCCCGGACACCGCGATCCCGACGGCGCTGGGGCTGGGGCTGCGAGGGGGCAGCACGGAGGCGGCCGAGGGACATGCCGGGGATGGATCTGCGTGGGCCGGGGGCAGAGAGCGGCCGGGGAGGGGATGTGAGCTGGGGGCTGTTAATGGGGACACGGAGGAGCAGGGGGGGATCCCCGGAATGCAGGCAGAGCGCGGGCACTATCGGGGACTGTCACCGGGGAGACAAGCGGCTGCCCGAGGCGGCTGCAGTGACCCGGGGTCGGGCCGCTCAGTTACCGGCAGCGCTCCCGGTACCGCGGCACTCACCAGCTCGAGGCGGAGCGTCCGCAGGCGTTCGGCGAGCGGCGGGTGGGCACCGCGGGCCGGTGCGGGTGTCGCGGGCGGCGCGGGCGGCGCGGGGGCGGTGTCGGCCCGCAGCCCCCGGAGCAGCACGGCGGGCGGGCGCCGGCCCACCTTGCCCGCCAGGTCCCGCAGGTCGGCGGGCAGCGCCTCCCCGCCGCCCTCCATGCGGGTGGGGCAGCGGCGGCCGCGCTGTCACCGCCGCCCGCGCCCGGCCCCGCCCCCGCCGCGGCCCCGCCCCCGGCCCCGCCCCCGCCGCCACCTGCCCGCGCACCAGCGAGAGCCGCCGGGGCGCGCGGAGCGGCGCGGGGCGGGGCCGGGGGCGGGTCCAGAGCCGGCCACGCCCCCCGCGGTGTCGCTGCGGCGCCGGAAGCGGCGCGGAGGGAGCTCGGGGCGGCGGCGGCGGCGGCACCGCCGAGCCGGGACCGGCCCTGCCCTGCCCGCCCCAGCCCGGCCCCGCCTCAGCCTCCCCGTGAGTAGCGCGGCCCGCACACGCCTCCCGGCCCTCCCCGCCGTCCCCAAGCGCCTGGGTCCCCCTCTCCTCGCCGCCGCTCATTGCCGCCCTCACGCACCCAGCTCTCCCGCCCGGCCCTTCGCCACCTCCGCCCCCCGAGTGCCTCTGGGCCCCTGAGCGCTCCTCTCCCCGCCCTGCCTGGCCTGCCTGGGGCGCGCTGTGCTCCAGACAGGTCCCCGGCACTGCCGGGGCTCCGCAGCCCGCCCAGGCCCAGCGTTTGCTCCCCGCAGGCCTCCCGCTGGCACCGCTCCTGTGCCCGGGCTGCTGGAAGCTCCGGCAGGACGCTGGGCCCGTGCTGCTCCCCGTGTCCGGCTGGCTGCACCCCCATAGCGGGCATGGGCTGTTGGTGGGCAGGGTGTCTCTCCACCAGGGACCCCTGGCACACACGGCCGGTGAGGCCCATTCCATAACAACTGATGGATCTGTTGTCTGCTTGTGGCTTTGGGCTGCTTTTCTTTCCCAGAGCGTGGGAGAGGGCCCATGGCACTGCAGCAGCCCCGCTGCTCCAGGTTTGGCCTGGAGCAGAGGCAGCCCCTGGCCGATGAGTTCAGGGGCTTCCCCTCACCCTGCAGCAAAGCCTGGCCTCCTGCACTGCTCCCAGCAGTTCTGCTCCAAAGGGCTTTTACTCATGGCACATCAGTGCACTCCACGGCCACTGCCTGTGCCAGGCTCTGTCTTTGCTGGGGAGGGGGTTTGAGGGCAGCTCTCTCCCCCCGGCAGGGAGCCCCGATGGACATGAGAGGAGAGCAGCACACATCCTGACCCCCGCCCCTCACGGCTGCCCCTGCCAGCCCCGGGACTATGGAGGAGTGGAAGCCCAACCCGCCCGTGAAGCCCCACAAGAAGCGGAGCTGGTACCTCGCCTGGAAGTACAAGCTGATGAACCAGCGTGCGCTGCGGAAGCTGTGCCAGGTGAGTCACCCGCGGCCCTGCGGCAGATTAGGAGGGATAATCTACAGGATTTACAAGTTTATAGAGCAGCTGCATGGGTGGAAGTGCGTCTGTTGGCAGTCTGGGTGACCTGACATGCTGAGGAAGCACAACTTGTTCCCCACGAAGCTGCCCCCAAGTGCCTGTGTGTGGAAGGGTCTGCCATGTGTAGCAGCTCCTTGCAGCAGCCAGCAGACCTGTTGAGGCCTGGCTATAGGAGGAGATACAATTATCCAGGTGGCCTTGGGAAGCTTTCAGCTAGAAACCTGGCTCTGGACCCATGCTGATTGCTGCAGGGCTCAGCCTTTAGCTGTTTGATTTGCAAACCAAGCCTGGTATAAGGCACAACAGGTGGACAGAGAAAATAGGGCTTGGTAATAGGATCTCATGCCCCAGAGGCAGCTGGTGTCTGGGAAAGCCTCAGGCTTGGTTGCTTGTGGCTGTAAAACAGCTAATCCTTGGTGGAGACGGCGTCCTGGGGGGGAGTCTGGGGCTGTGAGGACAGGAAGGTTGGACCCCATGGCAGCAAAACACAGAAAAAGGGGCCTTTCCTGAGAGGAGCTCATGAGATCTGGCAGTTGTTTGCTGTGGGAGGGAGCAGGGGAGGGTTTTGCACGTGTCTGGGAGGACAAAGGGTCATGAGGGCTACCTGGGCAAGAAGTCTGTTCAGTTCTGTGTCTGATAGGGTGTTGAAGGCTTGGGAATGGGTCTGGTCATTCAAGCAGGCATTGCTCACCATGCTAGGGCAATGAGCTAGAGCCTGCACACATCTCTGTACTTTGTGGCATTGCTTAAAACACAGATGAATATTTGGCTTAAAATAAGTAGACCAGTGCTGCAGGTATGGAATAGCCAGGTCTACAGCAGCCAAGCATTCATTAGTTAGCTTTGACCAAGCCAGCTCTGCTAGACCTGGCTGCTGGTCTTGCTTAATTCTTATTCCTTGTTGCCTTATTCACTCTGGTCACCAGGGCTGTTCCCTCATGCTCATCAGGGCAGAAGGTCTGGACACGTTGGTGAGGTGGCCTTGCTGCCTCTCCATGAGCCCAGAGCTCTGTTCATGCTTAATTAAAAGCTTTCTGTGCACAGATCCCAAAAGGTGCTCATAGTCCTGAGTCAACAGCAAATTAACAAGCCAAAATGCCATAGTGACATTTTTACCATGGTGTTGTCTTATTGCTGATTTTCCATTTTCCTCAGTTACTCCTTGGCCCTGCTTGGCAGGGATAGCAGCAGCACAGAGCTCTGAGGCAGTGGCTGGGCAGATAGGGCAGAAATCCTTTTAGTGCCTCTCACCAAGGGTAGGCCAGTGTGTGATCCCAGCCCCATTAATGACCTCAGAGAATCAAGGGTCTGTTCCACAGCCCCTGGACCTTCCCAAGCCCTCTGTGTCAGCATCCACAAGGGTTGCAGTTGAAGTTTGCTGCAGACAGCAAGGCTGCAGGCTGCTCTCTGCAGCCTGTGGTACAGTGCAGTTTCCTGAAATCAGACCTCAGCTTCTTCCCTTTGTTTGATTCAGCTGCACAGCATCTCTTCTCCTCTGAACACCCTGCATGCATCCTCTGGTTCCAGAGGGATGGGTGAGAGTAGTGATGCTGCAGCAGAGGCAGAAGTTAAGGTTACCCTGGGAGCTGTAACTCTGAATTACCAAACTCTTTGCCTGCAGGGACCCTCAAGCTTGATGCAATAATTTAGCAGCAATCTGCTCACAGATCTGGAAGCAGGGACACGTTGGATGGAAGTGGGTTAATTCTCACATATCAAGGAGTCAGTGCTCTCCAGGTGATGAATGCATTTCATCATGAAATTCAGTCACCTGTATTTCTTTCTCAGAAAAAATCAGGGGAAGTGTGAAATGCTTGTGATCCTATGCAGGATCTCCTTGGGATGCCCTGCAGCCCATGCCAAGGCAGGCTGGTTTTGGGGTTGTTACTTACAAATTTCTAACACAGAACATCCTGCATTGCAGACAGGTGCTGTCCTCTTCCTGCTTGTGACTGTAATTGTGAACATCAAGCTGATCTTGGACACCAGGAGAGCTGCTTATGAGGAGGAAGAGGAGTCTGCACAGGACTATGGTGAGGGGCAGCATCCTGCTGTGCTTTGAAAGCAAGGAAACCAAGGGTTTCTTTAAGTCAGGGCTAACTTGTGACCAGCTACATCATGAAGAACAAGTCTGTACATGTGGGTTAAAAAAAAATTAATAGAGAATACTGCTCCCTTCCTGATCTGTCTACTGAAGGCTTTAGCACATTTGGTTGCAGAGATCTCTGTGGGGTCAGAGCTGTTGTCATTTGGTATTTCCCCTTACCTAACATCCCTGTAAATTCCCACCCATGACTCCTTGCCTGGGGTGCCTGCTGGGCACTCCCTTCTGGGTGGGTTAGCATGGAACAGGGATGAGCTGGAGGTGCCTTGACTGGCTGAAACTGGGAATTTCTCTGCTCTAGATGATGAGATGCTGAATGTGGAGGTCCCCAGGCACCCTGTCAACAACAAGAAGGTCCTGGATGTCGAGGTGTACTCCAGCAGGTCGAAGGTCTATGTGGCTGTGGATGGGACAACGGTGAGTGGCAGGTGCTGGCTGTCCTGTGGGCAGAGCTGAATGGATAAATTCACAAACAGCAGTGGTGAGAGCATTTCAGGGACTGGCAAGAAGTTCTGCTTCCAGGACTTCTGCTCTGGCACATATCACTGCCATCAGCAAAGCCAAAGAGATTTGCCTCTTGTCTGGGGGCTCTGCTGCACAGAATGGGCAGGGAATAAGCAGAGGTCTTGGCATATGATTCTCATCATTTATCCACTTGCAGGTCCTGGAAGATGAGGCTCGGGAGCAGGGAAGAGGGATCCATGTCATTGTCTTAAATCAGGCCACGGTAAAACATCCCTGTGTCTTTCTAAACTGGGCAGTTTGTCCTTGCTCTTGAACTGTTTTTCCTTGCTCTTGAACTGTTTGTCCTTGCTCTTGAACTATTTGTCCTTGTCTTGAGCTGTTGGCTGCCTGAGGCCAGGGGCAGCCAGGAGGGAGGGAAGGCCCTGAATGCTTTTTGTGTGCAGCTTGCAGAGCATGGCACAGTCATCCAGAGAGTGCTGTCCTTGGGGAGCGGGCAGGCAGGAGTTGTGGGGCTGGGTGATGCTGCCCATGGACCTCTGTGCAGGAAGGCCTGAGGGCTGAGCTTGCCTGGGGACAACTCTGGGACTGACTCCCTGGCATTCCAGAAAAGCCACTCCCTGTGTTGCTCAGGCTTCCAGGCAGATCTCCATAATTCTGTGTGCCCATACCATGTAGTATTTAAGCTCCATCTGACGTATGAATACCAACAGGGACATGTGATGGCCAAGAGGGTCTTTGACACCTATTCCCCCCATGAAGATGAAGCCATGGTACTTTTCCTCAACATGGTTGCCCGGGGCCGGATCCTAATCTTCACCATTAAGGTAGGTGTGACTCTTATATTAAAAAAAAAAAGTCATCTTGAGTCAGGATGTCCTGAAGCTCCTCTGGGCAGTAGCCTCCTAAATGTCATCAAGCATTCCCAGGACTAAATGTCATATCCCCATGGAGTTGTGGCTCCCTGTCTGGATCACCTCCCTTGTCCTCTTGCTCTCCCTTCTGGCTGCAGGTACTGCTGTGCCCAGCTAAGCAGGAGAACAAAAAGCAGATGTGTCAGAGCCCACAGCAATAGGCAAGGGGTTAGGTGGAGAATGGATGTGAGGAAATATAACAATGTGATCCTTCTGGCTCCCAGTTCCAGGCTTTACAGGGGCCCTGTGGACTGTGCTAGGTCTGGGCTGCTGTGCAAGCAACACTGTGCTGCTTCAAGGTTTTTGTGTTTAGCTGTGTGAAGTGTTGCTTAACACATGGCCCTGCTTGAGAACAATTTGGTCTCAAGGAAATAGGAGTTCATGATTCCTCTGACCTGCCTGTGGGCCATTATGAAGCCACTGACAGCTTTAGTGGCACAGAGACTCTGAGGGTTTCTGGCTCAACTGGTTCAAGGGTAGGAGTGAGCCCTGTACCCCTTTGGTATTGATGGGAGACTTCCCTGTCAGGAGCCAGACCTCAGCTGCAGGGTTGTCTTTTGTTCCAGGATGAAGGCTCCTTTCACCTCAAGGAGACAGCCAAGAATGTCCTGAAAAGCCTGGGGAGCCAAGTTGCACCCTTCCTGAGCTGGAGAGACATGTGGACATTTGTGGGCAAGAAGGGGGGTGAGTCTTGAAGAGGCTTTGTGGCTCCTTTTTTTGGGAGAAGCCAGGTGAAGAGAAACTCAGCCCATCCCCAACAGGCTCTATGAGCAGGGAACAAATCCCAGAGAGTGGCAGCTCCATTCCTGGGGGTGAGGATGGTACACCTGGGGGTATGGAGGCAAAGTGTGTTCCTTTAGCAGTTTGCCAGAGGCCAGTGGGAAAAGGTGCCAAGCTGTCCCCCAGGCTGACAGCCCCTTGTCATGCCATGGCAGAGTGGGGCTGGGCCCTTCCAGGCAGTCCTGACCCTGTGTTCCTGCTCCAGGAGAAGTGTATGGGGAGAAGCATGCCAAGTCACCTGCCCTCTCAACGTGGGGTGACCCCGTTCTGCTGAAGACAGAAGTTCACTTGACATCTGTGGAAGGTAAGAAGTACAGCTCTATGGTGTCTCTGGGAGACATCTCCCTGCTGCCTGGTTTTAAGTCAAAGCCATTTAAGGCTTTTTGAGATGATGATGGTAACTTCTAAAATGGGCTTAGCTCCCTTTCTTCCTACTTCCATGGCAATTCCAGGCATGGTTGTTGAGAAAGGTGAGGATGGAGAAGAGGGAGCATGGCCAGTTGTCACCTCTCCAAACCAGACCTGGTCTGGTCTGTTTTCTGACTGTTGGCCTTGAGCAACCTGCTGCTGCTCAGAGAGGCCAGAGATGGGGTTGGGCTCTGAATGGCTCCTGGGGTTGTGTCTGGCATCCAAAGCGTTGCTTGCTCACTGCCAGGGACTGGCTTGCTGGCTGAGCCCAGGGAGAGCCACGTGTGTTGTTTCCCAGCCTGGAGCAGCCAGGGTGAGTGTGTGAGGGTGACAGGTCTGTCTGTCCTCCTTGGTGCCCCCAGATGCTGAGTGCCACTGGCCTGACACGGAGCTGAACCGGCGCCGCAAGCGCTTCTGCAGCAAAGTGGAAGGGTACGGCAGCGTCTGCAGCTGCAAGGACCCCACACCCATCGAGTTCAACCCTGACCCTGTGAGTGCAGGAGGGCTCCAGGAGGGAGGGCTGGGCTGGGCCAGGTGTGTTTTGCAGCTGATGCAGAGCCCTGGCCTTAAGCACTAGCTGAGTGATGCAAACTGCCCCTGGGCAAGCCCTTAGCCCCAGCAAAGGTGGGGTGAGTACCTGGGGCCAGGTCATGCTGGGGCAGCGAAATTCCTTTGCTCTGAGTTGCCAGGAATAGTTACCCTATTCTAGGGATATCAGTGTGAGCAGCAAAGCCTCAATATCTACAGACAGCAGCTGTTGGGACTTTTGGGCTGTCCTTGGCACGGTGCTGGAGAGTTCAGACATGGGTCTCTGAGTGGAGGCAAACTGGGATTTTGGAGCTGGGTCAGAGGTGAGGTGAAGAAGGGAAGCTGGTAGGGTTTTCAGTTGTGCTGAGGGTATCCTGGTTGGTTGGTTGGTTGATTGGTGTGGCCCTGAGCCAAGAGGAAGGACTGTGCAGCTCTGCTGTCTTACCAGTGGGTCCCTACCCCCTGGATCCTGCTCTCAGTGGCATAGAATCATTTTGGTTTGCATGGCCTCTCCCACCCCCACTCACACACATTGTTCTCTTCCAGCTCAAAGACAATAAAGTCTTTGATGTGCCAGTAGCTGTGATTGCAGGGAACCGCCCCAACTACCTGTACAGGTAAGCATTCCCAGAGGGCACAGCTCCTCTGCTCCCTGCACAAGACCAGGCATGGCCCTGGCCCTTCCCTCTCTCCTCTGGCAGCGTCCAGCCTCCTCCTGGGGTGTGTGAGCACAAAGGGCAGACCTTGGGGAGGGGAAGGAAAGGCATAGGTGGGTCTTGTTCCCTAATGGTGCACACTTTGCCCATCCCAAGGGGTCCACACCCACTGGGGCTGTGCTGTGCTCAGGCCCCTCTGTCTCTCCACAGGATGCTGCGTTCCTTGCTGTCAGCTCAGGGTGTCAATCCACAGATGATCACAGTCTTCATTGATGGCTACTACGAGGTGAGAGCATTGCCAGAGATCCCTGTGGCCAGCTCCCTGCTCCCCCAGCCCAGTGCTGGCCCAGTCCTTGGAGGGTGGCAAGTTGAGAGCCTCGTCACTTTTCTTCTGCTGTGTGTCACGCTGCTCCTCACCTGCTCCTACACAAAGCCAGCCAAAGTGAGCCAAGCCATGGTGTGGGTAAAGCTGCCTTGGCCTTTCCCAAAGCCCAGGACTGATATCCCCATGTCAGGAGGGGGTTGGTGTGCAGGAATGGCACATGGTGGTCATGCTGAGCTCTCCCCATCCCCTTTTCTCACTTGATGAGCATTGCCAGCCCCTTGAGCAGGCTCTGGATGTAACACCACCTGTCCAGCTGCTTCACATGGAGACGAACAAACCACTCCAGCACCATTCTCAGTGAAGAGACACAAGAGATGAAGAGACACAAAACAGTGTTTTCCCAAGGCTCAAAGCTTGAGGTTCATGAAGGCTGGGGCCAGGTGGAGAACTGGCCCTTTATAGGCAAAGACCTTCCTCTCACTCAATCCTGCATAGCCCTGGAGAGTCCCACTCAAAGCCATGTCTGTCTGGCAGTGGAATGTACTCTGGGGCAGGCCTGTGGGATCTGAGTAGCTCTCAGGAGCTTGCTAGGCCTCATCTCTGCAGCATCCAGTGAGGTCCTGCCTGGTTGCCTTGGGATGGAGACAGTTGTTCCCTTGCAGGTCTCTCCCACCTCTGCCACATTGTGGGGCTGGGGGAGCTGGCTTGTTTGTGCAGGCTCTTGCTGCACCACATCAGAGCAGTTAAAGATAGCAGCATCCATTGCCATGGCAACTGGAGCAGCATCCCTTAGCTACGAGGGGGCAGCCTGGATGCTCGAGCTGCCATGGTGGATACCTGGGGAAGGGGGAAGGGTTGGTACAATGGGAGCTCCTTCTCTCTTTTGTGGCCAGGAGGTGGGATGCACAGTAAGGGGATGGAGAAGGCCTTGGTGGCTCCTTCTTGGGGTGGGATACCTCAGCCCAAATTTGGATTACTTCTGACTCCGTCCTTGGTCAGAAAGGTCTTTTTCTTGGCAAATGTGAGAGAAAGTTGGGTTGATTGTGGTCTTGCCATTAAACAGCTGTTAGGAGGTCCTGGCTATACCTGTTTGCTTTCTGCACTGTCTGTGGGGGGCTGGAATTGGGACCTCCCAAATATTCTTGGATAGAACTTTGTGTCTGCAAAAAGTGCTAACAAAGTCATGATGATACTGAAGGGCTGGAGGGCCACGAGGGTTTGGCAAGTTCTGTGCTGCAGGGTCTGTATTGAGCCTCACTAATCTCCAAGAAGACAGCCACATGCAGGGGATGCTCCTGTTCTCCTGGGGAGCTGACACTGGCAGGGGAGAGGAGAATGGACCCACACATTTGATGAGCTTTGCACTTTTCCATTGCAGGAGCCAATGGATGTTGTGGAGCTGTTTGGCCTCTCAGGAATACAGCACACTCCCATCAGCATTAAAAACGCCAGAGTTTCCCAGGTGAGAGAGCTTTCAAATCCTGGGACAGTTATTTCCAGGGACCTGGAATAGCATTTGAGGGAGACAGGCTTAGCCCCAGACCTGTGCCAGGTTGATGCTAACACAGACAATGATTGTCTTCTCTTGTAGCACTACAAAGCCAGTCTGACTGCAACCTTCAACCTGTTCCCGGTGAGTGAGGCTGCTGCAGCACAGCCTTCCCCTGGTGTTTGTGATCCCTGTCCCACAGTAGCTGGGATCAGTCCTCCAGGGCAAGGAACCTCACAGACACAGCACACTGCTTGTGTCTCTGCTCTGTCCTGTTTGTCTCCATCCTTCTGATGTTCTCCTTGCCCTACAGGATGCCAAATTTGCTGTGGTTCTGGAGGAAGATCTTGACATTTCTGTTGACTTCTTCAGGTAAAGTTGGGGGTTCCTGTGTGGGATCATTTTCAGGAGCCTCTCTGGATGCTCAGGAGAGGCTGGATCCCTGCCAGCTGTAGCTCTCTTAGCTAAGGCTGAGCAGACCCCTGGCAAAAGCAATAACTGAGCTCTGCCTTCAGAGTCTGAGGCCACTGTCCTGGCAATCAGTGCAGGGTGACTTCAGGGCTGGGGATCTCTTCCTGGTTGACTTTTTGGGGACACTGATCTGTTCACATGGTTGGAGCTGCCCCCTAGTCAGAGGACAGGGGCAGTGTCTAATGAGGCATCTGTTCCTTCTTAAGGAGAAGAGACTGATGGGCAGGAGACAATGCTGTCCTTTCCCCATGGTGAGATGCAGCTTAGCTTGTTTGGGTGCTCCTCCCCTGGTCTCCCACCAGCATCAGTTATCTCAGGCCAAAAATTGGGATAAGCAGTTCCAGCAGTTGGGAGTAGCTCATCTCTTGGTGGAGGGTTTGCCTTGGTTTGCATGGTAGAAGGGTGTTTGACATGCGTCAACTCTTTCCTCAGCTTTCTGAGCCAGTCAATACACCTGCTGGAGCAGGATGAGAGCCTGTACTGCATCTCTGCTTGGAATGACCAGGTGGGTCAGGGAGGGATGGTGAAGCAGGGCCACCTCTGCCTTGTGTTGTTTCTGTGTCAGACTGGGGTGCAAGTTCCACCTTTAAAGCAGGGTGTGTGTCCCCACGGCCACCCTAAGTGGGTCTGTCTCCGCCAGCCCTGGACTCTTCAGAAGTGTCCCTGAAAATCACCCTCCTGTCCCTGCCATGTGCTTCCCGGTGGCTCTTCCTTTCTTTACATAATGAGGAACTCAATGGAGCCCGATGCCTCCCTTTTTCTGGTGGGGCACAGGTGCATTCAGGGTGCTGAACACTCCCCATAACACTGCAGGGCTATGAGCACACAGCTGAGGACCCATCACTCCTGTACCGTGTGGAAACCATGCCAGGCCTGGGATGGGTTCTCCGGAAGAGCCTGTACAAGGATGAGCTGGAGCCAAAGTGGCCAACCCCAGAGAAGGTGAGTACCTTGGAATGACCCTTTCATCTACAGCCCCATCTCTGCCCACCATCAGGCCCTGATCTTCACCCAGCCCCGGGGTGTACAGCTCCTGAAGGGACTGTCCCTGTGCTTATACTGGGGAGGATGCCCAAGCAGAATGGATTTGGGACAGACAGTGACTTGAGGAGGCACATAACCATCCACAGCGCTGGGGCCAAAGGGGCTGGACCTGGTGTGGGCACCCAGAAAGGTCCCTGGATGGCCCCAGAGCTGAGTGTGAGCAGCAGTTTCCCCTCCCCAGCTCTGGGACTGGGACATGTGGATGCGGATGCCTGAGCAGCGCAAGGGCCGGGAGTGCATCATCCCGGACATCTCGCGCTCCTACCACTTTGGCATCGTGGGGCTCAACATGAACGGCTACTTCCATGTGAGTGACCTCTGCAGCCCCCAGGCCCTGTCCTGCTGCTGGACTCTGACTCACACACCTCCCCAGTACTGGGGATGCTTGAGGTCATCTCCAGGGATTGCTGACCACAATCAAACCTGGTTTTCCTTTCCTACTCCCTCTCTTTCTCCCAGGAAGCCTATTTCAAGAAGCACAAGTTCAACACTGTTCCAAATGTCCAGCTTAAAAATGTGGAGAGGTGAGTGCTGCTCACAATGAGACCTTGATGAAACAGTAGCTTGGTCTGACCCTTGTCTCCTTGTGCTGGAGTCATCTCCCATCTGGAATGGCCATAACCTCCTGCATCAGTACACTGGCCTCTGCTGGGGAGTTCTGGCAGTGGTTTTTGCAAGGTTGGGTTTGGCTACCCTGTGCTCCAGGTGGACATGTTCAAGAGTCCCTGGTTTTTGCTGCCACATCTCAAGAATGTGTGGCAGTCCCTGCTCTCCATTTATTTGTTCCAGCTGCCTTTAGTGGTACACTGGGACAGTCTTAAATTTGGATCAAACTATCTGACTCTGCCCTGATCTCTGTGTTCTCTCCTCCTCCAACAGCTTGAGGAAGGATAACTATGAGACTGAAATTCATCGGCTCCTGGGGTGAGTGCCTGCTGGAAGGTGGAGAGACCACAAGACACACTGGGTGAACCAACCAGAACAGAAGGAAGGATGGAGGTGGCCCTGATGGCCCCAGCCACATCTTGCATGTCTGAAGGGGGAAGAGGGAGAAGGTGGGGTCCCCTCTCACTCCTTGTTCCGTTTCCACAGTGAGGCTGAGGTCTTGGACCACAGCAAGAACCCCTGTGAGGACTCCTTCGTGCCCGACACCGAGGGCAAGGTCTACGTCATGTTCATCAGGATGGAGCAGGAAGCAGATTTCACCACCTGGACTCAACTTGCCAAGGTGAGGGCCTTGACATGGCTTGTCCTCAGCCCTGCACTGATCTCTGTGTCACTGGGAAACATCTGGCTGTTGTTCTTGGGTTTTCCCATGGCAATGACACAGCTCACCAAATGGGTTCTTGCTGTCCCTGGGTGGTGATGAAGCTCTGGGTGTGGCTGGAGAGATGCAGCCCTGTGCCACCCTGGTCTTGGGGTACAGCTATGTCTCAGGGCAGGGATTGTGGTTCTTCCCATGCCAGGGGACACCTGGTCCTGGTGTCCATCCCCAGGCTCTGATGCCTTTTCCTCCCTCCTCACCATCCCAGTGCCTCCACATCTGGGACCTGGACGTCCGTGGGAACCACAAGGGGCTGTGGCGGCTGTTCCGCAAGAAGAACCATTTCCTTGTGGTGGGGGTCCCTGCCTCCCCCTACTCGTGAGTACCAGGGACACAAAGGGCTCAGCAATGCCCCATCCTATGGCACTGTCCCCTGCCTGGCACACACCATCCTGCACTCCTGTCCCAGCCCAATCCTTGGGGGATACCTTCACTCCTTAATCAGTGTGGTGGGAGGAGGGATGGGATACATTCCCAGGGCAGGAGGATGTCCCAGTGGGAAGGAGATGATGCCAGGCAGTGCTGTTGGAAACTGGGGTCCTGAGGGGGCCCATCAGCTGTGCCTGCTCCCATCCAGCCCCCTCACCTGCAGGTCCAAGAAGCCCTCGTCAGTGACACCCATCTACATGGAGCCCCCTGCCAAGGAGGAGGGGGCGGTGGCAGCGCCAGCAGCAGCAGCAGTGGCAGCAGAGCAGACGTGAGGCTGGCAGCTGGAAGCAAAGGGGACCAGGGGAGCACAGAGACCCCCACGGTGCAGAGACACAGCTGGCAGCAGCTCTCACAGCCTGGTGACTGGATACAGCCTCCTGTTTTGGGCTGCAAAAGCAGATGTTGGGCTCCCTCCAGCCCCCCGTTGTGGTCTCCCTTTCCCTTGCACAGGGTCCTTCCCTGTAGATGCACCCCAATCCCAGGAACTTGTTTTTTTTAACACAAACACTCTACTAACGCTGCTCCTTTTGCCCCCTGGCTGGGCAAGGCTGGAGGAAGGAGATGCTCAACTGCAGCCTGGAGGAGGCCTCAAAAAACACCTCTGCTCTCCCTTTTGGCCCTGAAGTTCCGAGAAGGCAGCATGGTGTGAGTGCTGCAGCCTGCCAGCTGGGTGTTATTTATTAACTCTTGCCTGCTGGCTTTGTGCCCCATGGTGAGCACAGTGCTGAAGAGGGGATATTCCAGCATCTCTCCTGTTACCTGCACGATGGATGCACCTTGAAGACTGTGTGCTGGTTGGACATCTTCCTGCACACTGGCTTTGCTGCATGGGCTGCAGGCACTGGTGCAGCCCAGCTCACAGGAAGGGGAATGCTGGAGGGGAGCTGGACTTGCTGCAGACACAGAGGGACGCCCACACCCAGGACGAGGGCGGTCAGTTCTGGCAGCTGGAGGTGATTGTAGGTGGAGTGGACCAGGCCGTGTGCTCTGGCTCAGACTGTCCTCACCCACCTTCTGTGTGGGGAGCAGCCCTGCCCCTGGGTGCTGGGAGAGGGGGTGAAAGTGCCTTGCAGAGTGGGAATGGAGCAGTCAGCAGGCATCACGCCCTGGCTGCAGGGGCTGGGTGGGCCAGGGTCATCTGGAGCAGGAGATGCTGCATGGTCCTTGCCTGTGGTACTGTACCCTGCCTCTCCATCCTCCCTGCCCTGCAACCCCCTGCTTCTGCTGAAGGCAGAGGGAGTTTCTTCTCCTGAATTCCCACCCCTTACTGTGGTAAGTTGCTGGCAGGGAAGCTATGAGCTGGTCTGGGATGGGCAGCCTGGCCCTCCCTCTGTGGTACACCCTCGTGCAGAGGGAGAGGGAGGGGGTTCCGTGCCTTAGGAAGGTGCCAGGGCCCCCTCCCATCCCCAGCCATTTGGTACTAATGTCCCTGCACCCTGGGGGACAGTCCTGGTCCCTTTGCTCAGTGCAGCTCCTCCTCTTATCCTTGCTGTAGGAGACCCATCCTCTGCCCTTTCCCTGAGGTAACAGGGGCTCTTCCTCTTCATTTTCTCACTGTGAACTGAGCATTGGGGTCTACACTACACTAACTTATTTATTTATTGCTCCTGGGAAGGGATGGATCACAGGAAGCAGCAGGGAGAGCTGGCAGCCCCCAGCCTGCTCAGGTGCAGCCATGAGATGTTTGTCTCTTGTCCCCCTGACTCCACCCTCTGTTCCCTGCTTTTCTCCCTTGCCCAGAATAGGAATGAAAACTTGTGAAGCAGGGAACTCCTCTTGGCCAGGAGGATCCCAGTGTGGATGCAGCACAGCTCTGGCATGGCTGCAGGGACTCTGACCCTCACAGTCCCTTGCACACCTGCCCCAGCAGCAGGGATGGGATGGGATGGATGCAAGAGGGAACAGGACTGTGCAGAGTGGCAGCCTTGAGGCTGCAGTTCCGGTCTGGGGCTCAGCCCTGCCCTCCCCAGTGCTGCCCTTCCATGGGACTGTGCTCTGGCAGCCAGTGGGCAGGTGGCCCCTGTGCTGGCCCTCAGGGTAGGGCAGGGCTTTTATGAGGATGGAAAAGGGATTTTACTTCTTTCTGAGGAAAAGTAGCTTGCTCCCCATCCCCTGCTTTGGCAGAACTTCCCAATGGTTCTCCACTGCCCTTCCCTGGCACCTCTGTTCCCAAGGCTCAGTTTCTCTTCCCCTGGAAACTAAATGCATCCTCTTGCCCTTCTCAGGTAGGGCTCAGGCTTGGCTTCTTCCCAGCTCCTCTTGGGGCTGGGGAAGGTGGTCGAAGGATAGGGGATGGCTAAACATGAGTTCCCTCTCCTCCCCTGCCAAACAGGGCTGTGGCTCCCTGCTCTCAGTGACAGCAGGACTCAGCTGGTGGGCTTTAGGCTCCCCCTTCTCCACACACCATGCCAGGCCCACGGGGTGCTGTTCTCCATCCCTCCCTGTCCCCCCAGCTCAGGAGTGGCACCGTGGCAGGGCTGGGTGTGTGGCATCACCAGGGTTTGATGCTTTCTGAATGGAATTATTTTTTCAAGAGTAAACATTGCAAAGCTGTTGAGCCTCGTGTGTTTCATAGCTGGCCCTGTGCAGGGTACAGGGCTGGGGTCCCTGGCTCTGGGCTCCTGCCTGGAAAGGACAGACCCCTGTCCCCTGGTGGCTTGCTCTGCCCAGGGCTGACAGGCCTGGCTGTGGGCTGTGCCAGCAGAGGTCCCCTGTGTGGTGCCATGCAGTGCCAGCAGGGCTGGCACAGGTTTACGAGCTGTTTCCTCCTCAAGCTTTATCGCTTTTATCTTCATCAACTGATGGAAACTCTGACGAACTGCCTGGTGACTCGTTCCGTGTTCCTCCTGCCACCTCCAGCTGCTGTGTCCTGAGAACGACGGCCTTGTCACACTCTTGACCACTCCAAATGTCTGCCCCTATGGGGCAGGGAATCCTGGAGGGCTGGGAATGCACCCATTTCTGGGGCAGAGACCACAGGACTGAAATAAAGTGGTAGGGGGAGAGTGTGAGCCACCAGCATGGACCTGCTGCTTCCTGCTCCCCTGCCTGCTCCCTGCAGCCAGCCCGGGCTGACAGCCCCTCCCCAGGACCTTTCTGGCAGGGCAACCCCTTGGCAGCAGTTGGTTACTCAGTGCCAGGGCCTTGGTGAGGGGCTCTCACCTCCACATCCGCCGCCTGCCGCGCCAAGCCCTGCGGCACCCGGTCTGTGCCAGGGCACCGTGGGCGAGAGGCGGATGCACCTGCTGGGGGCAGAGCCCTGCAGAGCACCTGGGCTCAGCTCTGACACCTCCAAACCGCGGTTATAGGAGCATCCCCTCCTGAAACAGAGGCATGACAGCAGCAGCAGGTTAACCCCTTGAAGGGGAGAACCTGTGCAGGCTCATGGAGAGCCTCGGCCCTCCAGGTGCTGGTGATACCAGGGTTCATCACCCCGGGGCGCTGGTTAGATGAGCCGGGTCACTCATCATCCTGCCCTTTTGGGGGGATCTCTCTCACTTCCTGGTGCACGCTGCTGGTGCTGGAGCATTCCTGGCAATCCCAGGAGCTGGCTGGGCAGCTCTCCCCTCACCTGCCCGCCCTGAAGTCCGACCCAGCGGCTGTCCCGGCTCAGCCCCATGCAGCAGCAGCTGCAGCACGTGCTGCCCGAGCTGCATTTCTCACCCAGCCCCTGCAGCCCCCCCAGCCCGGCCTCCCTGGCTTTGTGCAGCACCACAAAGGAGAACCTGTCCGGGCTGCCCCACCTCCCAGGAGCTGGCTGATAATTAAACAAAAGCAAAATAGCGTTGGCATGAAACTTGACCTTTCCAGAGCCTGTGGGGGGTGGGGAGTTTTGCATAGTTTCCGGTGGTGTTTATTTTTATGCATCATAGTTTTTTGTTGGAGATCTGAGGAAGTAGGAAGTCCCTGTGCTCCGATGACGAGCTGGCATGTGGGAGACAAGGTCTAGGCTGACCCTTCCCATGGCACATGGGTTCCTCTGTGCCCCTCAGATGGAGGGATGAGCCTTCCAGCCAGAGTCCTCTGGGATAACACACCCAGTCCCCTTGAATGGAGAGATGTCATCACTAGAAGGATGCTCTGTGCTGGCCCCGTCTCCTTCCCTCCGTGGGAGGGAGTCAGTGATGCTGTGCCCAGCCACTTGCATCCCAGCCCAGGGAACTGATCCTAAATTTTCAGCACCCTCTGCCTCATAAAAAGCCATAAATGCCAAAAGCATTTATGAAAAAAGCATTCATAAATGCCAAGGTGCCCAAACTGCTCCCAGGAAGGGGCTCTGCTCGGCTTCTCCCCTTGTTCCCAGCTTTGAGGGGGGGTCCTCTCCCTGCACCCAGCCCATTCCTGTCCCTGTTCCCTGCTGTGCCTGCAGACACAGGGCTGCCACCTCCTGTTCCCACATTTAAGGTAGGTGGCAAATTAATCTTCAACTGGGTGCCAGGATTGCTGTGACGGTTGTTGTGCCGTCCCTGCCCGGTGCAGCATTAATGATTAACACACCGTTCAGTGGCAGCTCCTGCCTGCTGCCTCTTGAACAGCGCTTGCATCGCTTCCTCTGATATCCCCACTAAATTATTAGGGCAGTGAGCTGCCTAGAAAGCACTGCTGGGGTCAGGCTGGCAATAAGGACGGTTTATCTCTGAGGAGAAGGGAGTCAGGCAGGCAGTCTGTGCCAGGGAAAGAGTGTATTGCCTCACTTCTTCCCCAGGACCAGCCTGAGCCCTTCAAGGATAGCCTCTTCTCCCCAGTCTGGGAACATCCTGTCCCAGCTTTTACAGCAGGCAGGGGTAATTCCCCACAGCAGGCACTCCTTGGCAACTAATGCTGGATGAGTTTGCTTTAGCTTCTTATTGCCCCCTTTATTAGCACAAACCCAAAGAGGTGCAGCTCCTTCCTCCTTCTTTTCGTGTACCTGTTCCCATCGATGCTAATTCCCAGGAAGGAGGGGGCGGCTCCTTTCCTAAATTACCGATCACTGCCCACTCCCTGCCAGCACAGGCGCCTGCACCACGCAGGGTTTCACCTGCTGTGCCCTGGGGCAAGTAATGCCGGTGGAGATTGCACCCTGCAAATCTCCAGGAATTTTCGTCTCTGTGCAGCTCCCGTCATGGCACTGGCTGCTTGCCCAAGGTCCCTGCAGGGAGACTTTGCCCTCCTGCCTTCCCTCACCCTGTATCCCAGGTGGAAAAGAAGAACCCCCACTTTGGCACACACCCAATGTGCCAGGTTCTCGAGCCATCTCCTGTCATCTGTCCAGGGGCAATAAGGAAGTTTCTGTTTGCCACCATAATCCCTCAGGGACCTTTTGGCCTTGTGCTGACAGTTTCTGTTTGTCCCAGCGTGCCAGTCTGTGAGAACTGGGCAGCCCTAAGGGATATAAAGTGCAGAGGTGCCTGGAGGCACCCACATGAGCTGGTGGGGTGGGTGGTGGGCTGGGATGTGCCACAGGGGGAGCAGCTGGAACGGGATCTCCTTGGAGAGCCCAAAGGCTGTGGCAGTGCTTGGGCAGTGGAAGTGGAGGGCAGGGGCACAGTGGGAGCACAGGGAGGCTGTGCCAGTCCAGTTTACCCCCCACTACTCTGATTTTGGCTGCTGGGGCAGCCAAGAGCCGCGGAGGGCAATTGGGAGGAATCGCATCCGCACCCGCGAGGAGAAACTGGTCCTGCAAGTTTTCCCAGCAGGTGGAGGGGAGGGACCAAGCCAGTGGTTGCAGGGCTATTTACAAAACTCAGTTCCACAGAAACAGCCTGTTCTGACCCATGGAAACCCCTGGTGGGAGGAGCTGCAAAGGTGGAAGCAGCAGTTTCACCCCTGAGCCTGCTCCGCCCCACGGGGTGATGGTGAGGGGGTGTGTGCCAGGAGCCAGCTCTGCAGGGCATCCCAAAAACAGGGGCAGAGCAGGGCACAGCCAGGTGTGCCCAGCTCTGTGCCAACTGGTTCCTGGGCACCACAACACCTCCAGGAATGGCTTCCTGGCAGCTCCTGCATCCTTGTAGAGGGATAAGAGGTATAAAAGCCCTGACACCACCCATGAGGTGGCGCCAGTTTATGGTGGAACTGGGACCTACTTATTCGCCTGTCCGGGAAAGACAAGGCTGTTTTCTCACAGCTTCCCCTACACCCTGCCATGGGGCAGGCCAAATGCCCTCTCCTCAGGGCTAAGTGACCCAGTGCAGGGAGTGGGTGCCATGCTGTCCCAGTGTCCCTGTGACAGGAACTGGATGGCACCAGGGAGATGCCAGACCACGGCAGCGCTCGGTGCAGCCTCGTACCGGGCAGGAGCTGATAAGGGGGTGCCACAGCAGGCACAGAGCGAGGCAGGGCTGGGGAGGCTGTGTGCACACTGGCCTCCTGCCACCACCCCTGTCCTTCACCTCCCTGCCCCACAGCCCTGGTGCTCTGCCCCACAGCCATGGCAAAAACAGGGTGAAGGAGCCCTTGGGAACACCACCCTGGCTGTGCTTTTGCAATGGGGAAACTGAGGCAGAGTGAGTGTATCCTCAGGAGCAGAGAGGGAGGAGTAGTAGAGGTGTCTGGAAACCCCCCAAGCCCACCCACACCTCCCACATCCCCACACATAGAGGGAGGGCAGGTGCATCAGACACAGGCAGTGCAGGACAGCGCTGGGGTGGAGATGGTCAGAGGGATGGATCCTGCCACCCTCACCTCTCCACCACCCCATTCCAGGTTCCTGCAGCTGATGGGGACACAGGAACCCCCCAGCCAGCCCTGCCTTTCAAGCCAAGCTGCTGCTCAGTGCCTGGCTGGGTGCTGTGAGCAAGCAGTGGCTGTTGCAGAGGGCAGGGGCTGTAAGGTTGGTGTGCTCCCCGCACCCTGTCTGTTGTGCAAACACAGGGCTGCTCTGTTTCCAAGCACCTGAACAGGTGGGGAGCCACAGGCAAGGAGGGCAGGGAGGCTGTGGGCAGGGCTGTGCTGCCTGCAAGGACAGGGAAGGGAATGGAGAGGGAGGTGAGGCAGCCCTCACCTCTGCACCCCCAACCCAGCAGAGGGTCTTTATTAAAGGCAGCACCAAGATCAACTCCAGAAAATAATTTGTATCCAAGATGAAAAATTTATTTGCATTTCTTTACAGCAGGGAGAGGGGCTCAGGCACAAAATGGCATGGGGAACAGGGCAGCCTCAGACCCTGCAGAGCCAGGGACCACCAGGGCTGTCTCCATGCCAGGGAAGGGCATCACTGTGCCATTGCCAGATCAGCAGCCCTGAACAGCCCCTGTGCTGCTTTACCTCCTGCTGGCATCGGCCAAACAGACCAAGCAGCTTCTCCCAACATCCCCTCCCAATCAAAACCCACCCCAAATCTCTATGTACAGGCTCTGTACGCCATATCAGTACAAAAATATACACAAACTCTACAGATCCCAGCTCAGTAGATCAAAATACAGCTACAAATCACAGTGCACAGGAGAGCATCAGACCCGGGGAGGGATGGGGTCCCCCTGAGAGCATGGCACGTCACAGGTGCACCCCAGCATGGGGGGGGTGGCAGCTCATCTCCTGCCTCAGGGGGTCACTTCTCATCCAGCCGACAGTACAGGTACATGGAGACGGCCATGGCTGCAATCTGGGGGTGGCAAGGTGCAAATCAGCCCCCTCAGATGTGCAGTCCCCCTCCTGCTCCCAGCAGGGCTTTGGGGCACAGCCCACCATGCCCAGGGCACCAGGGGAGGGCTGGATGTGCCCAGGGAAGAAGGCTCAGTATCTGGAGCTGCACCAGCCCCTGGGCCCCCAGGCTGGCCCAGCCCCTCCTCCAGGCACAAGGAGAGCAGCAGAGCAGGGCTCAGGCACTCACCTCCAAGGCAGCGATGCCGGCTGCCACGCCGCCCGCTACCCCCGCGTTGGTCCTGATTTCTTCCAGGATCTGCTTGAAACAGCCCTGCACGGGGCAACCACACGGGTGAGGATGGCAAGAGTGGTGATAGCCCAACTGCCAGGGCACAGCATCCCCCAGGAAGGGAGGGACTGCTTCTCCAACCCAGAGCACACTGCCATGGGGAAGGTCTGAGGCTACAGGGGCAACTCGGCCACTTCTCAGACCAAATATTGGGTGGGGAGCAAGGAAAGGAAGGGAAGAAGCAGGAAAATCAGCCAAAAAGGCAGAGTGGTGCCTGGGTTCATGCCAGCATCAAGAATGCCACCCTATTCCCTTTAGGACCAGAACAACATAACAGCTTTACTTGTTTCTAGCAGGGACAAGCCAAGGCCACCACAGCCTCCCCCCAGAACTGAAAGCCTGTGGGACCACCATGTGCAGAGCTGGGGCTGGAGCTACAGGACAGGTCTCCCTCCCCGTGCCCAGGCACACCCCAAGCCAGGCTCTGCCAGCAGCACACCCATACCTGGACAGCCATTTCTGCAGCCATGGTGCTGTTGCAGGGTTCCTGCATGTCACAGCACTGCCAGGGGTAGCCGTTGTGTGTATCAAAATAGTAGGAGTTGTTGAAGTCTGTGTAGTTATTCAGGCCACAGCAGTGAACCTAGGAGGGACAGAGAGGAAGGGATGGGAAGAGCATCACAGAATCACAGAAATTCTAGGCTGGAAGAGACCTGTAAGATCATCGAGTCCAACCCATGTTCTAACACTTCAACTAGATCATGGCACCAAGTGCCACATCCAGTCTTTTTTTAAACTCTTCGAGGGATGATGACTCCACCACCTCCCTGGGTAGATGCATCCTTCAGGTCTCCCTCCATGCTCTGACACCATCTGGACCCCACTGGCTCATGGAGGGGTCACTCAGCTCCACCCTGCTCAGTATCACCTTGGCACCAGGGTTTTGCCCCACACACCATCACGCACAGCTCCCACCCCACCAGCCCCAAGCAGGCAGTTCCCAGGAGCCTGAGGAATCGAGGAGGTGGTGACAGCTCAGCACATCCAGGACTGTGATGTGTCCCCACTTCCCTCTCACTGTCCCACCCAGATGTGCACCACCTGAGCCCAAGTTGGGAGGATCCCAACCCTCAGGTGAGGTCCACAGGGCTCAGCACACCTCTGTCATGGTGATATTCCAGATCTGTGTGAATGTCTCATCCGCCCCATACTTCTCCTTCAGCAGCGGGGTCACCAGCCCTGTCAGTAACGTCTCTGCCTGGAAGAAAGGGCAGGAAAACACCATCAGAGAAGGTCCTGGGGAGCACCACAGGGCTGAGCACCCCCATACTGGTCTCAGCCTATGGAGAGAAGACCAAGAAGACCCAGCATGGCCAGCAGTCACACCATGGCCGTTTGACCCACAGAGAGTTTTCCTCCTCCCCACCAAGCAGAGCTTTATGGCACAAGGTCACTTATGCCCTGAGTCATCTGATAAGCAGTGTTAAGTGAGGGAGCCAGGAATGAGTTTGCCCTGTGGCTGACTTCTCCAGTGCCTAATGAGGCAGTCACCTTTCTTCCCAGGTGGTTTCTCAGGTGCCTAATAATAGGGTTAGTTTGCTCAGCATGAGGCAATAGGAACTTCCTCCTCCAGTGGCTCCTACCCTCAGAGGTGGGGAGGTGTCAGGCCTGAACTGGTTTGGGACTGAGGGGCTTGACAGAAAGTGGGCAAAACTTGTCCTAAAAATATGGGGTTATGGTAGAACAGGAACCCTGCTCCCACCACCCTCAGGCCCCTCCAGCCTGCCCACACAGCTGGTGGCAGCAGTGACCGACATCCCAATATCCCAACATCCCTTCCTCCTGCAGCACTGACCACCCTGAGCAGCCACACCCTTGGGCAGCACTGCCAGCCCATGGCTCCTGTTTTCCCAAGGGGCAGGACACATCCCAGATCAGCCCAACCCAAAACTCAGGGATTGCACTCACAAGACCTGTGAAGACCAGAGCCACCACGGCAGCAGCAACTTCAGCAATGAAGATGATCAGCACCACTGAGAAGAACTAGGACACAGCAAGGGGAGGGAGGTCAAACCACAGCCGGAATCCTCAGGGACCCCTGGAACCCATCTGCCTCCCCAGGGCTCCAGCCCTCCTGCCCCACTGCCCTCAGCTCTGCTCCTGGGCAGGAGCAGCACAACCCTGGGGTCCTCCAGCCGTCCACCTGCAAGGGGCTGGGCTCTCTGCACACTCTCCAAGAGAGGGACCTCAGCTCAGCACACCCTCCTGCCTCCTCTCACCCTTTCTGGGGCAGACTGAGTCCAGCACTGCCTTTCCAAGGCCCACCCAGACTGCCGCCCCATGGAAACATCCCCAGAGAAATCTGCCCATCAGGCCTCCCCCACCACAGACCCAGCTCAGATGAGGTTGATAAGGAGGTCAGCCAGGTCCATACCATCATCAGGAGACATTTGCTCTCCTTCTGGGCACCGTAGCACCCGAGGAAGCCGATGACCAGCAGGATGGCACCAATGACAATGAGGAGATAGGCCACATTCACAACCTGCAGGATGCTGGAGGACAGCGTCCCAAATATTTTCAGGAATGACTCTCCGTCCACTTTGACCCAGATGCCAACTCCCAGGAGGGTCCCACCACTGAGCTGGGAGGAGAAAGGCAATGTCAGCTTCCAGGTAGGCACGAGATTTGATACCTGGGCAAAGCCCTGGCACAGGTGTTTCTCCCCTTGGCGGTTTTTCACCACACCAAAGCAAGACTCTGTGGCACTGCAGGCAGCTCAGGGCACTGCCAGACGGGTCAGCACCCTGAAACACCACCAGCACATCCCCTGGGCAGTGTCACAGCTGAGGGGTTTCAGTGCCAGCAGTGGAGCAGCCAAGGCAGCAGGGCCACCACGATCCCACAGGGCCAGCTCAGGCTCTGGCCACCATCCCACTGCCATGAGCTCCTCCATGCAGGGCGGCTGCCTGCCCACCCAGGGGAGAAGCTGAGCAGCCCCTGAGCCCAGGCAGCCGTGTACTCCTGGGCAAGGTCAGCTCTGGGCAGCCTGCAGCCTGTGCCAGCCCTCCCCTCTGCCCCCTCGACCTTCCCCACCACACTCAGATCCTGGCAGGGGCTTTACAGAGGGGGTGTTTCAGCAGAGCGAGCTGAGCCGGGAGGCTCTGCACCCCCTCCTTCCCCTCCCACAGCCCCTTCCCGGTGGCTCCTGCAGGGCCAGGGCAGCTCCTGCCAGCTCCACTCCCTTTGCCCCGGTGGGAGCAGAGCCTTCAGCGCTCTGAATTCCCGATATCCAGGGACCCCAAAGCCACAGTCACACACGGGGGCTGCTCCCGTACAGAGGCAGAGCCCCCAGGCAGGGACACAGCGAACCCACTGCTCTGGGGCATCAGCAGCTTGCCGAGCTTCACACAGCGAGGGACGGGGGCACCTGATGCAACAGCCGCTGTCCCCGGAGCACGGCACGGCCCGCTGGGCTCGGCAGGTCCCACCTGCATCTACCTGTCCACACCTGCACCCCACGGCCCACAGAAAGGGCAAGAGAGCACGGCCAGACCCAGACCCACCCACACCCGGCTCCGGGGGCTCCCCGGGACCCCTCCCGCAGACCCCAGCCCCCTTACGGCGCACTTACGAAGATGGCCAGGTTGAAGAGGATCATCATGACCTTGATAAAGGTGAAGCACCCCATCTTTGCACCTGCGGAGAGCAGAGAGGTTACCGGGGGAGCCCCCGCCCAGCGCAGCCGCTGCTCCCCAGAGCCCAGCGCCCCTCCACGTGTCCCCACGGGCGGGGAGGCACAGACACAACTTACCTGAGGGGAGAGCAGATCCCAGCGTCCGTCCCGTCCCGTCCTGCCCAGCCCGCTGTGCCTCCCCCGCCCCGCCGGTGCCGCCTTTTAACGGGGCGCGCCCGGGGCCGCCCCCGCCGCCCGCGCCCCCCGCCCCGCCGGGGCCACCCCCGGGCCGCCGCACCGGAGCCCTGCTGCCCTCTGCCGCCTCCCCGGGACACTCCGGCTCCCGCGGGGTCCCTGTGCCGTGGGACACTGCCAGGGCACAGCGGGGCCAGCCCGGCGGGGTCTGAGCCCTGCCTGTCCCCGCGGCCGTGCGCGACCACCGCGCCGCGTCCTGGGCACCGTCCTTGGGGCACCGTGCCCGGGGATCCCCGGCTGGGGCACCCCAGCACTCATGGGGTCACACCCCGGCCTCTCTCTGCTGGGACACCCCATCCCCGCAGGCCGATTCTGGGGGTGAGCTGCTGCTCCCCCTCCTCAGCACCGCAGGGGTCTCTGCAAACCCCAAATTTCCAATATCCTGGGCCAAAAGAGAAGCTGGCAAATGGAGAACGGCCCCAGGAGCTGCTTTGCGAAGGAGAACCCAAAGCTGCACCGGCCGTCCCCGATGCTGCACAGCCAGGTGGAGTTTTGCTGGCGGGGACACAACAGGGTGAGGCGGGAGAGGACAGTGACACAGTGACAGCCATGACAGATGCCAGCACTGGAGCAGTCAGCGGAGACCTGCCATTGCCTAAGGGCTGCCAAAAGTGATTTTGTTTGGAAAGACGCTTTGAAAAAGGGCTGGTTTCCCACAGAGGGGGACTGCAAGGGTCACAGAGCCCAGAGGGGGATGCTGCCTCACCAGGCCTGGCCCTGGCAGTGGTCCCTGACCGTCCAAGGGCTCCTTTGGGGCAGGAGCTGGTGCTGGTGCCCTCACCAGAACCCACAGCGTGTCCCTTCAACTTGTCATTAAACCACAATGCAGGAGGCAGGGGAGACCTCATCCTGCAGGAAATCAGGCTCTGTGTGCTCAGCACGCTCCACCCCACACCCAGCTCCCCCAAAACCCCAGAGCACATTCCCTGCCTGGCTGTAATGATACATTTCAGCAGGATGAAGTCAGCCCCACTGGCTCCAGCCAAACCACAGTGGTATTTGGGGGAAGCCTCTAACCCTGCCAGGCACCCTGGGCATGAGCACAGCCCCTGCTGCAGCTGGGGGCTGTGGCCCTCGCCCCCTCAGTGCCTGTAGCCTCAGCCCTTTCTGCCAGGAAGCTGCTCAGAGTTGGGACCAAACCTTCATTCCTCTCCCAAAGGGGGACAGCTGTTCCTAAACCCCCTCTCATACCTCCCAAAAGTTGCCCCATCCCAGCCTGGCCCTCTTTGCTGCACACAAACACCACCACAAAAATAATTTTGGCAAATACATGAATACTTGCTGTCCCTCTCAGTCATTGCCAGCCATAGGGGAAACACGAGGACAAGACATGGACTGCTCCCCTCACCTTCTCCAGCGCCTGGTGCCACAGCCTGGGGTTCGGCTGCTCCCCAGCATCCCCCCCCCTGAGCCCCATTAGGCAGCCAGGGCTGGATTTTCTGGTTCTTTGGGAAGGCCTGACCTGACCACAGAAGGACGAGTCCAGTGACATTCCCATGTCCCTGCTGCCCAGCAAGGCCACGCTGTCTCCCTGCTGTCCCCATCCTCTCCCACAGCCCAGCTGGATCCGCAGCATCCCCTCTCTGGAGCCTGGGGATGCCTCTCACCAGGGCAGGGGCAGCAAAGCTCCCCCAAGCAGCTTCCCTGGGACACTGAGAGCAGGGAAGTGGCCTCAGTGTCCCGCCTGGTAAAGCACTGGGTAAAAGGCCCCAGGCATCACCAGCCATGGAGACCAGCCAGGTCTGTGACTGACAGCATTTTGGGATATCCCCAGCCAGGTGAGTCCCTTGCAAAGGGCTTTCCCATGTCTGTTTTGGGCTGGCAGCATCTACCCAGCTGTCTGTCCAGACACCAGGACAGTCAGGATGGACAGACACACGGCAACGTGCCAGCGATGAACCCGACTTTGGGCTTGCAGATGGAAGTTACTGAATGTTGCAGATTTGTGCTGAATTCATCACTTCCCACCTCCTGATGCAGAGAAATAAACATCTGCATCAGCCAAAAGTTTTTGATGTCTTGAAATATTTCAGTTCTCAGCCTCGAAAGGAGTCAAAGCATTTTGGCTGGAGAGCTGGGGAAATCCGAATTCCCCCGCCCTGGGATGGACCAGGCAATGGGACCACACCGATTTCCCTGTGGCTGCAGCTCCCGCTTCCGGGGGAGCGCTCCTCATTCCTGTGGCTATGCAAAACCACGGCTGGAGTCACAAAACCAGGAGCTGCCCCATCTGGTGCTGCCACCTCTCCAGTGGGGCCGGGGCGTAAACCCAGGGGTGAAAAGGGGCAGTGCCAGTGTGTTCCAGCAGTGTGAGTGTGTGCCAGTGTGTGCCAGCAGTGCCTCCCACCCCTGTGCGTGTCCCTCAGGGGAGGATCTGTCCCTGAGCCTCACAGGGATGATGATGTGATGCTAATCGCGGTGCTGTCCCAGCTGTGCGCTGATAACCAACAAGGGGCCCGATGGCAGCATCCCTCCTTTGCACCGGGCTGGGCTTCCACCCGCGCCTGTCCCCCCCAGCCCAGATCCCATCTCCTTGTTCCCCACGCGTGTCCAGGCCGGCAAATCCCCCTGCATTCCCTACCCAGGGCCGCGCCGATCGGCGGCTGCAGCGCCGGGGATGCGGAGGGGTCACCCCGGGACAGCTCCGAGCGAGCGCCGCCGCTCCGGGGCTGCTCCGGCTGTGCCGGCTCGCCAGACACGGTGTCCGGGCCTGGAGGGTGCTGGAGCTTCCTGCTCCCACCCAGGTCGGGTGTGGGACCAGGCCCAGCCCCGCTCCTGCTGCCCAGAGAGGTGACACTGAGGTGGCATTGAGGTGGCACTGTGTCCCCAGGCTGGGGTGCCCTGCAGCACCCCCTCCAGCAGCTCCTGGCAGCTGCCTTGCTGTGAAGCTTCAGCCCTGCAGAGAGGCAGGAGAGAGCCCCAGCAGCCCCTTCAGCCTGTTCCTGTGTCCCTGGGGTTTTGTGCTGCCTCCCCAGGCTGGGGTAGCCCCAGCCCAGCAGGCAGTTTGGGGTGGTGGGAGCGAGTGGCCAGAGGTTGTCCATGGATGCCACGCTGGGAAACCTCAGTTTGAAGAGGCTCTCCCTAAATCAGAATCCACGGAGCTCAATGCTAGGCACTTGGGAAGAAAACCAAGATTCATGGAGTTTTCCTGCTCCTAAAGAGAAAGCAAAGCAAGGCCCATTCCGAATTGAGGAAACAGTGGTGATACCAAAAAAGCCAACTGTGAAATGTCAGAAGAAATCAAAAACCTTTTCTCTACGTTTTTTCTGGCTGGGAAGGGCTCAGCCCACTCTGCAGCCTCACTTTCTGCAGCCGGGCATGTTAACAGCTCTATTTCTGCTCTATTTACTCACAGCCATGTGGCCAACTGCCCTGGACATGAGCATGGCAGCCCCCAAAACCAAAGAGGGGAGCAGTGGGACCCCTGCCACTCTGGAGAGGCCAGGACAGGCAGCCAAGGTGAGCTGAGCATTCCCTGGAGATGCTCCCATCAAGGGTTGTCCCTCCAGGCAGGGGAGGGGAGAAGCTGCAGAAGGACATGGGGACCCCAGTGGGGACACATTGCTCTCCTCCCCACAGAGCCATCCCAGGCTGCCCAGACTGGGAGCAAAGGGGGCCTGAAGGCAGCAAGGACAGCTCCTCCCGCTCTCCACAGAGCAGCCAAGGCCCGGCAAGCCTCGGCAAAGCTCTCATTGCCATGAGTGCTGCTCATTAATCCAGCGAGGGTGGATTAATCAGGGCCTGACCAGCAGCTCCTCTGGCTCAATCAATAGCAGAGAAGGTCTGGAGCACCTCTTGCAGCCTTCACAGGGTGCTCCTGAGGGCCCGCTGCCCACCCTGGGGGATGTGCCCACCCTGGGCTGCAGTGGTGAGGGGGTTTAAATTAACCAGGTAAGGGGGACACAGAGTGAGGGCAGGGTGCAGAGTTCTGGGGGATGATCCTGGCGCAGAGCAGCAGGAATGGGGTGTCAGGGCTGCTCTGGGGGCTCTTGAGACAGGAACCAGCCACTGAGAGCTGGGGTGATGCTCAGCACCACACAACCACTGCAGGGTTGAGGGCAGTGGAGCTTGGCCCCAGCAGGAAATGGTGCCTTTGTGTTTGGGGACCTCGAGGGTGCATCAGGAGGGAAAGATTGTCTTGGTTTGGAAAGACAGATGTCTGCTAAGGAAGGCAGGAGCCTCCCTTGAAATGGAGATACCTGCCCTGGGCAGGAGGGATGCCATCAGCAGCCTGGGCTGGGGAGATGAGGGGTTCATGCCAGGCTGCTCCCCTGCCCTGGGCTGCAGGGCTGTGCTGATTCCCGGCTGTGTATTGGATGGATCCTGGGGCAGGATGGGTGTGACACCAGGATGTGCCCACCAGCCTCCCCAGCTCCCATCCTGTCCCAGGAGGGAAACACCTCCCTGCCTTTCCCCAGGCAGCCCCCAGAGCACCACCGGCCCTGTGCTCAGCCTGGCTGATCCACAGCCCTGGGGACACGCTGGGGACACCAGGCAGGGCTCCAGACACTCAGCAAAACCTCTTCATCCCTGGTGGGGCACAGGGATCATGACTGGGGGAGCAGGACCATGGGCAGAGCAGCACCTGGCTGTTCACAGCCACCTCTGACCCTGTCCCACCAGCAGTGACAGCAGCACGGTGCCAGCAGAAATGGGATAAGGGAGAGAAAAATCCCTTTTTATCCCCAAGGACCAGCAGGTGGGCTGGATCCAGCTGGGCACTGGGGCTGTGTGCTGCCCAAGGAAGTGCAGCTGAGAAGGAATCCCCAGGATGCTGCTGCCCTGCACCATCAGCTGTGCACTACAGGAAAAGGAAGGGGAGTTGCTGAAATTATGGATGAGAAGGGTCACACATCTCCTGCACTGCTCTGGCCTCTGAGTCTGCTTCCTCAGTTTTCCCAGAACCTGGTGTTCCTCCTTGGACTTCGTGCCACCCCTGCACTGCTGCCTGCAGTGGCTTGCATTCAGCCAGCGTGCATTTCCCAGAGCCCGTGTTTTAGGTACCATCTATTTTTAGGATGTCCAACCTGCAGCAAAGACAAGGAGCCACGACCATTTCAGAGAAGTCAGCATGAGAAACAAGGATTTAGGGGAAAAAAAAAAAGAACAACAACCAAAGCAAGCCTTTGGGAACATCACATCCATCTCCCTGTGCCTCACAGACAGACAAACACTGGGATAGCTTGTCCAAGCTCAGGAGGAGAGTGAGGAACCAGAGCATCCCTGAGCTGGGATTCTCCATGACGTCTCCTGCCTGTCCTGTGCGTGTTTTTCAGCCTGGTTAAGGAATGGGGTTCTGTGTGGGTGCACAGGGAGATCTGCCTGGCATCAGGGGGGTGTCCATGGGGTGCTGGTCCCCTCCTGTCCTTTAGCACCCCTGAGAATGGATGGAGACCCACAGATGGGAGATCTCCATCCTACAGAGGATGCAATTTGGGAGCAGAGCTGCTGCATCTGGGAATGAAGTCATCCACCTACTCCTACAATTCTCCCTCCTCCTGCTCGGTAGCCGGGTGCCCCCCGCCCCCCGACGCGCTGCGGCGGGGGGGCCACCCGGCTACCGAGCGGGAGGAGGAGGAGGAGGAGGAGGAGGGACGCTGACATCACCGCCGGAGCGCGGCTCGGCGGGGCCGGGAGCCGGCTCCGCTCCGCTCCCGCTCTTCGCTCCCGCCGCTGGAGCCACCGCGCCCGGTAAGGCTGGAGGGGCGGCGGGAGGGCTCTGGGAGGCGGATGGATGGCTGGACAGACAGACGGCTGCTGCTCGTCATCCCTCCATCCCTCTTCCGCGGGGTCCTGCTGGAAGCTGGGGGACAGTGGGGCGGCAGCAGCACAGTCTTTCCCCCCAGGGATGATGTCACTCTTGGAGGAATACATAAAAATGCACCAAAAAAATAAAAAAAAAAAAAAAAAAGGAAAAAAAACCCCAAACCAAACCCATATGAAAAATCTACATCTTCATTTGCCAGCTCCGTGCAGCAGTGCCAGGCTGGAGCTGCCGGAGGGGAGCTGCGTGCGGCAGGAGGTTTCTCAGCACATATGTCTATTTTAAAAACCCGTGGCGTGATCTCTTGCCCTACTTTCCAGACTCTTGCCGGTACTTTCCCTGCGTGCAGTGGCCGAGCCCTGCTGGCGGGAGCTCCCCGGGAAGCGGGAGCCGAGGGAGCCGCGGGGCTCTCCCTGCGCCGGGAGCCGGGCATGAGGGCCAGGGCACGGCTTCGGTCACTAACGCGCTGCCTTTCTCTTGTTGGCAGGGAGGGATGTCCCCAGCACGGTGCGGATGAAGCCAGGCTAACGAGGACCCCGATCGTCCCCTGTACCCCCAAGAGCCTCGTTCGCTCCCCTCCGTGTGCCCCGGTGAAGAAACTGCTCCTTGCCCTCGCCTGAGTCAGTGAGTCCCAGGCGCTGGTGAGGCCCCACAGCAGTTCTGGGCTCGGAGGGTCAGCAGCCGCTCTCCATCCCGCAGATTTGCCACCAGCGAGGTTCTCCCCGTGTGTGTGCAGGGCAGGGAGCGCTCCCAGCCCCGCAGTGCCCCAGCCCGGCCGCAGCTGCCCCGAGCGGCCTCGATGCCCGGCGGGCCGGGCCCGCTGTGAGCCCGCCATGGCCTCCTCGGACGGGCTGCAGTACCGGGCCCTCTACGAGTACCAGAAGGACCGCGAGGAGGACCTGGCGCTGTGCCCCGGGGATGTGCTGACCGTCAGCAGGGCCGGGCTGCTCAGCAGCCCCAACTACAAGGACGGGGACGAGCGCAACCCCCAGGGGTGGCTGCACGGCGTCAACGAGCGCACCAAGGAGCGCGGAGACTTCCCCGGCACCTACGTGGAGTACCTGGGTCCCGCCCGCATCGCCGCCAGCGCCGCCAAGGCCCGGCCGCGGCCGCTGCCCCTGCCGCCCGCGGGGACCCCCGCGCCCTGGGGTGAGTGTGAGGGGAGCGGCACGATGGGAGCCCACGGGTGGGTGTCCCCTCAGCTCATGGTGAGGGTGGTGTGGAGTGGGGTGGATGCTTGCAGCTGAGGTGGCTTGGTGGGAAACCACGCTCGGGACGGGGATCCAGCCCCAGAAAAAGAAGTTGTGCTGGGAATTATCTGCCCTGGTGTATGGAGGCAGCCTCAGGAGGGGCAGGGGATGACCAGAGTGTTGCTACCCCACAGCTAAACATGCTGCAGGGATGGCTCCTCACCAGCATCCCAGGCTGGCTGCCGTGCTGGCATGGAGTGTCCAAGGGGATGCACATCCATGACAGCACAGGAGAAGATGCAAGGCCTCTTTGGCCCCTCAGAGAGGAGCAGAAAGCCCCATGGTGGTCTCCAGAGACCTTTTCTCCAAGTGCTCCTCTCCCCACCACTGCGGCACCTGATTCAGGCTGCTCTCAGTGCCCGGGCGAGCGCTGGCCCTGGGCCAGCTCCAGCCTCACTGTCACTTTGTGCAAGCTGGGACAGGGGACAATCCTGGCAAGCCATGTGCTGAGTCCCTGGGGGGCTCCTGTGTCCCTGGGGGCTGCAGCAGAGCCCTGGGGGGACACTTGGCAGGACCTTTCCTGGCACAGGGGCCTGCAGCCATTTCTCTGCCTGGATCTGCCCAGCTCGTGCAGCCGGCTCTGCCCTCGCCGCTCACCGTGGCCAAGTGTTGGGGCCAGGGGGGATTTCACAGCAGTTCCACAGTGTACACGAGCTAAAAAAACATAAAACCAAAGTAAGAATGCCCCCTTCCAGCCAGGCACCTGCCAGTGACCCCAGTCAAAGCCATGGTGCTCCCCTGCTCGGGATGGATGGAGCAGAAATGGCTGTCGGTGCTGGCCTGGGGATGGGAGAGCGGCATCGCCTTCAGCCGTGGCAGGAGAACCTGCCCAGCTGCTGGTCTGGCACCCCAGACACCCTCCTGGCCAGTGTGGTGACCAAAGGAGCAGCCCCTGTGCTGCTGGGTCTGGGTTTAGAGGGGCACTCACTGATGAGGAGCCTGTCTCCCTCCAAAATAGGATTCAGGAACCCTCTTGTCACTGTGATTTGAGGGGGGACCACCTGGCTCCTGGGCTGAGCACCATCCATGTCCATGTGTGGGGTTGCCATGCAGCTCCTGGCATGCAGCTCCCCACATGGGAAGGATGCTGGGCCCCCCCACACCTCCCCTCCCCAAAATGCAGGTGCTCCTCCCCGACCAGTGCGCCACGGCAGCCGCAGTCCCAGCAGCACTGGTGAGGCTCCATGTGCAGCTACGTGCTGGATTTGCAGGAGGGTGGAGGCCACTTTCTGTGGGTGTTTATCCTGCCAGACGAGGGGTTTGAGCCCCCTGGCCAGTCCAGCTCAGTGGTGAGCCCTCTGAGTGTTCAGCAGGCAGAGCCCTGGAGAACTCAGTGCTGCGTGGAGATTTCGGGGCAGACCGGAGCAGACCCCGGGGCTCTCCAGCCCTGCTCACAGGGAAGGTGAAGCCGCCTTCTTGTTCCTGCCTCTGCTGCCTCTCACACAGGGGGTGCCACGGGCTCCTCTCTGAGGGAAATGTGCCCAGGGACCCCTGCCCAGAGGTGCTGGGGATGTGGATATTCCCTGCAAACCGAGGGATGTCCGCAGCAGGAAGCGCGTCCTGGCCGGAGAGCCCGGCCCACCAGGAATGTCTCAGTGGAGGCACCCCAGCCCTGCGTGCACTCAGGTGAAAGGATAACAACATTTTAAAAATGTCAAATCCATAGTTTTTAGTAGAGAAAAAAGCCCTACAGCCAGGTTTCGGGGTAGGCTGGGGAGGCTGCAGGACGTGCTCTGGCCATGACCAGGTGTCCAGCCCTGCTGTCAGGGGGACACTGGGTGCTGCCTTCCCTGTGCTGTGCCATGGGGTGCCCCTCCCTGGGGGGATGCCAGGGTGTGCAGGCTCCTCACCAGAGGATGTTTTGTCCCACAACCACGTCTTCCTGCAGCACAGGAGCAGTGTGTGCCATTTTGTGTCAGTTTAAACCCAAACCTCCCAGCTCACAGGCTTCCCCTTCGAGTAAAAATCTCCAACGTCCTCTTGGAAGAGAAGGTACTTTTGTTTTGGTTTGAGAATTTTTTGGTTTGTGGTTTTTTGGTTTGGTGGGTTTTGGTTTTTTTGAATTCTTCCCATACTGATTCCATTTCCAGATCGAGGTTTGAGGGACGTTTTTCTGGCAAAAAAGCACTCAAATTTATATTTCTGCAGCAGCAGCATACCCCATTCCCCCCACCCCCGAGTGCCCTCAGTTCCCACCGAGCCCTGGTGCCACTCAGGGACCCTGGGCTGGCTCAGGCCATGGAGGAAGCCCTGAATGACAGACACTGCATGTCCCAGCCATGCCTTCGAGCCAGGGCTGGCTCTGCAGGGAGGAATGGTCCTTCTCTTAATTAAATAACATCCCGAAAATGGCTCTGCAGCAGATCCGAGTCCCAGGGGATCTCGCTGGCTGTTTTGCCCCTGACTTGTCCTGGGCAGCACCACTGCCCCAAGGCACCACCTCCACCTCCCCTGGGGCATCAGGATGCTGGGGTCCAGCGTGGCACAGCCTGGGGCCATTCCTGCCATTCCCAGTCAGGATAAAGTTATTTTTTTGCAGTCACCACCTCTTCCCCAAGCCACTGGTTTGGAGGAAAAGCCCAGTTTCCTTAATTATGAAACCACTCATGCAGTGGGGAATTTTTGCATGAGCTTCACATGATGCACTTTGCTTTTAACCCTGAAATCTTCCCTGTTCCCAAGGCACCAACACACCCTCAGCGGGTGGCAGAGGGGACCCCCTTGCTGTGCTTGGGGGTCGTGGCCATGCCTGGGGACTGGATCAGCCACCCAGGAGTGGCAGGTTTGCATCATTATCTGTTCTCCAGAGAGCACCAGGGCACCACCATGGTGAGGATCAGAGCCTGGATCTACCTGTTGCAGCCAGGTTGGGTTTTTTGCAGAAGACTGAAGGCAGCTTGGCCCTGCCCAAAGTCCCTCTCATATTAATTTTGGCCTTTCCACAGGCTGTCCATGGTGCAGCAGCCACACACGGCCCTGTGTGTGCAGCCTCTGTCATCCCCTGCCCCTGCTGTTCTGGGTGTTCAAGGCCACCCAAGAGAGAGCAGGGAGAAATCCCAGCACTGCCCTGCCAGGGGATGGATGGATGGATGGATGGATGGATGGATGGATGGATGGATGGATACAACATGCCCTGGGGTAAGGGCAGCTTCTCTCCTGCCTGCCAAGGGCTTTGCTCCTCTCTGCCATGGTCTGCACTGAGTTTCCTTGCTCTAAAAGCCAGGAGTGAGCAGCACACGGGGGTCTGTGCTGACCCCTGTTTGGCTGGAGGGTTTTTAGGGGCTGAGGGGGGTCTGCACCAGCCAAGGGCAGGCTGGCTCCTCCCTGGGCCTGTGCTCAACCCTGCTGTGCACAGCAGAGAGCCCGAGCAGGTGAGAGCTGCAGAGAGCCCTGTCTGTGCTGGGCATGGCTCTGTGTCCCCAGCTCCTGCCTCGTGTCACTGCAGGCTGTGGGCGATGGCAGGGGCAGTCTCATCCCACTGCCCTGGCAACAGAGGTGGGGAAGGGCTTTGGGCTTGGAGGATCTCCGTGCCCAAGATGGGACACTCCCCACGGGCAGGGCACATGCCTGAGCAGGTCTTTGCATCTCAGCAAGCAGCTGAGCCCCCAACGGTGACTCTTATTGCAAAAAGAGGATAAAATAAAGGGAGAAGTGCTCCAAAATTAGACGTGCATGAGCCAAAGTGTTGGTTGTGGCTGTGCCAAAGCAGCAGCTTGATCCTGTCCTGGGGCAGCTGAGGAAAGCGGAATTCCTGCGGGCAGGAATTTCCAAACCCATTCTCCCGTTCTTTTGACCGCAGGACATCCCGGGCAGGCAGAGCTGAGCGAGCACCCGGCCCTGCCCGAGCAGGCGCTGCACACCGTGGCCAGGCTCATCGAGGCGCTGGAAAAACAAGGTACGGACACGCAGGGCACAGCCTAGGGCACACCCGGGTGCCCACAGAGCCCTGCCCGCTTCAGAGCGCCCCAAGAGCATCGCGGAGCCAAAGCTCTGCCCAGCCCCGAGACAGGGCAGGGTGGGAGCGCGGTGTTCCCGGCCCCTCCGCCTGCCCCGTGTCGGGAAGGGCGAGGTGGGCTCGGCACTGACCCCTCTCTCCCGGCTGTGTCGCAGGGCCCGACAGCGAGGTGCTCTACAGGCCCGGCCCCGCCGCGCTGGGGGATGCGGAGCTGAAGCAGGCGCTCCTGGCTGGTGAGTCCCGGAGGGAAGGGGGCTGTGGGGGCGATGCTGTCCTGGCAGGGAGGGGTTACAGCACCAACATCCCCTAATCCCAGCTCTGTGCGGCCCTGCCTGCATGCCGACCCCCTCTTCTCCCCGTGTGATGGAGATAAAAGTGATGCAGGTGCAGGGCAGGGGCGCTTTAAGAGAATATTTTTTGGGGGATTGGGGGGGGGACAAAAATACTTGATATTTTTAAATCTCTAGGGTTTGTATCTAAGAAGCAGGGCAGGGAGAAAGCGTCTTGGGGACAGGGAAAAGAAAGAGAAAAGGTAACGCTCATTATTTACGAGAATAGGAAGCTGTTTGCAGGACTTAGGGGCATGAGCAGGGTGGGGGGAAGGAGAAAAACAATTCCCCATACCTGCTTCTAAACCCGCGGCTGGGATCGGATGGCACACGGCGGGGCGGGAGGGACGCGGTGGATCCAGCGTGCCGCTCCGATCTGGGTTTTTGGGGGGTCGGGGGTGCAGGGAGCATCCCCATCCTGCGGCCGCCGTGCCCAGAGGGCGGCACTGTGACTCCAGGCACGGGCGGCCCCACCGAGCCCCGGGCCGGGCCCGCATCCCGCCGCATGCCGGGCGCTGCCGGCCGGGGGGCGGCGGGAGCCGGGCGGTGTTGCTGGGGAGAAGGGCTGTGATGAAATCGCTATATTAAGCACCATGACCTCATCGCTTCCCGCGCACCGGGAGCCGAGTCCCGCCGGGCGGGGAAGGAGGGATGCAGGAGAGGAGAGGAGAGCTCGCAGGGATGCTCCTTCCCCACTGCCCGAGCAGGGCTGCGGTGGTGATGGGGGCTGGGGGCTGAGGGGCGCTAACCCCACCACCCCACTCTTCTCCTGTGGATGCTTTTCTTCACAGCCTTGTAGCCCGGGCCAGATTTACTGTCTGAGCTCTGGAGGAGGTGCAGGCATCCGAGAGCAATTCCCTGGGCTGGCTGCCCTGGGCACTGGTGGTGCCTAGGCTGGGCATGGGCAGCAGTACCAGCACGAGAAGGATGCCTTGTTTTCCAAGCATGAAGGAGTTATGGGTCCTCTGCTCTTCCCATGCAGCTGGTGCAGCGTCCCAGGCAGGTCCAGGGCTCCCCACAGAGCAGCACCACTGCAGCTACTGCCAAAATCCTGCTCAGCCTTAGGAGACCCTCCCAGCCCAGGGCAAACCCCACCGGCTTGGCCAGAGCCTTGGGCACTTGGTGGGTCTGTCCAGGTCTGTCCATCTCCCATGGCAGGGCCCAGCACCGGTCAGAGAAATGCCATTGTGGTTTTCAAAACATTTGAAAGCCCTTAAAAAACACCAGCAGCCCTGGGAGACTTGGTACTCCCAAGCCCACATCTCCTCTGGGACTGAAATCTTTAATTGGGCACTGCAGGGAGCTGCCCCTTGAGCTCAGCAACACGGAGCTGGGCAAAGCCAGAGCTCCCCAGAGGGGGAAGGACAGGTCTCACACCTATTAGCTCTCAGCTGAAGGGGCTGATGCTCAGCCATGCCAGAGGGATGCTCTGCAGCAGGATGGGAATGATGTTCCTGCCCGAGTCAAGCATCCCAGCAGAGGCCAAGCTTGGCAGCCTGCTCCTATTGCAACCTCCTGCAGAGCACAGAGCCAGGGGTGCTTCCCCAGGACCCTGCTGGAGCCCACTCTGGGCTGGGGAGGGCAGGAGAGCATCTCTGCTTTGTCTCCCATACAAACCCTCATTGCATTTGGTGGAGTAGAACAGCCCTGCTGGAATATTGGAGTTTGCTTGCCCTGTGGGTGAGAAGACAGAGTCACATCTCCCTTCCTCCCATGCTCCTGCTGGTTTGTCCCTCCAGCCTCCCCTCTCTGCCTGCAAAGGACAGGCTTCATCCTAGGGAATGGGTTAAATCAGAGCCAGGGCTGGTGGCTGCTGGAACCAAACCACATCTTAGCTGGGGGGAAAACCGGGTACCCACAGGGGGTTTCAGCTTCCCTGTGAATGCCCAAATCCCACTGGTGTTTGGCAGGGGTGGCAGGAAAGCTGCTACAGAGTGCAAGGGAAGAGGAGCAAGGGCTGGAAAAGTTCAGATGTTGGTTTTCTAACCCCCATATTTCAATGTGTTGGAGAACTCAGCTTGTTTTCTGCACTAAAAGAGCGTCTGAATTTCCAGTGGGAAGAAAGAGGAGGACCTTGGGACACAAGGAGCTGTGCAAGTCAGTCCTGGCTGTCCCTAGGAGCCCGTGGGCACAGTGTTCCATGGGCTGGCAGTGCAGGCACAGGTCTGAGTTGTGCTGATTGAGCCCTTTCCCCATCCCTGGCCCTTTTAGAGCCCTTACTGTGGGGGATCTTACCTGTGCGCAGTCCCTGAGCTGCTCATCAGCCAGGTTTGGGATGAAGGCTTCCCATCCTCATGGCAGCATTGGACAGAGTGGCTCCTCATGGCTCCACAGTTTGAGCTGAGCCTGTCCCCATGCTGGCACTGGTGACACTCTGCAGGTCGGTGGCATCTGACTGCTGTCTAGAGCCTGTGCACCAAAATTGGTATTTCCATCATGGATGCTGCAAGAACAATTAAGAGAGGGAAGGGGGGCACGCAGCATCACTGAACATGAGAATCAGAGTCACATGGTGGCACCAAAAAGGGACTTAAAGGAAAGCTGCAGCTTCCCAGGGGGCTGGGGGGAGCTCAGCAAAGGCTGGGAGGGGATCAGCAAAGGCTGGGAGGTGATCAGCCAGCCAGGAGCCCTGCTGCAGTGTCAGGGTAAGAGTATGGGCTGAAAAAGAGGAATAAAGCAGAGTTTCACCCTGCTGCCCACAGCACTCCCTGCAGTGCCTGGGTGGGAGCTGTTTCATGCCCGGGGGTATTTCTGTGGTGTGGGGCCTCACACTGACCCCAAGAGTTTCCAGCTGCCAGCACTCCTGCTGTCTCCTGTGTCCCTGGGCTGCTGTCGCAAAGCTCAGGGGCTGTTTGGGGTACGGGGAAGGGGCAAATCACCCACAAACCCCACAATGCCAGGGGACATGAGGTGTAGGAGCCCCTTCAGTGCTCGACCTGATGTCTTCTCCCCCCAGGCTTGCTCCAGGTTCTGTCCACACCTGGGATGTGGCAGGGAGCCTTCTCACTGCTGCTGCTGGACACTTGGGACGTTCTTGGGGTGGTAGCAGCAGAGCTGTGGGTGGGCTGGTGGGTGCTGGAGCCCTTCAGACCTGAGGGACCCAAGCTGGGGGAGGTTTGGCTTGGGAATGGCTGCAAAGTCCTGTGTGAATGTCCGGGCGGTGCTTTGCCACCCCTTACAGGGAAGGTCTGCGTCCTTACCCCTCCTCCCTGGCGGGGAACGGTGCACAGAGAGCTCACCCCGGGGGTCCGTGGGTGCTCCCCATGGCTCCGGTGGGACCGAGCCCTCCCGGGATGGCTGCGAAGCACCGAACCCTCCCCCGCGCTTTGGATAACCGCGCTCTGCTCGGGGCTCTGGCGCGCAGCTGCAGACGCTGTAAACACACACGGAGACCCTTCCCCAGATACAAGCGCAGCAATGGGAAGCGGCTCCGCTGTTGTCAGGGCCGGCAGCAGCGGCGGGGCTGCCGGGGAAGGCGGCGGCAGAGCGCGGCCGATTGGAGCCGGTGTCTCCGGGCGTGCCGGGCGCGCTGCCGGCCCTGCGCGCTCCCTGCGCTCTGCCTGGAGACACGCTCACGTGCCCGGGAATTAGGTCAGCTCTCGGTGGGGATTAGCGACACACCGTGGGTCCCGGGGCTGCGCCGGGGCTGCCAGGAGCTGCTGCTAGGCAGAAAGGGTCGGGGAGCGAGGAGCGGCTTGGGGGGCTCACGCCGCTGCCCCTGGATGCGCGGGGAGGGAGCGCATCCCCAACCTCATCCCTGGGATGCCACAGGGCATCGGAGGCCCCCAAGGGCTCTGGTTTCCCCTGGGCAAGCTCATTCCACCAGGATGACTTTCCTCCCGAGCGTGAGGCGCCCCGGTGCCTGCGGCACTGCTTTTTATTTATACCTGCAGTGGAAATAAACCCCGTGTCGTCAGAGCCTGGCGAGAGGCATGAGCTCATCTCTTATATTTGGTGGTGATGAAAGAAGGGTAAATAAACGGCAGCAGCAGAGACATCCCTGCCAGACCCATCAGAGAGAACTGGGGGTGAGTTTTTGCCATCCCCTCCCATAGCAGCTGGGAAAACTGAGGAAGGGGATTGCCTTAGGGAAGGTGAGGTGGGGGAAGGCAGTCTCAGTGGGCAGCCTCAAACGGGATCCCAGCACCCCCACCCTGGCTGAGTGCAAGCCAAGGGTATGGTGGGGTGAAGCCCAGCTGGGAGAGTGTGTGGAGCTGGCAGGAGCTCCTGTGCATGGGCAGGGGGTGTCCTGGCAGCTGCCAAGTCCCAGCACAAGGTACCAGCAGGCTGGCTGGGAGATGTTACAATGATGCTGAGTCAAAGCTGGGAAATATTCCCCGATTTGGTGCACAGTTTCCCAGTAAACCCTCACTGTGGGATGCCCAGGAGCGCGAGTGCCTGCTCAGCATCCGTGCGGATGGGAACGTACAGCCCACAACTGGACAGCAAGGACATCTCTCTAGCACGCAGGGACAGCTAAAACTAAAAGGTCTGCAAGGGGTAGGGAAACTCCCAGGTCGGTATTTCAGTCAGCCCCAGGCTGGTTTGGGTGCCCCTCTGTCACAGGGACCACACACCTGAGAGCATCTCACTGCAGCAGCACTCGGTGGCCAAGGCCCACCTCAGCCTGCTGGACTCTCTCCCATCCAGGGAGGGGGGCCCTGGGTGCTGGGCAGGGCAGGCACCCTGTCACCCACGAGCTGCTCAGGGCTCTGGGAGCAGCATCACCTGTGGCCACATGCAGGGGACAGCTGGTTACCAGGACCTGCTGAAGCCTCTCCTTCAAAACAGCCCCCGCCTCCCCCACAGCCCTGTGGCCAAACATCCTCCTCGTTTACCGAAACTCAGCCTTACTCACGCCTCCCCGGCCGGCCGCAGCTGCGGGAGAGCTCCTGGATTTCCTGCCCAGCCTGACTCAGCCCAAAGCTGCAGCACCTTTCTGCCTCTGCTGGGATGTGGGGTCTGGAATGCCAGTGGGAGTCCTCCCCCTGGGCCAGTGGTCATCCCACACACCCTGTCCCCAGTCCAAAATTTATTCCTGCTTTTCACCCCTCCATGGGCAAGGCATGCTGGCCGCTGGTCCCCAGATGCTTGCTCTGCCAGCAGGTCAGCAAGCAGGTTGTGTGTTGGAGGGGGTTGGTATGAGGTCGAGGTTGGGGTTTTGGGGTGTTTTCCTTCTATTTATGGCAGGCAGATGGAATCCCTCCGTCATTCCTCTATCATTCCCCTGGGGAAAGGATGGGAACATCTGGAGAGCAGCAGGAGAGCATTGACTCATCCTGCAGCTTCATTAACTTCTTATAGCTGGTTATCATTTCCCTCAGATAAGAAGAGAGCAGCATCCGTGGGGTCAGGCCGGTGGTAATTGTCTGGGAAGGCTGCGGGGTTAACCCTTCCCCCGCTGCCGGCTGAGCCTCCCCGAGCTGCCGGGACAGCTGGGGCACAGCTCGGAGCATCCCCGTGGTGCTCTCAGCCTGATGGGGAGCCCAGCTCAGCAGGGCAGCCTCTGGGGCAGGAGGAGAACTCCTCCTGGGGCAGGAGGATGCCACTGCATTTCCAGGAGGACGGGGACAGCAGGCTAATGGCTACTTCTAGTGCAGTGCCACGGAGAACGGTGCTGTCAGCAATCAGTCTCTGTCAGCGCCGTGTGAATCCCCCTGCTCTCCCCATCGCGCCTCTCTCCGGGTGTAAAGATGTTTTTTGAATCTCGCTTTGAAACCGGCTGAGCCTTCCCTTTGAACACCCCCCCAGGCTCATGCCTAACGAGGCAAACAAGCTAATTAGGCCACGGTGGAGCCCGGGGCTGATCGCCTGGGGCCAGCGCCCGGCAGGGCCCCTTCCCTGCACAGGAACAGCTTGTGGCTGCTCTCCTCAATCCGTGCCAGCATCCTTAAGGCGAGTGACAGGTCCCTGCAGAAACCCTCGTGGCAGGTGGGCTTTGGGGTTTGCTCGGTGCATTCCAGTGATGGGAAAAGCTCTCTGCAGCGCAATGAGACCCTGGGACCCCCAGCAGCATCCCTGGGTTTTAGCCATGCACTGTGAGTGTTCAGCCAAAACCAGGCGTTGGAGCATTTTGTGGGATCCCTGACCCCACTCTCCTCCACCTGCCCAGCTCGAGACAACCTGCCAGCTCACAGCTCCAGGGGAACTGCTACCAAACATGGGGACCTGGCTGTCATGCTCCCACAAACCTGGCAGAAATAACCCTTCTGGCCAGCCAAGGAGGGCCAGAAGTGTGGCCGGGAGATGGGAGCATGAGCACGGACCAGAATGGGGCCAGGGTGCAGCTGGCACAGCCCTGCCCACCTCGAGGATGCCAAGGGCAGATGCTGTGACTTCCTGGGGTGCCAGAAGGGCAGCACCCCGTTTGCCCTAGCTCACATTTGGCCACGCTGGATGGCTCATGGTGGCATCTGTCCCGGCTGTCCCCAGGCTGCCCCGGGACACAGCTCCCAGCTGCTGACAGTGAGGTAGCGTCTCCAATGGCTGGGTTAAAGGCTTCCCTTCGGGCATTGGCCAATCTGTTTGCTCTCCATCTGGGAGCCAAATGGAAGGCCCTGGCCATAAGGGACCCACTGCAGCTTGGTGTTCCCACGCAGGCAGGCAGGCTCCCAGGCTGCCTGCTGCACAGCAGGGACACTCCAGCCAGAGGAGATCAAGGTCAAGGTGCTCAAAAACAGCTTTTCCCAGCTGCTCCCCATCCCAGCCCTGCTGAATGTGTGCCTCTAAAGCCTTGTCCTAGGAAAGAGGGTTGCTCCCCTCTTTTGGGTTTATTGCCCCAGAAGGAAGCACAGCTGGAGTGGTTGGAGGCTCACAACATTTTCTGCTGGAAGATGCTGGGCTGGGAGATGGAGCATCTCCCAAAATGGCTCCAATTTCAGTGAAGGTGCATTGAGGGGGTAAAGATCCAGTGAGCAGAGTGAAGGGGGCTCAGAGCCTGCTCTGAGCAAGCCCACACTCTTCTCTGTCATTCCAGGCCATTTGGGGCCTGACACAGCATCTTTAAGAAAATGACCAATTTGATTTTCCTTTTTTTAAAAATTAAACATTTCAGACCATCTCAAATATGTTCATTTTTCAAATTATTCCCAACTTCCTGTACCCCTCGCCCTCCAAACTCTCCAAGAAGAAGAATTTCAAAACATTGCATTTGGGTCCAGTTTGAACCAAAGCCAGATTTTGAAACCTTCAGATCTTTGCAAAAGGCACCATCACCCTCCAGACAGCCACCACCCAGCCCAGCCAGGATGGGAGACCTCCAAGACAAACACATGAGGCAATACCAAAGGATGCTGAAAGGCTTCTTCCCCCTGGACCAGGGTGAAGCAATGTCCCTGTGCTGGCCTGGCCGTGGGGCTCAGACAGACACATCCCACCCCCTGATTCCTGACAGGCCATTTCTGCTCCCAGCACTGCCCCTGTCCTGATCCCAGGAGCCCTGAGCCCTGAGCCCCTGAGCCCAGGCTGTGTGGCCTCCTGTGCTTTCCCCATTCCTCGAGCATCCTTCACCACCTCCTCAGGGCAGCACCTTTCAGGCCTGGGAGAAGTGATGCCAATTGGGGCACATTCACACCATTTTGGGATTACTGGGGGTCACATGGGCCTTTAGCAATTTGAATTGTCTGGGAACCATTACCCCATTCCATGGATGCCTTCTCCAAGCAGGTCCTGCTGGGCTGGGGTTGGCACAGGGCACCTGGCCCTGAAAACTGGAAGGTTCCTGGGGCAGTTGCTCAGTTCTTCCCATGGGTCCTATCCTGCAGTGGGACCCCAGTGGGATGGTGAGGCTCCCTGTCCCATGCACAGTTCACTCAGAGCAGAGATGCTGCCTCGTGCTCTCCTTGGGCACGTGGAACTCGGGGTCAGTGGAAATTGGGACAGGAATATTTGCTGGGTGAGTGGTGGCAGTGAAATCCTGCACTGCCCCACTGGGGAGAGGGGGGCATGGGCACAGAAATCAGCCCCCATGTCTGCACAGGGATGAAGAGCTCCGAGTTCTGTGCCAGAGGGAAGAACCACGGGCTCAGGGCTCCCTGTGTCTCTCTCCCCAGATGCCTCAGCTGTGGACATGGACCTGTACGAGGCCCAGACACTGGCAGATGCCCTCAAGTGGTACCTCCAGGAGCTCCCCACACCCCTCATCCCTCCAGCTCTCTACAGTGACTTGGTCCACATGGCTCAAGGTAAGCACACATGGGCTGCCCCCACACCTGGGACCTCTGTGGGGCTGGAGAAACTTTAGAAAGCCTCTAAAAAGGCTTCCCATCATCTCCAGGGTGGCTCAGACCCCATCCCCTGCCCAGTGCTGTACTAAAGGCAGATTCTAAGAAAGGCCATTGGGAACATCACCTGTGCTGCAGCAGCACAGCATCATTTGGGAGATGCTCTAGGAAAGAAGGGAGATCCAGGGGGCTGCTTTGCCCCCACCACAGCGTGGTCTTCTCCCTCTGCAGTGCCTGGAGGAGGAGGTGCTGCCTGCCAGGATGGGCAGCTGCCAAGGCTGGGTGATGCTGGCCCCAGAAGAAAGAGTTATTATAATATTTTGGCTCTGCTGCCTGGGAATTTTTTCCTGTAATCTCATTAACTCCTGGCTTTATATGGGCACAAAAAATTCTCAGCTTTTTCAACTTAGTGCCATTAGGAAGTGCCTTTAGATCCCTGCAAGGTTTTGAGGCTCGGTGCAAATGTAGGAGACCATCAAGGTTTTGGTTTTATTTGATTTCTTTTCAAATAAACAGAGCGGGGCTCATACCCAAGTCAGCAGAGCCCATGGCCCATCCCAACAGTGAGGCTGGACCAAAACCCATCTCAAGTGAGTCCCCACAGAGCCACTCAATCCCTCCCAGCCTGAGGGCCCGTGGGCATCACCAGGCACACAGGAAACCCTTGCCCACTGTGTTCAACAGGACCTGGACCTCTTGCTGCTCATGAAACCAGAATTTCTTCCCCTTCCACAGCAGCCCTCATCTCACTGCCAGTTGCTGCAGTACCCTCCATCCCTGAGCATCACCTCCCCATCCTAAACCAGATTAGTGCTTGGGCAGATCATATTCTTGGCTGCCTTAAGAGGCACTAAAAGATCACCAGTACCCAGACAAGTGTGGCCTTTCCTACTATGTCTTGATGGGAAAAGACCACGGGCTCTTTGTGGCCTCCATCGAGGCAGAAGGGACGCAGGGAGAAGGTGAGGGATAACTCCCACCCCATCCTCCCTGCCCTGTGCTGAGACACAGAGCCAGAAGAAATACCCCTGGGGCTGGTGGCACAGAGAAGCTGCCTTCCCCTCACCCGTCAGAGGAGAAATCAAAGGCTGTCTCCCTTCCAAGGATAAAAACGCAATTAGGAAGCAATTAGCTGGGTTGCCTCGTTAAGCAACTTCAAAGGGAAGCGCCTTTCCCTGCAGCCTGTGCTGCAGCGGGCTCTGCTCCTGGCACAACAGGGGCAGGAGGAGGAGGGGGCAGCACAGTGCAGAAACCAATGGGAAGAGGATTTCTCTGGGGCTTAAAAGAAAAAATTAAAATGTAAGTCTTTGAGGAGACGGTGCTGGGTTCTGGCAGCCTGCCCTGCAAGGCTCCTCTGCCCTGCTTGAGGCTGAGAGCTGGGAGAGCAGCAAGATGACCCCCTTCAAAAGGAAGGGGAAAACATCCTCAAATTCCCCCTCTGGCTGTGAGACTTCTCCTGCAGGATCCTCTAGGTGCAAAAAGGTGCAAAAAAAGCGGAATTACGGCAGGGAAGGCCCTGGAGCAAAGCTAAACATCCCTCAGGAGCAGCTTGTCGGATACAAGGGCTCACCAACACCCATCACAAACACGGCTGGGTTGCAGACCCGCTTTGGAGGGGATCCCAGACCCCTGCCCCTCCGGCTCTGGTGCACCCTGGCTCCAAGGATGGATGTCAGGAGCTGGCTGGGCATTGGCCAAGCCTCAGTCCTGGTGCAAAGAGCCGCGGGGAGCTGAGTCAGCCCCCGGCCCGGCCGGGCATTGCAGGCAGCTGGGAGCAGCCCAGCCCTGGGGACTTCCCTGTCCCCAGCAGATAAAAGGGCTGGGACAAGGCAGGGATGGAGGATGGCTGGAGAGTGGCTGTTTCCTGTGCCTGGGGCAGCATCGCAGTCCCAGGGCGCTGAGCTCACAGCTCACAAGACCAGAGAGCCCCGGCCAAATCTGCCAGAGGGCACTGGGGACATGGTGGGGGCTGTGGGCTGTGGGCTGCTCAGGGCACCCGTGACAGTGGTTTTGGCAGCAAGTGGTTTTGGGTTTTGTTCTGTGATGTGCAATGCCATTGTCTGATTTTATCCATGTGGGCAATTCCACTATCATTGGAAGCAGCTGCACCCCTGTCAGCTCTCCCTGCGCTGTGTTTCATGGGGAGTGAGACCATGATGCAGGGGGCTGCAGGAGCCTCACTGCAGCCCCACCTGCAGCCCAAGTGCACATTATTTTTAATTCCTAAAACCCCTTTTCCCTCCCAGTTCACTGTTTGTGCAGTGGAGGGCTGAGCCTTTAAATTCAGCAGACCTTCAAGCTGGTGCCGTTTTTCCCACCTCTGCCTTTAGTATGGCTTTGCTCTGCACCATGGAATATTCTCCATTTGAGCAGCACTGAGGGATTTTGAGGTGCAGCCCTGACCAGGTGAGCAACTCAGCCCTCTGAGCTCCCTCCCTGGATGTGCTGACAGAAGGAATGTGCTACAGGCACCTGACAGCCTGATCTGGGGTGGTGTGACTGGGTAAATGGGGCAGGCAAACCCTAAAAAGAAGTGGCCAAGACCCCGAAGAAATAATCTCTGCAGACCCTGGGATATCCACAAGTCCCATGGCCTGTCTGGGAAGGGATGGGCTGTAAAAAAATAGTGGTGGGAGAGGTTGAGGTCAGGTTTTTTTGGGTCTCTAGGAGGAGCAGAGAACTACCACAGCTCATGCCCTGTGTGCCGGTAGGTGCTGAGCTCCCATGAGCGGCACGGGGAGGCCCCTAACCTCCCAGACTGACCCTTTTTTTTTCCTGCTACAGAGACCCCAGGCCTGGAGGAGTGTGGCCAGCGAGCCAGAGCCCTGCTGGCCCCCCCAGCCCTGCCCCAGCCCCAGGCACTGCTCCTGCGCCAGCTCGCCCGCCACTTCTGCCACCTGTGCCAGGGCGGCCACCGCAGCCGCCTCTCGGCCCGGCTGCTCGGGGAGCTCTTCGGGGAGCTGCTGCTGCGCCCTGGGGCCGCCAGGTGAGGTGCCCTGCCATGCACGGGACAGGGAGGGTGACAGGAGGGTGCCCATGGACAGGCTGCTCCCAGCCAAGCTGGTTCTGCTGTATGACAGCCCACCAGTGCCCCAGGCACAGCGTTCTCCGTAGGGGGAGGCCAGATGTGGGAGCTGCCATTCCAGCTGTGGTGCTCAGACATCACACCCGTTCCCAAAGTGAGCAGGCACGATGCACACACTGGGATTCACAGCATTGCCTGTGTCCCATAGCAATGCCTCAGTCCTACAGCATTGCCTTGGTCCCATAGCATTGCCTCAGTCCCACAGCAGACCCGCTGGGGTAGCTGCCTGCTGTTCCAGGGAGCTGGGGGTCTCCAGGGAGGTGGAACTGCTGGTTCCTCACACCCCTCTCCTTCTCCTCTCAGCACCGAGGCAGGCCCTGAGCTCCGTGCAAGGATCCTCGAGTCCTTCATCATGGCCAGCGAGGTGGCAGAGCTGCCAGCAGCTCCTGGTAAGAGACATCTGGCTGGTGGTGGAGGGGGGACAGCAGGTGTGGCATTCAGAGCAGTGACAGCAGCAAGCCACGGGGCAGTTTCAGTGATGAGGAGGTGCTTGTGTCCCTGTGGCAGTGCCCAGGCCGTGCTGGCTTCCTGCCCCGTTTCCCTCTCTCCTTTCTCCTCAGAGACTCTGATCTGGGGCCATTTCTTGCAGCCCCTCAGAAGGTTTGCAGATGTTTTCTGGCTTCATGTCTCTGTCATTGCTCTCTGATCCCCGGGTTTGTGATGCAAACAGCTTCTGGTCCCCCACCTTGTGGGCTTGGTATGAGCGGGGGGCTCTTGGTGGGGGGCTCATGTGCAGCTTGTTTCAGAGAGCAGGGATCTGGATATAATCTGGGAGGAAAAAAATAGCAGCATGACCATAAAATGGCAGGATGGTACTTGCCACAGGATCCAATCAGGGTTTATGATTTTTGACTCACATTTAGTCCCCATGTGTGCAGAATCACACTGCATCCACTGCTGCTCCCCAGGGTGGGGATGAGGACAGGCACTTGCCCCCACCTCTCCATGCATGGGCAGCAGTCAGGAGAGTGGCTTTTTCTGCAGATGTTAGTGAGCCTCACCCCCAGGGCCGCAGTCCTGCCCCTTTCATTGCCAACACCAGTGTTTGTCTCCAGCACCTCCTCACTCTTTTGCTCTGCTGCCACCTTCTCCTGCTGTGTCCCTCTTGCTGGGTGGCAGCTGTGATCCCATCAGGGTCCAAAATTAAAGCCCATGCTCCCTGTGCCCTCTGCAGCACCCCAAGGATGGGGGCAACTGGTCCATCCAAGTAGGGATGTACATGGGAGGGAGCACAAAGCTCAGACCTGGAGGACACAGAGACCCATTCTAGTGGGATCCTCCATCTCCAGGATGTCACTGAGACCCATCTATTCCCCCACACTGAGCTGCCCAGATGCCTGAGAGGCACAATTGCTTCCAGCCCTCCTGCTTGGAGATATGTTGGCGCTGGCCCCAGTGAATCCTGTTGGTTTGTGATGTCTCTGGGTCCTTGTCACCACCCTGCCTCCCTGGGGGATGGCCAGGCCAGGCTGGATTACGACTCTTAATATTCCTCATAAATCAGCCCTTTCAGACCTGTCATCTCATTTATTGCTCTCCCCCAAGCTCACACCCATGAGTTTGTCAGGATGCATCTGTCTCTTCCACCTGCTGATCCAGCTGATGGGCAGCTGCAGCCCAGCAGTCCCTGGGGTCACTGCTGCCATCCCCAGACTTTGTAATGTCATCTGTGTCACCACCCCAAACTGAGGAGAGGGGTTGAGCAGGATCTTGAGGTCCTCATCCCCTTTCTGAGTCAAAATCTCCCCTGTGGTCATCCCACAAGTGTGGGGCAGGACACAGGACACCTGGACTCGCTGTGGGACTTCAGGCAAGTCCTGCCACCCCCCCTCTCTTTGTACCTAAAAGCGAGGATATTATTACTTGGCTGTCATCACATTAGGATGTTGGGAAGCTTAATTAAATGCCTGCAAAGCGATTTTGAGAGCTGTGGATGAAAGGGGCTATATATAAAGTGCAAAGAATTATTATTAGCAGTGCGGTCCAGGTCCTGCTCCTGCTGCCATCAGCCTGGCCCCACTCCCTGCATCCCAGCACCGGGATTATTTCTGTGTGTGTGTGGAGTTGTGGTTTTATAATTATACATGTAAAATAGCTATAAATACCCTGCAATAACACGGGTGTGTGTGCCTAGCACAGGAATAGGAGTCGGTAGCTGACATAAGGAAACCGTGGTGTGACCTCATTCTGACTCATGTAAATATACCTCATGTGAGGGGGCAGCTGGGGGGCTTGGGGCTGCTGGGGGCTGCAGGGACAGTGGCCTCCTTGGCATGGAGAGATTTGGGGAGAGATCTGAAGCTCTTTGCTGATTCCAGTGAGGCTCCTGCAGGGCCAGGATCCTTCCTCTCCCATGTGTCCTGGGACTGATGGGGGAGCTTTTGAGTCTTGGATGTTAAAATCTTAAAGAATAAAAATATGAATTATGGAATTTGGTTCCTGGAGGGGCTTCTCTGGGTGAACTTGCTGTTGTTGGGTTTGCAGCATCTGTTCCTCCAGGCGCTGCTCCTGGGGGTCTCTCTAGCTGCCCGTTTTATGAGCTGCAAAGGAGAAAATGGGTTTGTGATGGCTCCTGAAAGCTATTTCTAGGATGCAGCGCTGGGGTCATGCTGGAGGCACTGGTTTGCATAGGGCCATGCTCTGGTTTGCATAGGGCAAAGCCACAGATCCTAGGGAAGCTGCCACAGAGCCTGGGGCAAGTGACTGGCACCTCGCTGTGGTCTCCAGGGAGTCCCCAGCACTGGGCAGACACCCCAGGGGGACATTTCTCAGCCCCATGGGGACCCAGGAGAGTACAGAGAGCTCACAGCAGGATCCCAGTGTCTGGGAATGACTGTTTCCCGAGCAGGGTGAGGGGGCAGGGGAAGGCAAAGGGAAGGAGTGATGCAAATACCAGCTCAGCTGAAGGAAGATGACTTCATCTCCTTTTCCTCTCCTGGTGCTATTTATAGTCACTTTAATTTACTCCCCTTTGCTTTATTATCTCTCCAACAAGCCGTTAGCCCTCAGACAGCAGGATGCCTTTACTCACCATGCAGCCAAAAGTTCTGAAAAAAAACCTCAACCCACCACCAAAAAATCCCGAAAGCAGGGGCAGGAGGCAGAGTGCTTGGGCAGGAGCATCGCTGTCCTGTGACGTAGCTTTCTGGAAAAAACCAGAGGACTTTTGGCTCCTTTTGGAGAAAGGAGTGACAACTGGGCAAGGAAGATGTCCCCTACCTCCTTCAGAGCAGTGGCTGGAGGGGTCAAACCCGTGCTGCCAGGTCCTCACCCTAGGACAAGGGCCACTGTTTTGCTGGACTCTGGCCACCCTCTGCTTCCCCCCAGGAGCCCCAGCCCTGCCCTGCTTCACGTGGGGCAGTGGTATCATGCCAGGATATGGGGACCAGCACCACCCAAGTGCCTTGAAAACATCTTCCCCTTGGCAGCCCTGAGCCATGGGGAAACTGAGGAACAGCCTCCCCATGGAATCGCCCTTCCAGTGGCTTCAGAATCCAGTCCCTGGGAAGGTTGGCGCCCAGGTGCCCAGCCCCAGCTCTGTGGCACGCCATCCCCAGGGCTCAGCAGGGGTACAGGGGTGGCAGTGGTGGGTGACAATCCCATGAACATCCTGTGATGTGACACTCTGGGCACTTCCCAGCCCAAGCCCCAGCAGGCACCTCTGGGACAGCATCCATGCTGAGCAGGACTGCCGTGTTAAGCCAAATTAGAAGGATCTGGCTTTGAAGTTTTTAATTAACTTTCTCCCTGTTTGCTTTCTTCTGGATCCAAGGGAAAAGCCCAGCCTCCCCGCTCTCCCCAGCTGATGTGGCACGGGGAGGTTGCAGACTTAGATGTGCGGGGGGTCAGGAGGGAGCAGGAGGCATTGCATGTAATCCAGCACGGAGGGTGCAGCTGGGGGCTGTGTCCAGGTGCTGCCCTGCCTCCCCAGGAGCACCCCTGCACAACCATGAGCATCCTCCCACCTGGCTTGTCACATAGACCACAGAGAACTTCAAATTTTCATTACCCCTTGGTGTTTCATCCCCTCAGATCTGCTGGTGTGGGTTAAAAATAGCTGTGAGAAAACCCAACCAAAACCCTGGGTGGAGAGAAACATGAAGAAGCCATGGCTGAAGCACATGGTCCCCTGTGCCATGGCTGAAGCACATGGTCCCCTGTGTCAAAACACCTCGTTCTGCCTCTCTGAATCTGCAAATAATACAGAGAAAACAAATTAACGCTGGGGAAGGGGAGGAAAAAGAGCCAGAGCCGAGCTAGCAACATGAGGTAGAGAAAGTGGCTAAAAATAACAGATCCCTGAAGGCATGGGGAGGAACATGACGGGGATCCACACTCCTGCCATCCCAAAAGGCAGCCTTGTGCCTTCCCAGCTGCTCCTCATAACGCAGCCCTGCCCGGTGAATCCAGAGAGGGAAAAGCCTCCGGGAAGGGCGGCAGGGGGAGGTGAGAGGTGCAGAGCTGTGCCGTGGAGCCAGGAGCGATGCTCCCACCTTCAGCAGAGCACGGGGGTCCCCCAAGCACCCAGGGTGCCCAGCTGGGAGGGAGCTGCAGCCTGACCCAGTTGCAGGCAGCCGGCGGGCAGTGGGATGCTGCTGGGAGACCCCAGGGGTGCTGCCTCCGGGCTAATTTTAGCCTGTGTTCAATTAATCATGGAGTGGGAGGGGATTGCAGCAAGCCCAGCCTTTGCCAGTGCCTCCCCTTTCCACCCCTGTGTGCTGCTGCAGGGATTGGAGGAGCAGGGGCCAGGTACTCCCTGATCCTGTGGGTTTGGGCTGAGGAACTGAGAGACCCTGTGCCACAGTCCTCTCCTCCAGTCAGCTTTAAGAGGCTGGAGCAGCCCTGGGAAGGATGTTATCTCCTCATGCCTCAGTTTCCCCCCTGTGGCTGGCATTGGTGACCTTTGCTGTGGAATTTCTCGGGTTGCCTGTACAGCTCTGAGCAGGCATTTTCCTGGCATGTCAGAGCTCTGGAATGCCTCCCTGAGATGGGGAGCAGTGACCCCCAGCAAAGGATGTCTCAGCCATCCCAGACCTCTGGTGCATGCCCTAAAGGCAACCCCTTTCCTGGGACTCACCAGCTCTGGTGTGTAAAACTGAGGCAAGAACAGGAGACAGGCAGCTTTCCCAGCACAAAGGAGAGAGCCTGGCAATGCTTTTGGGGCATGAGAGCCCTGTGATCCTGCTCTCCCCCCAGCCCAGCTCCACTGGTCCCCATGTCAAAAGCACAGCATGGTGCAGCCCTCCCCCATGACAGAGGGAATGGCTCCTGACGGAAACAGGGCTCGGCTGAGATTGAAACCCTTTTCCTGCCTGCACTGCATGGCCAGAGCTGATAAGCCCTGGATAACCCCCAGCATTGTGTGTTCTGCCGGCCCATGACCCGCCAGCGTGAGAGGAAACGCTGCTGCTCGGCCAGCCAGGATCCAGGGGGAGACTGTGTGCCGGTGGTGGGGTGCTGGAGTGCCCTGCTGTCTGGCCAGCCTGCTCTCCCTTTGGCCAGCGTATGAAGGTTTGGGATGGCTCTGTCAGATTGGTGCCAGCCCAGGTTGCTGTGTGAGAGAGCTGACTGGCTCTCAGATGTATGGTCATGAAAAAAGCTGCCAGAATGAAAAACCTGGGGGTTCAGGGAGATTGTCTGGCACGGGCAGGGTTTGGCCCTTAGGATTTGCAATTCATCCTCTTGGGATGGAGCTTTGAACCTGGGACACCTCTGCCTGTCCCAGAGGGCAGCTCCCAGAGGCCAGGCTGGCTGAGCAGAACCTCGCCAACCCAGAGGGAGCCAGCAGCTTTGCTGTCCCACAGTGGTGAGGGCTGGCTCGCTCCCTGTGCCGGCTGCTGGCCAAGCCAGACTGCGGGAATGTGTGTGCCAGCGCGCGTGTCCTCCCGGCTCCTGCCCTCAGACGCTGTCTGCGCTGGCGTCACCCTTTCTGCCGCAGCAGCTCTGCCCAAACACCACGGGCAGCTTCACAAAAGAAGATGAGGAGGGTGACAAAGCGCCGGCCACGCCACCAGCCACAGCCAATTGTCCAGCTTGGCACCAAAGCCAGGAGCATCTTCGACTGTGCAGTGGCATTTCCATCCCCTGCTTCCTGCCTGGCAGCAGGTCCCCCTGCTGCCCTTTTGGCCAGGAGATGCCAGAAAAGGGCAATGCTTCCCATGGGGAATTTCATGCTAGAGTAGGGAAGCCGATCCCACTGTGATCCCACCAGCACCCCTGGACCCTGCCTCCCTCGAGAGCAGGCTCTGTTCCAAAGGGGTGGGAGGAGGCAGGCTACCCAGCACAGACACACGAGCAGCTCTGGGGAAAGGCAGGATTTGTGCTTCCAGGAGGGAAAATGAGTCACAGGGGGATGACAGGGCTGTGCCAGCAGCGAGCGCGGGACTGGGGTAAGTGGTGGCTGTCGGCTGCCATCCGGGAGGTCAGGCAGAAATGCTCTTACAGGCCTTGCCTGGCTTTAAAATCTATTAACGTCATTTTGCTGTTGGAGCCGAGAGCCGTACAGGCAGCACAAACATTCGGGCACGGCTCAGATCAGAGCAGGATTTCAATTACAGTAATCAAAGGTGACACAGATAAGAAACCCTTGGTCTATGGAGCCACGACAGCTGTCCTCTGGCTCCAACCAGCACCCATCCAGAGCAGCTCCATCAAAATCACTGAAGTGGTACTAGGGTAAAATTGGATTGGAATCCATTTTCATCTGCCATGGTGGAAAATGCTTTCCCTGCACTCCTTGGGGAGGAAAACCACCTTCTCAGGGACAGCAAGGGAGGAAGGTGTCAGGCATGGAGGAGGGGACAACGTCCCCGGGAACAGCACTGACGGCTGCTTTTGGATGATGGAGGTAGCAGAAAGAACAGCTGGGATGCTGGAGCATCAAGGCTCTGCCTCCTGCCTTCCCCTCTCCATTTCAGCCTGGCCCCACAGTAACTGTCATGGGTGAGGCAGGGATGTGCTCAACTCAGTGTCAGGCTCCCTGGAGGGATGGGCATCCCTCTGAGCCCTGTCCATGGCCAGAGCATCCCAGAATGTGCTGCAGGATGGACCCCCAGCCAAAGAAAATCTGGGGAGAAGGTTGGGAGGTTGGAGGAGAAAAGTCCAAGAGGCAGGAGCTGGCACTCTTCTCACATCCTCATAAATGGCAAGGTGATGCACAGGGAAAGCTGCCTCCTGCTCCTGCCTCTGCCATCACTTGCATGTGGCCAATCATCCCCATTGCTTTTTGTGACTTTTTGCAAATCCTGTGAATGGGCATCCCTACCTCTGACTCCCTCACCCCTTTGGGCTCCCACTCCAAGGAGTCACTGGTGCCCACTGCCACGGCCTAATGGGACCCTGTTTGCAGCCAAGCCATGGGGGCATCCCTGGGTCCATGCACACAAGGGGCCTTTCTGCCCCTGCCCCAGCACGGCAGGATCCGGCCAAAAACACAGCACCTCTTTCTGTGCCCCCTGGCCGCGCTCCATCCTGGCCAGGTGTCAACGGCCCGGCCGCAGCGTGTCCCCCCCCACGGCGCTCCGCCGGGAGCAGGAGCCCTCTCCCAAACACTGGAGGTTTGTTCGGGGTGGCGGGGCTGAATGGTGGGTCTGTGTGGCCGGGAATGCCGGGGCGGGGAGGGAATTTGAGCCGCTTGTTTCATCTGTTTACCTGGAAGTGGAGATGGTGGCCAGGCCCAGCTGCCGCAGCGGCGGCACTTTCATGCCAGCGCTAACGGGATGGGGAGTGCCGTGCTACCCCCGACACCGTGCAGCATGACAGCCATGGGGACACAGCAGGGACTTGGCAGGGCTCCCCTCCCTCCATGTGCCTGCACAGAGCTGAACCCTCCTGCTCGCTGCAGTGGAGAGCCGGAGCCTGGGGAGGGGTGTGGGGATAACCCCGAGCCATCACAGGGGTGGGCGATACTGCAGGTCATCCTTTGTCCTGCAGCATCACTATGTCCCAGGGCTCTACAGAGTCCCCCTGCATGTGTCCCCATGCCAGCTGGGTCCCCATTCTGGCTGTGTTCCTCATACTGTTGGCCATCTCCATCCTGGCTGCACCAGGATAGCTCTCGGTACCAGCTGTAGTGTCCCACACTGGCTGTGGACACCTGTACCAGCTCTATCCCTGTGTGGGTTGTGCATCCCTGCACCAGCAGTGTCCCCATGGGAGCCACTTAGCAGCTCTGGGAGAGAGGGCCACCCATGCAAGCGCCAGGATTTTGTCCTTGCATGAGGCAGGACTGACAGCCACACACAAGCTGCTGGGGAGAGAAAGGGGATGATAGCATCTTCCAGTCAGAGCCTGGATGCACGGGGATTAATGCAGCTGGCTCGCCTTCCCCAGGATTCAGGTTGCCTTATCTGTGTCTATCTGTTCTTACCCAGGCACTGCTAGAGCTGCTCCGATGTGCACAGCTAATCCCACAGGCTGGCAGATAGGGCAGGGACTGCTGCTTCCACCCACACCCTGCCCATGCCTGCAGGGCCAGGGGCACAGAGCCGGGCTGTGACCTGTCCTGGCACAGGCCAGATGATGCTGGGGATAACCAGAGGCACAGGGCAGAGGTGCAGGAGTTTGGTGGTCTCAGTGTGGCAGTTGTATGTGCAGGGTTGTGAGGCAGGCTTTGCCTCTGATCCTGATTTTGAGGCCGCATCACCTTCCGGTTCTCCCAGCAAAGCTGTGTCTGCTCAGTTCTTCTCTGTTCATCTTTCAACTCAAAATTAAGTTACTGCCCCATGGGACTGTCTCTGGGAACTTGTGGCTGTTCTTTGGTTAAGTAGATTTCTCTGTCTTTTGGATACTTCTGGCATTTGGGGAGGGTTGAAGGTGGTGAAGGGGCTGGGGTACCCACCGAGGCTGGCACCTCACTGAGCAGCCTGGCACTGTGTCATGCTCAGGAGACAGGGAGCAAGGGCTAGATCATTTCACCTCACACCACACAGATGTGGCTGCAGCATTCCTGGTTCTTCCCAAGTATCTGGAGGACCTACAGGCCCTGACTGCCAACCCTGGTGCCATCAGGAGTGTGTCTTCCCTCTGGCTCCTGGCACTTCTTTCTCCATTCTGTGTTGGCTCCTCATACCCTGGGGCAGGAGGAACATCTGAGGCTGTGCTTTGGCACCATCCCAAATTTCTGACCTGGCGCACACAGTGCCATGGTAACACTTTATTTTTTCAGCTGCTTCCCTATTTTCTTTGCAATTGGGCTCTCTCACTGGGTGATGGTGACCACAGAGGCTATTTGGGCAGGGTTCAGCATGCTGCTGAGCAAGCAGCTTGTAGTGTGGTGCCTCATGTTGGCCTGTCCTGCCATGTGCCCCACACCTCGCACAGCTCTGACCCTCCCTGGCCACAGCATAGAGGGAAAAACATCACCTGGGCTTGGGGGTGACTGCTCAGCTCTGCACACCCCAAAGTTGCCCTGGGACCTCAAAGCTACCCATTTCCCACGGGCTGTACAGCTCCATGTACCATAGACATGGACTCTGCAGACTAATGTCCCCAAGGTCACCAATGCCACCAGAGTTCTGCATCTGTGGCAAAATGGCACTGAGCATGGTGAAGTGGGTGCCCAGCATGGCTGGCACTGCTCTTGCTTCCACGACAGTCCTTCCTGTGTTCCCAGCCTGTGGCTCCTCCAGAGCATCTTTCCTGTAACCTCCTGACCCTGCTACAGTGGGGTTTAAAGCTATAAGGAAGGTGGCCTGGAGAAGGCTTCATAAAATGCCAGTGGGGAACCACGGCAAAGGAAACTATGCCAGGGGGAGAACGGGGTCAGGAGAGCACAAGCCCCCAGGACCCTTTGTGAACAGGGATTGGAGGACAGTGACAGGAGTTTGGTAATGAAAAAAGCACAAGCAAGAGCTGGCCCTGACCAAATACCCTCCCTGGGCAGTTTCAAGAGCAGTCACAACCACTGAGTGGCTGCACATGTCTGAAGGAAGCTCTGCTCTGCAGCTTCTGACAGCTGCTTCTGCAAGAGCCTTAAATTGAACATTAGGGGTGCTTCAGAAGGAGAAGCCTGAGTGTTTTGGGGACCAGAACAATTCAAGAAATCCTAGACAAATTCACAAGCCATCAGTCTTGACAGGAATCTGGTTTTTTTCAGCAAGAAAGACAAAAGCCTTTGTCCAAGTTGTTCCCACCTAGCTTTTAGTGGGATTAGAACTGCAGTGTCCTGTGCTGGCAGGCATCCCCCAGGCCAAGCACAAGCAGCCCCTGAAATCCCTTTGTGCAGGCCTCGGAGTCCATCTCAGCATCCTGGCGCTTGCTGCTGCCATCACTTCCAATTTAGACCTGCTCATGGCAGAGACCAATATAGAAGCACTCTGCAGGATGGCACTTTCCCTCCCCAGGGAGCCAGTGCTGGCACTTTGCTCTTGCTGCTCACCAGCTCCAAGGAAGGCTGAGGAGCTTGAATTACATTTTTCCAAGAAAGGTGGATTTGGTTTGCAGAAATGTAAGGACTGGGGAACAGTTGTTCTGCTCTGTTGAGTCTTTCTGCCATCTGGAACAGCTTTTGGGTTTCTTCTGGATACCTCTTCCATGAGATGGCAGGACAGGGAGAGGGGCAATGGCATCACATCCTTCCCCAGGACCCCGAGGGAGAGGAAGGATGAGGAGATGGAGTCAGGGGACACATGGGTCTGTCCCTGTGTTCCCTCTTCACAGGGGTGGGTGAAAGTCATCCCAGGCAAATGGAGAGCTGATTTAGGGAAGGGCTTGGAACAGACCTCACTGTGGAAGGTTGTGGAAGCCCCCAGTCAGGCTATCCATGGCATGTGCCCACTCTGCCCATCCCCTTGGCAGGGTGGTGGCCGTGAGATCCTGCAGCCACTGCTTCTCATTCTGCATTTTCCAGACCAGGGGCAGACAAAGCCTCATTGTCTCCATCTTCTCTCTTTTCCTCCTGGGGAAAAACATAAAAGCAAAGTCACCACATCAGGGCTAGATTACTCAGGGACTGAAGAGGGAAGAGCACGTCCAGGGCAGTGGGCACTGCTCACCCCAGCCCCCTGGGTGAGGTTTCTAATGCCTAGTAAGGGGTTGGTGCTCCTGCAGCTTTATCCTCAGTAAAGCCATAAAAAATGTCTCCCATTCCTCCAGTTGCCTGTTCCTACAGAAACTGGGGCAGAACTGGGTCTCTTGGGCATGGTCCTCCCCACAGTTGGAAAACACCCCACAGAGCTCTTCCAGGGGCTGGACACCAGCTCCCATCATCCCTGCATGGCTCTGAGCCACCACTCATGTCCATGCCACATATTGGTGTCCTCTGGTCCCTCCCAACTGCTCTGTGCCAAACACTTCCTGTGTGGTGGATTTGATTTGGTGTCTCCAAGGCTGACGCTCAGCTCAGGACCACGCTGCCACTGCCCAGGCAGCCTGTGCTGCCCTCAACATCCAGTGCTTGAAACCACAACCTCATGGTGAGCATCCTCCCTGGAGAGGCTGCTCTCTGCAATTAATCCAGGCATGGTTTATGCTAACGACTCTCCCCACTTTAAATTATAAATGGCCCTTGGCATGTGTGCACACAAACACATGTGTGTGTGCAGAGATCCTTTAAGGCCATCATTAGCTGTAATTAGCAGGATCTGTCACTCATCTTTGGCAGTTAACGATGAGCCCTGAGTCAGAGGAATCCAGCGGCAGATAAAATAAACACGATTTCAAACAGTTTGGAAATAACAAGCCCTCATTAATCAGACAAGCCCCAAAGGGAAGTGCTTGGAAAAGTGGCAGCTTCTTTGCCGTTGCTGAGAGTGGGGTTGGGTTGGCTCTAGGACAGCCCCTGTGCTCCCCAAACCCCCCTCCAGTGTGATTTAGAGGCAGGATATTCTCTCTTGGCTGACTTCATTGAGGACTGAGGTGTCAGAGCAAGTCAGCTTGAGCAAAAACCTGAAAACTGGCAAAACCTACCCAAAAGGGCTCCTGCATGGCCCCTCTGTGGGTGAAGGCAGCTGAGGCACGGCCTGGCCCCGAGGTGCAGGTGGGGGAGATGCTGGTGCAGGGCTCAACTCTGGGCAGAGATGAAGCAGCTCTGGGGCAGCACATCCCACAGCCATCACTCACCCCAAGAGCTTAAAGGCTGTGTGGAGGGAGCATCCCCAGGATCCAGCAGCACTGAGGAGAGAGGATTTGGGGAAGGGGCTGGTACAAGGGATGTTTCCTAGGGAACAGGGGGACAAGGGGAGACTTCTAGCTGTCACAGCTGCAGCTAAATAACAGCAAATAGGAGGGGAATGGGACACATGAGGCTGGTTTATATTACAAAGGAGCAGTCCATCATGGGGTATTTAAAATAATCCGCTTAGATGCACAGTAGCAGATTTGGAGCGCTAAGGGAATTGAAGGCGCTGTGGCTTTGCAAGACTGGATCAGATCTAGTTAAGATGCCACTTAGGACAGTACATCCCGATCCTGCCTCACCGCCCCAGGGGACAGGCACACAGCATCTGCAGCCCCTGCAAGGCCTGTCCCACTCTGCCAGGGACACACCCAAGGTGACACTGGCCACATCAGGACGGGTGACAATGTCCTGTGGCAGCTCCCTGGGACTGGCAGCAGGTTTGGGCAGGACATGGTCTGGACTAGGCACAGGACAGGGGATTCCCATGAGGGGCCAAGCCTTGGGAGTGGTGGAGGAGGTATAACTGGTGCTTGGGGTCCAGGGGCACCTTCATGCTGAATCCAGGTGCCTGGTAGAGACCTGAACTCACACTGCCAGGGGTGGGAACATCCTCTAAGGGTATCCATGTGGCATTTGCTGCTCAGCTGGGGCTGGGGACAGGGACCTGGTGTGGTAGGCTGGGACCAGGTGCTTCAGGGGAAGAGCTGGAGCTGGGACTGCTCTGCCTCTGCACGGCCTTGCAAACCCCCAGCATGGCCAGTGGCTACAGAGGAGGGTGGTTCCTATTGCCACAAGCTAGGGGGTCCTCTGTTGGGGTCTGGGCTCAGTTTGGGGTCTGTGTGGGCAGGAACATGGGCTGTCTGAGCATCCCTGGCATCCTCGCTCTGCTCCTCTGAGCCAGGCTGAAAGCTCAGCCCCAGGGAAGCCAATTTATCCTGAGAGAGGGATTTCATCCCAGAGACTTCATTACAGGCAGATATTCCCCCAGAAGAATACCCTTCCAAGGGCAGATGATTTCCACCTTGGCCAGGCTCAAGGGGTTCAGCCTGCAGTGGCCCTGCAGAGCCAGAGCAGCAGCAGCCAGAAGTGACCCTGTCACCGGGCTGCTCCTCACACTGCCCATCCCTCTGCTCCCAGCGAGGGCAGGGCCCAGGAACATGCCCACAAAATCTGGGGCTGCATGTCAGACCAGGCCACACGGCTGCCTGCACCCCTTCTTGTCCTCACCCCGTGCCCTCTGTCCCCCTCCGACCCCACTACAGGGCTGTGCTCAACACGAGGGCTCACTCTGGCAGGTTTAAACACTGTCCCCAGCTCCCCTAAGCATTAATCCAAGGGAGGATTAAGGTTACCAAGCTCCTGGAGCCACCCAGCTCTCACATCTCCCACAGTGGACCCCTCTGTCCTGGCCCCAGAGAGGGCACAGGGCTCTGCTGTCTCCCTGGGACTTGGTGCTGTCCCCCCTGAGCCCTCCAGGCTCTCGTCCATCAGCAGGCACCTCACTGGGGTTGTGTAGCACCTGCTCACCTCTGCAAATTGGGGACCAGAGATCATCTCTGGGGCTTTGGGGGCTTCCAAGCCTCTGTGACCAACTTCCCCCTGCTCCCTGCAAGGCCTGGGGTGGGTTTTGGAATGGGCATGAGCTTCTCCCCCCTCTTGTCCCCTGTCCCCCAGGTGCTGTGCTCTGGGTCAGCTCTGGGTTCGTGACAACTAGTTTAAATGCATGGAAAATACCTTAATCCTGGTAAGACCCTGATCCCTGCCTGCTCATGCTTCCCATGAAAGCCCCCCACTTCAGCCATAATCCCCTGGAAGAGGTCATCTGTGCACCCTCCATTTATGGGAGCAAGGGACTCTCTCCAGGGCACCCACAAACTCCTGGGGTTGGCACGCAGGGTCCTGGCCAGTACTGCCCAGGGAGTCCTGTCACCTGCAGGGAACAGCAGGGATACAGATGCTTCTGCCACATGGCCAGTGGCTCCTGCCACCCTCTTGTGCCCCCTTAGGGCCACCAGCTCCAGAAGTTTTCAGAGAGAACCAAGTAAGTGTAAATTATTTTTACATGGTTATGATCATTTTTCATTTCTGTTTTGAGTTGCTGTATACTCCACAATGACCCGAACTCCCAGCCTCCCAGTTCCTATCCCCTTACAATTCCTGCCCCATTCCATCCAGAGGGCTCCCCAGGGCATGGGATTGGAGGAACCCCTGGTTTATGGGGAGAAAGAGGGCTCTGCTTCTGCTTCCAGTCCCATTTCCCCAGCATCAGGAGCTTCTGCTGCCTTTACCTGCCCTGACCTGTGGCCCCACGAGCCGTAATCCCCCTCCTGCTGCACCCGCAGGATCAGAGGCTGCCAGTGTCCAACCCATCCCAGAGAAAGGAGGGCACTGGGGGTTGGTAATAAATCCTAATGATATCCTGGGGAGAAGGGTGGAACAACAGGTTCTCACCACTCCCTTGCGTGGCAATAGGAAAAGCCTGTGTTTGCAGAATTGCCTGTTGTATTTATCAGAAGCAAGGACAATGCTGGGATAGAGGCTGAGCTGAGCTTTTAACCAGCCAGATTACATTTAGCAGGAGCATTTACCTCTGCCTCTAATCCGCCTGCCACAAAGACTTGCTAACTCCTTCCCGGATTTAACTGGAAGGCTTCAAATCTTCCTGCAGAGGAGAGAGTTAAGCCCGAGCGGGTGCTGGAGGGCTGCGAGGGTCAGGGTCACAGCTCCTCCTTCTCAGGCACATCAGGTTTGGGCCGGACATTTAAGTTCCAGGCTCAGTTTTTTTTCTGGCAACAGGCCCTGCAGTCAGGACAGGCAGGGGATGGGAAGGTGCCAGGAGCCCTTCAGTCCTTGGGAGCACTAAATCAGAGCCTATGCAGAGAAAAGATTTGGACATTCTTGAGCAAAAATCACTGCTGCTTAAACACAGAGCAGAGGAAAAAGCTCTGGGGGAGTCACCTGGTTGGAACAGTCCCTTGTTTTTAGCTGGATTTCTTGTAAGTACAGAAAATATCTGTAGCCAGTGCTGGGTGTCTGGGGAAGGTTGGGATGGCTGCTGTAGGATATGATCATGCTCCCAACACCAAGTGTCACCTGACACATGGCCAGTGTCCCCTGACTCCCCCATCCCACCCTGGAGCAGCCACATTCTCCACTGCCTGCACAGGGCCAGGCCCATCGACCCTCAGAGCCCAGGACACCTATGGCACCAGCCCTCATGCCACAGAGATCTGTGCCAAGCAGAATCCCTCCCTTGATGGGCATTCCCTCACAGGATGCTTTGCATCCATGCCAGGACAGGGCGAGACAAACCCCCTGGTCCTTGGCCCTGCAGCACATCCCTACGGCAGCCCCAGCACAGTGACCCCAACACTGCCGGGACCATGGTGCCTCAAAAGGGGATTTTGGTGCAAGGCTTTGGGGCAAGGGGACAGGGATGTGGCACATGCTGATGTCACTGAGCTGGCTGGCACTGGGCAGCACACAACTCTGTAGGGGACACACCAGCAAAGATGGTCTGAGTGGGAGAACAGCCAGGAGAAGGGCTGGAGCTCTGTGCCTGGCTCCACACAGCCTGGGCTGCCCACCCTCGGCCTCACCCCACACCCTGGCACTAAGCCTCGCATGCCAGGGTCACAGCCTGAGCTGGGAAAGACGCATGAGCTGAGACAGCAGAGCCAGAGATGAAATCTCCCCTGGCTTCTGGGAAGCCAGCAGTGTCGGAAATTTCCCTCCCAGCACTGCTGCGTGGGAGGGGACGGAGGGTCCCCTCGGCCAGGCCTTGCATGGTGTCCCGCCATCCGGCAGCACCTCTCGGGCCGCAGGCACACAGGACCAGGATGACACGATGGCAGCCATCCCGCTGCCACCGCCCCGCCAGCGGCTCCCTCACAAAGGCCGGAAGCCGGGCGCAGCCGGGGGGTTTCCCGTCTCGGCCGTGGCCCCAGGTGCCCCAGGGATGAGCTGGCTGCCAGCCAGCGGCACCCAGCCCGGCCTGAGTCCCTTGCGGTGCCGCTTATAGGGGGCCTCTGCACAGTCAGGAACTCCCTGCGTTCGTCCAGCTGCCCCAGTGCTGCAGCAGTGGAATCATACAGGGGGTTCCATCCACAACATCACCCCCTCCTTACACAGAAAGCACCGGCAAGACAAAATCCAGCTCGTGTGTTCCCAGAGGAGGCTCTGGGGTCTGCGGGGCTGAGGGTGCCGTGCCGGGGCAGGGCTGCAGAGCCCCCCCGCTCCCCTCCTCCAGCCTGCCGGGCAAGGGGCCAGCTTGGCTTCCGCAGCCCTTTCTGCAGGCTGGGCTGGTATGTTCACCACAAGCTACGGACGGACGGCCTGGCTGCCGCTTACAGTAAATGCGAGCGAGCTGTTTTGGGCAGTCCCGCAGGCAGCGAACCGGCCGTATCCTCCTGGCACCGGCGTCTGCCGCAGGCGTCTCCCGTTCCCAGCGCTCCCCTTGGCTTTCCCAGCACTGCCCCGCCGGTGTCACACCCCGGCACCAGCACACAGCCACTGCCCCGGGGCTCCCCCACCTTCCTGGTAACAGTCTGGGGGAGGGGAGAAGCATCGCCATCACCCCCCTGCTTTGGCTCCAGGTGCACAGGAAAGCTGGTGAAGAAGGATTTTGGGGCACACAGTGATGCCAGCACAGTCCTACAAACTGCTGCCCAACCACCCTTTCTGCTGCTTTCTCCCATCAATGCCCTCTGGCCATCAGTTCCAATCTCCAGCAGAGGGGCTGGGGGATTTTTCTGCTTGCTTGGGACAGTGTGAAGCCTTTGTCCCTGTGGCGGCCAGCAGATGAACCTGAAGCACCATTTTCTTTAGGGCTTAAGTGGGATTTATGGAGTGAAGATGCCTGCTCCAGCCGTCTTCACAGATGGGTAACTTCAAGCACTGGGAAAAGGCAAGATTTGGCTTAACCAACAGTTTTCCTGAGCCCTCAGGAGCATATGTTGCATTTCCTTATCCACAAATATTTTCTTCCTACCACCATTTTAAGTGAAAATCACTGAGGGGTGCATGTCACCTGAGACTGTGAGGCTTGGGGCTGCAATAACTTCCACGCTTTGCTTCACATCTGTACCCCAAATCCAGAGGAAGGTGAGGTACACACTAGCAAAATTTCATTCTACTGAATGACCAAGAAGCAGAAAAGAAGCAAGGCACTAAGTCACCCAAGGACAGACCACATCCCAGGGGCTAAGCCCTGCCACCCCTGACCCACCAGCCTGGGGACACTGCCCCAGAGCAGCTTTGCCAGCTCCGTGGTGCCTTCTGCATTTGGCCCAACATTTCCCAGCATGGGAAAGGATGCAGAGCAGACACAGGCAAGGGATTTTCCAGGGTGGAATCTTGCTTCTGGTCTGGTTTTTCAGAAGCAGACTGCGAGCTTGTGAATCGGAGGTATTTGTCAAGTCGGTTCCTGCAGTGGAAATGATCAAATAATTGTTCATACACCCGTCTGGCCCAATGGCTCATGCTCACAGAGCAGAAACTGGCTGTCAGGCTGCAGGACTGTGGTTCCCCCGTGATGCTGTGGCATGTTTGTGAGAGGAAGATGCTGAGGCTGCAGGTGCCTTTCCAAGGCAGAGCTCTGCCACGCTCCAGGCACGCTGCCAGCCCGTCGCTCGGCCGGATCCGTGCCGCCTTTTCTTGGAGAGTCTCAGCGAGGGCTGCACTCACAGCGGGCTTTTCCTGTTCCACTTGCCCAACAGAGTGCTTCCAGCATCTTCTCTACCCCTTGTCCTCTCCTTCCTCTTCTCACCAGTTTGCAGTTCTGACAGCTTGTCCTTGGCTCTCCCTGCTTCCCCTGCTCAAGCAGGCATCCAGAACAAGCTGGCTGCTCTGTGAGTGAGGATGGAGGACATGCATTCAGGCTCTCCCAGCAGCAGCCTCTTCCAGCCCCTGAAGTGACAGTGACCTGAACATTTCTATTCAGACCAACTATTTTTTCAGGCATTTTTAACCTTCTCTTATGTATTTTTCTTTTTCCTTTGGGGTTGAAATTATTCTAGCTTTGTGCAAAAACCAACTCTGAAGTGCTTGGGGAGTGGAAACCTCCCATTATACTTCTGAAAAATAATATTAATCTTCCCTCTCCTTTTATGAAGAATTCTTTCCCCAATGGCTCAGGACTGGAGGTAGGCATTTGATGTGGAAATAGCCCTTGCTGGAAGAGCCCTTTGATGTTTGATTTTCACACGGCCAACTCCTAACCAACCATGGGGGGCACAGGGTGCTGGCAGGGTTGGGCTCCAAAGGGTGCCCAGGAAGGACGCAGAACAAAGGGGAGGTACTGCCAGACCCTTATCCTGACTGCCTTGTTTCCCTGAACAACAGGCAGGTGTTTCCAGGCTTCAAAGACAATAAAACCAGGGGGATTTCCATTCGTGAAAACTGCCCTTGGCCCGATTCAGCTCCAGGACATAAGGCAGGTGCCCAGCCTGAGCCAGAGTGATCCTTTCACCCAGGGCAAGAAAGACCTGGCATCCCCCATCAACCAAAGGGAGCAGACAGGATTGCAAGAAGCAGGGTTTGGCCTCAGCTGCAGAAATGCAATGGCAAAGGGCAGGAGAGGACACACTGATACCATCACCTGCTGGGCACCCCAAAATGCCTGTGCTGAAGCACACCCACTGCAGAGAAATGGGGCCAGGAAGCCATACCATGAGGATGAGGTGCCTGAGCTTGGTGTGTGGGGAACACCACAGACCTGGGCAGCATCTGCAAGCAACAGCATCCCCACCCTTGCACAGGGGGCAGTGAAGTGGATTCCCACTTTGGGACTAAGACATTGTCATGAGGTGTCTCTGGTGGCAGGGAGCTGGGTCACACATTTGCTTCTTTCAGTCTGATACAGATCCCAGCTCCTTATTTAGTGGGTTTAGTATGCACCGACTTTGCCACCTGTAGTGCAGCAGCAAGTTTTGCTCCCCTTCCCCTCCCTCTCCTACTGTTTTCACTCATTTAATTCCTCAAAGCACTTCTAAGAGGCCGTTCATCTGGGAGGTATCACCCAAAACAAAGCTCTATTGTGTACACTTGGTCGAAGCAAGATAAGAGCTTTCCAGCGACAGGGGAGTAAAGGTGCTTCTTCAGGTGCTGGCAGCTCTCACAGAGTGCAGTGTTTGGGACGTGTCAGCCCACCAGCCAGGATTTGCATAGGCACAATATCCCTCTTCACTTTCTGGCTCTCTGGAAACTGTTGTATTAAACCTCAGTTCAGTGTTTTGGCCTGGTAACCAGCATCACATGACTTACTTTGTTTCCCCCCTTTTTCTGCTCAGAGACAATATGGATTTTATGCTTTGTCAGCAGAAGGCAGGGCAGAGCTCACCCTTCAGAGCGTCCTGCTCCTGGGAGCTCTGGCAGCTGACGGCTGTGTCTGCTCTGCACAAAGAGCTCATGGCCAGCACATTCATGGCACCAGGAAACAAAAGGTTTTTCCCTGAGTTCTCTACTGACCTATGTGTTGTGAGAGACACTTGGCTGCCTTTTTACCCAAAAGCTTTGTCCTTAGCAAAATCTGAAGATGCAGCAACTTTTGTCTGATCCTTGAGGAACAGATGAACTACTGGACATCTGGAAATCCTGGACACAAGCACCAACTCAGCCTTAAGGCATATGCTAAGCAAGACCAGTGATCCCAGGGACATGGCTGAATTTGTGCCACACAGTCTCTCTGTCCATGGGGTGTAAAGCTCGTGCTTTCCAAAATCTCTGGATTTGTTGCGTGTTTTGAGGACATCTGTGCAGCATAGGCACTGGTGGGCTCAAGATTCCAGCAAATTCCAGGATTTCCAAAGATTGACCTGGTGTGCTGGGAAGCTGAACTTCATGCTGCAGTGGCTGATCTGCCAGCCTGTGCCCACCATGCACTGTGAGAGTGCAGTCAGGACTTAGTGAACGTGGGAGATTTTGAGGTTTGATGGGTAAAGTCTTGTCTAGTGGCTCAAAGTAGTGTGCTGGCTTGCAGGTATAAGGGAGGTGTTTTCCTGCATGTTTCTAGAGGATACCTGGGATTCCAGAGGGCAAGCATGGCAGCAGAGACACAGAGTGAGTTCTCAGTGCCCCGAAGTCTCACCTGTCCTCCAGGGAAATAATACTCTTCTCTTGAGAACCCAGAATTATTCAACCAAATTGTTTGGAAATCTTCAGCAGGGAAAGAACCTTTATGCAAATGACTGACAAAAAAAGGTCTTAATGAACCTGACCTGCCAGTTGCCTTTGCTAAAACCCTCCCTGCCCATCACCTTGGCTGGAAAAGGAAGGCATTGCATTCACATGCCGGATTTTAAATGCTCACCCTACACCGCGCTGTTTGTTTTACTCCTCCACTCAGCATTCAGAGGTTCTTCTTCTTATGCTTATTTACTGTAAAGCAGAGAAAGCCAGGGAAAATGATCTCCAAAGCAAATAGAGCCATGTTTCCATTTGGGAAAACTTAGAGGGAAAGCGTGTGTAGCTAAGCAACAATGCATGATGGTAAATGGGTCATTTTCCAAGGCATGAACTGCATGTGGATAACTGCAAGGAAAACAACCCTGGCCAACACACTGCCGACACTTGAGTTCTTGGCCTAAGTGATTAAGAAGAAATGAGAGGACTTTTCAATATCTTTGAGAGCTCCCTGGTTTGTTATGGGAGTTTTTGTCCTGCTTTCCATCTCCACCCAAAGTCTGGGGTGGGAAGTCTCTGTTCCTGCAGCTGTGCAGAGCTCCAAGTAGGGATGTGCTGCAGTGAGGTTCCCTGGACACAGAGAAATGAAGAGGTCAGTTCCATCAAATCCCAGGGAAAGGGATGGGGGCAAAGGACTTGCATGGCAGGACTGGGGACGCAGCCATGAGAAACTTCCTTCTGTTTTGGGCCAGAGGGAAGGCAGCATTCCCTGGTGCATTAGGACTGAAGGTTGATCTCAGCCTCTGCTGGCATTGCCCAGGGGTGGCTTTGTTCACTTTCCCTCCCTCTGAAACCAGATGATCTCCACTGCAAGGAAAGGAAGGAGATTCTTACATATTGCAGACTTATGAGGGTACTGCTACCAGAATAATGCTGGCAGAGGGATGGTAAAATCAGTGTTTGGGAGGCCAGGAATGGGAGAGTTTGCTGGAAGATAAATAGGTGATGGCACACTGGGTTGGGGGCATAATGTCCACATCACGTAGCTGCTGCATCATGGGGGCCATGCTTCACTCAGCCAAAGGTGAAAGGTTAGGAAACCCTTCAGCTGTGCATCCTAGGGTAGGGAAACAATTGTGTTGGGGGTTTTTTCATAATAATAACAAATCTACAGAGTTCAAGCTTTGCTTTGCGGAAGTAAAAATCCTCTGGGCTTTTCAGAATTGCTCTTACCGGGAATGGTGCCACTTTCAATCCGTGCTGGCAATCCAGCCTGAAGGTCACCAAGTGGAGTGTCAGCAGAGCAGGGCTGAGACCTTGCTTTTCCTAGAGGTGATGCTGATTTCCTCTTCCTGCTGCTTGCATCACTGGCTGGGATCAAAACATACACTGCCATATTTATTAAAAAGAGTTACTGCAGGAAGGTATTGGGATTATTTCTTTCCTCCATGAATAAAGTTCTGCAGTACCTCTTAAAATCAGACCTGAGGAATTTACAGAGTGGTTATTGTACATTCCTCGGGGGAGGGGGGGAAATCTAAGAAAGTAGTTCCAGTGCATTAAAGCAATGAATAGAGGAAGTGAAAAATATTTCAAATTCCTATACAGTGTTACATTTTAAAAGTGTCCTGGCTTAAGACATTAGAATCAGGGAAGGAGCTTTTCTCTCTCTCTTTTATCCCCCCTCTAATTTCTCTGAATTTGTTACAAGTCTCCTTCCATTTTGCTCACCATTTCTAAGCAACAAAATAGAGAGAGGCCTGGAACGATGACAGAGATGCGAAGTGCACAAAGGGACCAGAGTGTGGTCCGATAATTCTGTAATTGGAGCTGCTCGAGGCAAAATTTTTTTCAAGCCAGTGTAAATGGGGATCGCTGAAACCCTTAACAATCGGTCTGTCAGGCTGCTTCTTTAATGGATTGCTCTGTTTAACTCTCTCTGTTTGTCACTGGCAAGATGACAAGAGAAATTAGTGTACTGGAAAATATAAGGTAACTGGCAGTTCCCCAGCCCGGCTCCACAGCCCCGCAGACCCCGGGGTGCTGCAGCGCTGGAGCCCGGCTCACCGGCTGCTCTCCTCCTCTGTGGAAGAGGAGGAGGAGGAGGAGGAGGAGGGGAGCTTAAACCTCCTGCCCTTCCTAGGGGCAGGGAGACCTGCAAAAATACCCCGTGGCTCGGGGACTGACCTAGTGAAGAGCATGTGGAGAGCAGCGGTGCCCCCACGGCTGGCCGCATGCCAGGCCCGGGCTGGGGAGAGCACCGAAATGTCCTCCCAAGCCGCAAACCTTTCATCAGCTGCTTTGTCGCCGGGTTTCACACGGCGCATACTCTTTTTAAAGCGCTGCGGGTTAATGTCAGTTTTCTGGGAGCAGTCACCGTTAGAGAAGATGCTTCCAGCGTGTGTGTGAGTGTGCGTGAGCACATGCGAGTGCGTGCAAGGGTGCTCCGCTTTGGAGATGCTCCGACACCTCCATTGTTTGCAGCCAGACCCTGAAACTTGGCAGCAAAGATGCCCCGAGGCTAGAGATGTACCTTTCACTTTTCCCATGAAATTCCATTCTGGTTTGGCTGAGTTATAAAAAAAAAAAGTTTGAAAATCACCATTTCCCTTCTGCTGCCTGCATTCCTCAGGAAAACTTTGGCAGCCTGTCAAAACAATAACTGAACGTGAACTTTCTAAAGAGCTGGCCCGGTGCTGTCTGCCAAAGCAGCAATTCAGCACAGCTCAGTGCAGCGTGCCCTTTCCCTCACCCTCCCCCCCGTGCCCACCCCCTCGTCCACCCCCGGGCACTCTCCAGGTGCAGATGTGCCCACCCCAGACACCCATGTGCAGAGCACGGGGTTGGCATCCACTGTCCAGCTGCAAAAGCCACACACACCTCCTCCTCTCCCCTTGCAGGAGAGCAGCTCTCTGCTTCCATCCCAGACCGTTACTCCTGAAATTTTTTGGGCAGAAGCCTCTGGAGCAGTGAAGATAGGCCAGTCCAAGCCTTGCTGAGGAATACCTTAGGTCCAGCTGCAACAACCTACACTGCAGACATTTATTTAAAAGATCTTTTTCTTTATTTATTTTTTTTAATGTTATTTCCTATGTTAAAAGAATGTTGTTTACAATGCAAAGCCAAGTGCTTTTAAGTTAGGAAATGCCTAATGTATGATTCCTCACAAGCTCAGCTCTATGTGCATGCCTTGTGTTCCGACCTTTATGGACATGAGCCCCTATTTCAAACTCCTTCTTTACCCAGCAGACAGGGGAGGGAAAAGGGCACAAGCTGCTCTCCCTGCTGTAAATAAGACACTTCCTAACACTGAAGTGTTTCATTTGAATGTTTTTTGCAGACCGCATATTATTCTTTAATACAGGTTTTTAATGCAATGTATAATTTTCAAACCAAAGCACCCGACTTCAGCACACTTGCCAGAGTTTTTCCTCACCACAGAAATGTGGCCGCATCTGGGGTGGAGTGAGGCAACTGTTCTGCAGCCTGTTAGGACATAAAATGACTATAAAGCAGAGAGAGGAAGCACAGTCCTTGTTAAAAACACCCATTACATTTCACATGAAGGTTCTGGAGGATGCAGAGGAGCAAACTGCTGCTGCTTCACCCCTGCAGGGATTAATACTCTTAATCTTGCAGCAAAAGCTTTGTGGTCTCTGTGGCACTTTTGGGGCTCAGACTGTACAACTGAAGGGGAAGATGGTGCTTGCACTGTCCCCATGGTTCAGGAAGGCAGGATGAACCTCTGCCATTCCCAACACCTCTTCTCCTGCCAGCAAGCCTCAGGGTTGGTCTGCAGTGTGCTGAGCCACGCTGAGACCCAGCAGCAGCATCTGAGCCAAAGCAGACAAGCCCTCACGCCTTCCCTCATCTCCTCATCACCAGGAGCTGAGAAACAGAAGAGAGGCAGGAAAAATTTTCCTGAGAGGCAGAAAAAATCCCTTAACTAAACCAAAGTGCCGTAACTGGTTGTTTTGTGCTATTCCTTGCAAGGTGTGGCTGCCCCCATGGGAAGCTGGCACATTCTCCAAAAATCCCAGTGTCTGTGCAGCAAAAGGCCAGTAATTTCATGTAGCATCTACTGATGGCCAGGGAGTTGTCCTTGCTGATGTCAACACAGTTTTGCCTTCTCCAAGCTGCCCTCCAGCAGGCCCTGAGCTCGTGCTAACAGTGCAGCTAATATCTGGATCTTGGGAGTGTCCAGGAGTCTCCTGCCTGCCCCAAAAGTCTCTCATCCTTTTGATGCATTTGGCTGGCAGCATTGTGGATCCAGCCCCCCTCCCTCTTGCAGCCCTCCAACTGTAAAAGCCTGTTGTGGCCTACATTCAGCTGTCGGATATCACATTATCATGGCTCGGCAAAGAGGAAACCAAGCAGTTTGGCACAAATGGCTTTTCTGTGTTCAGTCTGCTCCAGTGCAGGTCTGTTCAGCTCCTCCTGAAGCACATGGAAGCGCTCAAAACTTCAATATTTAATCTTGCCTTGAAATGCAAATTGTCAGATCCAAGGAGAGGAAAGTGAGCAAATGCACAGCCATCGACACGGGATGTGGGGATGCTGGGAAGGCAGCAGGCACTGGGCTCACTTCTTGTCTTTCAGCTGTAGAGTGGGGCACCAGGTCCCCTCCTCCAGCACTCTGACCTCTGCTCAGGCACTGCCAAATCACCATTATTCTGTTTCAGTGTTTGAATGTAGCTTTTCCCATCTTGGGGTGACGTGTTGGGTTTGCATGGCCAGGTTTTGGCAGTGGGAGCACTCCCAGACCTGGAGCATCCCCGAGCCCTCGGCGTGCTCCCGGTTTTGTCTCTGCTCTCCGATGCTCAGACCTGTGGGAGAGGCACAGGCAGAGGGGCTTTAGCACAGAGGGGCTTTAGCAGTGTGTAAGGCAGCAGATGTGCCTCCCTCTCCCCCCTGGGCACACACGTGCACACCATGCTCATCCCTGGCGCAGGGCAGGCAGTGTGGTAGGAAAGGGAGCACCCCCTATGTGTGTTTTGGGAGCCAAGCAATCTTGGGTAAATTATAAGCACAGTTTTGAGAAATAAAAACACATTAATATTCTGTTCTCTCAAGGCATTATCCTAGTGTTTACCATTACACACAATCCTCTGCCTTAAATTGCATCTTTGATTAAAGCAGCAATGAGAGAAACCAGTGCTAATAACAAAATGTATTCTGCTTTAAATCACTAAAGTGAAAACATCAATAAGCTGTAACCATCAGTGCCGCCATGAAAATGAAGGCAACCACCATGGGAAACAGCAAGGATGAAATCCACTTTGCCAGCATAAAAGCCAAGTAATTAGGTCTTATGTGGGTGGAACTTATAATGAGGTGCAGGAAGGGGAAAAATGAATTTCGACCTGAGTCTGCCTCCTTCCCCCTCTCTGCCACAGCTGCTAATCTAAGTTTGGGGGCTGCCATAGGGACCACAGCCCCAGTTTTTAGCTCTGCAGGGCCTGCAAAACAGCATCCACTTCATGTCTGACCCTTGTGGGATGCCCCACACCTTGCCAGTGGGCAGCTGATGGCTTGGGCACAAAGCACGAAGTTAAATTTCACTGGAGGAGCCAGCTGTGCTTCCAAGGAGGGCATTTCCCTTTGAAGAAGCTGGAGCTGATACATGGTATCAGCTCAATAATTAAATTTAAAAATTAGAAAAAGGAATCATATCTGGTTATCGTGGATTAATCAGAGTTTGTGGATGGGTTTATAAAATTAATTTATGTACAGTGAGTGACTTGAATCAAAGCCCTGTGCTCTTCTGCAGCCATCCATCCCTCAAGGAGCTCTGCTCCTGGAGCAGGCTGCTCTAAATTGCTTGCTGTGGAAGCTGTGATACATCAGCAAACTTCAGATCTTCCCTCACACTCTTCCATCGGGTACAGCCTTTCAGTTATTCAATGTCGCAGTCACCCTAAGGTTCAGCCAAGCCAGGAGGGTGTTTTCAGGAGCTAATGCCAGAGCAGGACAAATTATTCGTCACTTGCTCTTCTATGCTTTGAAGTGCAAATAAAGCAGACAACTTCAGTGCTGGGTTTTCCAACCTTCCCTGAGATTTCCACAGCAGATCAAGGTGTTGTCCACCCTTGTGCCTCTGACACTGGTCGGGAGTCTCGGGAAAGGACTTTTCCTTAATTTCTCAGCAGCAGCCTTTCTCTAAGGATGCTCCGCCGCGCCAAAAGCGATGCTGAGTGCCGAGCTGGCTGCACTCCTGCCTCCCGCCGGTGCCTGCGGGCTGTGGCTGCCCATCGCGATGCGGCTGCCAGGCAGGCTGAGCTTCCATTTCGGCCGTGTTTGCCGCTCAGACTTATCCCAAACCTGGTGACAGACAGACACCCAGTTTGGTGCCTTTTCCTGTGGTTTTTGGGTTTGGGTTGTTTTGGGTTTTTTGGGTTTGTTTTTTTGGGTTTTTTTTTTTTTTTTTTTTCCCCGCTGGTTATGTCACTCGAAAGCGCGTCGGGTTTTTCTCGCGGGTCACACTCGCTAGTTACGGTGCCTCGGAGATGGACAGGTTATTACGTACATTACGTGGCTCACACAGCAGGGCCCTGCAGAGGAGGGAGGGGAGCCAGTGTTTGGTCAGTGATTGTGGCCAGTGCAGCGGCTGAGGGCTCAGCCAGGACCGGCTCCCGCCGGGGATGTGGCCAGCGGCTCTACCTGCACAGGGTCCCCTGTGCGCGGGTCTCCCTCATCCCCACACGGCGGCCGGCCCGGGCTGCAGGGTGCCAGGTAGCCCCGGCGCTGCGGCGCACCGGTTCGGGGCGGGGGCAGCCCCACCGGCGGTGTGGGCAGGAGGAGTTTCCCCAGGGCCAGCGCTGGGGCTGGCGGTGTCGGGGAGTTGCGGGACCGGGATGCGGGGCCGGGATGCGGGGCCGGGAATGCGGGGCCGGTCACCCCGCGCCCCCGAACCCCGCTCTCGCCTCAGCACTCGCCTTCCTTTGTCCCGCTTAGTAACCGGCGCTCGCGGCCAATCGCCATCGAGCCGGCCGGCCCCGCCGCGCGCTGATTGGCTGGGCCGCCCGCAGCCCCCTGCCAATCCCGGCGCTCGCTGCTCCTTCAGACAAAGGCAGCAGCTCTGGCAACTGCGCTCCGCTCCCCCCGCCCCCCGCGCGTGCTCCGCGGCAGCGGCCCCTTGGCGGCCGGCCAGCCAGGGGACCTACCACCGCCACTGCGCGCCTCAGTACGGGGGGGTCAGTGCGAAAATGCGTCGAGAAAAGTGGCGAAAGCGAGCCGGATAAAAGCTAGAAAAGGGGGGAAGCAGACTTTTTTTCTATGCTAAGCTTTCTATTTGGGTCTGCCTCGTCGGTGCGAAGGGGCACGTTTCCCCTTTATGTGTTTTTTTTTTAATCCACCCCTCTCTCTGCCTCGTGGAAGCGCCCGCACACACACACCCCCGTTCACCTCCAAGGGGTTAAAGAGCCGGCGCGAAGCCCCGCCCCCCTGGCGCCGGGGGGGCGTGGCCCGGTCCCCGGCAAGAGGCGGGTGGCGGCGGCCGGGCCCCTCAGAGCCGCTTAAAATGTCACCGAGCGCGGCCGCCCCGAGTCCGGCCCCGCCGCCCGCCGCCACCGCCGCCCGCCGCCCCGCGCCGCCAGCAGGGCACGGCGGGCCCCGCCGCGGGCCGCCCGCCCGCCGCTGAGCCCCGCGCAGCCAGCCCCGCCGGCGTGCTCCGCTCCGCACCGCGGGCACAGCGCCGCCCGCCCCGCTCGGGCTCCGCGCCCGCCCGTATTGTTGCCCGCCGCCGCTGCCTCCTTTCTCGTCCTCCGCCGGCGGAAAGAATTCATCCAGAGACTGAAATCGCCCCTTTTTATCCGCTCTTCCCACCATCCCCCTGTGGGAAGCTTGTTTGGCTGATGTTTTAAAAATACCCCGAAAACGGCGATTTTTAGAAAGAATTCAGGAAAGTGGCTTTCCTGTGGAAAGGTGTCTTTTTTAACAAAAAGAAGCACTCTCTCTATATATATTATTATATATATTGCTACCTACCTTTAGTTCCTGTAGGGCAGCTGCTGAGGTGACTTGCGTGGAGGCTTTTTTTTTTTAGTTGAATTTTGCGATTTTAAATTTTTTTTAGAAGTGTTATTTTACAGCGAGGTGAATTCTTCTCGGCTTTTTTTTTTTTCCCTTTTTTTTTATCCCTCCCATTTTTTTTTTTTCTTTCCACCTCTCGATTAAAAGCCGAGCTATCCAACCTCTTATTTCTAACCCTGCCGGGACTTGGCTGTCGCGATGTACAACACGTTGTGGGATATGGACCGCGATGACACGGACTGGAGGGAAGTGATGATGCCCTATTCCACTGAGCTGATATTTTACATTGAAATGGACCCTCCAGGTAGGGAGCCGAAGCCTGCGAGCTGGCCCCGCACCCCTGGCAGCGGGTCGGGGGCTGCCGTCCATCCCTGCCCTCCCTCCTCCTGCCGACTTTTCCCTTTTAAAATAAAAGGAGAGGGTGGGGGGGGGGTGGTGAAAATTAATATCTGTAGTTAAACTTTGTGTAAACTTCCCAGGGACTTGAGCTCGCTGTCTCCTGGGCAAAAGTATTTTAATACTGGGGTTTTTTTTCGTGGGGGAGGTGGGAGGAGAAGAGCAATTTATGGTGTCTTTTGGGAGATGGAAGGAGGCAGGAGGAGGGGAGCTGCTCGCAGCCCCTCTCCCGTGTCTCCTTTTTTGAAAACCTTTATTGAAAAGCGTATATTTCGGCTGTATTCGCTCCTAGAGGAGCGCTTTTATTATCCTCTTCACCTGTGTGCCTTTATGTGCCTGTAACACTTTGATGGTGGTGATTTACCCACCTCCATTCAGTTCCAGTTTAATCGCTTTTACAGTCTCCAAGACCCTTTTCTCCGCAGCTCTCTTCCAGCAGTGAGAGATGAGGTGTGTGCTGTCGCTGGGTTTTGGTGGTGGGGGGATAATACTTGGGAACGGACTGGAATCCACCCCTGGAGGCACAGTTACTTTGATAACACTTAATAACCTTGTTCAAAAGGGTTTGATTCACTTTTTCTTCCCTCCCCCCTCCATGGATTGCTAGTGCTGAAAATGGGGAAATGCATTATCCCTTGTTTGCCTGAAGTTTTTAGATGGGGCAGAAAGTTTCTTTTGTGTCTGAAGAGGGAGGGAAGGCTTGTGAGGAGGAGAGGTTGAGTCTTTCTGTGGTAAATGAATTAAAGTAAGCATAAATGGGTACTGGTGAAACTGTATCTATACCTGTGAGAGTCAAACAGGCTGAAGCAGTGAGGTAATTGAAGGGCCTTTATCTTCTCAGGTCTCTGATCTGTACAGCCAGAAGGTACAGTAAAATAGCCACCAAAAGTCTTAGCCTGCAGAGAAATTGATAGCAAATAAGTAATTCCAAGTGCTGTCTTTTATGGGGCACGTACTTTCAGAATGTGCTTTTCAACCTGTGCCTGAATCGTGGCATGTATCTGCAAGTGTGGTTTATTCTCTTTGTTTCAGCACAGTGAGCTGTATTTTTCTCTCTGGAGGTATGTGGTACTTTAATTAAAACAGGAGGAGGTGATCATCCTCAGATTTTTGGATCTCAAGGACCTGTACTTGCTTCTTTTGGTAATTCTGGCACTTTAAAAAATGGACAGATCTCTCATACACACAGCACTGGCCACTACTCATTAAATTCTTGCACAGCTGACAATACCTATTTTTAGATGTTACTCCTGAAAGCCTGAAGTTCAGTCAAATCACTTTGCTTCTGTGAATTTCAAAGGATATCTTTCTTGTAAATGCTTTTGATTTTTAACTATTCACGAGGTAAGTATTTGTGTGTGCTTGTATCAAATGAACAAAAACTCAAGTCCCATTGTAGGTGACTTAAAGCAATTAGTGTGGGGCTTTTATTTAAAAAAAAAAAATAAAGCCCCTTGAATGGCTTAGTACAAGGAGGCTGCTAAAAGGGGCTGGGCAAAATGAACTGGCTAGAAAACAACTTTCCAGTGTTTCTGCAAGAATTTGGCCATGCGAAATTCTCACAGAGCCTTTCAAAGTTTACATTAAGAAGCAGCTCTTCTATCATTAATAATGCCAATGCTTCCATCACTGGAGCCCTCTTGTCAGGGATCAAGGATCTGCACAGTCCAAACACCCGTTAGCAAAAGGACTTCATGTTACAGGCTGATCCCTGAAGTGTTCAGTAACTTTATCTTTCATATTTTTAAACTAGACGAGGCAGAGCTGGAAATGATGCATGGGATAATCCCCATGTGTATGTCCTGATTTCGTGGAATTGCAACTTTTAAATTGCAGGGGGAGGGAGGGAGAGTGTGGCAGAGTGGGTTCTGCTTTCCCCCTGTCCAGAGGCGGGGTGGGAAGGCATTTTCTGCCCTGGGATGATAGGTCATCCCTAAGGGGAGTGTGGAGGAATTTATTTGGAAGGCTTAAACCCTCGGCGTGCCTTGGGATAAAGTCACCGCCTTTGCACCCGGTAACAACCAGAGCTCCACTTGGCCCGCTTCCAACAAAAATTTGTGAAGGTTTTTCGGTGCAGCGTGGCCGGAGCTCCTGGGAGGATGAGAGGTGGCAGCGCGGGACACCCCCAGAGCAGGGGTGTGCGACATCCCCAGAGTAGCGATGTGCAGCATCCCAAGCGAGGGTGTGCAGCACCCTCAGAGCAGGGGTGTGCAGACCCCGGGAGCGGCGGTGTGCAGTATCCCAAGCAGGGTTTTGCGACATCCCCAGAGCAGGGGTGTGCAGCCCCACTGCCTCGGCAGCCCCCCAGAGCAGCGGTGTGAAGCATCCCGAGCAGGGGTGTGCAGCACCCTCAGAGCAGGAGTGTACAGCATCCCGAGCAGGGACGTGCAGCACCCTCAGAGCAGGGGTGTACAGCATCCCGAGCAGGGGTGTGCAGCCCCGCTGCCTCGGCAGCCCCTCAGAGCAGGGGTGTGCAGCACCCTCAGAGCAGGGGTGTGCAGCATCCCGAGCAGGGGTGTGCAGCTCCGCTGCCTCGGCAGCCCCCCGGGAGCGGCGGTGTTCGGCCCCGCTGCCTCGGCAGCCGGAGCGCTCCTTTGTTCGCACAACTTGAGCCGAGACATCCCCGCTTGTGTTTTGTGCCGCAGCAGCACCGGGCAGTGGCGGATCCCGGGAGCCGAGTGTCTGTGCTCACGCATGGCTGCCCCTGATTACATTTTACTGCGTCTAAACTTGAGGCAGAAGACAAAAGCAAGGTGAGCATAATGTGCGGTGTCACCCGTAACCTCCGAGCCGAGGGTGGGGATACTGTTTCTCGTTAAGGGCCGGTAGACCTTTAATTTATCTTGGCAGGCCGTCTTAATACCCACCTTAGCCTTGCCCAATAATAATGCAGAAATAAAATCTGGTGATGGCAGGCAGCCTGCAGCGCAGCCGGAGCTTCTGTCAGGCCTCAGTGCACCTGCACCAGCTTATCAGTGTGCTTGTGTTTGCTGTTCAGGCTGTAGGTGTAAATGGATGTTCAGAGCAGTCCTGGAGCCTCTCTGCTACAGGGTTTGCTCTAAAGTTCAGAAATAAAAGTAATAATACCCCTGTCTCACTTTTTTCTCAACTCGAGCAGAGGCTGTCCAGTAACAAGGAACTGCAAGCTTTCTGCTAGGCTTTAATCCATCCTAAATGTAGGAGTTGGGACAGTTTTCCCAAACAGAGAGGTGTAACTAGGGATGCAGCTCTGCCAGCCTCACAAAGCATAATTTAGAGCAGTACAACCAACACAGGCACCACAGTGGTGACAACCAGAAGGGTGACTCCTGTTACCTCCTGCTTTTTCCTCGTGCTTACACTTAATTTTGCATTTATACATGCATCACTGGCATAAGGGAGGATCTCTTTATGGCACATAATACTACATGCGACCAGAAACTTTCAGTATCTAAATACACAAATGGGCCCATCACTTGCATATAGCTAACATAACAGCTTCTCAACTTTCTGATGTGGATTAAGTTAGAGTATTGTGGCTGTAACAGCATCATGTGCTGGCTCTGGCATTAGGAAACTGTCAGGTGTTCACTCATATGTTTGTTGTTGCTGTGGGTCTTGCTATGTGAAAAGACAAGAAAATAGGTTCTGGGTTGAATTTAGTTTACTTGACAACATGGTTCAGGTCTGCGAAAACTTGTTGCTGCCAGAAGTTTTAGAACAGAGGATTTCAAATTGACTGCAAAAGTTACCAGAGTATCTAAAGCACAACTACCTATGCATTGCCTCACTGCTACTTAGAAGGGCTAAGTCTTTCCCTCTGTAGATCTGGGATGCATTATCAGTTGTGTTGGTGATAAAATGTGTAATCACTGAATACATTTTGTCACAGTTGGATGAAAATCAGTAAGAGTGGTCTGCTGGGATTTCTAATACAGATGTCAGCAAAGATATTTGGCTCAACTACAAATTAGAGGTTAGTTTCCTTTGTGTGGGTTATGAAGAAAACCACAAGTTTAAGGCAGGCTTCCTAATGCAGAATGGGCTCTGCCTATGAACAGATAGTACAATAACTCTTTGACCTAAAGCTATATGGAAACTACCTGTTTGAACCCTGAATTATGACTAACTACGTTTATAACTTGATCCAGCTGTCTTTTTCAAGAACAGCACTTTGCCTTGCCTCATGTGCTGTAACAATGCTGTTGCTACAAAATCTTTCGATATTTAAACAGGGGGAGCAATAATTTGTGGGCTACTTAGTTTAGGCAGCACTGCCAGTGTATGAGTAAGATAAATATGCCAAGTATTCAAGGGAAAGGCTGTATTTGTTCATTATAGTTTCTATTCTCATGTATAATTTGACAACCCTTATTTTAGGGGAGCGATACTGTAATTGTAATTTGGAAAACACAGGGTTCTGAGCTCCAGGGCAGTGTTTACTGGGATACCAGGTGTGCTGTATCATTCTCAGTGTTACAGTGGAAGCTGAATGTGGCTTCTCAAAGTGGGTTTGTGGTTCGCAGTAGCCAGATGTAGGTGAACACTTCCTGTCTATGCCTGACTAGTTTTCCAGTGGGAGAACAGATGCAAATTTGAATAGCACTGTCAGTGTTGTCCTTCAGCTTATCTGGCTCCAGAAGCTTATCAAAGAAAAGTTCTGTTCTTGCACATCTTAAAAAAAAAAATAGTCCTCCTAGTGCACGTATTCAAAACAACAGCACTGTAGCTTCAACTGTCTTTTTTTGCAAATTAAAGTGTTGCAGGAAATTGTATTTCAAAAAAAGTAGATGTTTGGGATTGAGAGTTTCCCTGTTACATAAGGGAAGTTTGTGCAGGCTGATTTGGGGTACAGCAGGGAGTAAATAAGGCTCAGTCACTGTATTCTGCATATCTGGGAAAATTGTTTGGATTGGAGTATCAGCTTCTATGAGGACAGTGGTGTGAAATGCTTCTATTCTTTTCTTGTTTCACCTAGAGTTCTCTACTGTCTTTTTTATTTAATGACTTCTGTAACCATTCTTTTATTTCTGATTGCATTTTTAGGCTTGGTTTTGCAGTCCTTGCATTTCATTTTCTTTTTGATGGCCCTAACTGTTAAAGAATATCACTCATCAGCTTTCAATTAAATACATGACCACAAAAAATAGCATCATTAATAGAAAGTGAAATGCTGTTTTGCTTAAGATGAGAGAGCCTGCCTTAAAAGGCTGACATTTGTGTTTATTACTAAGTTTTCAGTTTATGTAGAAATAGCTGGGGAGGCAGAACTTGCTAAAAGGAGTTTTTCAGCTCTGTGTTCTTAAAGCTATAGGTTTATGCAAACTAAAACACAAGGGAACATTCTGAGAATAAACTAAGCTCTTCAACATGTGTTTTTGCAGCAAATGTTATTTCTGCAATTGTTGTTACAAACAGTTTTGTGTATTGCATGATTCCTGTACCTGACAGGGGTTAATCACGGTGTTCCTTCTGTCTCGCATGTTTAAAAGGAGAAGACTTTTCCTGGAGTTTTCTGTGGGGCTATTGCTTTCCCAAGCAGCAGAGCTGTCTGCTGTCTTTGCCATTGCCTGCATGATTATCTTATTCCAGACTGAAGCTGTTTGTGCTTATCTTTGCTCTACAGCTTGGGAAAACAGAGGCAGAGCTGGTCATACACATCTGCACCCAGGACTGAACACAGTTGGGTGCCTTACATCACCTCATGTTGGTTGTTTAGTGAGTCACTTTTTGGGCAGAGAGCTAGAAAGAATAAAGAATACTTTTATCAGCATGCCCTGTGTGTTTTAAAGCTTAGGCTTTATTATTGTCAGAAAGACTGTTAACTGTGTTGAAACAGTTTGCTGTAAAACTTCAGTCCCATTAACGCAATAGGTATGTTCTACTGGATTTTTTGGAAAACTCATTTTTGTAAAGTAGGTTGCTGAGTAATGCTTAAGGAACAATCTCTGCTCATGTACTAAGTGCCCCTATGGAAATGAGTCAGATTGTCTTTTTTTCTTCTGCTTTTTATCTCATTTCTTCTGACAGGTTAAAGTCTGCACAATAGCTAAGTAAGCCAGAATTCATTTCTCCACATAATATAAACTACAGCAATGAGCTGGTGCTGGGTCCCCAAACAGTGTGAGGGGATGTAACTTCTTTAGAAGATATTTTCATTGTCCTTCATGTTTGCTGTGTCCTCCACTCAACAGACAAAGATTCTGCAATGTTCCAGTGAATATATTCCAGTATCTTAAGTTTTTATAGTTCTGAAGAAAAGTGTCTGTACACAGGGAGCTTTACAAGGATTCATACAGTACAAAAAAAACAAAAGGCAAAAGTGCAGGTGGTGCCTCTTGTAGCCCTTTCCAAAAAGGACTCCAGCTGCCTGGTGAATCCTGATGCTGAAGCACAAAGGGCTCTGAAGCTTTCCTGTGGCTGAACAGGATCCAGGATCTTCCCTGGCTTTGAGTGCAGCAGCACACTCAAGATGGATGCCTTCCATCCAGAGCACTTTGAAAAAGGAGATTAAATACTTCAGCTGCTTCAGGCTGTGACTGCTTCCAGCATTCACCCAGACTCTTCCAGTTTTTGTGATTTTAGTGGTAGTTCATAGGAATGTTACTTCTAAAAGCAGATATTCCCAAAGACGACAAATAGTTACCTAGAAGTAGCTTCAAAACCATCACATTTCTCTGCACAAAAATTGGTGAGTTTGGAAGAATTATAAAAATACCAATCCACTCCTTAATATTGTTTGTTGCTTTGCTACAGAATAACTTGACTTTTGGTTCAGTGTCACTTTGTGAGTCTTGTACTTCAGGTCAATTTTCTCCTTCCAAACATAATCCTTTCCTTTTATTAATACTGCTTACTCTCTGTTAGTTTCTTCCTCTAACCCTTGAAAGAAGAATACTGGAGCCATTTTTTTTAGGTTTTTACCTTCTGTAGCCTCATCCTAACTTTTTCTCTGGAGTTCCTAAAATCTGATGCTGCACACAATCATATTTTCTTTTGGAGGAATTCTTTCCTTCCTTGCATGCCTCCCCTTAAAAACCCAAACAAAACCCCTGAAAGTGCAGCTGCTGCAATAGAGTTCAAGAAAAATTGCTATAATGGGGGGAACTTGTCTCACTGTTGATGTGTGGGGCTTTTTAAGTGTGAGCAGTAGGGCTTGCACTCAACACCTGTCCCAGGAAAATGTCTTAGAGATAAAATAGATGAGAAGTTCATTGACAATATTGAACTTGAACCTGTAAGTTCTGTCTGTTCCAACCTGAATTTGTACATTGCAATTGAATTTCCCAGGCTGTATTTCTGCCCTGTGTTCCAGTACTCCTGCTGCTCTGCCCTGTGCAGTTGTCCTGGGGACATTGTCAGAATCTGCGTCATTGTCCCTCAAGGAGCTGCTCCCAAGTGCCCAATTAGAAGTCTTTGGTGGTTTTGGCTTCATTGCCCTGGTTCATCTCCTGTTTCCAAGAGTGCTCTTGAAGGATACAAGGCAGCTTGAGTCAATGAGATGAGTGTTGAAGATCCTTCCAGTTTTGAAGGGTACAGTACAGTCTCACTGATAAGTTTTGGGGCAGTGAGAGAAGTCAAGCTGCTGCTCTGAAATGGATTTCATGAAAATACTTTGAAAATCACCATGTACTGAGTAAGGAGATTAAATCTGAGCATCAGCAATGGGCAGGCTTGACTCTTCCATGTCTGCTCTGAACTTCCCCTTCTGCTGTGGGATCCCCCTGTGGATTGGGACTTCTGCCTCATTGGAGCTTCCTTCAAGATCAAGGTTCTCAAAAAAGATGACTCATGACAAAGTCTACAACAGATTCCCTCTGAATACTTTTTTACCTTCACATTTCTTCTGGAGTCTTGATTTAGAAATGCACCTTTTGATCTTGATTTAGATGGCTCACTCTTAGCAATTTAGGTGGTGTTGAAATATTTGTGCTTTGGTAACTGGAAAATGGTTTGGCATAGCACAAGGACAGGTACTGTATGAGGAACAATTTTACATACTGCTCTGAAAGATTGGAGCTAGTGGTAAGCTGAAATAAAATGCTGCTTAGAGCAGCAAGAATCATATGCATTTGCAGCTGTATTATTATTTTTAAATAGCCTCTTGTGCAGCCAACTTCTCAGTAGCACCAGTTATTTCTGTGAACTGGATCCCCTGTGAAGTTTATACCTGACATCTGGATGGATGATTAGTCTTTGAAATACCTTGGGGAAACAGCCCTGAGCTGTTTTCATTTAAATTATTTATTATTTAAAATTAGTTATTATTTTAAAGATCTTTTTCTTTTGGCTTTGCTATGTCTCCTAGCCATAGCTGTCACTCCTGAGGCCTGACTTCATTCCCTCTCTTCTACAATGAAAAGCCAGTTCTTCATTCTCAATCACTGTATTTCTTGCCTTATTCTGAATTTTGTGTTTTCTTGCTCTTGTAAAAAAATCTGATCCCGCATGTTGAGCAAAGAGTACTTTTAATAGTGTTCTGAAGACTCTGCCTGTGGAGGAGTAGAAAACATTGCTGTGGTGTTTCTTCTGTGAGGGCAGATGAGGAGCTGCTTTACTTAGAAAGCAAAAAGGGAAACTCCTTGCTCCTTGCACTTTACATTTACTTTTGCTGTATAGTCTTCTAGACCTTACATTTGATACTGTAAAGTACAATATTCTTGTTGAATATCTGAAATTTTCATGGCAATAAAATATCTGTCATGGACTTTCATCCAGAGTTGGCAAAAGCCTGGGCCTGCTGTTTATATAATAAAATTATTCCTTCCTTGTGTGAGCCAGGCATGTGACACTGAGTAGTGATAATCTTTGAGTGATGAAACATGATAAAAGTTCTAAAACCTCTCAAGTTCATTAAAAGTGTGCTAATTATGCCTAGTAGGTGAAAGAGGACTTATCCTTTTTATCCTCCTCATGTTAATTTTGGGACAGTCACCTCAACCCTGTTGATCATGGAACCTGTGACATTGCTGTAGCTCTGCAGCAGTCACACTGGGCTCTGGGTTGGAAGGAAAACAATTTTTCTTTGGGCAGTGAAAATAATTGGGAAGCTGAGGGACTTTTGGCTTTGCACCTTCATGTAAAGGCTGGAATGAAGGGGAGGAAGTCAAAGATCCCCATGTCCTTTATCTGACTGTGAATATCTTCCATTTCTTATGTCTGAGCCCATGAAGTAACAGGGCTTGCAAAGTAGTGAGCGATGCTTTTGAAATGCCCAAAGGAATGCTGAATTTGATCCAGCCTCTTCACAGACTGTTGTTGCCCCCTGTTCTGCAGGTGCCCCAGAGCAGATGATATTTTAGCCTGTGCAGTAGCTGTGGATGCTCATGAGGAGCAGAGTGCAGCAGAAGCCTGTTGGGTTGTAGGAGGTGAAACAGTGATTGGGAGGTGTGGGAGAGGGCTGGATAGCTGGGGAGTTTTCAAACAAAACAGATCTTTATCAAAAAAGCCAATTAATAAAAACTGAAATATTTCTTAAAGGTGTCTTTTTTTATGAAAGTTCATAGAAACATAAGCAAAGCTATAATGGGAATGTTTTCATTGGAAGCCTGCCTGGCCTTCTGCCAACTTGTCTGCTGTTTTCTGTAATGAGATATTGAAAGACTTCAATTCTTTGAATATGTCTTACTCCTTGGCATCTGGCCTATTTTGGGGGAGGAGGGTGAAAATGTGAGCATGCCTGAGGTTCTGTGGCCAGCAATAATTCCATCAAGGAGCTTCCTTCCCCATTCCCAGAGCAGCTCTCCGTGCACATTCGGTGCCCTTTGAGGAAGGGCAGCTCCGAATGCTCAACCCTCTGCAGAGGGGTCTGGCAGGAGAGCTGAGATGTGGAGCTGCCTGGATCATTCACCTGCCAGGGTGGGGAATCAGCTGCTGTCAGCAGGTGTGCACCACCCTCCTCTTTGCCAGCTGGAAAGCCTCTGCACAAACCTGTGCCTTTTTCACAGATATCTTTGAGGGGTTCTCATGCAGCAGGGACAAGTGCGGGACTCCTGAGGGAGGGAAAGATTTTGAGGCTTTGCCTGAACTGTGTTAGAGAAATTGAGAAGAGTGCTTGAGAAATTGAATAAGATGGCAGAGAGCAGTTAAAGATTGGGGTGAATTTTTCTTTTCAACAAAGCTAGCCTACATTTTCATTCCAAGTCTTCATCTATGTCTCCAAAGGGAAAGCCCTTCTCTCCTCAAGGACTATGTCATTAAAATGTTAGCTGGCCTAACCACAGATTACTTGCATGTTTCCATAGCAATGACACTTTGTAGAGCTTTATATTACAGTTTGCAGGGTATCTACTGTACATCAGCCTTTTTGAAGCTGAGTAACTGTCTTGGAAATCCTCTGATCTGTTTTCTGCTTGTCACAATGTAGAGAGAGAGTAGATTGAGAGCATCAGAAAGAAGGCTAGTAAACAAGCCCATGAAAGTGCTGAGGGACTTAAAATTGACTTTATCAGAGTACTTGGTAGTTGTGATTATTTGTAACAGTAAGGTAGATGTAATGCTGCATCTAAACCTGCAGTGCTCTTAAGTATGTGGTTTGAAGCTCTTGGAAAATACTGGAAGAAATAAGTTGTGGAGCCATTCTTAGACTTAGTGGCATCTGCCTTAAAAGTGAAAATTAGAGTTTAATTAACTGGCAGGTTAATTTTGTATGCAAATAGTGCAGCCAGAGAAGAAACAGCCTGCTTGACTGGGTACTGCACGGGATATAGCGCTTGGATAACTGAGGCACTCTTCCTGTTTTCCTCCTGAATCAGTGCCACTGAAAACCCTCACACACAGGGCTCGGTGGCTCTTAGATCATGTAAACTTGTAAAGTTTTTATTCAAAACCTGACTGGGGAATGTGTGTATCTCATTGAAGTCACGGCCTACTTCACTGCAGTTAAATTGAGGACCAATATAGCCCAGGATTTTTTACGAGAGACTTTAAAAGAAACACAGCAGCGTTGGACTGCAGACACTTGCCAGCTTTCCTGCCTGCCCGGGTGTTGGAGGCGCTTTGGATTTCAGAGAGCCAGCTCAGTTAAAGTCACAAGTCACCTTTTCAAAAAACAATTCTGCACAGTCAAGAAAGCATCCCAGAGCTACCTGTGGCAGAGCCCAGTCCACGGGCTTGTCTCTCCAGGGCCCTGCAGAGTGGCTGTACCTGCTGGAAATGGCACAGCAGCCATCAGGGCCTGACGTCAGCAACATCCGATCCCACGCCCAGCACACATTGGCTGCCATCCCTCTGCTCCATCACCACCTCGTTTTTATTTCCCCCTTCTAAGTGACACTAAGCTAGCATTGGGATTTAGCTCAAGCTAGTCTGCCTGGGAAAGCTAGAAAGAGGGAACTAGAGTTGCTGAAGAAATTAAAACCAGACATGCCCGTGAATGCATGAGGGAGAGCCAGTCTGCTCTCATTGCCAGGCGGTCACTGAGGGCTGAACCTGATCTTTGGAATGTTCTCATGTGGGAGTGAAGGGTACAACTGAGCTGTCACCTTTTGGTGTTTGGAAAGAACTGTGCTCTAAAGCTGTCCTAGAGACATGCTAGGGGCAGGATGCTTGTGTGTCTGGTGCAAAGAGAAGGTTCTTTATTAGAACAGATAGATCTGTTGTGCTGTTAATCACTTGTGATCAGTGTTTCTCTCCCAGGAAAAAGGAGGCAAGAAACCATCAGGATCATTCGCTTTAATCAGAGCTGGTTTTGAGATAAAGTAAAATTGTGCCTGTGGCTAGATCAGAATTGGACTCAGTGACACGGAAAGAAACACGGCTGCTCTTGAAAGCATTTCTGTTGACTTCAAGACAGTCTTATCTTACTTTATTCTAGGATTTTAGATCTCTAATATTCATTGACTAAGGTATATAAAAGTGAATTCTTTTGAATTTAAAATCAAAATCTGTGGACTCTTTGAGGCTCTCTGTAGCTTCTCACAGAAACAGCACAGGATTTGTCCTAGCAGGGTTGTTACTACCATCTAGGTACTAAGTAAAAACTTCTTTAGGATGCCTCTCCTAGCAATGCTGGTTGGCCAGCATTATGAGGGCAGCAATGTGGTGGATGCTGCTCTGTTGCAGTAGACTTGCCATGCCATTACAAAATATTCCCCTTTGTCATCACGGGGCTGGGCTGTGAGGCTTTTAAACCACCTTTGTGAGTGTTCTCCATTTGTACAGACTAAAGTCTATGGGCTGAGAGGGTAGCCAAGAAATGCTGAAATGGATGGGCATGGGATAAAGCAAGAGCAAGGGCCTGGTTCTGCATCCAGTACAGGGGGAAATCTATTGTGATTCAAAGAGCTCAAAGCATTGAAAGTAAAGAATTAGATACATAGTTCTCTGGAAAAAGGATCCACCCTTGCAAATAGTTTTGTATTTTTGAAATGTGCAAGCTATTAAAAAGCATTTTTCAAAAGTCTATTGTGTAAAGGACTGACTTCCATGAGTCAGGTTTTACAGGAACTGGTCCAAGCCTTGTTCTTTTCCCTGAAAGAATTTCCTTCCAGTTTTCTCATGAAGAATGAAGTTCTGTAGGCAACGTCCTGATAGTGAGAACTGATATCTGCCTATAAAGGGAAAGGAGAAACTCCCACCTGTAGTAGGGACACTTGGTGTAATGTCCAGTGCTCTGAGTCCAAACTCCCATTCCTTACCTTTCTGGTCTTTGTTAGTTTGCTTTTCTGCACCCAGTGCTTTGGAGTGAGCCCTAACAAAGCTGCCAAATAATCCCACAGTGTATAAAGGAGCAAGACTTAATCTTACAAGGAGGACTAGAGAAGTATTTAAGTATTCTAGAGAACACTTGAAAGCCCCTTCTGGAAAGCCCCTACTACCAGTGTAGAACAGGATTTTTACACTGTAAAATACCTTGAAGTTGTTGATATGTCCAGGCCTTAATTTGAAGGTCTCCTTGAAATAATTGCAGGTACTGGTGCACTTTTCTAAGAACTCTCTGCACTCTTGTGTGCTTTTTATGTAAAACCTAATATAGTTTTTGATGACTCAGAGCCTACAAAAGATTCTGGAGTGAGTCTACAGGTTTTCTGACCTCAGATTTTCTGTGACACTGATGAGACTCAGAACTGCTGTAGCTGTCCTGTCCCAGATGTGATGCTGGGAGCAGGGAGGACCTGATGACATTTCCTAATTCAGGAACTTTGTAAGGGGGAGATGGAACAGCACAGAGAATGCAATTGATTCCACAGGCTTAGCCTGGATATGTGTTCCTCTCACCCTGGATGAGGCTGGGAGCTTCAAGCAAAGTAGGGTTGGAGCCATGTCTCGCTCTCAATGGTGCTTTGTGCAAATACTTGTGCACTACACAAACAACTGCAGTAGTTAAGCTAGGAATAACTGAAGCTTCCTAACCAGGAAGCTGCTTCACTGAATCTGAAGGTTTTCACCTTCCTTTTACAACAAGACCTGTTATTGCCTCACTAGATGTGTGCACACCTGAAAGTTCCCAGCTCACCCCATAAAAAGAACCTGTATGCTGGGGTTTAATGCTTGGTCCCGCAGAATGAATGCTGCTATCTGAATCAGGTGTTTGGTCAGCAACCCCAGGGTGCAAACGTCTGGGTCAAGGTTCAGATTTAGTTTAGATTGGCTCAATTAAAGCATCTACTGGTTTGTCAGAGAACAGTGAAGTTACTGTGTTGGATATTCAGCATGAAATGGTATTTGGAGCTGCAGTTGGAAGCCTGTTTTCTCTTCTTTCATGTGGGAGGTGTGGCTCGGAGGTGAGCAGCTGCATGGTGCCAAGTAGCACACCTCTCAGTGCTGAGCCATTCTGTGCTGCAGCAGGAGATCAAAATCTTCTTTCTGCTGCCTTTATTTGTGTTCCTGTGTGTACCTGGGGATTGTGCATCTGAAAGATGGCTGTTGTCACTGTGTCACTGCTCGCTGGTGCTTGTGTAATCTGATGGCGAGGGCACAGGGCTGCAAGCAGATGTTCAGGGTCTGACTTAGAAACCTGCTAGCAGCAAATCAATGTGTGTAGCTGCTTTCTTACTCTGAATGAGAATGTGACCTGTCCCTCTGTAAAACACTCATGAAATGCCTTAAAAATGCTCTTTTTCAGTGGCAATGTTCCTGGTGAAGCGTCTAGTCTTTGCAAAACAGGGGAGAGCATTCAGGACACCTTTCCAAAAGAAAACGTATCATACATTTCTGCTCACAGACCAGTCTCTCCCAGTACATGAACGTGCCTGTGGCTGCTGAATTAACTGATTCAGGGCTTACAGTCAGGTTCATGATAAAGTTGTTTGAGCAAAAACCGGCCAAACAGAAACAGCTTTGGTATCTTGTATGCCCTTACATTTGTAACCTATTTTGAGAATGGAAGTAAAAGCTATGAATTCAGATAGGGGAATTCTGGGCAGGCATGCACCAGCCCTGCAGGTGTGCAGTTCTGCCTGTCTGCTGGGCATCTGTAGCATCCCCTTTCCTGTGCTAAACACTTCAGCTTGCACTTAGCAAAGCAGTGCAGACACTCTGTTACCTATCATCCCCTGTCCCCTTCCCTTATCACCTCATGTCACAGTCTTTGTTCCAAACAGAAGCCTAAATGACAAACCCAAGGTAAAACATGAACCTTGGGTGTGTGACAGACACAGCCCTGCCCAGCCACCACTGCTCTCTAGCAGTGTTTTGCCCTCTGAAGAGTTCACTGTTTGCTCTTGTGGGCTGGCTTCGGGGCTGCTGATGCCTGAGCAACTGGAGTTTTTCCATGGTGGTGCCCAGTGCTCTCCAGGCTGTGGCTTTCCAACACAATACACCTTTGTCATTTGTTTGGAGCTTTAGGCGGCACCTGCCCTTGTAGTCGTGCCTGCACCAGTCTTCTTTTAACAAAAACTCACATTTCCTCATACTCCTTACTTTTCCCCTCCCTCAAGCGTTTGATACTAAAAAATCTCAGATCACACTGGAACAGTTGACTTCAGACTTCCTTTAAGATTACAAGTTCCATTTGGTTTGAGAGAGCTTGAAAGCTGAGTTCAAGATGCACATTTTCTCTTGTTTTATTTTTTTTTCTGTAGTATTTCATTAACAGTTTAGTGATTATTTCCTCCTGTTTACCTTCTGTTAATCTGTTTTTCTTTTTCAGCTCTTCCTCCAAAGCCCCCCAAACCAATGACTCCAGTCAATACAAATGGAATAAAGGACAATTCCAGTTTCTCTCTGCAGGAAGCAGAGTGGTACTGGGGGGACATCTCAAGGTAAGCAGTATTGCTAGAACATATTAATTAAAATGTATTAATATATATTGTTAAAAGTAGGATAAGCCTGCTAGAATTCAAGACAAAAAGAGCATACCTATTTCAGGCAGCATTTTACTGGAAGGGAATGCTTTGGGACCATGCTTGACAAAGCACCTAAGTGAAAGTATTCAGCTGGATTCAGGATATTTAAATTGTGGCTCCTCTACTGCAGATATTGGCAGTCTTGGTGACAGTAATTTTTGAGTTTCTAAATTTGCACACCTATATAGTCTTTAAAAAGAAGATAAATGCTTCTGAATCTGATATTTAAAGAAGTGTTGTAAGCATGCAATCCTGGAATGCATGCAGTTCAGCAAAATTTCAGTATAAAAATAATACTTCAGGATAAAAGGAGTTGCATTCTTATTTTTGGTTTCTTTAATGTTTGTTTAAAATTTCAGCTGTATTAATTTCTATTACATGGTGATATGAAAAATAGCTCTTACAAATGCTAACCATCATCCCAGCTATACTGAGCAGATGATAGAGACACATACCAAACAAATTAGGTTTTGCCTCTTAAGAAAACCCTTTTTTATGCACTTGAGAGAATAGATTGCTTGGGCTAGGTTCAGAAAATGAAAGACCTGTTTTTATATACTTAATTGCATAAAAGGACTGAAATGTTCAGTCATCTCTTACCCTCTTAAGGCACTTCTGAAGAGTCTAGAATTTGGAGCTGTAAGAGGACGGGCAAGTGTGCTGGGAGTGTGATCAGGAATTGCTCAAACTTGTGCACATAGTACTTTGAAGCACTTTGGCAGATAGAGGCATGAAGAGTGTGTTTGCCACATGAGCTCACTGACGTTCTGAGGGAGATAAAGTTTTCATATCTTTATTGTATCACCCTTATCTTTTTATAAAGCTAACCCTCATAGATCTTGCTTTTGAAGGGCCTTGGCAGAGATATTTTTCTGTTAATTTTAAGCTGAAGCAGAGTGGCAAAACCTGATCACAAAACCCACTAAGCACAGTTTGTTTAAAACTGCTCAATATTGGTATCAGTTTATTGACTGTGGATTTGTCCCTCAATTACCAGTGCCCACGGTGGCAGGAGCTAATGCACTGCAAATCGCATTGGAGTGGCTTTATTAGATTTAAACTTGATACACGCTTATGTAAAGATGGAATTGTTTATGACCCTGGTTTGGCAGCCAGCAGGTACAGGCTGCATCAGGCTAGCAGGGCAGGAGCAATGTTCTTCAGTCAAGAACTTGGGCTGAAAATTCTGTCATGAGCTCCAGGGTGCAGCTTGCAGGCCCAAACCTGCAGGTCATTATCTGTGCATTCCAAAAGGAGTTAACTGGGACCAATCTGTAAAATGGTCCGAGAGGAGTAAATGGATATGAACATGTGATACTCGGTGGGAGTCAGTTTTACTAACAAAATAGTTTTCAGGTAGCTAAATCAAAGCTAAGGCTATTCTTTTGTTACTCTTTTGAATACTTTTGTTCCTTAGTATTTGAACAAAAAAAACTTGCTCTTGGTTTTTCTTTGTAAGATTCAGCTAGGCTTCCTACAGCACCTAAAATTGTTGAGACTACTTGAGAAACTTTAGTTTCCAAATGATTGTATTAAAAAATGCTTAGGGCTTCCAAAACCTTTGAGGGAGCTGTTATAAAGTGAGATGCATAATCTGGGTGAAATGCTCATAAGCAAGATGCATATCTCCTCAGCTGAAATAATTTTCTTAATGCCTACAGGTACTCACTTTCACTAAAAGATTTCTTGGTTTAGCTTAAAGCTCTGGACTGAGTATCCTTCTGCCTCAGTTGTAAATAAGGAAAAGTTGCACTGCAGCTAGCAAGGTTGTAGTGGTTTAAAAGGGCTGTAAATAAGATCAGAGTTAAGCCAATAATGAGCCTCTTGAGACTAAAACTGTGCTAAACTCTAGGCACCTTTGAGCTGTGATTCCAGAGACCATGTCTTAAGAGGTCAGGACTGGCTTCTCAAAGGGCACCTGTTCCAGTGTGGACTTTAAAACCTGAACAGATTAAAGGGAAAGGTTGTGAACTGAGTCACAGCTGCCACTGTTGTTTAAACAGAGACTCCTTCCTAAGTGGCAGTTGACTGCAGCTACTTTTCTTCAGCAGAGCTACACAAGCTCAGACTTGCTTTAGGTGGCCTAAAAATCTGGAGAGCCTGAGCATGACAGAAGATTGAACTCTGCAGACATTGGTGTTGCTGGGTCAGATGTTTCACCTGTGGCAAAGGTGGTCATGTCCTTGGCACTTCTAATTTTGCCTCCCTTTCCATTCTCCAGGGAAGAAGTCAATGACAAATTACGAGACATGCCAGATGGAACATTCCTGGTGCGCGACGCATCGACCAAGATGCAGGGAGACTACACTCTGACACTGAGGTGAGCACTGAGCGCTTGTGGTCCCCTCAGCAAAGCCCTGAGGAGCTGTTGCCATTCCAGTGGCAGCCCTGGCTGTGTGAAGCTCATGTGGCTCAAGCTGAGAGATGTTCTCAGTTGTGCACATCACAGAACAAGCAAATAAAGAGCCAGGTCTGACAGTCAGTTCTGCTCTGTGCACTGAGTCCTGTGCCTCACTAAGTGCTACCCTGAGGATCTCTGTGTAGATGAGATGGGACTCAGGGAGGAGAGCTGCTCAGGAGTGCTTCATGGTTTCACAACTGCTAAGGTAAAAGGTGTTTGTAAATCAGGCCTTTGATTAATGGGAGAGTGTTGAATACCTCATCAGCGTGCAGCTCTGGAGAACTAAACACAATGTCTTAGTAAAAAGAGTATCTTGTGCTTTCTGATCCAAAGTTTAGGGAATATTGATTTGGAGCCGTGTTCTTTTCTTCATGTCTGCACGTGGCAGATTTCCCAGAGCTGCCCCAGCCCTATCTGCTGCAGTTAGGCAGAAGCCTCATGTGACTGCCTCTGGTGCCTTGCCCAGCCTGCCCAGCCACTTGCCTCTGACAGGCTCCCAAGGTTGATTGTTAGGGACAGGCAGGTGAGGCACAGGAGCCACAGCCTTTGTGGCACACCCTTGGGAGTTACTGTGATACACAGGTACTTGATCCTGCCTTGAAATTCCATTGCCTTGGTGGTTGGTTTGATCCCAAGGGTGTAGTTAAAATTCTGCTTTAACTTCTGCCTCCAAGTTCACAGGCTGTGTGCCAAGGTTTGGCATGATTTAGTTATTTTACTGAATTCTACTGAATTTTTGTCTTTAGGACGCAAAATTGTAAGTACAGGAGAAGGACAGAACAGTGTCTAAACAGTCTGTTGTTGGAAAAAAAGGAAAAAAATAAGCACCATATTTGGGGAAACCAGTAGAATATATAAATCTGGATAACGACATGTACAACCATCTTGTAATCCTCAAAGGATATTGTAAATTCATGTATCCTGTATTAGCACCCATAACTCAAAAATATTCATTAATAATTGTATAAATCTGTATTCTGTTGCATACTGTTAGTGACCCTGAAATGCAGGAAATTATGGGTTTGGGTTTTATTACAGCTCCTTTATTCAGCCTTCAGAAGTCTCCTTTTCCCTTGCAAAACTTCTGGCAAAGCTAGGACTTAAATACCATAAACTGGCTCCAGAATGAACACACAGGAAGAGATTTACTTTGGGCTTTGTTCCTGTTCAAATAATCTGATGATAATTCTGTGTGTATTGACTCTTAAACTACTTAATGCTGCTGCTGTGTAAAGAATCTCTGTGAAGGTGTGCAGTGTGGGAGCCGCTCGCCCGGGAATCTCACTGGTGTCATCAGCCTTGGTGCTGATGAGGGATGGGAGGGACACAGCAAAACCTCTGAATGACTGTGCTTTACAGGAAGGGTGGCAACAACAAACTGATAAAGATCTACCATCGGGATGGGAAATACGGCTTTTCTGATCCGCTGACATTTAATTCCGTGGTGGAGCTCATTAACCACTACCGCAATGAGTCCCTCGCTCAGTACAACCCCAAGCTCGACGTGAAGTTGATGTATCCTGTGTCCAGGTACCAGCAGGTAAGAGCTTCATCAGACCCCAATGGCTTTTAGTGCAGACCAGAAAAAAATTGCAGATGTGTATCATTTTTTTAATTGGTGGTTTATTTTTGTGTGTGTTTTTATTTGTTTTGGTCGGTTGGTTTTTTGAAAACAGGAAATTTTTTTTGCCAAAATTTTCATATTTGGCTTCACTTGCATCTTCCAAATTGTCTAACCATCTAAGCTGCTACATTTTGTCAGGTTTCCAGTCTCCATCTGAGCCCAACAGAGGATTTAAACCCTGAGAGGCAGCAGAGTTGAACCTCTGGGAAACTTTTTAATTTCTCCATGGACCCTGGTGAACCCCCTGAGCACTGCTGTAACCAGTGCGACCCATATGAGCTGTGCAGCTGCTCACTCTGTGCATAGCCATCTAAATTTTTCAAGAACGTTTTTTAAACTTTTATTCAGCAGCCCAAAACACATTTTTGCATTAAGGAAAAAGAACTGCAAAGCTTTTTAGAAAAGTAAAAAAAAACCCCAAACTCTGATCTTTAACTGAAGATTCTAAGCAGTTTCCTTCCTTCTTTCTTGAACTGGGGATAGCAATCCTGAAAGTAAGGTGTGGTGTGTTTTTGGAAGTTTAGGATTTTGGCACAGCTCTTGGTGTCCCATAGTTCCAGTTCCTTGTGTCTGTAAACTGTGGAACATGTTTCACAAAGGAAGGCAGATTTAGACAGAGTGCTCTCTAAAAACTGGATTATAAAGCATGATGCTAATATCTGTAAAATGCAAATATGCATAAGTGGACAAATGAATACTCTTAAGGAAAAGCTGCTTTGCTTGAAGACTTAACAGCTCTTTGTATGTGCAGGATCAGTTGGTGAAAGAAGATAATATAGATGCAGTAGGTAAAAAGCTTCAAGAATACCATGCTCAGTATCAGGAAAAGAGCAAAGAGTATGATAAATTGTATGAAGAATATACCAGAACATCCCAGGTTGGTACTGCTTTGGCTCTTTGTGGAGTGTGTTTATTGTTGTTTAAAAAGCAAAGAGTTTTTTTAACCCTGTTAGGGCTAATAAAGGCAGTATAAGGAAAAAAATCTTAGTAAATTGTGGAATACAGCAAGGAAGTTTCATATTTGATGGAAACACTGAATATTGCTGTTGCTGATAGTCCTAGAGGTATGGTGTGAGGCAAAGAAGAGGAGCTGAACTTTTTAGTATAAAGTAAAAGCTGTGGAGAAGGCCAACACTTAGAAGCTTTACACTGCTGAGTATTTCCAGCTGCCACATGCTGCAGTGAGAGTTGTAGAGGGTTTTGTCCAGGTTTTTTGTGAAATCATATGCAAGTCAGTTACCAGATATTATGCATTAAGGAAGTGTGAATACAGTATTTGGACTGCTTCTTGAAAAATAAGATAGTTCATATATGGGGAGGAGGTTTGCTGGCAGTCTTCCTGCAAACTAAGATGGAAAATATGACTAAAATGTTTGAGGGGTTTGCAGCCTAATAGAGAGCATGGTGTAGGGGAGGAGGGTAGACTTACAGGGAGTAAGTCTGCCTGGTTCTTTCCTGACCCTGCTCAGACATTTGACTGAATTTAAAGCTGATTAATCCTATTTTAACTAAGTGGGGGGGAAAAGTATCGTCTTCTCAGTCAGTTTAGGGAACATAATCGAGTCTTGCATTGTCATCTGTATTATGAACAAATGATGAAGGACTCTTTCCTCACACAGGAAATTCAGATGAAGAGAACTGCAATCGAAGCATTTAATGAAACAATTAAGATATTTGAGGAGCAGTGCCACTCACAAGAGCGATACAGCAAAGAATACATCGAGCGATTCCGCAGGGAGGGCAACGACAAAGAAATTGAGCGGTGAGCTCTCAGGTTCTGTTTGCTTACCTGGAAACAGTGGTGTCCACACTGGCACTGCCATTACAGCATCATAGAAATCATATAAGCCACTTTGGAAGCTCAGTGTTTTCTGAGACCTTCCCTCAAGGTATCTCAGCCTTCAGCAAAGCTCTCTTCTCTCAAAGAATTGCAGAGCTGGGAAATCTCTGGATTATCCTCTCTTAACTTCAGTAAATCAAGATACTGGGATGAGGACCAGGAAAGAACAGGAAATAATGATTTAATTTGCTTATCCCATTTCTATTTGGATTTGCTCAGAATATAATTCAGAGAACTCTGTACTTGCAAACTGCAAACTGTGAAATGTACATAAATCTGATAAATCTCATTGTCTGTAGCTGGTTTTGGTCACTTTCAGAGAAGATAACTGTTTAGTAGCTGTCATCTAACAAATTCAGTGAGTGCATTGTTTGAAACTGCCCTTCCAAGAGGGTATTAGCAGAAAAGGCTGGATCTGGGCCTTTAAAGAAAGGCCAGGTATAATGCCTCACTTGACACAGTGCTTTATGAACCACATTAAAGAGGTTTTTGGACCAGAAACAGTTACCTGTAACAATCTCACTGTGCACTTGGGGTGCTTCATTCTGAGTAAAGACAATTAAGAAGCAAAAAATGTAATTTTCCTGAGTCACACAAAACCTGCAAACTAATCTTGAATGAAGAGACAGGCAGCATTACTTCCTTGTAGCTCTTGATAGTAATTGAAGTTTGCATTTGAAATCTTGCTATTGCTGATGCCTGTGCTGGGCTCGCATAATTGATACAACAAAAACTGAATCTGTCAGTGAGGGAGGAGTCTGTTCTAGTTTACCTTCCTACAGAGAATTTCTTCCTGCGTCTCTGCCAGAAGGAAATATATTAAGGTAAACTGAAAGTTCCAAGCCCTCTGACAAGAGGTCTTTCCTGTAACTCATACAGTAATTTTCATGTGAGGATGAGGTGGTCAAAGGGAAGAGTTGCTGTTATGGTAGCACTTTGATACTCTTCTGTAAGTGCCACCAGTAGGTTCAGTCCTTCTGGGCTGGTTTGACCTCTTCTCTCATACCCATTTGCAGGATAATGATGAACTATGAAAAATTAAAATCACGCCTCGGTGAGATCCATGACAGTAAAATGCGCCTGGAACAAGACTTGAAGAAACAAGCTCTGGACAACAGGGAGACTGATAAGAAAATGAACAGCATCAAGCCTGACCTAATTCAGCTCCGCAAAATCAGAGATCAGTATCTTGTGTAAGTAAGCCTGACCCATACCTCAGAATAGTGTCTCTGATGAATCTGATTAATGGCTGTTTCCATCAGGACAATAAGAGTTTAATTTTCTTTTCATAACCAAAGTTCTGTTGATGTTAAGGTACTACAGTCTGGCAGGGGATGTCTGAGAGCTGGTTGGCCTCTTCATGACTTCATTATTTAAAGAGCCAGCCACAACTAGGTGCACAATCTGCAACTCCTGTAAATGAAGAATTTAAGAAAAATTAGTTATAAACAAAACCTTTGATTGCTAATACAACAGATGGTAGTGCTTTTTTTCTGTTATGTTGTTTATATACACACTTGATTTCACCACTGTTATCCAGCTCCTGATGTCCCTGGGCTGGACACAGACTGTTTCTCCTATGTCTGAGCTTCAGCTTGCTCACTAAGAAAACCCATACATGTTCTCTAATGTATTAATGTTCTCTTCTTCTGGCAGATGGCTCAATCACAAGGGGGTGAGACAGAAGAGAATAAATGACTGGCTGGGGATCAAAAATGAAAATATTGATGAGTAAGTGTCAGTATACATATGATTTTATTGAGAAGTGTTCCATTAGTGTTTTCTCTTGTGGGGTTGGTAACAAAAACTACCAGTTTCTCAATAAAAGACTGGAGTCATGTGATGTCATGTGAGGCAGCAACTCTGCTGAAACATGTAGGATTAAAATTAAGATCTAAGTGGAAGCCTTTAATATATGTTTGTTAGGAGCCCAACCTCCCAATTTGGGCAATTCTGGTATTTCTTTGTATGATTTCTGTGAAAATAACTCTGCTTATTAACTCCTTTACTGATCATTGGTTAACAAATGTATCCTCTCAGCACATACTTTGTGAATGAAGAAGATGAAAACCTGCCACATCATGATGAGAAGACTTGGTTTGTCGGGGATCTCAACCGTGTCCAAGCAGAAGACTTGCTCTGTGGGAAACCTGACGGAGCGTTTTTAATTCGCGAGAGCAGCAAGAAAGGATGTTATGCTTGTTCTGTGGTGTAAGTCTCTTTTCCTTTTTATTTCAACTACTCAATGCATAAATCTCTACCAAAGCTCTTTATTTTGGAGAAAAAAGCCAGGCCTTGCTTAGGCCTACCCATTGGAATGTGTTGCATGTTTGCAGGAAGATGGGCATGGTAAAAGCTTTGTAACAAAAATGTGCTTTGAATGTGCAATAGCTGTAGTCCTGCAGCCTCTGCACTTCCCACAGTAGTTAGTACAAAGTTCTGAAGTATCCCAACTTGAAGCTCTGTAGCAAGGGCCAAGTTAGGGTGTGGGATCTCAGTCTCTCAGAACTGGGGTGCAGGGTGAGCAAGACCCCCCCTGGGGGGCTCGGGAGTCCTGGAATGCTGCCAGAGATGTCTGGTGGCTGGACTTTGATCCCACATGGGAGATGACATCAGTATGAGGACGGGAGGATTTCACTGGGGTGAATGGTGAAGGGACAAGTTAATTGGAGTGTGAGATACAGGGTTTAAGATCCCTGTACAGGGGGGTCTAGAGAGGCAAGATGGAGGGATTGGGGCGTGCCCTTCTCCTTCTTCTTCTTCCTCTGGGCCTCCATCTTCTGTGGTGATGTTGGCACTCCAGGATTGGACCTTACTAGGGGAATACTGGTTAATAAGGGTAGAGGGTATTGGAGAAAAATGATAAATATTGTATACGTAACTCCGGGTATAAAGATAGGTGACCGCCCCAGGGGCTTTAGTGTGTGCCCATGGCTGACTGCTGAGCAGAACTCTGTCAGGCCAAGAGAAAATCTTTTAGATAAGCAATTAATAAACACCAAGACCAAGAACAAATCTGAAGTTTCCTCTCGTCCTTTCGAACCCGGGGGCCCAAGGCCATCTTTGGGCTTTTCCCCAGACCATCTGAACAGCCCAGAAATCCCACATTAGGGCCCAATTCTCCCATATTCTTCCCTGCTAAGGGACACATGGGAAGAAGTAAAGCAGGGCTATAAAGGTGTGGCATCCTCCATTCTCATTTTCAGACATGCCCAACTCTAGATCTTTTCCTTGTATGTGTAAGGCAATGGTGATGCTTCAGAGGATTATTTGTGAGCAGTAGCTTTGATGACATTCACACAGACTTGCATTGATTTCTTGTATTTCACTTCATTTTATGCTGGTGTAATGAAGGTCAGAAATACTCCAACTCCATTATCTAAAAATCCTTCAAGCTTGTCCTGGAGTCCAAAATGGCTTTCACTGATTTATTTCACATGAGGTTAATTGCTTCTGAGCACAAGTCTGGGAAATGAATATATGAAGGTTTAGCACCTCAAGGTAACTGAAGACTGTAATATCTGCTGTGTTCCATGTTCTGTTCATTGCAGTCACTCAAGTGTTGGGTTCATCAGATGCTTTTGTTTGGTTGGGATCATGCTACAGGCTCTAAAAGGGCTGGCACAAAGTAACCTGTTCCTACTTGTGACTGGGATTGTAACAGGCTCCAGTAGAGGGATTACATAATACCTGATCTTTCTGGCAGATACATTTTTCTAGCTGCTTTGGAATCGCTGTGCTCCGGTAGCTGCTTTGCCAAGTTAGAGACTCGGTCGCTATGGCTTCACATAATGAATCAGCTTGAACCTGTCCCATGCTTAACAGTAAAAAATGCACATGGAAGGTTAGCCCCTGTGTTTCATGGAATACTTTGTAAGTCCTGATAATTTGTGGGTTTTGGTTTCTTTGCTTAGTGGAAAGGTTTCTAGGTGAGTTGAGCACAAAGTCATTGCTGACTTCGGGTGCTTATCTTCCTGGTTCAGTTATTGACTTTTTTCCCAAGGACCATTTGGACAACAATGCAGTAGGGAATTGTACTGCTGGGATGGAAGAGCCCTCTTATGTGGATTATTATGCAAGAGTGCTTAATCACATGCCCTGAAGCCCTGTTTCTTCACAGACTATATTAATCTTCTCCACTTGCATCTACTGGGTCTTCCATTATGTAATCCGGTGACTGGCTGAGATGCTGCATTAGTTAATTGTTAATAGACTTGTCACTTTGGGTTTGTCCTTTTATGTTAAACTCTCCTCTTTCCTTTCCTTGCAGAGCTGATGGAGAGGTGAAACACTGTGTGATCTACAGCACTCCAAGAGGTTATGGGTTTGCAGAACCGTACAACCTGTACAGCACACTTAAGGATTTGGTTCTTCATTACCAGCAGACATCCCTTGTCCAACACAATGATTCCCTAAATGTCAGGCTTGCCTATCCTGTCTACGCACAGATGCCCCCCTCTCTCTGCAGGTAAATTTTGGGGAGGAGGAAAGCGTTGGCTTATCTTGGATTCTTTTCTACGATTTTTATTAGAACTCGGAGGGCATTCTTTCTCCTTAGACTGCTTGTTTTGCACAAGAAGTGATTCTGTGAATGTGAATCAAAAAGAGGCCTAGCAGCAACAAGACGACAACTTGGGTGTAGGTGTCCTGGTGCTACCTTAAAAGCTCAGCTGTGCTTTTACACCAATACTTTTGTTTCCTTATGAGGGGAATAAACTCAACGCAACGCATATGAAAATACTGGAAGCAGAGCATCATTTTATGGAGATGATTTTTTGCCAGGCACCTTCAGTGGAACTTCTAATTGGATTTTGTTTTCTCTTGTTCTAGTAGACACAATTTGAAGCCTCTAGCCGAGGCACTGGTAATGTCTTTCAGTCTTAAATTCCCAACAAACTAGGGGGAAACTCTGCCACAGCAATTCTTCACTGCTAATTTTTAGCAGCTTCACTGCGATTCAGCTGGACTTCCAAAAGAGGGCTTGTCTTGAGGTAGCGTGGAATTTGGTGAGAGAAGACCAAAGGAATTGTGGGAAAGCTTCAGGTTTTTATTTAAATGGAAAAATGCTTGTAAAAGGAAAGTTGCTTTATTTTTTTGCCAACAGTAACGAAGTTTTGGTTTCAATGGCACTACAGGTCTTCGCTTAAAGGAAACATAACCAAACTGAACATGCCAAAACTTTGTTTGTTGCTAGATCAAGCACTTACAGGGGAGGTTGCATTAGCATCCGCACATACTTTCTGCACCAAAACTTGAAACAAATAAAAGGAAAAGCTAAACATTGTCTGGCTTCAAAACACTAAATTTGTCTGATCTGATGTAATTGCTCACTCTCCTCTTTCTTCACTCCCTCTCCCTCCTGTTCCTCAGCTTGGGATTCTGTTTCCAGAGTTTTAATGATACTGTGCTTCAGAATGTAAACCAGAATGAAGCTTGCACTGACCTGCTGCAGGTCTCTTGCTGAACAGTGACAGACTCTTGTAACACTTGATTTTGGTACAGAAGGGGTCGGTGTAATCAAATGCTCCTGGATGGCTTATTGTCCCCAGTTCTTTGGTGGGGTATAGTTACTCCCAGTTGTAAGAAGTGAGCATGCTAATCCTAGATCTCCTCTGATTTGTTCTTTGTGAGCTGGGTTCTGAACTCTCACACCACTGCAGCCAAGCAAGATTTTACTCTGGTGTAATCTAAATTCCCTTGTAGTTATTTTAGACATGATGCAAAACACAGGAAGGGATGAGAGCCATACTCCTCAGTTACTGGATGCCTGGTACCATCCTTTGGCAAGGGCTGCTGTCAAATACTGGAGCGGGTAGTCCTGGGCTTCATCAACTACAGCAATCATCAAATAAATCCCCTCCCTGGAAAGTGTACAAAGCAGCTTATTTCCATTCCTTAAGCTTCTAAAATGAAAAAGAGCTAAGTTTGGCAAACTGAACCACTTGGCATCAAAGCACAACTGGCAAAGTAATTGTTCAGCGTGCAACCTTGAAAGTTGCTTTTGTTCCCATTACTGGAAGCGTTTCCCTTGCAATGCACCCATTGTGCAGGACAGGAAGCAGACAGTCATGCAGGTCTGAGAATGCTGGAGACCCGTTTCTGACCCTGGGGCTGATTTCCTGTTCCAATGGCTTTTTTCTGTAATGCCTGGGCAGTAGTGCCAGGCTTGTTGATGTATATTGTTTACACTAGAAGTATTATTTCACTGAATGTCTTGAATTCACAAGTAGGGAAGTGACAAGGCTGGAGCACTGACAGCCATTGCAGGAAGGGTAGTCTGGTTGCCTGGCATGCCATGACATTTTTTATTTTGCACTAATGACCCTGACGCATCCCAGATACTTCCTAATTGGCCAGAGTGCAATCTTCAGGCAAGGAATTCTGTAGGTGCCACTTTTCTCATTTAAATAATACCCTACAAGGCTTAACCAAATCTCAAAACTGTGTGAGAGAAGAATAAAATTCACATAAGCTGCTATGTCAAAATGAACCACATCTGTTTGTGTGTCCCTTCTACTTCCCCAGGAAAAAAGGAAAAATGAGGCATAGCCTTTGCTGTTAGTGGAAATCTTGAATGGTTTCCGCAGTGGTCTGTGGACATGGAATTTTTTCTTGGCTAATTTGCAGTTCTAATCTGGTAGCTGTACAGCTGCCATTCTCACACCTCTCAGGCATCTAGCATTCCCTTGATGCTGGGCTGAGACCAAATGCTCAATGAAAGAAATCAGTTCAAAGGCACAAATGATAGCCAGGTGCCTCATGCCTGCAGAATAACCTGTGTGAGAGGAGTGTCTGAATTTTCCCTGCCCTTGTGATCTCTCTGCACTCTCTTCCTGGCAGTGTTAACATTTGAGGCTGATGAGACCCATATTTCTGATCCCTGCTTTTGTAACAGAGGTAACCTGGCCAAAGTGTTTCACATCTGCCCCAATTTCAGGTCTGCCCCAGTTTCAGGTAGGGCTCAGATTTGTTTTAAACAGGCACAGCTCTACTTCCAGGCTCATAAATCCTGGCACACCCTCGCAGTCCTGACAGCAGCAGGATAGCAGAGCAGGGCTGTCTGAAGTCTCCCTGTGGTGGAATCTGATTGATCCTGTGAGGTCTGGTCCAGGCTCCAGCCCTGGCTCTGCCAAGGTAAATACAGTGTAATTCCATTAGCATCTGTGAAGGTAGCTTGGCTTTATCGTGGTGTGAGTGAGTTGGGACTCTTGGCCCTTTGCTCCCCGAGCTCTTTTTGCTGATCACAGGTGATGTATTTGCTGTGAATGATGGAGCCAGGGCCAATAAGCCATCCTGAAGTGTTCTTTGAAGTTCTGTTTTGCCTAAACTTTCAGAGCAGGGCTATGGGCAGACCAAGCCTGCTTTCCTTCTACTGGCTCCATTATTCTGAGCAGTCTCCTGAGGCTGTTTTGCCACTGTCTCTCCCTGTGTGTGGTTTAAGCACCTGAAGTTGCTGCCACAGTTCCCCATTGACTCACACGTGCTATTGCACAGATTCTTTCTGCAACTATTTTGCACTCACAGAAAAAATGAAAATTGCTATAAAACCAACTGACACGTGTAGCTGGTGTGATCTATGGGGCAAGGGCTTGGTCCTGCACCTCTCATTGTGCTTGGCCTAGTTCTGTTTGCTCAGTAGCATTAGACCTGTGAGAGAACCCACAGCTTCCAGGAGCTGCTCTACACTTGCATGACTGAGAAATCAGAAATGGGCCTGTGAGGTGCAGGATTACACCCCAGGATGAAAAGCAGCTGTTAAGCCTGAAACAAATACAGGAAATGTGAACAAAGAGGCAAAACAAAGAAACTCAAGTTCTTTTAAAACAGTAAGATGTGAGAAGGTTTTAATTTTAAGAGTCAGAACATCAGGAGGAAGGGGGGAAGTAGCCTCACTGTCGTAGCAGCCATCTGGTACCAGGCTGCAGTTAAAGGAACATTGATCTCACTGACCCATGTTGTATTAAATATATATGTAGAGTTGAATAAATAACTTTTGCACAGTGTTAAATGGGGGAGGGGGGAGGGGATGTTGAAACTCGAATATGCACAGTTTCTTCTAATCTGTTTTGAAGTATATTTGCAGGGAATTAGGGGTGTTTCAGTATTTTGTGTTGGTATGGATGGAAATCAGGTCTGCTTCCACAGTTGCCATTGGCCCCATTGTATCAGCCACGAGTGCCATGTTTTTGAAGTTAGTAACTTAAAAATCGTTTCCCATTAGTTTGTTTGTTAATTACAAGTAATCTGAGCATGGGAATAGCCAACCTAGAAACAAGAAGGATACCCCAACAGATGCTTCACTAGTGTGTGAAGCAGTAATGTGCAATTGCCACCTTCTGATACTGGAGTGCTCTAGTTTTGGGGGGTTTTATTTCATTCCCATTAGCAGTGAAGTGAGTTGCTGCTTTGCACCATTGGTAGTTGCAATCTAGAGTTATATCCAGTATAGCCCTTTGTCTTATGCCAAAAATAAAATGCTCTTTCCACACTCATCTCTCTCTTGAGGTGGCAGATGTTCAAGAAGTTTTCCATTTAATGTGATGGGCCTGATTCTTTTCTTGCTGATACTAGTGTTAGCAAGACTTCCACAACCAAAAGCCATTCCCAGGAAAAAAAACTTGCATTTAATCACAGCTGAATTCTAGTCACAGCAGGGCAAACATCAAAGTTTTTCCCTTGCAAAGCCAGGCAACTGTGATGGAACTGTGGAAATGAATGTTGACACTTAGTGCTGTTTTGGGGAGGACAGGAGAAGGATGAGGGTCTTGGTTGCCCCAAATCCTGGGCTCTGTGCAGGCTTAGGTGGCACCATGTCTGTAACTGAACGCTGTGGCTGTTTAAAACAGCAGAATTGCTATAGGAGTGTCACACTTTAAGTTTGGAAAAGCCCCTTATTTGGTACTTGAACAATCTCACTTCTGTTTTTGAATGTCTGTTTATTTTTTTTATTTTTTGTTACACTAACAGGGAATAAAAATCTGAAATGTTAGTGAGTCTTGTATGCTTGCTGCATTGTGCAGACATGAAACAGGTACTGCTTGTGGATCAGGAGGGGTAAGAGACAGGTTCAAAATGCAGTTTTACAAAGCACTATGATGGGTTTGGGGTTGTTTTGTTTAGACCATGTTTAAAATCAATTTTCCTTAGGTGTAGTTTCCTTATGGTTGATTTGCAATCTCTGCTGTTGCAATAGCAGAATCAAAATAACATTCCCGAAGAACAAAAATGCTGTGAAGGGAGGGGGTCAAGCTCGCTCAAATTCAGCATTCAAAGCAAATAGCTTTAGTGGAGAGGAAGGATCAGCACCCTAAAGCATCCCTCTGGTTGTAGTTTGAAGCAGGAGACAGACCATGAACCAGAAACCTCTGCCTGGCACCATGAAATAAGAGGAGATGCCAGAGCAGACCCTTCCCTTTGGAATAACCAGCTGTAATCTCCTTAAATGCACATGCAGGAGAGGTTTAGGGAATTGGTACAAGTCCTTGAGGAGCTGCTGCCCTTTCTGTATGGGAAGGGAGCTTGCACTGCTGATCCCTTGTTTCCCTTGGCACTGGGAGCAGGGAAGGAGCAGCCCAAAGAAGCGCTGGCTGTTCCTCGGCAGGCTGGCCCAGCTCAGCCCTGCGTGAGCAGCAGCTTTGGACGGGGTTACGTGAAGTTTGGCCAACATTTTTGTGAATCTTGCATTCTGTGGGCAGAAATACTTTCCACCGAATGGGGGGGAAAAAGAAAATCTCTCTTGAAATCTTTTCAGTTCCTTCCTGTTTGTTCAAAGGGGGAGATTGGGAGCTTTAGCTTGTTAACTGTTTAGATGATGACAGTGCTTGAAGTGCTGGTCTTTGGGGCTGGCTCCATACAATTAATGCAGAATTTGCATTTTTAAAATTGCTATTGGCATAGACTCACCTTATTTTATGACTAGACTTGCCATTTGTTCTAAAGTTTGCCTTCAAAAAATGTTACATGAGCTTCAGAGGCAAGGAAAAAAAAAGTGAGACTGACCCTTTTTGGTAGAAAAAAAAACCACTTCGATGATCAACCTGCATTAGAGAAAGCAGCTTTAATTTGGTGCCCCCTCCACCACCTTCCCTTGGGATTGCTTCTGTGAGATTGGCATTGGCAATGAGGGGAGGGACATTCCCTGTGTCCAGCAGCACCGCTGCCATGCACTCTCCAAGTGCTTGTAGCAAGAGGCTCGGGATCGTTTGGAGAAAGTTCCTGCATCCAAAGACAAAGGAAAAGGTCTCTAAGGGTGACTGTCACCCCCCAGCAGGGCTTGCAGGATGCTGGGGCCAGCCCTGAGCTGCCCCAGGTCTGTGCTGGCTGCAGGGGCAGGGGGCTCACCTTCAGTCAGCTGGGTCAGGGTTTGAATCTGTTTTGTTTTCGTGAGTGACTTCTACATCCAGCAAAGATCTGTTTGATGAAAACCTGTTAATTTTGTATATCTGGCTGTTTATTGCACCATGGGATTGTAATGGTCTGCATCATCCGTGTGTGTGTGTGCGCGTGTGTGTGTGTGTATATGTACTGTATGTATATAGATATATGTAAAATATATTCACGTACACATTTATATGCATTAGCTGTAAGTGGCACTGCCCCTTAAAAATAAAACAAAACTCACTGTTAGCACATTCTGCCACGTGTTTAGGCAGAATCGGGTTGGTTTCTTGTCAAACGAAAAGGAGTTTATTGTATTCATCTTGCATATGTGCTTCTGAAATGCTGAACTCTGGATTTCCTCGGGGGGGTTGCTACTATATTTGTAAGCAGAGTTGATTTGGGGTGTTATTTACTTTGGGACAAAGCATTCAACCGTGTCCCAGGCAAAGGCTTAGCAAAAGAAACCCCTCTTGCTCTCGTGTGAGATGCAGTGATTGTTTGCACGTGTCAGTGGCCCCTCAGTGCCCCCTGTCCAGAGCTGATGTGCAATGGGTGGTGTTGGTGCGTGTCCCTTTGTGAGTGGACTCTTTGTACAAGGTGTGGTTCAATGTAAAGCATGAGTGGGTGTTTGATCTTGTGTCGAGGGCTGAAATAACAGCACACTCCTTTGTACAACCTTTGCATCAATGTTTCTGCTTTTCTTTGACTTCTTTTTTTCTTTAAGGGAAACTGCATCTGTTAAGAACCTGCTTCTCCAGAAGCTATTGAATTATTTTGTTTTCCAGATGAATTCCAGCATGTAACTTTGGTACTCTTGTTTGTTATTTGTGTAAAATCTGTTCTTCTGTCGTTTATGGTGTAGTCGGGGAGGGGGGTGGGGGGAAGAAAAGAAATAAAAAAGGAATTCATGTAGTTTAACTTTTAAAGAAAAGAAACAAACTGCTTCATAAGGAAACCAAGTGTATGTTAGTGTTTTCTGACAAGTCATTCTGTAGTTTCTAGCTCAGTAATGCAACACTGTACTTGTCACCGGGTGTGTTACAATTTTGCTGTACTTTCTTTTACTAGATGGTTGGGCTTTTAAATCCCAGACACTAAGCATCCTGGGCCTACTTGCTCTAGATCAAAAAAAAATGCAATAAAAAAAAATTGCAATAAAGCACATTGACATGTAATGTTTTAGAAGGATGTACTGACAGCTGTTTCTAATAAATTCCGAACTGCAGCGTGGTTGGGCTGCCTTGGTGTAGCTGTGTCTGTCTCCCAGCCGAGGCCATGGGCATCATCTCGAACAGAAGCTTTAAAAAAAAAAAAAAGACTTGCAGAGGTCTGATTTCCTCTAGGCTGGAGAGAAAGCCCCTCCTGGGGCTGGGAGGAGGGAGGAATTCACGTAGCACACGCGCGCTCCTTAATGGAGCCTTCCCTGCGCTCCTTTCACGGCCTCTTCCGAGGGAGCAGCAGCCATCAGCAGTGTTCTGCATGGCTCACTGCCTCCTCTGCCAGCAGGGAAACCACCTTTGGTGATGCCACTCTTGCTGCTGGGGGGAGAGGAGGGCATGCACCACCTGAGCAGACCTAGGAAAGGCATGGCTCAGCTGCATCCACTCACCTGGGTTTTGCAGGGCTTTGGGAAATCACTGCTTGCTTCCCCAATTCCTTCATGAGCACCAGGCATTGGAACAACTGAAAATCAGTGAGTTTGGGGGTGGTGTTGCTGGTCCTCTTTCATTACAAACACAGGTGATGGCAGACCTGGGGGGATGTAGTGCCCCTTAAATTGGCAGTCAGATGGGATGCCACATGAGCATCCTCAGAAATTTAGGGGCAGTGGCTGTGGCTGTGTGTGGCTCGGGGTTTTTGCAGCCCCATGAGTTGACCTTTTCGCAGACTAACAAGCAACATTTTTCCAACCTCCTGAGTCAATCTTTTTTTTAAAAAAAATGCTGCATCAGCATTTTTCACAGGGCCATGTAAGCCTTTTCAGCTGCTGAGTCAGCATTCCCTCCAGCACCAGAGGCCCCTCCACCAGCAGGCAGGGAGCACCCAAGTGGGCAGAAACGCCCCTGATCATGGTGCAGGGGAGCTGGGAGCACCCACATGGTGAGTTGATGGGCTCACTCAGTCATCTGCCATTATACCCAGCAAGGAGCTCACCCCATATTGCAGCACCTCGGGGTTTGGCACCCCCAGGCAAGAGGAGAGCAATGGGGAAACGGCAAGGAGCTGAGAGGACTCTGCACGGTGCTCCAGGGGCCTGGCTCTTTTTTATTGTTATTTAATTTATTTCTTTTTAATAAGGGCTAATGAGGCAGAATTGCAGGAAAGATGTAAGTCACTAATTGGCGAATGGATTTCCAGGGCCTTGCCAGGCTGCTCGTTGTGTTATGAAAACATCACAGCCAGAGCCGGCGTAGGAAATTTCCAAGCGGCCCTGCTGACTGGATGGAAAGAAAAACACCTCCCAGCTCAGATGTCTTCTCAGAGAAAGGGCAGATCCCGAGGATTTTTCCATCCTCAGCAGTTCCACAGACCTTCCTGCAAGCCCCCTGGGTTCCCCCCACTCACACACAGGACCCTTCCCAGGGGCAGGCAGTGCCTTGGCACCCCCAGGCCTGGCACCACAGGGCAGGGCTGCAGGATGGGTGGATGGACAGAAGTCCCCAGGCTGCTTTCATGGGATTCTCTTCCCCCCCATGAAGGAACCCACTGTAGTGGGAGATTCATGAGAGGATCTTGCCCATGGGAAAAAAAATCTGCCAGGAAAATCCCAAACACCTCCAAAAGCCCATCCTCCCCCAGCCATAAGGGTTTGGTTTGAAACCTGGGGCTTGTTGCAGCAAGCCTCCAAGCTGCTCCACTTTTCCTCCTTGGTTTCATCTCTCAAAACAGACTTATTTTAGTCTAAGAGTTTAGTTTAACAGACACTGTGTTGCTGGGCAGCAGGAGCAACACAACCACAGCCATGGCTCCGAGTACCACAGTCATCAGTAAAGGGCAGGGTGGTGAGTGTGCAGCCCAAAATCCATGAGGGATGTGGTTCTTTGTCCCCTCCATCCCAGTGCAACATGCACAGCTGGAATGTGGGATCCATCAGGTGCCTCTGCCATGAATGAAGCACCTGAGCCTGGAAATACAACTGGAGCAGCTGCTTCTCACACCGGTCCCACTGGGTTTGGGTTTGGGGTGAATGCAAAGATACCCAAGATAGAGGGAGCTGCCTGAATCCCACAGTTCATCCCTGTGAGACATGAGAGGCAGCATTTCCCTCCTTGGAGCATCAAGTCCAAGCTTGGAGCAGCAGTCAGCAGTTTTCAAATGATCTGCTGGATTAGGGTTGGCCAGAGACCCAGAATCCCCATTTCATGGGCAATCTCACCGTCTTGCTTGTCAGGCTTCATCCAAATTGGAACAAAATGGTAATGTACAAAATTTGACTCTGGAAAATACTTTCAAGAGGGAGAAAAAACATCCCACACTGATTTTTGTTGAGCTGGCACAGTCCCACACCAGCATTTCTATATCAATGTTATCCATGAGCCCAGAAGGGTTGGAAGGACAGAGGCTTCACTCTGACCAGCATAATCCACTTCCCTGGCTACTATTTTCTCCACATTTTATCTTGACTGTTATTTTCATCAAATCTGTTCTTTCTGATGGCAAATCTTTCTCGCTGACATCTAATTGACGTTGAAGAGAAGTGATGGGTAGGGGATAAAATGCCGGGGCACCCTCTGCATGGTGTCTCTGTGCTCCCTGGGCAGAAGGTGTGCTGGAGGAAGAAGAAAAGGCTGCAGAGCTGTATTGCTGCCCACTCTCCTGCCTCCAAACCCATCCTTGGTGGTGGTGGTGGCTCCTGGGAAACACCTTGGCCACCTCTGCCCAGTCACTGGCGTGTTTCAGGGCAAAACCCAGTGTGGGTTCCAGCTCTCCTGTGCACAGCCACCTGCCCCAAGCCCTTGCCTTCCCTGGCCCCACCAGACCCAAGAAATCCCCCCCAGATGAGGGGCAAAGCCTTGACCTCTCCCTTGGAGCAGGAGGAGGCAGCTCCTCACATCCAGCTGGCTCAGCCTCCCAGCCCTGATGCAAACTGGAGCAACTCAGGGTCTGAGAAGAGGGATAAGGAGCAGGAAGAGGAGCATGAGCTGTCACAAGGCCTCGGGGGCAAGCAGAGGCATGGCCCATGGTGGAGCATCTTCAGGCAGACTAGGATGGGTGCCAGGAGGGCAGGGGCCAGAGTGTGCCCCTGTATCCCAAAAAATGTCCCTGTGCTCCTGCATGGGCTTCTGGGCAGGATCCCAGCCTTCCCAGGAGAGGCACTCAATAGTCACAAACCTGCTTCAAGCAGAGCTGTGGCCGGAGCCTTTCCCAGATTTCCCTTTGCTGACACTTCCAAGGGAAGGGGCAGGATGGGTGCACTGAGAGCAGGGCCAGCCGCCCTGGGCAGGTGCTGTGCACGCTCCCGCCGCCGCCCTGCCAAAGGAAACACAAACATCCTCCCCAAAGAAAGCCCTGTTCATGGGCAGCACAAGTTCCCGTTTTTGCACAGGGCAGGTCTGTTCTGGCAGCTTTCACCACAGTGCCGGGCTGAGCCGGGGCTGGGCTGGGCCAGAGCCGCCCTTCCTGCCCCATGGAAACGAACCGGGAACAGCGACCACCGCCGGCACCCGGGCAGGGCTTGGGCTGCCCTGGTGGGAGACATCCGAGCTACAGGGGCTGAGTCAGCCTCAGAGCCCCTCTGGGATGTGGCATTTGGGGATGTGGGACCCTAGAGATTGGAGACCTGGAGGATGTGGGTTTTTGCTTCTCCTTACTTCTGGCAAGGGGAATGTTGGCCAAACCCAACTGTCCCAGCACTGCAGACAGAGGTGGTGAGGCCTCATAACCTAGAAGGAGCTGTGGAAGGGAAATTCCAGTGTCATGTAATGGCGCGGTTCAACACCAAGCCAGGACAACAAATACAGGTTATTTTTAAAAAAAATAAATGAATAAAAGGGAAATGTTAATTTGGCCTAAAGTTTGTGAAGACCTGAGCAGAATGCAGGATTCGGGGTGGAAGAAGGGGTGAGGAGGAGTGCAAGGGCACTTGGATGTACATCACTCATGGAATAAATAGCTCAGGGTGTTTTATACTTGCCCTCAGTGTTGGGTGGGGAGAGGAGCAGCCAGGGCTCCTCCTCCTGCTCCTCTGCCCCATCAAAGCACTGCTGCTGCAGTGTCCCTGCTCCCAGCACCTGCCCAGCCTCACCTGCCCAGCCTCACCTGCCCCATCTCACCTGCCCCATCTCACCTGCCCCATCTCACCTGCCCCATCTCACCTGCCCAATCTCACCTGCCCATCTCACCTGCCCCATCTCACCTGCCCAATCTCACCCGCCCATCTCACCTGCCCAATCTCACCTGCCCATCTCACCTGCCCCATCTCACCTGCCCAGGCCCCGGTGGGAGCGAAGTCCGCAGCAGGAAAAGCGAGGCTGAGGGCTCAGGAACAAAGCAGCCTTTCACAGCAGCGGCTTGGCCAGAGGAACCAGGGAATGTTCCTGTCCAAGGGCTCCCAAACGGCTCCCAGCTTTGATCCTGGGCACAGGGCGGGTTGTTGGCGTTTTTCCTTTCCTGCTTTGTGTTGCTCTTGAATTTTTTTCCTTCCTACTTCATGGTGTAATTTTTGTGTGTGTCTACGATTTCAAAGAGAATTTTCTTGCCCCTCTGGGGAGAGAAACCTTCTGCTGGGAGCAAGATGCACACTCTGACCAGCCCTTTCACCTTTCTCCTGAGGGAGAAAAATCCTCCTCCAGGATTCACTGGAGGCACAAGTGTTCATCACCATCATTTTCAGCTCAGAGGTTGTTTTCTGAATACATTTGATAAACCCCAGCCTCACTCAGGATGGGAAACTGAACCGGCTCCACAGCTGTGCACCTCCCTCCCAAACCACATCCCTTCCAGGGGACTCACTGGTTTGCATGCTCAGGTGGCCTCCCAGACTCCCCAGGTGACAGGGACAGCCTCCAAACGTGCTGCCTTCCAACCAGTTCCTCTGCCACCTGTCTAAAGCTGCTCCCCACCCCAAATGCAGAGGGAGGGATGCCCCAGCCCACCCAGCCAGGGCTCTCCCTCCTGCAGCCCAGGGAATGGTTCCCCACACACTGTGGGCCACACCTGACACCCCTGGCAGGGCAGGCCGAGCCTCCTCTGCCCACTGCCCACATCCCAAATATTTTTAGGCAGTTGGGAACATGCCTTTGCTGCTGCCAGCCTTCCATGCAGGGCCTGGAGGAGACAGATGGGATGGAGAAACTGAGTCAGCCCTGAGAGGTCACTGTGGCAGCCAAGGGAATAAAACCATCCCCCTCCTCTTCCTCCTCCTCCCCTTGCTCCTCATCCCTCTCCTCCTGCTCCCAGCACCGCCTCCTGACGGATGTTGCCTTTGGAGCAGCCCTGGCAGCCCAGCTGCCGAAGGAACGCTGTGGTGAGCCCTGCCTGGAATCCATCACTGTCTGTGCACAGGACGCCAGCCAGAGCCTGCTCCTCCTGCTGCTGGCAGCCCCGGCCTTCCACCTGCGGCTCCCCCACTTCCCAGCACTGGAGTTCAGCTGGAGAACAGCAGCAGGGGCTGGGAAGGGGAGCAGCTGCCCCAGGGGAGCCCCAGACCAGCCCACGCTGGGGGAATGGTGCTTTTCTGCTGTGCCAAGGTTTGGGTTGGTATCTCCACAGCGTGGAGGTGCCATGGGGGCTGTCCCTTGCCAGCCTGATGTGCTGGGCCATGCCACAGGGCTGCAGGTGCCACAGGGCCTTTCCTGGCTCTGCACTGCATTCCCAGATCCTCAGGAACATCCCTGCAGCCCTCCCCATGAGGGCTCTTTCATTCAATGAATGAGCAACATTCAACACTCTTTGGGGTTCACCCCCTCCCCTTGAGTAGCAAATGCCCCCTCCTGCAAACAGACCCCAAAGGAGAAACATCCCTCAGTTCCCATGGGTGCAGCACCTGCCCAGAATGTCCCTGGTGTCCCTTGTTTGTGTTACCTGCACCTCCTGGAGCTTCCCCAACACCCGCCCACAGCACCCTCAGGTCTGCAGCCGTGCTGGTGGAGCCCCAGCCTCGCTCCCTCGAGACCAGGAGCTGGAGAAGGATGGAGTGCATTGCCCTGAATTTGGGATGTGCCTGCACACACACGTGCATGTCCTTACCCCAAGCAGGCTGGAGGGAAAAGGAATTCCAGCCCAACTCCAAATGCACTCTCACAGCAGCTCAAGCTGCCAAACCCCAAAGACCCCCAAAAATTCAGATTTGGTCTCCAAATCAACAGATCTGATCCTGTCACAGTGCCAGCACCTGCTCCTCCAGCTAAGGACAGGGAAGCAGGGCTGGAGTGTGTGTCCCTCCAGCAGGAGGGCTTTTCCTGCCTGCTGGGTCAGGAGTTCAACATAAACCAGAAGGGCTCATGGCGCTGCTGCATGGGCAGCACTGGCCTGACTCCCACAGAGATCTCCTGGGAAAAGTGGGGCCTTCATCCAGCTGCAAAACAGATGTGGGGCTGCCCATGCACCGTAATGCAGGCAGGGCAGGGGCTCAGCTGCTCCCCAGCATTGCTCCAGCACCATTCCCTTGGATCTGGCTCCCCAAAACGGGGACAGCAGCCTCAGCCCCACAGGTTTCTGCTGGATGTTGTTGCATCCAGGGTTTTTTTCCCATCCAAGGTTTGGGAAAGAGGCAAGAAGGTGAATGCTCCTCCTTGCCCAAAGTCCTTCATGGCTGAAGAACCAGGCAAGCAAGCACATGGAAATGCCAGGACTGGGGGGACAGGAAGGGCCATTCTAACCACTCTAAATATGCTCATGTTGTAACAGTGAGAGGGAATGTGGGCAGGGCTGGGGAGCAGCACAGTCCCCCTGTCCCACAGGAGCATCCCCCCTGCTCTGGGAATGTGCACCCCTGAGCAGCCCCATGGACCAACCAACAGCACCTGCAGGATTAAGGAGCACCCTCATTAATGACAGCTCCAGAATTAACGAGCTGGCTCCACCACCCACTCAACTTCTCAAAAGGCAGGGGAGGGTGGGAGGGAGGCAACAGGAGCCAGGTACTTTTAAGATCACTGGTGAGCAATCCAGCAGGAAAGTGGCTGGGGTGTCACACCAACGACCTGGGGCTGGAAATCTTGAAAATCTTTTTCATTTTACATTTTAATCTTCTCCTTTTCACCTCCAGCAAAACAACCATGGCTGTCAGGGGATGAGAGGATGAGCACAGGAATTGTTTACTGGGGAATGCCACCTTCAGCTGCAGTGACCTGGGAGGGCAGCACCTTTCCCAGAGACCTTCTGCTGCAGGATTAATAGGGGTGCCCAGAGCAAAGCCCAGAGTTACTCACACAGTGAGACCCCATGTCCTCGCTGCCAGCAGCAGGGATAGCTCGGTCATACGCTCTGAGAGACCCCAAAGGAAAACCCTTCAGGATGCTGCCCCACTGTGCTGCTCACAGAGCCCCCCAGAAGCCTGTTTTGGGGGAAAATTCAGCCTTTTAGGAAAGCAGAAGAGCTACTGACCAGAGAAGGGTTTGCAGCCACGGGGCCCACAAGTTTAGCTCATCCCTTCCTGATGACATCCAGTGCCCTTGCAAGGAGGCAAACCAGAAAGAGTTATTGATATGTTTGTATTAGAAACAGAAAAAGATGCTAATCCAGCAGCAACTCCAACTTCCAAGGCCCTGAAGGACCACGGATCTCAATGAAGCTGCGATGGGTTAAATCCTCCTGACCCTCAGCCTCGGGTGAGCGCCAAGGAGAGCCAGGGATGCTCCAGGTGAGATCCGGGGCAGGAGGGAGCGCTCCCAGCCTGACCCCACCGAGTTCAGCCCCAGCCCCGCACAGAGCAGCTCCCCAGGCAAGAGGAGGAGTCGCCAGGGCATCCAACAGCGCCATGGGAGAGCATCCCAGAGCCAGAGGGATTCCCGGCACAGGGCAGCACCCTGTCCCCCACGGGCACAGCTCAGCACCGGCAGGACGGTGCCCCCGCCTCACCCCCGGCCCTCCTCGCTGTGCTGTGACCCCTGTGCGGTGTCGCCCTCCCTGGCCGAGGGGCAGAGCCGGCTCAGGGGATGCTCACGGGGACGCTCCGTGCCCGCGCTCACGGGAGCCGGCGGGGGAGCCCCGTGACGCGGGCCCGGCTCCGGGATTAGCGGGCAGACGGACGTGACTGCGAGGCGGTCGCCTGGCGCTAATTAAAGAAGGGATATATTTAGGCACCCGGTTATCCCCTGCATTGCGCTTATTTTTAGCTGCCAGTCTGCCAGGCTGGGGTGGCACATGGGAAGGGCACGGACGCCAGGCAGGATGGATCCGGCCCCAGCAGCAGCAAGGAGGTCACAGCCGCCTGTCCTGGCCAGCACTGAGCCCTGGGGGCTAGAAACCTCTCTCCAAACTGGCTGCAAAGGAAGAGAAAGCTTTACTTTTCACCCAGAAAGGCAGGAAAATGGGTTTCAGGAGCATCCCTGCCCCAGATCCATCCAGCCTTTGCCACCACCCACAGCCCCACATCCAGGAGATGGAAATGGCCCTGTTTGGAATCATCCAGCAAAAAGCACAGCTGTGCCCAGGGCAGAGGCAGCTCCCTCATTCCCAGAGACTCAACCCTCTGCAGTGGCACTGGGCTGGCAGCAATGCCACTGGTTCCCATACCTTCTTTCTCTCCCATCCTGCCCTCAGCACAGCTGGAGTGTGTCCTTGGCACATGGCTGAGCACCCCATCCACATGGGCCATCAGCAGGTGTGGAGCTTCCCTGGGTCCTGAGTACCCTGAAAAGAGCAGAGAAACAGCAGGAAGGACAGTGCCCAGCATCCCTGCATCCCTCCTGGGCCAGCACAGCCCATTAGTGCCATTCATTTCCCCCTTTGCTTCATCCACACGAGCACTCTGGGGTTTAATTTTTAGGGTTTGGGGCTTTTTCCCCCTTTCCAGAGTGAAATATTGATCAGGTCTCTGCTACCCTCCCACCCCCCACCCCACCACACCCCCTGGCTGCCCTGCTTCCCTCATGGAGTGGAGGGTGGAGGGTGGAGTGTGGGAGAAAATCAAAATAATGGGATAATAAATGACACAGGGAGCTGAAACCCAGCCGAAAGCCAGGCTGCTCTGGCTGGCCTGGGATGAGGCTTCCCAGCAGGGAAGGTTTGGTCTGAGGGTATTTTTGGAGCTGAACAGCATCCAGGGGTGGCCAAATTTCTTCTCAGGTGACCCATCAGATAAAGCCTCTCCCAGAACAGTCAGGCTGGGAAGTTTGGACCATAACTCAACAAATCGGAGAAGGAAAAGAACCCCACCCCAATTTCTTTACTTATTTAAATCCTTTGGCTCCAGGAGCAGGGGTCCTCCACCCTCCAGTGTGGCCAGGGCTGTGTGAGGCTGTGAGCTGCCATCACCTGGGCTGCAGCTCGCCCTGGCTCCCTCCCTGCTGCCCATCAGAATTAGGCGCCCGTTTGAGCAGGTTTACGATAATCATCAAATAACTCGTTCATTGACAGCGTGTCAGGCTGAGGAGACTGACTGAGCCCTCGTTTGCTGATTGCTAATTAGCTTAACATTCCTAATCCCTCATTAGTGACTATGAAGTAAGCTCTGAAATATGAGGTCAGCCCTAATCAGCATTTAAAATATAAAGCCCACTGGCACATGAGGGAGGCTGGAGCAGGGGTGGCTGCAGGCCAGCCCTGGGTGCTGCCATGGCCACAGGGAATGAGGCTGCACAGAGAGAGGCAGATGGGCAGAGTTAAACCCTGTGGAGCCACGGACACCTGCACATCCCCCCAAGCTCAGCCCCTGCACTCGGTGCCCTGGATCCACATGGGAACAGCAATGTGGAGTGCAGCACTTGAGGGGCCCCAGGTTCCTCTGGAGTTCTCAGAGCATCCAACAGCAATTCCAGCTGTGGCTTCCATTCCGGGCAGATTGTTTACAGAAGCACAGAATATTCTGAGTTGGAAGGGATCCACAAGGACCATGAGTCCAGTTGTTAATGAATGGCCCATACAGGGGTCAAACCCATCAGCTCCATGCTCTGACCAACAGTGCACCTGTGCAGGATGCTCTGGCTCTCCCCCCAGTTCCCACCTTCAGGGTTCCAGGTCAGCTGCAGGCAGCCAGGCTGCTGGCAGTGGGACTTTCCCAGAGACTCACCCACACCCTCTGATCCTGGGGGAAGGAGTCAAATCTCAGCACTGACAAGTGAGCACCAAAGTGTGCTGGGCTGCCACTTCCATGTGGGAGTTTAAAATGGCCCTCAGTTGTTCTGGCTCAATCCTCTGGAAGAATAAACTGTTGTGGACTGAGAGTTACTTATTCCTGGCTGGGGAAACCTCTACAGGAGGGTTGCAAAATAACCCTAATTAAACTCCAGCTAGTGCGCCTTGAAAAAGGAGAAAAATATCTCTAAAATAACCACAATTAAATTCCAGCAAGCGAGCCTTAAAAAAGGAGAAAACCAAATCTGTTTCCATGAAAATGCAATTTGAAAAGCCCTTGCACCAAACTGTGCTCATCCAGGGTGCTGCTCTGTGGGTTGCTGGGGATGATGCTCTGGGTTTGGGCTGTGGGGCAGAGCTGGAGTCGGGAGCGGGATCCTTTGCCATGACACACAGGGGGCTGTTCCAGGGGAGGCACCGCTGTCCCTCGGGGCCCCTCGGCGTGGGCAGGAGCATCTCCATCTCCATCTCCATCTCCGTCTCCGTCTCCGTCTCCCTCTCTCCCATGAGCGCACGTCAGCGATGACGCCCGGGCAGCGGCTGCCGGCGGAGGCTCCGCAAATCTCCCGTGGCCGGAGCCGAGCTTCGCCCCCATTCCCGCTCCGCAGCCTCTCCGGAGCACGGGACACGGGATATTTTGAGCATCCTTGGCAGCAGCGAATGAGGATTAGTTCAATCCCCCCCCCAGACATGAACGTCTCCCCAGCTCTATTTCCAAGGACAGGAATAGCCTTTGAAGGCTTTTCCATGTGGAGGGCACACAACACCTGCAAATGTTAAAAGCAAAGATCTGTTTCTGGAAAGGTTTTGGGTGGTGCAGCATCAAAGCTGCCCAAATGAGTGGGTGAAAAAGGGGCCGTGTAGCACCTGCTGGCTCTTGCCCCATGGCTAATCCAAGCCCAAGGCAAGCCCCTGCCCTCTGGATTTTATTGTGCATCTAATTCCTGAACCCACAGTGTGCAGTTGTGGCCAGTCACATCCTCATCTTGCTCAGCCAAGTTTCACGTCTGACAGGTTTTTACCCCTTTTACCCCTTACATGTTTTTACCATCAGGAACCTGCATCAGCAGGGACACAAAACACTATAAACTTACAGGATGGTAAATTCTGGGCTGCAGATTCAGAGTAGAAAGCTTTGGCTTAGCCACACACCTGGTCTGTGGAGCAGAAAATCCCAAACAGCCTGGCAGAGTTACTCCTGTACCCAGACACTCCACAGGCCATTTTCTGCCCCATCAAGCAGCTGGTTGAGCAGGCAGGTTGGGAGCACAGCCACCACCAGAGCTAGGAGAAACTGAGGGGAGAGCAACCAAGAGACAAACGCAAGTCTGGATTTATGTAAAAAAAAAAAGTTATTTATTTTGGAGGAGGATTTGAACATCGACATGCAGGTACAACATGAATAAAAATTATTGCACCGCTATTATGTGGCAATTGTTCAAGTTTCTAAAAACACAGAAATTCCACACTTTCTCTTATCTAGCTAAGTGCTGAGTGACACGGCTTGGCAGAGCCCAGCGCAGGAGGTGCTCTCACAGCCACCTGGATATGGTAATCGAACACAACGTAAACACACACTTCTGTCAAATCTTCTACTAGAAGTACAGAATTATCCTTCACATCCAGTAAGAGAAAACCAGAGAAAGACTTTATCCTCCCCTCTTCGGAAGAAAAACAAAACAACAAAAAAAAAATTACTCCAAATCACACCTTAATGCAAGTGTGGCAAACAAACCCACAGGTCACTCCTACCCCTTCCCCCACAAGCGCTCTTTAGTACAGCAGCAGCCAAAGGCCTCCAACATTCAGACCCAGGAGTGGCCAGGACAACGCTAAAGTCTAATATTTACAATAAATATCATCCATTTCTCTTAGTTTGCAACAGTAAGAGACAAAGGGAGAAATAACACTGAGGCATGGGGCGGGGATGCAGGAGCAGAGAGGAGCTGCAGAGGCTGAGCCACGTTAGGCGCCACCATCCCAACACAGGTGAGGAGCAGGAGACACATCCAAGCTGACAGAAGGGAAGAGGGAAACAAAGCAGGAAAGCAGCATATTTGGATGGTGACATGCACGGCTCATTCACCAAACACACACCTCACCTTGGGCCTGCCTGACTCGGGATCACCCACAGAGACCAAGGGAACACACCCGTGCCCCTCAGACACAGCTTTTCCACCTTCCTGGTCCTTCCCAACACATTTTGCAAGCTTTTTTTTTGAGAAGGTGTTTAAGGAATTTACAGCAGAGCAAGGAATAAGTCTTGGTGTATCTACCTGGCTTATTATCAAAATTTAAGAGAGAAAGTGTTTTTGCCCAAACCCTTTGCTAAAGTGCGCCATGTAAATTTGACAGCAGGTAGAACAGGGATGATGGGGCACCTGGCACACTGAGGGAAACTGCAGGACTGAGCAAGAGCAGGGGACACAAGGCTTCACTAGAATGCCTTTCTGGCAATGCTGTTTGGCTTTGGCTTCCAAAAACCCAGGGATTTTTAATTGCACTGACCACTCTCTGTACCGTAGCTACAAAAGAGGCAACAAAACACATACCTCACCTTTTCTATGACCAACACAGGCAAAAGCAGCAAAAGCTGTGACATAGCAAGGTTTTCCCTCCTCCTTTTATGCCCAGGAAAGGATAATTCTGCAATTCAGCATGGGAAGCAGTGGCTGCAAAGGCAGGGAGTCAGCAGCTTAGAGCTGGTACCGTCACAGGGTCCCACCCTGCCCGTGGGGATGAGCCAGGTTACCCAGCCTGGCTCACACCCCCTGCTCACCTCCTATGAGCATGGTCAGTCTTCTCCTCATGTTTTTAAACACAGAGGGAAAAGGGGGACCTGCGACCCAGGGAACAGCCAGGTCAGACCACATCCTCACACAACTCCCTAATTTACACAGACACTTCCATCTCGCCAAGGTCAGCTGCTCTCAGGAGATCAGCTTGTCAAGGAGGCTTGTCTTTGTAATTACCACAGACTCAGGATGCCAAATCCACTTTTCACTACTCCTGTCCATGCCATAATATCCTGCGCTGTTTCTCAACAGTTTTTTAGCAGATCAACCCATCAGGGAGAAAACCAGCCAGGCAAGTACCAGATCCTGCCAAGTCTGTTCCTTACTTGCTACTGCTCTAAATCAGCACTGAATGACACTCACCACCAAGAGCACTTGGAGAGGCTGGAGACACCCAGGACCCTGACAAGGCAGTGGAAATACTGTGGTTTGTAATTGCAAACCAAGTGTATACGAGCAGCCTATGAATTCCAGGGAAAAGAGCAGAGAGACAGCACAGCAGGCTCTGCTCTCAGTACCACCACAACCAGGTTTATTAAGGTGTTACCTGGGAGCGCTGAGGCTTTGGTTAGTGTAGTAGCAACACCATACATGTTCACACTGACACACGGAGTAAACACTCATTTAAACATGTTTAAAAAAAGAAAAGCTCAAACCAAACCAAACCTTGGTCCAGAAATGAAATCCAAGCAGCCAAAATCAAGTATATAATGGGGAGAATCAACTGCTACACAGAAAGAAACAGGGTGAGATTCCAGAGATTTTTTTCGAGCTGTGGGTTGTACCGAAATCAGATTGAAAGAGACAGAGAAAATATATTCCTATATAATAAAGATATTTGCATTCAGGGGAAGCGAATCAAAACTTCAAGTTCAGAGAAAGCCAAGACAGTGAAGGAAGCAGCAGTGTAAGGAAATCAGACCAACAGAGATGGGTTTTAGCCTGGAATACCGTTGCACAGTCATTCTGCCTCTAACAGAGTAAGCCAGTGAGCAGGGAGCGATCCCTCGCGGGTGATCCGCAGGGAGATCCACTCAGACAAGACTAGGATACAAGCTGAGCACAATCTGGGACAAATGATGGGAGTGTTCATTGACAGGAACCTTTAACTGGATGAAGAAAGGGCTTACAGTGCTACAGGTATCACCACTCAACACATTTATTGGTGCATTATTACTGGTCTAGTCCTCAGCAGGGAGCACTGTCACCCAGAGTCGGTCACACTTAGAGCAAAGTGATGTCTAAACCTAGGAGCAAACAGTAAGCTTTTAATGCAAAGTGACCTCAGCAGTGGAAATGATCTAGCTATTAAAGCTGAAATCTGAAAATATCACATGTGTTTTAAAGTCTGCTTGCAGCTTGACCGCAGAACTCGAGGAGTCTGAACTCTTCATAGGTTTGTTTTTAAAACGGGCAGATTCAGAAAACTCAGCAAGTTTCCCAAGCCCCAATTCAGAAATGTTAAGGGACACCTTAAAATCCCTACCTATTTAGACTCACCAAGAGAAGGAGAAGTCTCCAAAGGTCGTTTTTCATTGAGATAACTTTGCCAGACACACTGGAGAATATGCAACTACAAATTTTTCTACTTTAAAACCAACCTACAGGCACCCCTTTCCTGGGGTCACTTACTCTGAGGCAGGGCAAGTTATGAATTGAAGCCAGAGAAAGGAAGATAAAACATCACTAAAATTTTAAAAACAGAAGGAAAAGTTGCCATGTGTCCCACACAGATAAGTAAAAACAATCCCCAAAAAAGCCAGCTTATGGATTGGAGATTTCTCTTTCTGACAATTCCATTGAAAAATACTCATACTTGTTTTAAAGAGAGGACAGGGATCTCTCTCTGTCCAGTCTCTCCAGCCAAGTCCTTTGTCTCCACATCCTCTAAGGACACAGGACTGTGAAGACACATGGTGACAAAGAGGTTTTACTTGCACCAAAGAGGGTGTGTAGTTTCAGAATAACTTGCAGACAAGAGGGTAGGCTCTTATTCTTGTCAAGGGACATCAGATTGTAAAACTGGAGCAAAAACTTGACATTTGTGAATTTCAATGGAATTTCAAAGAGAATGCTGAAAAGCAGAAATTTAAAAACAAGCTGCCTTTTTTGCACACAGAATTTTTGGGATCTCAAATAAATGCAGAATTAGAGGGAAGAGCACATCAGGCCCTAAACTCAGGCAAAATAAAAGGCATGGAAGGGAAAAATCATGAAACCAAAGTGTTTCTTAAGCCCTGCTTTAAAGATACCCTGTTCTAAAGAGACCTCAAACAGCAAGCACTACTGTGTACAAAAATAGAATAGCAAGGATGAAAAAACACAAAAAACAGTATGAAAAAAACCCTCCCAAAAATAGATGTACACAAGTTCTATTTTATATTAGTGTATATTACAAAATTCAAACATGCAGTCTCTATTTTGAATGTAGAACGCTCCAGTCCATGAGTACCAGCGATGCTGCTATGTTTTCTTTACAGCATCATCATGTGACAGGGGAAAGTCTTGTATTTTTAACTGATTTCCAACCTCTTTGCTTTTTGCTTGTGCCAGAGTCCCTTCTTTACAGGGCCTCGTGCTGCCATCTGGCAGAGGAGACGCTCTCAGAGCTGCTGGTCCAAGAGCATGAGACAGCTCTTTTGACGGAGTGATTTTGCAGCTGCCTGCCAACACCTCAGATGCTTTAGCACTGCAAAAAAGTGCCTCCTTTTTGACCACCACAGGACATGCTGCCTCCTTTTTGACCACCACAGGACATGCTGCCTCCTTTTTGGCCCCCACAGGACACGCTGCCTCCCAGGGCTTTGCTGGGTGTAAGGACTCTGCACAGGACCCACTCGTCGTGGTCAGAGCATCTGTGGTAGAGGATTTGGCTTTCTCTTGACATTCTGCTACTTGTGAAATTTCCTGCCTTTTTTGTTTCAAATCTCTCTCCTCTTTAGAGGAGGCACTCGAATCCTTTTTCGTTTCCACCTCTGCAGACCCAGACATGCTGAGCTTCAAAGGGCCCAGCACGCTCTGGGCCAGGGGCACCAACTGGGACATGGAGATGGCACTGGGGATGAGGAGTGGGGAGGACACGGGTCCTGCTGGGCTGGTTTTGCTGGAGGTTAAAGCACCCTCTGCCTGGGATGAGCTGGGCTGCTGCTTGTCGGGGCTGGGAATTCTTTGGGATGTTTCACTGGCGCTCCCAGGAGACAGAAATGAGGAGCTGTGCTGTTCCACAGGCTGAGGTGTCTCCTTGTGACCCTTCTCGCCGCGGTCTGGGGGGCTCACCGCGACAGGAGTGCTCGTGTTTGCAGGGCACCACGAGGAAAGTGCCAGCAGAGGTTTGGGATCCTGGTTTTTCTGATTGCTTTCTGTTAGCACAGGCTCTTTCAAGTCAAGTTTACCACAGGAGGCCCCAGAGGAATCACCTTCTTCAAGTTCCAGGAGTCTGATAGATGGGCACTGCATATGTTCTGTGAGATCTACTGGTTTTTGAGTACCTGGAGTTCTCCCAAGATCTTTGATTGCTTCAGAAGGCCTGTCTTTTGGACCAAAACACTCCAAAGTTTTGTTTTCTGGCAATTTATGCTCCTTTGCAGTTGTTTCTGATTTTAGGGATGGCTTTTCTGAATTAGCTAGTTTTTCTGGAGCAGTTCTTGAGGGGAGCTCTGGTGGAGAGGGGTGTACACTGATTTGCAGTGGCTCTGAAACAGGCTTTGCTTGTGGAGTACTTCCCTTCTGCACATCTTCTGTACCTTTTGGATCCTCAGGTAGAAAGGCATCATCTTCAATACTATCCTTGCTTTCCAATTTAGATGAAAACTTATTCTCCTCATTAAAAGAATCCGAGCCTTGGTCTCCACTGCCACGGGGCTTGTCCACCCTCCTCCCATCCTGACTATCTTCCGAACCATCATCTGTTTCATCCTCAGAAGAATCTACTTCCCTGATGGCCTCCTGCTTCTGCAGGGACTCCCTCCTCTCCACCCTGTCCTGCCGGATGGCGCCCAGTTTCCGCGAGCCCGGCTTCTGCAGCATCCCCTTTTCCGCCAGCCCCAGTTTGCCGCCCGTCGTCTCGTTGGCAGATTCCTGCAGGCTCTGCAGGCTGGGATCCCGCTGCAACATCTCCTTCTTGAACTCAGAGTGGGAGATATCCAAGCTATGCTTCCGTGAGGAGCCCAGCTTCTTCTCAGAGGAGGACAGAGAGGCAGCCAGCTTCTCGGCCGACTGCACTCTCTTCAGCAAAGGAGACCGAGGGGGCTCGGCGCTTTTGGGGCGAGAAATTTGTCTCACCAGTGGTGGAGAGGAGTGTAGCTTTACTGGGAAAGACTGGATGATACTGGAGCTGCCAATTGAGTGTCCTGGCAAAGGAGATGGGGAGCGCTGCGGCGACGTGGACTGAGGGGTTGGGGATGGAGTGTGAGCCAGCGGGGATAGAGGGATGTTTCCTGCAGATTTACGCCTTGGAGATCTGTACTGCCTCTGGAGCTTTGGTGCTAGGCCGTGCAGGGAGCTGGGTCGGATGTGTCCAGAGCTGGCTGGAGAATTGGGAACACTGGAACTGGGAGAGCTGCTCTGAGAAGAATTGCCACCAACTTAAAAGAAAAAAAAAAAAAACAAACAATAAGAACAAAGAAAAAAAATACCAAGACGATTAATACATATTTGGCCATTAAAACAAGTTATTGAAAATAAGTGAAGACACAATGCCATGTTACTCCAAAGCACAGCAGTGATATTGAAGGCAACATTGCCAGGCTTCTGATGGAAATTCACATCATTAGCACCCAACACCAGAGCACAGTAAGAAACACTAAGCTATGAAGAACACTTTTTTGGAAAAAACCCCCTTTGATCAGACAAACCACGTGTTTCATTGCTATTCTCTGGATGCAAATCTCTTTATTCCAGCAGCTGATTCAATTTTCAAATATGACTTTGCCACACTGTTTTGATTTCTTTTCTCTGAACACAGAAAATGTGTCAAACTGCTACGAAAAGATTGCGACTTATAACACACATTTTCATCAAAGTGGAAGATGCTGTAGTACAGCAAGTGCATTCTTAAAAGGACGTATGGATTTTCATTTTTAAAAGAATCAATGAACAAGAACACATCCATCCTTAAGGTAATCGACATCACTGCTGTCATTTGCTTCACAGAGAGACCTGCTACCTGCTGCTGTGTATTTTATTTCCAAAATTAATCAATCAGCAAAAGTCTCCTCCAGCATTTTCTTTTCTTATTTGACTGGATTTTTTTGCTTAGTTTTGTTTTGTTTCATGTCTTTTTTTTTTACCTGAGTGTACAGACTCTGGAGTGGATCTGTAGCTCTGGGTTGGTGACCGAGGAGACAGGTTGTGAGTTGGAGAGCCAGGCACACTTTCTCCAGATGACAGAGACCGGTTCAGGGACGATAAACTCCGGCTGGTGTGAAGCAGCGATGCTTGTTTAGTGATCTTCCTCAACAGAGAACTCTTCTTCTTACTGGGGAAGAGCATTCAAAAGGTGTTTACAAGACCAAATGATTTATTTACCTTTACTAGCACATTTCAGTCAATTTTGTGTCACAGTAAAAGAGAAAAAAAAGGAAGAAAGGAAGAACTAAAGGACATATCTGTTGATATATATTATCTGCAAATTGATAAGATTTGACAAGATCTCTTCAAGGATCTTTTACATTATCTTGGTTACCCTTTAATTTTAACAGAGAAACAACAAAACAAACCTTTCCTGACCATCCTTTGTTTTGCTCTTCTTGTTCCTACGAGCCATCTTGGATTTGTAGCTGGCTTTTCGAGCTGGACCAACTTTGATGGATGTGTTCTCAAATGGTGTGGTGGAGATGGACACTTTATTTCCACTCTGTCAGACACAAGACAGAGAGACATTGCTTAAAACATGGTTATTTGAAGCAGATCTGCAGGCAAAGCAGGTGGGCTGCTAGTTTATTGCTGTCTGCCATTTTGTAATCCTTTGTCAAACTCCATTTTTCCCCTCGGCATTTCCACCTATCATTTATTAAGGAATTGCCGAGAGAGAGCCCTCGTTAGTCAGGCTTTCACAAATGATTAGCTCAGACCCCAGCTGGTAGGTAAAGCTTCCCAGAGCAGGCAGAACACAGCATCTGACCGCTCCCATTGAGATCCCAAATGACTCAATTTAATACTTGTAATACTTGGAAACTTGAACAAAGTGATATTCTGTCACCAATGCTATTCCCAATGCTCTGACTGATGGCAGATGTGAGCATATCAGGCATCTATCATGATGAATCTGCAACACAGAGCATGGCTTGTCTCACTCATGTTTAAAAAAATAATAATACTGAGCGCTCCTCTATTTGCAATCCCAAAGATGTCTGTCTCTTGGAACAGTCCAGAACTTTGGGGTGTTTTTTCTGCAAACAGATTCTGCTCAGAGAGGAATCAAACACAAGCAATTTAACTGGATAATTTCAACACCAACCAGTACAAAGCTGCTCTTAAATACCACCAGGTGCTGTGTGCACACTTGTATTCCAGACAATGCCAAAATTACACACATTTTAAACAAGCTGCTCATGTTTTCCAAACTGTAACAGTGCTGAGCCCTTACCTTCAGAATCAGCTCCACCACCTCGGTGTGCACCAGCCCGTGCACCGGCTCGCCGTTGACGTGGGTGATCAGGTCCCCTTCCCGCAGCCCCGCCTCATTGGCCGGACCCCCTTCCTCCACGTGCTGCCAACAACAAGGGGTGACTGCTCTGAGAAAGGGCATGTGCAGGGCCCCTGGTCCAGATGGGACTCAAAGCCCATCCATGTCACATCCTGCCACAGCCAGCCCCAGCTGCTTCTGAGATGGGGGAAAGAAATCACCCCTGGCACGGCCAAGCACAAAACCCTGCGCTGTTCCACCCCTCCCCAGCATCCCACCAGTCTTATCCAGATCCAAGGCAGCCAGGATGGTTAAGCTGACCTAGAGACCAGCTCTTCCCAAAGCAAAAGGCTTAACACAAGTCCAAAAATTTTACAGCACTCAGGAATGTTACCCAGATGCTCTTGATTTCCAGACAAACATTCAGTCTCTTTCAATTTCTCTGCCATCTCAAATCCAGCATCCTTCCATGTACATGTTGGAACCAAAGGTAGCCAACAGACTTTTAAGGAAGACTCTGCCATATGTTTAAGGCGCCTAATTGCATCTCATCCCAAACAGAGTTTCTTTTTCTACTTTCCATCCTTTATTAACCTATCCAATGCTAGACTTTTCCCCTGTGAACACACTGCCTTTCCCCTGTCCCTGGAATGTAAGCCTCCTTCACCATAAGGAGACAGATGTGCAGGGGAATGCATATCTCTCCCTCTAGCCAGAAAAGATTCCAAATTAGTATCTTGGTAAATTCAGCATTGTTAAAGAAAAGCAAGGGAGGGGCAAGGCAAAAATTGAGTTTCAGATTATTTCTGTCAGAATGAGTATTAAATAAGGACCAAAGGGTGCGAAGTCCATATTACCTAATGAACACAGAAGTGCAAGGGAAAAAATGAATCACCTTTACCCTGACTGCAATGTCCCTATCTACACAATCCTAACAACACTGCTTCAGGGAATGGATCACTCCTAAAAGTCATCTACACTGACACAAAAGGAACACAGAGATCAAGTACCAGCAGCAGTGGGAAGGAAGCGATACAGACATGGAAACCAGACCTTTTAGCACAGCTCACAACTAAGCCAAGAGATAAATCCCATGGCAATCAGCATAGCAGCAGTGATGCTTTAAGGCTTGTAACCAATTCCAAGCGACTGCTTGGAAAACCCCAGCAGACTGAACTGATCAGAAGCAGGTTATAATCACTAACACAGGCCTGAATAAATTAGCTATAATGGGCCTTCATGCAACAACCCCAATAAAGAGAAAGAGGGTATGTACACAGAAACATGCTTTAAAGGATGTGCTGCAGGTGAAAGAAGGTGGATTCATGTAACCAGGGAGAAAAGAAGGAAAGAAAGGTTGCTGTGGTTCTGTGATGGGCTTGAAAACTATTGGAAAACCCAAAGTGATGTTATTTATTTATTTATTTAGTTATTTATCTAGGGTTCTTCCCACCAAAAAGACAACGTTGGGTGTGACTAAGGAGAGAGAAAACAAAGTGGCAAAACACAATCTCTAAAGCTAAACCCCACACCCCTGGCTAGAGGCATCTGTGGCCCGAGGGTCCTGTGTGCAGAAAAGCAGAGACCTACCCAGACCATGTGATGCACAGTGTAGATATCACTGTCACCCATGTAGACGCGAATGGCGCGCAGAGTGAAACCGTATTTCTTTCCAGCCCGATGGATGATGATTGGTGGTTTCAGGTTTGCGATAGCAGGAGAAAAGTCGCGGCTGGGTGAGGAGTCCCTCGAAGATGGGTTGGAGGAGAGAGAATGAGGTGACATTGGACTGGCCAATGGAGAACACGTGTGGTGATCTACAGTGATGACATAAAGGTGGGCAAAAATTAGGAAAACAGGCCTCCAAAAGAGAGAAAATTCTTGTTAGAGAACAGCTACGAAACCGTATCTGCTACTGGTCTTAAAGCTGGTGGCCTTCACCAGAGCTGGGTCTGTCTGCAGCTTCAACTACTTCATGCTTTGTAACAGAAATAGCAGAATTTCCAAAAAAGGCACATTTGGAGGTGTACATTTAGTGCACTGCTCATACAGAATTATGGTTGGGTCACAGTGCTCTCTACTTCTCTTTCCAAGATTTACAATGAGCATTTGCTTTAGGCACAATCCTGCAACCCCATTTCCAGGTTATCATGTATTATCCTCCTCCAGAAAATCAGATGTCTCTAGATCTTGGTGCAAGTTACACACTGGTGCTGAGATAAATCCAAATCAGTTAGTATCAACACAAAAGGAATGAGTAAGTGATCAGACAACAACTACATCTAGGCAGTGTTTTAAATTCACAGGGGCAAAAATATCTAAAATATTAGCTACTGCAGGGACTTTGCTACTGAATAGCAACTTCACAAGTTACTTTTGAGTGAGCTTCCCAAATGAAAAGCCATGGGCTGGACTTTCAGATAAACTACCTGACTCTGCTTGCTGGTAGAACAACATCCACTTTTTAAAGTACAAAGCAAATACAGAACTCTCATTTTAAAGTGAAGCTGGTCAACATCAGTAAAATAAACCCAAAGAGCAGGAATACTAAATGCAGCTGTAGAAGGTAATCTCTAATCCATTAAGAAACACCTGCTGAATCGCCCAGCACATATTTACCTGGCAGATGAGAGCCACTCTGGAGAAACCTTTGCTGGGTGATTAAATACACATTTTAGAGGCTTTCATGAGGGAGTTTGTAGTTAAAAAAGCAACTGATGCCCAAAGCACAAGAAATGTGATGTGCATCACCACAAGGCTGCCAAGAGCAGGTGCATTCCTGCCTCCAGCTCACTGCTGGGAGGAACAGGTGGGCATTGCTCATGGCCCAGCTGCATTCCCTGCTCCCATCTAGGCAGGAACAGGCATAGCCCTGGAAATACAGCATGGTCTTATCCTCTGGAAAGGGACAAAAACCCTGTGGGGAGAAACTCCTCCTGCTGAACCAGTCTGTCACAGTTCAGAATGGCTGAGCTGCTCTCTAGGAGTTGTCACCTGGCATTGGGAATTGTAAAGGTCTGGTTTTCCTTGTAGACATAGCTGGGCCAAGAAGGTGAACAGTTCAGCATTGACTTAGTGAGTTACTTACACTGTTCGGTTCTTGAGCACTGAATCTCAACCAAGTTACCTGGAGTTTCTGAAACTTCCCTGTGTATAAATGCACCAGACACATTTCATTCCCAAATAGCACTGTAGTTAGCATGTGGCCCCAAAACACAGCACCTTGAGGGTTAAAATAATTTTGTGTCTCTATACCTCCTTGCTGCACCATTGTCTAGAGACCAGCTAGGAGTCAATTTAAACAAAACCAGGGGAGGAACGGGGCCCAGCTGCCATTTGCAGAAGCTGCAGTCAGACCACACGCACAGCGCTGCCGTCTGTGGCACAGCAGTGCTCATCAACCTGCGAGCAGGAAATATTAAACCCACTGTAAAAGTTAGCTCTCTCCCCTCCTGCCAGCCAAGGCTTTATTCCAGGAGGGGGAGGATCAGTCTGCAGACCTTTTGTTTAGTGCTTGCAGATTCTGACAATGCCTCACTCGAGGCATTTCTTACCTGAGGGAATCAGGAGAGACAAGGCAGTAGCGGATGCTGATTTAATCACTTTATTGACAGGTCTCGAGGTGCGTTTCTCCCCTGATTCCCCAGAGAGCAACCTGTGCCGTGCCCGCCGCACTGCCAAATCGCTGATGGCTTTTGGAGTGGTAAAGTCTGGGCCTTCATTGCTATTACTGCGAGCTCGTGGATCAGTGAAATCTGCAGTGCTCCCAGCTACAGTTTAAATTAAAACAGATTAGAACCACAGGGAATTCCTAACAGTCTATTCCCCTACAGGCAAAATACATTAAATCAAAGTCATGTTTACATGAAGTCCAAGAGTAAATTTTCCTAAGAAGAAACCCCAGGGCTTGAATTTTTATTTACAGAAATGGTGTTATTCCGAACACAGAAAATTAGCAGCTTCTGTTCAGTGGAAAAGCTGGCTAATGAAATCACATTGCTCAGTGGCAGTTCCATGAATCCTAAAGCTGTGGTGCACTTCTGCACACCATTTAAATGGGATCGTTCACAGATGAAAACTGGTTTATAGAAAGTGCTGCATTTTTACAACCAGCAAGAACTGTCAATCTTTAAGTTAAAACTGCCTGTAATAGAAGAGCCAGGTTCTACTGGAGTTGCACATAAAAAATCCACTTTAAGAGAATACTAAGTCAGGGGAAGTAAAAATGTGGATTGCAAAGACAATCTCAATTTGCCCCCTTCTGTGCACCGTTGCAATTTAGTCTTGAATTACTTAACCTGCTACAAATATATATAAAATGCAAAGTAATCTTGAAGATCAGACTGGGCATGTAACAACAGCAGATGCTGAGGGTTGGGGGTCCTGTACTCAAGGCCCCCAATGTGATACCTTAAGGGGGCACTGTGAAAATACAGTAATTAGAATTTACAAGGTGCTTAGAAATGAAAGTGGTGAGCATCACAGCAACTCCACAAGGGAAATTAATCATTCTGTCTTCAAAAGCAAATTTTAAGCAGCATGCAATAAATAAAGCCTAAGGGCCACATTTTGAACAATGAGGACAGAACAAAACATTGATCATCGTTATTTAAGTGGGCAGCACTGCTCTGCATACTAAGTGAAGCAGGAAGTATCATGAAATAAAAATTCGAAGCACTATTCCTATAGACCTCAGGACCAGATGCTTGTTCAACATTTAAGAGGCACAGAGTTTCCAACCAGGCTCCCAGAAAATGAGGAACCCGGATTTGGAGGCTGCATGGGAAAAGGTGCCACATAAATTAGAGGAGCAGTCTGAGACAGTGACAGGAATTAAATTCCTTTCAAGCCTCTGACTTGGGGACACTGAAGCACTGGTATCCCTGGATTCCATGCACTAGATCAAAGACTGCTCTAATGTATTGAGCTCAGGGGAGCAGGCTGCCCAGGAGAACTCCATTTTTGCCAATCTCACATTGCAGATACTCAAATTAGCAATGGAAGTGTTCTTGTCATTTTTAACAGCATCTTTCTAGGCTCTTAGCATGAAATTGAGAGAACAAGATTTCACTTATGGCACCTATGCCAAGCAAGTATGAGGCAGCTTCCTTCCTTTATCCTTTAGATGATGGCAGCAATTCATCTTTAGATGATGGCAGCACCAGGCCCCTTCAGGGAGCATGGGCAATGAAGGGGAATGGGACAATTTTGAAGGAATTTCACAGAGTGGATTGCAGAAGAGGAGCAATAAGATGTAGGAATCTTTGGCTTTACTCTGAAGGCAAATTTCTTCTAGGGCATTTCCACCTTCTGCTATCAGTCCCCCATCACATCTGCCCGGTGCCCTCCACCTTGTCCATTCTTGCTGCCATTCTGACTGCTTCCTCAGTACCCTTTCCTCTCCATTCTCAATGCATCACAATTGCTTTGCCTGCTTGCTCCCAGTTTGTCCCAGCAACTTGTTCCTTATTTTCTTACCCAGTTAGTCCTTGTTATTCAACCCTACAATCTAGTCCTTCCCCGAATTATGCCTTCTTTCTCAAATTTTCTTTTGCCAACCTTCATTTCAACTTCCCCTCTTTCTTCCATTGATCCAAACTTCCTTTTTTTCCTTTCCTTACTACTTTGCAGCAGTTCCCAGCTCTGGCCTCCTCTGTTCTCAGAAAAGGCAGCTTCACCCCCTTGTCCTCTCAATGCCCTGAAAGGGGCAGGAGCTGGGAACACTCCAGCACCCAGAGCTCAGCCCTGCACTGCAGCAGCCCAGGGCACCACCACAGGAAGGTTCAGAGCTGGGGAAAAGCCCCAGGACAGTCAAAGTTGCTGAGAAATCAAGCACTGACTTCTAAGAGCCACTACTAAATTTAGGCTGCACTTTTCTAAGACAATAACTGGATGAAATTCAGCATATTTGGCTGTTAAAAAAGTAGCATGTCCCTGACACAAGCCCCACTTCTCCAGCATATTTCAAGTCTCTCCAAACTCTTGGGATGAGCAAAACCCCAGGAAGCAGGGATCTGTTGGTATGGCTGACACCCACGTTCTCCAGCTCCAACTCAGCAGTAATCTGTTCCAATTAATGCTTAAATTAATGCTGTCTCAGGTGGGCACCCAGTGGTTGTAAGTAGGTATAGATCATATGAATCTCAAGCATGAGAAGACCTAAATTACCTAAGACCTAAAATCAATTTGAAGTGACAGTACTGAAATCTAAGATGCAATTTTGAGGCGATGAAACCACTGGCGTTATTTCAAAGTCAAGCACATCCACAAAACTACTCCAAAATATCTGCTTAGCATGAGGCACTCACATCCCCTGACACCCAGAGCCAGCTTTACAGAGTTCATCTCTGCAAGGCAACACAACCTTGGGGAGCAGGACGCCCCACATCAAGCACATACCTGTCAGTGCCGAGGAGCTGCCGGCGGTTGTGGAGGGGGTGGTGGCTCCAGCATCCCCGTCCAGCTGCAGCTCGTGCTCCACAGGCTGCTCTGGGATGGGCAGGGGCAGCCCCTCGCGCGCCTGCACCGTGGACAGGAGCATCCCCTCGGACTGGGGCCGTTTGAGCGCGGCGCCCTCGTCCTCGGCGGAGATGGCGAAGCGCGGCATGTCCAGGAGCCCCGAGCAGCGGCGCCGCACCGTCAGCGGCGGGCTGGAGTCGCTCTCCGTGTGCGAGGACTCGGACATGGACAGGCGCTTGCGCAGGCTGCAGGCAGAACCAGATATGGGCCCGGGTGAGCCAGGCCGTGACCAGCTTGGAAGGGTGAAAACAGGACATAGACCCAACCCCATGCGTACGAAACCAATTAATGGTCAAGTTTCATGGCCAAGCTACAACCCTGGGAGTTGAAACAACAAAGGCTTGGGGCATCACCTGAGTTTAGATTTCCAACTTCTAAGAAAGGAAGGGATAAACTCAAAGCAAAATACAACACAATGAATGTGGATGGCATGGGACAGAGAGAGAGCAATGGCGAGTGTTTCTCACAGCGGCTTGTGAGAAGTTTTAGGGAGCTGGAAAGATGTGATAACTTGTTGATTATAAACAATTTGCAGGTGGTGTTTTTCTACATTATTTTTCTGTTCCTCTCAAGGACAGTGAGTGAGAAAGATGTTTCTGTTAGTTAGGCAATAGAATAGAATCTATCATACCACTCTATAAAAAGCACACCGTTCTTTTGAATAAAGCCTTCTTTGCCTTTTCTACGATCCTGCCTCTCGCCTGTTCTTGCCCCAACCTCGGTGCAAGAGTGACATCTGAACATGGTATTCAGTATTATTTTCTTAAAAAATCACACTTGCAAAATGCAAATCATCTTCCATGTTCCTTTTGGAATTCATTGAATTTTTCTTTCAAAGTTGCTCTAAATTAGAAGCCAGGAAGCCCTAATGCAAAATGAAGTGCACCTCAGTTATGAGTGCAATCTGTAAAACATTTTTAAGGGAGTCATACAGAGTAGGTCAGAGCCACATTTTGTGCTTTTTGTAATGCCAAACATTAGTGTAAAGGTTTTACAGGGGTTGCACAAAATGAGAGACATCCCTTTTATAAAGTAAGCTTTCAGTAATGCCAGAAACATGGCAGGTATCCAAATTGTGGGTATTCATATATTTTACTGACATTTTTTATTAGAGCACAAGATTTTTCGGGCATATTCTGAACTTCTGAAACTTTGAACTTTCCTAATGATTTCTCTGCTTTGTAACAAAAGGTCAAAGTCTGGCAACACCAGAATTTGCATTAATTTAAAACAAAACTGATGTGGGTACAAGTCTGACGTAACATACAAAATCTGCCCTTAAGGTTAGAATACCTTTAAATTCATTAAAAGTATTTGCTACAGAATTAGATGTTAGTACTTAACTAGATACATTCAAGGACTGTAGAGGCTCTACACATTCACTTTTAGCTATCCAATCCAGGCTTCTCTTGCAGAAGTACAACACAAGAAGCTCTCCTCACTAAACACTGGTCATAGAAAGTTTTGGCTGGCTTTTCTTAGCTGCTGTGGGAGAAGTGAAGACTCAGTTGCAGAGCACTCACATTTCAGGAGAGCCAATGACCCAGCTGCGGTCGCGGCTCTTCAGGCCGCCCAGGCTGTCCAGCCGATCGTCCTTCTCCTCGCTCAGGCTCCGCTTGGTTGGTGGCGGAGTCTTCCTCTCCTCGTGGATGGAAAGTCGTTCCATGCTGCTGTACACCTGTGGGCAGCAAAAGATCCTTCTGAGCAGGGAAAACCAACCCTGGGCCTTTTCTGAGCAAGGGGAAAAATCTCCTCTTGAAATTCCCCCCTGAAAGCCTGAGCTTGATAATGCTCTTTGACCAAGTAACAGTGCACGTGTGACATGCTCAAGGTGTGCCAAGGAGGAAAGGAAAAGGCCCAGCCTCAGAAACACTAAAATGCTTTTCTACAACAGCATCCAATGCCTCTCCTTTGCAAACACAACAGAAATACAGACAAACTTCATGAAATTACTTTGATTTTTGGTTTTAATGATTCTCAAATCCAAGAGGAACTATTGCTAAAGACAGCTGCACAACTCTTGAAGGCTGGCATCTGGATCTTGAAACCTTACTACACAAATTCACTTCAGTGATAGGCATCATGCTCATGACCCCATTTCATTATCAGTCTATCAGCATTGCCCCAAGCTTATTTCAGAACAAAAAAGTCCTGCCCTCCTCAAGGAATCTACTATAATGCTGACAGCTTAATGAAAGTGCCTTTCTTGGTTTTACAGCCGTCTTCAAATAATTAAATGATTAAGCAAAAAAATCCATCCTTTTAAAACTACACTTGACTGTGGACCTAATTTACATAAGAAGAGATTAATGAAAATAATGTTATTAAAAATTCAGAGCATCAACAAGATAACTATTAATAAATCATATGGCTGAATTGTCAGACAAGAATTTCAAAATATAATGAGCCTTTTATGCCTCCCACATTACAAATGCTGTATAATTTTCCAGGTCTTAAAATAAATTCATTAAAAGTGAACTTTTTCTTTTTGTGGCAAAAACATTGAACCCTAAAGAAAAGCTTCAGTCTAACAAATGAGTAATACTCATGGTGAGAAAAGGCAGAGAAAAGAAACTCTTACGTACTCATGAGAACTTTTTCAAAACACCAACTAATCCTCAGGTCCAATTTTAAACATACTTTTAGTCATGCAAATCAGGAGCAACTCCATTAAATTAAGAGTAACTGTTATTTAAACCACTGTAGCCTGGTTGAGGACAAAGAACAAACTGGTCCTTAAAATCTGACTTCAGCAGTGGAAAACTGGAGGAACTGTTGTGAAAAACCAAAATACCTTTCAGAGCTCCTAAGTAAAATTCCTTCTCCCTTCTCACTAAGAGGGAAATGCAATTCATGAAGTGGCTGCCTCCTCAAAACAGCATTTTTTCTCCCTTCTGCCCCTCCCAAACATATTATATTTTATCAGGAAGACCAATGTAGTCCCTTCCTTTTAGTTATGTATTTGAAAACACCCGAGATTTTATGTTTTGTAGAACTCAGGTAATTCTCATTGTTTTCCTCTGGACTCCATTTTTTCAAGAACGTTGCCCAGTACAGACCAAAATACTCCAGCTATGGCCTTCCTACTGGTAAGACCAGTATGGAAAATTATTGCTTCCAGAATTTGGCACATCTAACTTGTGAAGGACTATGTGCTGAGACCCTTCTCTTTGAAATTGTCACCTTGCCTTTTGCTCCTCAGGCTGTATTTGAGACAGTGAGTGATGTAAACTTCACTGATGTTCTTACCCCTTCGATTTTAGACCTTATTCCAAATGTCAGAATTTTTTTTCTTCCCAAAATCATCTTGTCACCTATGGAAGGTCCTTTCAGAAGGACACTGCTCAAAGCAAGTTTTGGATACTCCCTATGCCAGCATCCAGATCATTGGTGAAAACATCAGACTGCATCAGATGCGGAAGAGAACTACACAATGCCCTGCATATTAGTGAAACATTAAGATATATAAAATGTCATTCTCCAATTATTCTGGTACTCACCTTCTAACAGGTGACAAACTACCACTGAATAAACAACTCATGCAGTGTTTTCTTTCCTCAGTGAATACTACCATGAGATCCCACAGAGCATCCACATGATTAAAATCTGCCCCATACAAAGCAAAGAAATGGTGTTCCTCTCTAGATTGTTTTCTTTCAACAAGTTAGCATGTCCCTACCTTGCTGAACCTGGGTGAGCACGAGGAAAACTGCCGAATTTCCACATGATCATCATCATTAGTGTCCTCCTCTTCTTCTGAATCCAGGTGCTGGTACCGTTCTGAACGGGCTGGGAACAAGACATGGCACTTCCATCAGTGGGGGAGTGCTGGCAACTCACACCTCAAGCATTGCTGCTGGTCTGCTTAAAGAACTTGGAATGTTTATACACCATGCAGGGTATTTCCCTTAATACTGAAACATATCCAGCCGGTTTTTGCTCATCCCGTGCAATTGCCAGTGAAGAATATCTCCTTGGCACTGAATTTATCTTATCCTGTCAGCTGTATTCCATTCTGGAAGCAGCTGATACTCAAAAGGTGCCTAATCCTGCAGACCTTCCATGGTAGGGATATTTCTTCCCTACAGCAAACAATGATGTGGAAGGAAACATGGAAACAATTCACTGTCCAACTTCCCAATAAACAGCTTTTTGATTATACAAAGTCTATCCTGCATACATACATACAAGCCTACTTGAAAAAATAAAAATATTTACCCCAAAGAAAATCTCTTCTTTTCCCTCTTGCAACTAGGAAAAGGATTAGATTTTGTGAAAGAAAATGGGCAAGCAGCCAATATGCAAAGCTATTTTTAATGCAAAAACTTCTTCCAAAGAGATTTTGTGCTTTGAGATTTGCAGCACTGGATTTCTAAGCCAGCCACACTGGATTTTGTAGGGTGGGCACTAATAAGTTTGGCTACAGAAAGCTGATAACTACACTGAGCCAAATTTACTGCACCACATCAGCCAGAAAGCTACTTTTATACATTCTAACATTTTCTGCATTAGGGTTTATGACAGCAACACTACTCCTATCAGTGTCTATGTGAGATATTTCCTGATGTGAGAATTCCAGCCTTTATAAAGGACTCACACCAAGGTTACCCTGACACTGAGTGTGCCAGGGCGCCTGGGGAGTCTCCCATGGTTCTGGCTTGACAGACCCAGTGGTTTTGCTTTCATCCACCAGGATCTGCTCCTGGCTGCTGCACTGGGCCTCTGCCAGTCACTGACCCAACTCAGTGACCAAAGTTTCCCCATCCTGTAAGTGCAGTCAGTGGTGAGGACAGCCCACCACATCAGTTTCTCCATGCATGCTGCACCAGTACAACCCCAATACATGCAGAAAACCCACCTTGCCCCCTCTGCACACCTTGACTCTAGCTGCTCTCTGCAGCAACCACAGAGATTTCCCAACCCACCTCTCTCTCCCAATCCTACCTCTCCAAACAACCTCCAGCCTAAAAGCCCCTTCCCCAAACTGGAAGAGCACTAAATGGAATCACTGCTTGTGCAGTGTGACAGCCAAGGGGCTGGAGGCAGCTGCTCTCTCCCTCCTTTCACTCTCAGCAAAGCACAGGAGCAGAGCAAAAATGTGCTTCACAAAGATTCAACCAGGCCAAGATGGGAGAGATTCCATTGATGAAGAGCAGAAACTTCCATTTCTCAGGGAACTGAAACAGCCAGTATCCCATTGTGCAGCTGGAGAGGGGGAAAGACCTCAGCCTGACCAAGTCCCTTCCACCTGTTCAGCTCCCCAAGTCAAATGAGAAAAGTTAGGGAGCAGAGGCTCTGGGAACAGAGATCTCTCCATCCCTCCTGTGATGCTCCTCCCCTCTCTCCCAAGAGCACTGACTCTGTCTGGTGCTTATCTTGAAATACCAGGAACCTTACATAGCACTGATACCATGGCAGTTCCCAGACATTTATACACACCAGACAGACACTTCATATCTCATTAGAGCTAGTAATACTAAAATCAAACTATACACTTGCAGCAAAAATAATTCAAATTACTTCAAATCTCTTAAGAATTTTCCCCACATACTTGTCTTCAAGGTCTAGGGCTTGTTTTGGGTTTTTTTTTAAACATTTATTGGCTGAAAAGAGTCACTAGGGAAAGATCATGTTGCTCAAAAACTCAAGGAATTTGGATTTACCAAATGCTTTGGACGAAGTTTAATGAACCCAGCATGACAATGGCAGCACCTCTCACTGCAGGCCCATGGCTGGCAGGAGCACAGGCACCAGTGAAAGGCCAACTGACTCCAGCAGCAACATTTTTTCATTTAAAATTAATTTGCCTTCAAAGAAACCTTCCTTGGCATTCAAAAGAAACTTTTTAAAGCAATTCCCATCAAGCGTTTTATTCAATTTCTAAAATTACTTATCTCTAACAATTTCAGAAATGAAATATGCACAAGAAATATGATGCTGTTTAGGCCAAATCTCGAGCCTTACTGTCAAAATAGCTTGTGTCATCCTCAGATTCCAGCTGTGGGATGAATTCAGCTTTCTGCCGGAGTAATCCATTCCAGTCCAGATCTTTAAAGAACCGATGCTGCTTCACTTCAAAGGCACTACCTGAAATAAGCACCTTTTATTGCAGAGTATTTCTTTCAGCATTTGCATACCATGAAAAACAAACGCTAAAAATATCAAGAGCCTAAGAGAATGTACTCGAGTATTTTTAAGTCACACATTTTCCAGGAATTTTGAGAAACAATTTATCCTTTTACCAAAGTGGTCATGCAGGATAAAACCTGAACAAGATTTCCTCCTTCCCACCTCCTCTTCCTGCTCAGCAACAACACAGAGACTGGAAGACAGCATCTGCTGTTGCATTCCACAGCGAGTTCAAGATTCAGAACACCTTAATTTAAAATGTTCAAACTCTGACCACCATCTTGTTCATAACTGAATAAAGAGAGCAAACTCTAAGAGCCACTTAGAATGTGAGTGACAACTCACAACTCCACTGTTGTGAATAAACTCATTCATGTGCCTAGAACAAGACAGGGCTCACCTATCTTCCTGAATTAGTATCTATTGTTATTAAGCTCAGAAGCTTGGGTACCCAGAAGGAAAAAGTAAAGACTATCTGTCTACCCATTTATGCATTTTTTTAAAACTAAATTAATATTCATTGCAGATGCTACCATCTTTTTAGAAAAGAAAAGAGCAGAGGAAAAGAGATAAAAGGTTTGCTGAGTGCCAGTGGCACTACAACATGCAAAATGAAACAGCAGTCTCAGCACTACAGGTATATAAGAAATCAAAAAAAATCAGTCCATCAACTCCTTTTATAAGGCTAGAAACTCTACATCTTTTCCATGACAGCAACATCTTTCAAGTACATGGATTTTAAGTAGAGAAGAACATGTGAAAACCATCTGATATCATTATTAATTCATGATCTATTCATCACCCTTGTGTGCACATGTGCTAAATCTGCTGAATACATGTACCTTTTGGAATTGTTATATATTTATCTCTAAGCCTTTTTTTTATCCTTAAAGTGTAGTTTTGAATTGAAAATCCCAAATTAAATTAAACTAATCAAATCAATGAAAGATGAGCTGTCATGTGAAACCACAGTGTTGCACAAATTACTTTAAAACATGAATGTAGCTAGAGGTTATTTATTATTATTTACTATGAGGAAATGAGAATTGTTGGCTTGTAAAACTTCCAACCTGACATTATAATACAGAAAGACTGACAGACATCTCTGACTTTGCCAAACAGATTATCAGACTTTGCTGGATGTTTGGAGAATTCTACACTACAGGCCTCTAGGAATGGGAAAGTTTTCATTTTCTTTATTACACCCAGGAATTCACATCCATGGCAGGGATTAAGCTTCTACTCAAAGAGAACTTCAAAGAAATCTGATTATACACTGCTCAAATGGAGACACAACCCTCAAGCCAATAATGGAACAGCACAAATCAGAGAAGTGATGTTGCCAAGCTGACAGTGCCCCTTTCCTGCTTCCCAGACAGGACAGTAAAATCTGCCTGGCTCATGGATATGTGGCACCAATTCCCAGAGCTCCACCACACTGAATCCAGCATAAACTGCTCCCCAGCTCTACATGAGCATTCCTCAGCACGAGTGGGTGTGCATCATGGCAAGGTGCCTTCATCCCCTGCTTCTGGGCAGTGTTTTCCTGTGCACAAGGCTCTTACCTGTTCCCATTCTTTCCAGGGGATTTTGGCGGAGAAGCTTAGAAATGAGGTCCTGGGCATCTGGGGGCAGTGCATCATCTCCTTCTGGCCAGGCAATTTCATCTGGGGACAAAAAGAGACTTGACATTTTCCACCAGCTTCCCAACTAATTTGAATAACCATTCATAGTCCTACACCTCAAAGTGCAGCGTTGAGAACTGCCCCAGAAGCGTAAATACCTTGAATTCAGCAGCTTAATATAATTCAAGCATTGACATTTTTCAAAATGCATAAAATTCAGCATCAGCTAAAGCTGCTGTCAATCCAAGCAGTGCTTGTGGAGACAAAAAAAAAATGCTTTAAGGACTCTATTAATAAAGTATGAAATGGGACTTCCGTGACAATCCATAAACAAAGGCAGTGACAATACTGTGGCTGTATCTCCTGCCTGCACATTCCAGAGTCGTTATACTTGGAACAGAGAGAACAATTCACAGGTAACGATTTCATGCATCATATTTAGTGCTTTGATGAAATTTTCTTTTTACAAAGGACATTTGCCAAGTGTGTTAAAAACTTACTGCTTCAGAAAGCATTCCCAATAGAAAATTATTTCACTGGCATATTCACTGAGTGAACACAAAGCAATTGTCTGTCCAACTCCACGCATGAGAAAGGTTTAAAAAGCCACAAGATGTGAGGGTACTGAGTAAAACAACTTCAATGTATTGTGCCCAGAATTTCCTTTCATTTCACTAATACAAAATTACTAATTGACGAGCATTTGGACCTACAAAAACAATAACCAAAATCAGCCTGAAATAGACCAGTTGGTGGCTACTCCTTTCAAATTCTCCATCATTTAAGTTAAAAGACAGAACAGAAATATCCCCAAATATTTTTCCTCAATCCCACAAGGATTTGTATGACTCCCACACCATGATTTAGGAAAATATTTAGGAAGATGTTAAGCAACACAAGTTTCCATAGCTGAAATCAGATGCAAGCTGCTTTGACATAGAAATTTAGAAACACTGAAATTAATCCCCATTATTTTATACCTAGTCCTTCCTGACTAAACTGCGAATCCTCAATGTTTTCACAGCACATTTGGAAACCCCTTCAGAGCCAGAGCAGAAACCCACCACTGATCACTTGTCCAAAGAGCTCTTCAGGTGTGTCCCCAAAGAAAGGAACACAGCCAACCAGGAACTCGTAGAGGATGATTCCCATGGCCCACCAATCCACGGGCTTCCCGTAGCCCTGGCGCAGGATCACTTCTGGTGCAATGTACTCTGGAGTCCCACACACCTCAAGAGAAACGTGCAAGAGAGCAATAAATTTACAAATTGCCAAATGCATGTCAAAGCTTATTTTGTTTTTCTTCTTTCTTTCTTTCTTTCTTTCTTTCCCCGCTTCAGACCTTTACAAGGAAGTTATTAATGTTTTGCCATTAACCACTTCATGCTGTGAACTACTTCCATGGAGCAAGAGTCTATATTTGAAGACATTACCTGCACAGAAATAACATCACGTGAAATTAAATGTTCCTAGTGTGGACATGCCAGCTAAATAGTGCTTTGGTGCATGCACGGGAAAGCATATGGGAAAAATGCATATTCTGTGTGTTGGGGTCTGACAGCTTGATGGATGTCTGCTGGCACAGCTACAGCTCTCAGGAACTGAGTTTTGACAAACCTCTCACATCTCTGTGCTAACAGAATTTAGTTTCACAGATGCAGAATTAGCAGCCCAGCATGATTACACACTTCAGCCTTAATCTTGGGAGGTACAGCTGGCATGGACAATGGCTAAGGAAATTACCTTGGAAGATCTAAATTGCCTGGGGCTTAGAAGCAGCAACAACAATAACAAAACAGTTGTAAAAAATGTACCACTGTAAAGTACAAGAATATGATCTAATGACCTAGGAGAGTTCTGTTAGAAAAAGCATCCTTACTCAGAAGACAACAGGAAGACAACACCACAGGATAATTATGAATCAACATTTGGCACAAGTAAGAATTCAGCTGAAAAATTCAGCTGTGATCCTAGGTATTTTCAGAAGAGAGGAGCATTTTTTAATCCCATTATACAAGGCACTGGTGAGCCTGCATCCAGAACAGTTCCTTCAACCACGTCCAGAAAATATCAACTCAAACAGAAGGAGTTACATGCAAGAGCTATTCGTTCATCAAAGGAAAATCTATCTTGTTAGCTGCAAGAACTTAGCTGGTTAAGCCTAGCAAAATGAAGGCTAAGGAGAAAAATGACCCTTAGTAAATATCATGGGGATAAAAATCAATGTTTAAGCCGTTAGACAAAATTACAAGAAACATATAGAAACTTGCCAAGAACTTTCTAAGCACCAGAAGGGGGAGATCGTGGAACAACCTTCAGCACAATCCATGTTACATCCCTAAACCAACTTCTCTTTACACCTGCACTGCTGCCTGGGCCATCCTTTCAGCATCCTAAACTAAGAGCTGAAGTGCATGACTCCAAAACAAGAAGCTGAAATAACAAACTATATCAATTTATGTACAAACATGAGAATGGACTTGTATGTTTTCCTCCCATTTTACAGTGCACAACATCAAGGCAGAGAAGGAATGCTACTAACTCTGATTCTATCCCATGACAGAATCCTGCATCTGATTCCACATCAACAGACAAAATTTTTCAGCTTACCTGCTTGTCCAGGAATTCCCTGGTATCCTTCTCAATGTGGCCCTCATAAAGATTAGTTGTAAGACTCATTAACCCAATTTTGGACAGTCCAAAGTCTGTTAGTTTAATATGACCCATTGAAGTTATCAGGAGACTAAAAGAAAGAGAAGTAAAACAATGCAACATTCATTTAATTGTTTCCCAAAAGCAATTTCAAACAAAAAGATAATGCAAAGGATGATCTCAGTGTTACACCCCCATTAAACACCTGGAAAAAACCTCCTATGCAGCCAAATATCACAGAGCAGACAAGGTAGCCAGGAATGGGATATCTTCTGCCAAAACACCATCAGTGTAGCAACATCTTTGGGATAATACCTGAGGACATTCCTTCCACCCTTTTCAGTGCCTATCTGCTTCTACATCAGGTGCAAGAGACTCCATAAAACCTCCAACATGACAGATGCTGTTGAAGATCAGTGCTGTCTCCAGCCCCCATGTCCTGCTACCAACAGAGAAAGCCCTTGAAGGACTGGATCTGTTCCCTCTGAGGGCCCCAAGACTTACTTATCAGGTTTTAGGTCACGGTGAACAATCCCATAATTGTGTAGGTACTCCAGTGCCAGAACAGTCTCAGCAAAATACATCCTTGCCATATCAACGGGTAGGGCACCAATGTTCTTGAGAAGTGTAGCACAATCACCTCCTAGAAACAAAACAGTTGCACATGTGTCATGTTGAAATGGCAAATATCAGTAAGAAACAACAGCTATGGGTCTGCAGTACAAGATTAGACCAGGTTTTCTAAAGGCTGTCTCTCACAACCCTGTTAGGAAGAATTCTGAAGATCTCTCTGTACTCTGTCTGGAACTTAAAACAAATATTAAAATCCTAGGAAAATTGAGAGCCATATATGTTGGGCAGGCTTGGACAGGAATTGTACAGATGCCACTTGCAAACTGAAGAAAGCCTTGAAGAAAATAAGTCTGTGGTCTCCTGATTGAAGCTTCCTTGGGAACACTGGCCACACATTTCAGTCGACCTTCATTTCTACTTGCAAAGAGGAATTAATATTAAAATTTCCTATTGTCAATACATCTGATTTCATTCCACTAATTTATCTGAAAGAGCACTGATACAATAACTATAATCTTATTTCTCAAACATTCAGTCAAGCAAGCCAGGCATAAGAAATTAATCCTATCCACCAGTGGATATTGCTTATAATAAGATATACTGATAAAGTAAAATCAAATTATATTTCAAAGAATAAGCAAATCAAACAATGAAGAAAACCAACCCCAGCATAAAATGGCACTTTATTTTTAAAAAGGCTGCTAACAAACAAAGACTTATGTCTCTTAAATCTTTTTCTAAGTGGAATGCCAAGCAAATGTGCTATGGATCCAGCCATGCCATCCCACAGGAGGAAGGGAGGGTTTCCTTTCCAATGAAGACTGGAAAGTTCATGCTGACTTCTGGCTTCAGCAGAGAGGCTCAGCTCACTGCCAACATGTTGCATCAGGGATTCACAGCCCCTTTGGAGGGGTGGATACCAACAACCATACCTTCCACATACTCCATAACCATGCACAGGTGCCGCTTGGTCTCAAAGGAGCAGAACATGCTGACCACGAAGGGGTTCTCAGCAAATGTCAGGATATCTCTCTCCACAAAGGCCTGCTGGATCTGGTTTCTCAGGATCAGGTTCTGCTTGTTGATCTTCTTCATGGCAAAACGCTGGCGGGTGGTCTTGTGCCGCACCAGATACACCGCTCTGCAAAACCACACCGAGAGGAAAAGGTCCATTTTCAGTTCAAACTGCTTTGTTGTGGGCTCAGGTTTGGAGTTCTTTGTGGTTTTGTTGGGTTTATTCAAACAGTGATGTTAGTGTTTTGAATGGATCCTGACAGACTTATCTATGGCTCCAGAAAATCCTGTTTCAGTGACAAGCTTCCCTAGAAAAGAAGGAGCCCCATGATGCTCCCTTCCCAAAGCTACTCTGCCCTGCAGAATAAAACAGCAGTTTTGCTGATGTGACAAACAAGGAGATATCTCAAACACCAAATTTCCATAAGCACCATTGCAGAGCAGCATGCATTTTTCAACACTACAGTGACCACTTTGCTTAAAAAATTGTGCAAAATCTATGGAATCAGCAGGAGTTCTTTCCAAGCTCCATAAAATTAATTTGATGCAGTGCTGTCACCAGGGATTTCCTTCAGTAAAGTATCTCTTACACTTCTATCATTTGCAGATCATTAGATTCCTTTACATTAATAATACAGTTTGCAAATAAAATTTTCATCCAGTCTGCCTGCCTTATTGAATCAGTACTTGTTTAATTTTCTCTGGAGTACATTACATTTAACATGGTATTGTGTCTCACTAGCCACTGACTATAAAATAAACCCAGGATAAAGACATGTGACTAACAGCAAAACTACCCCTTCTCTCTCCCCTTTTTACAAAGTTACATGGGGCTTGTGCAGAAATGTGACTGAAGAGATTTAAAATCTTTTTGTCTCATAATGACTCTTTAACATGCTCCATTGTGTCTTCACTCACTAAAAACCCATGCTTACACTTTTTCCACATATAATTTTTTAAAAGTGATTTGTTGTTAACTAAGCACCCACTTCCACAAAACACTCAAGCACATGCTCAGGTTTTGTTGTTATGACCTACTGAGTATCACTGCCTTTCAGTAACAGCCTAATGACCTCACTGGTAAGGATTTATGAACTGTAAAGAGTCAGGAACTGCCTTTTAAAATTCTGGATAGGTTTGTGTGTGTGGTTAAAATTGTAACTGACTGAATTCATACTTGATTCTTCACTGGATAATAAAATCTAATAGCCTTTCTCATGTATTACTCCTCACAGTAGATTTACCCCAGTGTAATTCTATCACTTCTTTAAGCATTTCAAGTGCTCACAAACAGCCACATATGTTACATATATAATTTGAATAAATGAAAGAAATGGCATCTCCCAGAAGAATGCAGAAGATACAACAACTTTGGAACCTAAGACCGAAGTGAAATTACTTTATGCTTTGGACCCCACAAAACCCAGACATTTGCCAAACCTTGCTACAGCCCTTTGCTGGGTAGGACAATAATAGCATTTTCCTCTAATTCAAAGTCTAAAAGTCTTACCCATAAGCACCATTACTGATCAATTTAATAGTTTCAAACTCTTCTTCAGACGGAGTTTTCTTCGACTGGACGGAGGCCCCACGGCTCTGGGGAAAGACAACAAGAAAATGGAAATCAGGAGCATGAATGACTTAAATCTATATGGGGTTATTTTTGTCTTTTTCTCCTTTAGCACTCATTAACTCAAACTCAATCCATTTCTGAATTTCTGGAGTCCTCAGCTTTAGGACAGCTGTCTGTATCCATAGGGTGTTTGCAGATTCCCTCCACAAATTATTAGCACAAAAAGTCAGTGGACTGGAAGATTCAGGCCTTTCCTTAATATTACATTTTTTTAAAAAGCAATAAAATAAGGATCTTTGAAACCTAGCCAGTTACATAATTAAAGTTTTCCAGTGGTTTTACTAAAGTCAACTCTTTTCAATACTCATCACATTTTACAAATGTAAAATATAAAGAATATAAAAAATTCCTCCAGATGATTTTCATTTTTAACTCCAAAAATTAAAAAAAATCCACAAAACTTGGTAATAATGCCTATTTGCATATTTTAAGCATTTTACCACCACCGTAAAAAGATTTTCACATTTTTATGAGCATGTACTCTAGTTTTAATATGAGCTTTTAAATGTCTGCACTTTTTTTTTTTTAAATTACAATTACTCTGCCTTATAATTAATTCTTTACTGTAGACTACTTCTTTTGAGAGAAAAAAAAGTGCTAGACAGAGTGAGTGTATTACTGCTTTACCTCGACTGAATCATCTGTCTCGGGAGTGTCTGGGCTGTCATAGCTATTCAACTGGGCCATTTCTGAAAAGAAAGAGGAAAGATTACTCCTAATGATCTCAATCAAACACTATTCTCTTTGTTTATGCAGGAAAAACAGGATTTTAAGAGGTGCTTGTAGATGACGAAGGACATTTTCTCCCTCTGTAAAAAGTCACCCTAATTATACAGTGATAACCTTTAACATCTTGTATGCTGCAGGCAGTATAATATATAAAGATGAATATAATTAATTGTTCTAATTTCAGCCTGACTTACTCTAGATAGTTTCTATAATAAGTAAAAGCAATAAATGCATGTTTGAGGAAAGTGCTGTCTAGTTAATATTAAAACCTATTACACACATATATGCCTGCATGTAGCTTGGTGGCACCTCTGTGCTCCAAGAAGAAAAAGCATCACATTTCAAACAGCTGCCCTCCACGTGATGTGGCTGATTCTGCAAAACACTGAGCAGCAGCAAACTGGGGAAAGTCAGTTTGGGCTACTCAGCTGTTGCAGGAGGTGCTGTAAATTCTGCAAGCCCAAATCCTACCTTGGCTACGAGGCTCTGAACAGACATCACTGACATTTCTGGGTGCCCTCCTTACAGAAAGGAAATAAGGCACCTTGACATCTCCCCACATTTCCAAAGAAAATTTGACTTTAGTAAGGGGAATTAGCAACGGAAAGGTTCTCTCCCATGACAGGGATCAAAGGAAATTTCCCTTTAATGTCAGATTTCAACAAATGCTATTAAATTGCATTTAGCAATCTTTGGTAGAAATTTTCCCGAAGAGCTCTTCACTTGAAGTCAACCTGTCACTGTCATTCCAGTAAACACCAGAGAAGTTAAACTAGTCCCAGCCAGACTACTAATTTATGTTAAAATTATGCTCTCCTGAGGTACCAAGAAGCATAGTTCAATCACTGAAATACTCTGCAGTAACCTCCAGTCTCTGTCACACTTTCTATTGTTGCTGAACAAGCTGTGCATGCTCAGAAAACTTGTCATTTCAGCCAGCAAAGTGCCAGGCAGAAATATTAACTCACTAATTCTAAAGTTACAATCTTCTGGGCCAATGTATGTCTATATTAAGTTTACCATATGCAATTCTGGCACCTTGCAGAAAAGCTGTTTCTGTCCTTACATTGCTCTCTTTGGCTTGGTTGCTACACAAGATGTAAAACTTCAATCTCACCTCCAGCTAAAAATTCATACTCATTGTGGTAATCTCATGGAAAACCACAAAAAATACACTTTTCCCAGGGAGGACAATCAAGCGGGATGGCAAAATACTTTCCAACCAGGCCACTAGCAGGCCAGGCAGATCAGAAAAATAACAGGTAAATTTATTTTACTGTCCAACAGCACAGAGAAAACAGTTAAATCCTAAATCCATTTTCTAACATTGTTTCAGCTATGACACAGGGACACATTATTAACATCATAAGTAAAGAACTGTCACTATTGATGTGCCATCCTTACCCCAGCAACATTCCTTTGAGACAAGTGGCTGAAAAGGACAGTCTAGAATTTGACAGCAAACAGAAAAATAAGGAAAAATGGCCTAGAAATTCAATCAATAAAACAAAAGCATCCTTCAGCTATGTAGTGACCAGGAGATCTGACTATCCTTTCAACAGTTTGGAAAGTACATAAGAGGAGTTCTCACCCTCCAGGGGATCCCTGGTGAGCCCCAGCTGGCTGATAATGTAACGAGGAATGTCGCATTTAATTCCTTGCCCTTCCTTGGCATGGCCTTCTGCAGCTTCCAACAGATGGTAGAACTCCTCAGGATCAAACTCCTACAGCAAAGCAGTGAGAGACACAGAGAGAGGTAAATGACACAGCTTTACAGCTATGAAAGGTTTCTCCCCCTTAGAGGGGAATCCTCAGAAACATCCAAAGGTAATTCTGGGCTCAGCAGTGATGCAGAACATTTCCAGTTACAACAAGCAAGGCAATGCTTCCCACTCTGCTCTGCAAAACCAACACAAAGTTACATCCCACGGGGTGTCCACAGGTTTAGATCTGCAAATCAAAACAGAACAAGGACTATAGGGACTTTCTACAAACCAAACCCAAACTTTCAAAAGGTCCTGTTAACTTAAGTGATAAGTGTGGACACCAGCTTTGTCACATTGAGATGTGCCAGGGAAAGGTCTGTGATGAGAACTGAGGCACCACCTTCTGCCACCTCCATCTGACAGGTGAGTTAAACCAAGATAAGCCTTTGCTGCTGTCAGTTGTCACTTCTGATCAAGCCATATGCCCACCCAATCCTGCCACTGTCCTAACCTCAGCAATTGCTAATAAAATTATCAATAAAACAACTTTCTTCATAAGAAGTACTGCTGCCCTGTTTCTTGTACTCTACAGTACAGGATCACTTCAGCAACTCAGTCATGATGCATGTGATCTCTCAGGCCAGAAAAGGTTATAGAAGGTGCACTGGACTAAGAGATACAGCAGGAAACAAAAAAACAAGCTTTGGGCAGCAGGAGCACTCTGCTTAGGAACAAGTTTACCAGTTAACTTTAGCTCTCCCCACTACAAACCTCATAATTCACCAGCAATGAGCAGCTTCACCAACACTCTTCAAAAATTCTCCAGTGAATTGGGAGGGTGAAAGGGGAAGAGTTTCAGCAAACAGCTGAGCATGCACAGATAACAGTGAGGGCATCAGTAAAGAACTGCTGTGTGGTCAGCAACATGAGAGAAAAAGAGCACTGAACTGCAAACAAGAAAAGGAAATTAGAGCTTGTAATGATGTGAAGAGACCTGAACAGAGAACAGATGCACTTTTCTATGACTGCTCCAAGCAATGCTGCTTGGACAGATGCTGTCATCAAAGCCAGTAACAATGTGAGAAACAAAGTTCCTTCCCAACTCCTCTGGAAAAGGATTAATCAACAGTCCCAGGAGTGGCAGAGAGCAGGAGCCAGACCAGAGAGGACACAGAGAGAGATGGTCACCAGAATGCAGGGAGAGGGATGGTGGAGCCAGGGAAGGACTTCTCCAGGTATAACTGCAGGTCATTCATTGGTCAGTAAAAGAGAGGGAAAAATCAATTTGGTGACAAAAAACCCTAACATACAAAACATTAAGGAACTATATAGATCCCAGTTCTGACTTCTTTATGGTAGGTTTAATCATTTGAATACGGGTGAATGAACCCTACTAAGGGGAGGTGGGTGCTATGGAAAAATAAATAACAACAAAAAAATTAGATACTTTTCCCCAAAGATGGTTTCAGAGATGCACAAACCACACTATCATATTCTCGAAGTCTCAGAGATTGTCTGCCAATAAACATTTCATAGTCCAACAGGTGTTGCAAAAACAGAAAGCAAATAGCTGAACTTTGGAATACTTAAACGTTTTTGACTGCATTAAAACAATCACAATCATCACAAGAACTGTCTGTGTGGTCATTTACTTAATTTACAAGGAAAAAAGAAGAATGAGCTGAGTTACTAAAGTTAACCTTAATACTAAATAGTAGAAAAACTTTTTATAAATTCACATATAACTGAAGCCAAAGACTGAATGACAAAAAAAGTATGTTAAAGATAAAAATGAAAATTAGTTCTCAAAAACTATTTAAACAGTTGACTATTCATTACTATATGTCTTGTTTTATGAGACAAAAGGAACATTAGTATTTAGTTCTTCATGTCACCAGATTAAAATAAATATTTGGAGAAAAAATTGCCAGAAAGGCAATGCAGGTTGAAAAAAACAGGTAAGACTAGCCCACAGATCCAGATACTATTTCTATACTTTGGAGTCTGGCCACTTGATTGTCAAGGTTGTCACTACATACTTGGGAATTCATTACTCAAATCTCAATGACTTCACTGCTTCCACCTGCTCCCACTCATTTTGCAGAACATCAGGTGGAGAAGACATAGAAGGACCTGGAGACCTCTTGACTTGTAACTAAGAGCTGCCTTGAGTTTGGAACTCAGCAGGTACAGACATGGGTTCCCAAGGCTTTCTGAGGTCCCAGGTTTTCCTACATGATGAGTGTACACAAGCAAAAATGACAATGGTGAAAGCAGCAAATACAAACACACTGAGTATAAATTTATCTCCTTTCTCCATTGCCTTCACTGCCAAAATAAATTTTGAAGAAGTGCTGGAAGAAGATAGGTGGGAGTTACAAAAACTCATCTAAATCACAAATATGGTCTTAAAACCAAGGAATTCCCAGTTTGAATGGAGTTGTGGCCAGGATTTTCAGTGCAGTCTGGCAGAGATTTCTGGAATCAGTAAGTGAAGGTATCTGTCCTGCTGGTTGTGCAGCCAACTTCCTCAGTGAGAGTGGCCTTCCTTGGCCTTCCTTGCACTGCAGGATTCCCAGCAAAGTGATCCATCTGACAGCTGTGGAGGAGGAATAAGGAACCCTCCAAAGTCCACTGGTTCTCAGAACTTTTGCAGGTGTTTCCAAAAACTGGTCTCAAAGACTGGACCATTTTGTCAAAGAAAGCTCCACAAAAGTCATTCATCTTTCAGTGACTCCAGGGATAAAATTCACCCATGGACACACTGACCACAACATAACCCACATGTTAACTGTGGTTTTTTAGCCAGCCACAGATCCCTAATCCTTCCAGCTTCTCTGATGTCTCAAACATCTGTAGCATCTCTGTCACTTTTATATCCAGAAAGAACCACCATGAGTATGCTCCGACACACCAGGAGCACAGGTCATTACCTAAATTTCCATTGTAGATTTGTGACACCCCACAACTTTTGGTGACTTCCCTACATTCTCATTAATTTTTCAACATCCTTTTGAAATACAGTCACTGAATTGAGCCCTTCCAATTGTCTATACCTCTTTCTATATATACTGAATGTTTATATTAACCCTGTTGCTATGGCACGACAGTGAGAATACAGGTTTTCAAGCTGCTTCTCCACCAAAACAAGAAAATATTTTTGTAGTTGCAGAACTTTGGGACAGAGGCCAATTTTGGAATTTTCTAGCACTAAACTAAAAAAAATGCATTATTATTAGCCAAATTAAAAAACAGACATATTTCCTGTTAGAAAGGAGTGAAACTTGCTTTTGTTTGTATTCCAATAGCACCAAACTGGATTTCAAACCCAGGCTTCCAAATCTCCTTGGCTCTCACACGGGGGTATCCCACTGTGTGTTCACAGCTGGAAAACCTGACACCAGGTTTCACCAATTGCTGGGTCTACAGGAAGGGTTTGAGTCCCAGAGCCCTATCATCATTTATGTCATGGAACTTCTTATTTAGTGACAGCTCTGCCTTAGCACAGCACCCTGGACACTGGACACACCCCATACAGACATTTACAGGCTCCTTACAGCAGCTATTAACAACATGAGGAACATCCAGTGGCATCAAGTAGCATGGAATGATGTTGACAGCTACATCTGGCCCCTCAGCCATAAACTTTGTACTAAAACACAATTTAGCTGCTGATGCAGCTGACGGTCCATTGCAGAACTACTTCTATATTAATGCAGAAGCCACTTAGCACTTCTTTTTCTTTTTAACTATCAATTTATTTTTCATCAGTGTTTAATGAGCATGTAAAGGTCTCTTTTGCAGGCTTTGTGTCCCTCATCTCCTCAAGTGCCCAGCGCTGTCAGAGCCTGCCAGGCCCACACTCACCAGGCACTCGAGCAGCCGCGCTGGCCGGGCGATGATGATCATCAGCTTCTTCACCAGCTGCGTGACGAAGGCAACCTCGGAGCTCTCGGATCGCTCGTGGGCCTGTGGGGAGCACACAGCACGTCAGGGCCCAGCACTGAACTCTGAATTTCTCTGCCTCACATGCTGAAGGCAATCACCAGCTCAGTGACCAACCCAGCAGCAAAAGCACGGCTGGCTCAGGGCAGGCTGAGCTCAGGGCTGCCGTGGCTTTTCCATCACATCTGACTCACATTATCATGCAAGAGATATTTCAAAGGCTCTATTTGTATTATATCACCTATCAGTTATAACAGATACAATGTGGGCTCAGTTTATTTTTTAAAATGAGCAGAGGAATATTGATTTTTTCAATTTTACTTTCCACACAACACTGACATCTAGGTAATCACTAACAGACATATTTCTGAGCTTTACTTTCAGCTAGAATTTGAACTAGAATTTCTCTTCATCATCAAGAAAAACTCAATCTCAGTTTCTCCTTATTCAGTTCTATCAATCCTGTTGAGTAACTCCATCATTGCAATGTATGTTATGTAGGTCCAAGCAAAGAAAAGAGCATATAAAAACTTAATTCAGAGGATTTAGTCCTGTCTGTTACTTCACCAGTTTTCAGAATAAACTGAAGTCTTAGTTTCAAGATGTATGTGTGTATTTGTGTGATGGGATGTCTTTTTACAACCAAACACACCAAAACAATAACAATTAAAAAAAAAAAAAGGCAACACAAAAAAACCCTCAGAAATTACCCTTCTCTTGATGAAGCACACAATGGCTGCATGATGAGTTCTGGAGCAGAAATATAATAGTATTTCATTGCAGAGTGATAAAAAAAAATGGCAATGCAAAAACCCTTAAACAAAGTACAGCTATTTTTCCCCAAGGTCTAAAAATTGTGCTTTAACACAGCCACAAATATAGAGTCCAGAACTTAATAAATGAGCCTCTGCTGGCAATGAGCCAGTTACTTATAGGAGTGATATTTTATCAACAACAGTGCAAGTAGCAATAAACTAAAAGGTTCATTTAATGTTGTTCATTATAATCACCTAAGAAGAAGACATATTTATATGTTTTATATGTCTGAGAAGTCAAATCACACTGGTGACCACCTAAAAGAGCAATACAAACACAGGGAGCAGAAACTCAGAACTAGAAATACAAAAGCAGCATCTTATATAACATATCTCTGATACTTTGCTGCCAAAGAAAAAATATTAAGAGGTTCATTATTTTTCATTTCGACACCAGTCAGAATAGAAATGTTGATTGTGTCCTTCTGCACTGGTAAGCACTGGCTAGAATTTTAACCTTGAAGAGATTGATGTACCTGCTAATTCCTTATCTAAAAACAACAATAGAGGTCCTTCCTGGCTATGGAGCCTTAAAAAGATTATTTTAAAAATATTGAAATAAGTTGTGATTTCTTTTCCTAATTAAAAGAATTTTTAAATTATAAAATAGAAAATAATCACAACAAAAATGATAAAGTCACCTTGTGTTCTGTAATGCATTATGCAAACTTACAAGTTACAATATAAATTTTAGAAAGAAATTAATGCTTTCATATTTTAAAAGCCATTCCAGATCACCAGAGGTCAGCTACACTGAAATGAATAGATAAAACATCAACAACTTTGTAATATTTTAAACTTGAGCCATGCAATTGGAAAGTTCTTTCCTCCCCCCCCACATAGGTTATATTATGCAAAAAATATAATATAATAAATATAATTCATCATTTTGCACCCATTTGTACTGTTAAAGAGAACTTAGTCTTTTAAATCAAGTCCTTTTGTTTTCTCCTTTTCTCATCTCTGACAATCCAGGCAAAACAATTTAAAAATGCAGCTAGTTTAATCAGGTGTCTGTTTTGAAAATGAAAAGCTAGACCATGACTGCCAAATGATACAGAAAAGCAAAAGGAGAAAGAAAAAAAGCATTTACAAAAACCAAACACAACTTGTAACAGCCACTCAGCCATCATCTCTGCACAGCGCTGCTCTTCCAAGATCCGCAGTGAAACTGCCTCCTCTTCTCTGCTGCTCCCACAGCACAGCCCGGACATCCCTACGGACTCCTCGTCCCCAGTGTGCCACGGACAGAGCCCAGGAGCAGGAGGTGTGTCCAGCCAAGCACCACCTGCTGCTCCCATGAGCCCGGTGCCAGCTGTGCCACCTCAGCAGCGCGGCCCCAGCACCACACACCGCGCTGCTGGTGGCATCTCAGGGCTCCCTGCGGTCCCCAGGCGGGCTTTGGGCAGGGGCTGATGCCATTCCTGCACACGCTGCTGGTGACACGTGCACAGGAGGCAGCGATGGGTAATTTACAAACCGATTCCCTCCTCTGAAAGACCCATCCGTCACTAACTGTGGCTGCTGGGGCATGAAATTAAAATCACTGTCCTCCCCTGGGCTTCAGCAGGACCAATAACTGGGATATGCAAGTCACAACGCTGTAATTGAGCTAATATACTGATGGAAACCAAAACAATAGACCTGCAAAGCCAAGGACTGATGAATTTACATTCAGGCTCCTACTAAGAAAGCAACCCCAGCCGGAATATCCATTTGCCAATATGCAGCATCAGTCACTGCTGTAGAATGCTCATACCCTCCCCTACTCCTTTTGTTCACAGAAACACCTGTAATCCTTCACCCTCTTGCCCAACTGGCTACTTCTACCTCAGTGATTCAGCCAAGGAATAACTGCCTATAACCTTTTGTTCCTCAGTAACCTGAGATTCTAACCCATGGTAACAGGTAAAGAACTGAATGTCACATGTTCTTTTTTATAGCAGTGCTTTATCTTCTTTTTTTGTATTTCTACTTTGATGTGGAGTGTAGCATTCAAGTTCATGTTTTCCAAAATGAAGAAAATCTCTTAAATTCATTTTTACCTCATGATTATTTCAATGATGTGATAAGTTCTTCTGGCTAAAAGACAGTATTTCATGCTCCAAACAAGGGAAAAGATCTCATTTGCCATAGCTAATGAGATCTGTTGGCATGTTATTACAAAAGCCAGGATCTAAAAATCTTCCAAAAGCTTTCTGGTTTGGTGCATTTAAACAGCTCATTATTTGCATACCCAAACAGTCTGTTTTACATTTTTACTCAAACTACAATATATTAAATCAAGTTTCCATTTTATAGTTTGAAATGCTGTGCAAGTTTAGTTTGTTAGCAGGTATTAAAATCAATACCTTAAAAAGAATTTTTAAGAGAGAGAATCCATTCTTTCACAGTAAAATTGTAAGAAAATCTGTGGATATTTCTGCCACTTGCTGGCCTCATTATTCACCAATAAAGCATCTTTCCAATATTTCAGTATGTTATAAAAATATGCCATAAAACTCCATAGCCTCCTACACAGACCATACAACTCCCAAGTTGAACAGCTCTTTGAATTACCTTCTAATTGGTACTATTTATGTACCTATTATTTATGATACTTTACAACCTAAACAAAGGTTAAGATCCTGCCATCAAGTTTGGAATAGTTTAAACTTGACTTCAAAATGTCCTGTGCTTCAGGTGAGTCCTCCAAAGGAAGTAATATTACCAATTTCTATATATTTTGACTAAAATGTTCCAATTATTTCCTTGCAGAATGCAGTCTGAAGTGCAAAGCACAGACTAGGCAAGCAGAGGAAACAAGTAGTTCTTAAATATTAAAATCTAAAAGATTATAAGCTAAGGAACAGGACAGGAAAAAAAAAAAACAAACAAATGAGAAAGATGTGGAATGAAGCCTTTGGCTTTCCTGAAATGTCTTTAATGTCTTTGTTCTCTTCTTCCCAGCCTGTTCTGCCTCTCTAAACTTTGCTTTAATCACCTCTAGCCCACCTTACTTCCCAGAGTAAATCAATCACACTCAAGAGCAGACCCCTCTCTCACTATCACTTCACAGAAGATGTTAAGGAGGAAGAGGCAAAGAAAGCCCCAAATGTCAATTCCTGAGCAGGCTCAGGGATGGCCATTGCATCTCCTCTAATCACAGTCCAATGACACCTTTCCCAGAATTTCAGAGCAGCAGGATAATGCCTGTAGGATCAAGGGGGAAGGGACATTTAAGAAGTGTATTTTGAGGATTTGTTCTGAGGGAAAGGGGAGAAAAGGAAAAGCTGATTTATCTGACCCACACCTTCTCTGAGACCCTGATTAACCTCTTCAGGCCAGAAGACAGGACTGAAAATGCAGACTGGAAGTGTCCAGCCCTAATTTATGGCTCTCTCAGTTTCTTATGGTGTAAGAAATCACTGTCCACACACAGGAGGAAAGTCAGGGACAGGGAGAATTTCAGGCTCCAAGGGTCTGCTACCAAAAGCAGTAAAACACAGTGTAGTCCCCCTGTGCCCCTGAAACATAAAGGATTTTGCTGAGCATACAAAGTCACTTTTAATGAAACCTTCCCAGCTTCCAAACCATCACCCAAAGAGACCTGATCCCTTATTTCACAGCTGACATGTGCAAATACTCTGCTTCCAGACTCTGGAGATAGAAGGGGGATCCACAAGTGGTTTCTGATATCCAATAGGCAGACAATCATATAGACCCTGAAAACATATTCCCTACCTCTCTTGGTCTGTCAAAATTATATTCCCCATCCAAGCAGAACACCACAGATCCAAACATGACTCATTTTTCTCTCAAGCATAACAAATACCAGAAAAATTACAGTCACACTTACATAAATGGGGCAGCCAAAAAATTTAGCTGATACAAGGGAAGTTCCTGCAGCTTTCACAAAGCTTTTTAATACAACAAATGTATATTAATATAGTATTTTTACTCATTTTCCTTTTTCTAATGTCTGAAAAGAGTGGCAAAGGTACACAATCTAGTGCAAGTCATGTCAGTGAGTTGGCAAACTTATCCATAAAGATAAAATAAAATTGAAATCATAAGAGAAAAAAAAGTATTTTAGATGTTCTGTTTCCAGGTGTCTCTGTGATATTTGCTATCTGAAAATGCAATATTTATAAAATCAGTTTTTTCAGCTCACTGTATCATTAAAGCAGAGGATTAAGAAGATATTCCTAAACAGGGGTCTGGACTCAGCAATTGGCAATAGCACAGACTCTTCACAACAGTTATGGCATAAATTCTAAGAGATGTTTGAAATTTAATATTGTTTTCATGTTGAAGGGAAAGAGCAATTTTTAATGAGTAGCTGAAGCATACTGAGACTGCATTAAAATTACGCCCCCTTGTGTATTTTCATATGATTTGAATGCCACAAAACACATCCAAGTATTAAAAGCCCACAACTGGATTACGTTCAGCTCAAGAAAATCTTTTGTGAAAAATTTACAGCAACACTAATAGCTATGGTATTTTCACTCCTTGAAGGCTCTACTGTAATTAATAAGTCATTCAGAGTCCTGAAGTTTATGAGAAAAGATTTCAGTAATTTTATTCAGCTGAATAAACCCAATTTTCATAAATGGTAAAGACTGCCTTTGACTTACTCATATTCACATTTAATTTCTGTACAAACAAAGTTCACAGGTGAAGTGATTTACTCAAATCCACCCATAGTAGATCCTTTTCCAGGAGATTGGAACATCTCAGATCTCCTGACATCCCCCACCCGCTGCCCCTCCCCTGGAATCCACACTGTCTCTCCTAAAATGAAAGCTCTGGCTTATTGGTTAAAGTTTTAATCAAAATAATATATTCTACTTTCCAGAGGGCACTTACATCCTGGAGAAGTTTCTCTAAGTTTTCCTGCAGCTCATAAAAGTACCGAGAAGTAATAAGACCTTCACGTGATTTATCTAGGCAATCTCTGGCCAGTTCAATAACTTGATGATGAATGAAACTTAGGACCCCATCTGCTAATTGCAGCACGTTCTCAGGAGCATTGGAGGCAATAAACTCGGCCAGCCGTTCTTCCATCTGTGCCGTGGCCTGAAAGTGCAGAATAAAGAGAAATTACTCCTGAATTTTACTAAGGCAGACCTTAAAGCATAAACAAGCAGAGTTCTAAAAAAACATTTGCAATATCAAATGGCATGAGGCTTAAAAAATATTCCAAAATACAGTAGTGTTTTCTGAGAGTCAAGATAGCACATCAGAGGCAAAAGTTATATTCACATGAGCAAACAGCAAAAATTAATCAAAACATGCTTTCTGAAAATGTAAATGACCATAAAAAATATCTTGGTCCTGAGGCTGTATTCCTCCCTGGGTCTCCAAAGTAAGGATGTAAGATGTGAGGCAGTTTTCAGAACTTTCAGACAAGACTGTGGAAGCTGAAAATCGTCGCCCCAAGCAAGAAACACGCGGCGTTTCTATCACTATAAGCCCTGATATCCTGTCTCCAGAGAAACATCTATTTTTGCTGGTGGTGGAACAGGAAGAAATGGCCATATCGACAGCTGTGGGATACACAATCTTTTACACTCATTTCAATGAGATTTTGTCTTTTAACTTGCTTCCACAGGTTTCATTATCCTGCTTTTTAAAAAGCCAAGGCATGGCTTTTCTTCTCACTCTTGTGAGAATTTCTCGTGCCAATAGACAACATCAAAATTTAGCAAATATGAAATACAAACAAAAAAAACAATTCAACCTTTTCCATCTTAATCTCCACATATACAAATCTATTTCTTCTACTGCAGAATTAAGATGTGAAGATGAGGAGGCAGCTTCAAACTCTCAATCACTGCTTGAAAAGCTGAACTCCTTCACCAACCAGCGCTACAAACTAATTCTGAGCTTGGACACAAGTTCATTGAATGCATTATTCAAAAAGTATTTCTTTACCTTTGGAAACCTTTCTTTGTACACATGATTCATCATTATTATTTCACTGTCAAAGGAAACTGGAGAGCGACCAGGGCTGGAGGAGAAAAGAAATCATGTTATCATTTACAGATATCACACCAAAACTTCAAAACCCAGTGCTGATCATAATGCTGCCACATTGACTGTAGCCCTTCCAAAGCTTTGAGTTCACTTCAGTGCTGTGCAGATGCTGAACCTCAGAGAAGATCCTGGCAAGCAGTGGCAGTCTGCAGTCTCCTGGAGATGCTGACATCCCTGTCCCCACACAGGCTCTGGCAGAAATCCCCCTATTCCATTTCCAGTGAATGCAAACCCTAAAACAGAAGCTTGCAGAACCCCAGTGGTTTTATTGCAGATACATTTGCTATTCCCTTCATCCTGTGACTGCCCTCCATGGCAGCAGGAGCAGCCCTACTCCAAAAGAAATCACAGTGAGCTCTGGAGTCTCCAGTGCCAGAAGGGAGCAGGGCAATAGGAAGTAAGGAAGTTGGGGTGATTTGTTTTGCTTTGTCTGAAGGATACTGCACAAGCACTGTTATTCAGCTAAATCTTACATATAAAATAAATCCCACAGGCAACAGGGACAGAGTACTTTTATGAAAGCTGCATTCCCTTGATGCACATTACACCATGGATCCATTTGCATCTACGCACAGGTTGCAAGAAACTTTAAGGCACTCAAAAAATAAAAAAACAGGACAGTAAATCTTGACGAGCTGCATTTATGTTACTGTTTGGGTGGGTTTTTTAAAGAAAGGTTGCATCTTGTTTCATCACATCTGATGGTATGCAGGGCTCTGACTCACTCTGCCACCAAGGACAGGCGGATGAGGTAATGCAGATAATCCCCAGCTACAGATCGCCTGCAGCAGCTCAGTGCTCCAGCTACCTTGTTTCAGTGTTCAAAACAAACAAGGGCTTCAATTATTTGGCATCTTACATGATCATTGCCTTCATGATTTTAAGAGAAGTAAATACTCCTAAAAATACTCTATGTCAAAAGATACAATTTTATCTTAAATGCCTTCAAACATTTCAAACTTGCTAGTGAAGGATGAAATCGATCTCTCTAAATGGAATAAATGCATTTTAAACTTGGAATGCATTACAGTTACTACCTTCCTGCTAACCTATTTAGAGCAAAAAACATTCTTTTGGCAACATATATTAACAATTCAAAGAAAATTTAACTCATTGTGTCATAGACTGCAGCAGTACCTAACTCTTTTCATGCCTTGTACTGAAATTCCATGAATTACATCATGTCTTGTTTTTTATTACTGCTTATCCCTTAGCTTGAGAAAATGCACTTCAGATTAAATCTGTCACTGAATCCTTATGTTGAAGAAGAAGAAAACTGATTTGGATGTTATGAATAGCGAGTAAAAAGACATTTTCATCAACTTCCCTTAGCTTCATAGATAGCTATTTTTAATCAAGAAGAATTTTCTTTAAAAAGAAACTTACATTTATATTCATATGTAATGTACGACATAACTAAACATTCGGGTAAAAACATTCAAATTGCAGAGTTATAAGCAAATTCCCCTGCACATTTAGCCTGCTATCCTTATCCTTTTTTTCTCTTAAGACCAAACATGCTGACACAAACACCACACTTGTTTACTGGTACTTCATATGGAGCTGGAGGACTTGGTGAACACAGTTATTGAAGAATTTATTTTTCTCTGATGTAATTCTTCTTTGTGTGATCTAAGTGAGGTATAAATTACAAGTATATATGAGCCCTTTGATACTTACACAGAAATACTAAGGCACACACATACTTCACTTTAACACTAAAATTTGCACATGCTTAAGTATTTGCTGTCTTAGGGCTACAATAAAACATGAGGGATTTTGCCTTTTGCTTTCAAGGCACTTTATTCATATGGATACAGGAAATTAAGAGCTCTGCAGAAATCAGGCTACTTGAGCTGTCCTGCCAGCAGATGTAGAATTTCCTTAGGGAGACCCATGATAGGAGAATTTACTGTGCTTGCTTTTGTTTACAAAACAATTTCTGTGCACACCAATTGGTAAGAAAGTGCTTCCTTGGGCATTTGCAGTTTTATCTCTCACCTTCTACCACTTTCTACCAACCAAAACAACAGAATACCCAAAAATCTCTGGATAAAACTTTAGATCAAGGTGCACATTGTCACCCAAAATAAAATTTGCTCAATATACGAGGTCAAATTAAATGTCTAGCTGACTATAGCAAGATTGCAACATAATATACTGCACCATAATTTCTAATGTTGATTCTTAGGTTGGGAAACTAAGGAACTAATTAGCTGGATACCTAACTAACTAAAGGCTGTCTGCCAAGCACTGCCAGGTTCTCTACAGCACCTCTAGGACACAACCAGGTGAAAAAGGAACAAGGACTGGACAGATAACTGAATGCCACCAAGGGAGAACACAAGGAAATTTAGAAATAAGATAAAAGGAGTCTAAGACATTTTACTGGCATGACATCTTTTCAAATGCAAAAGCTTCACACATCTATCCAGCACCAAAAAATTTCACAGGCAGAACCAAACCAATCTAACATTTCAAGCCTCAGAGAAGAACAGATTATTTTCTGCAAAACAGAGGACACATGCTGTGCACGTGCATAAAATTTAAAACAAAAGGCAGGCTCCTTCCCTTTTCTTGGTGCAGATAGGTAGGTCAAAGAAGTGATTATTGTCAGTGAGTTTTTCATTTCAGCAGAGCAGACATTAGGAGAATAATATCTGTCCCCTTAAGCTTAACAGCAGAATGAAAAACTACTCTCCCTTTTCCCCTCCTTCACGCTTCCTCCTCTTTATGAGACAACGTGGAGGTGGATTTTCAGGGATATCTATCTCCCACAAAGATTTCTGTTGCCTTCAACCTGTCAAAACTCATGTCTCCTTATCTGATGCTTCAAAGTGAAAATAGCTTATAGAGAGCTATTTTGAGGAGCAACGTTTACGCAATAACTTAAATCTCACAAAATCTAGTTTAAGGATGACTAAATAAAACCGAGATGTTTATGAATAGGTAATTTTTCCTTCACTATGACAGCTATACTTATTAGGAAAAAGCAAAAAAGCACTGTGTTTCCCTCTGCTTTCATACTGTATATAAAGGTTTAATTAGGTTGTATTTACAGGATATGATCGAAGTCAGTTCTCATGGGAAATGTAGAACTATAGGCTTTAATTTTCTGTCATTTCCAAACACACAAAATAAGGAATTTGAAAACTAGAGAGCTTAAGTTGGATAAAGTAGGCACTAAAATAAGCCTTCTGCTGAAGGTGAGCCTTCCTCTTCTCCCAAGAAATAAATATTTAAATTTTTGAGGTAATGAAAGTTACATTAATACTAGAAGTCAGAAAACTTCCCCAGCAGCAGGGGCTGCAACTTCTGCTTTCCAGTATTTCAGGGGTTTTATGCATGCCAGCAAAGACTGAGACTGCTTTAGAATGAAAACACAAAGTTGGAGTAATGAGCAGTGCAAAGAGAATAAATAAGGATACCCAGTTTTCTTCATAACAGAAAACCATGAAAAAGGTGAGTGAACCCAAAAGTTAATAAATATAAAACCGACCACTTTGAAAAACCTTTTCAAGTCAAGTTCACAGGACACACTGTCTTGAGAGAGGAAGAAAGAGACCAACATTATCTGTAATGCAGTTAGAATGTGTTTTCAGAAGGAACAGATGCCTTGTGCTGTAGAATATAAAACTATTATCCTTCCCCAAATCCATGGGGATTGAATCCCTGCTCCACAGCTTGTGGTGGATGGCCCTGCCTGAGAGCAGCGTGAAGGGATGAACACACCACGGTTACTCAAGTGGTTAAAGCTGCCTCTGAAGTGCACTGAGAGGAGAGAGCCCCAGAGCCTGCAGGATGAAAGATAAAAATGGACTGTGTGGGCCACTGGTTTTCACAGCACCTATTGCTTCTTGGGCATTTTATCATCAGGAGTCTTTTTTGGTATTTTCTAGTTGTTTTGTCTGTATATTCTTAACAGCAGGATCCAGTGTGCTAAAAGTCAGGCTGGGGGATTGCATTTTAAAAGCACTACCCAGCAAAGAGATGAAGAAGGATGATCTCATCTACTTCAACTACATAAAAATTCACTGCAACAATCTTCTGCCCTTTTTACCTAGACAACATTATTCTGAAATACAAAAAGAGATCAAGGAAAATGGGCAGATTGGTGGGCTGAGTGACTGCACAAAGGCAGCTCCTGAAAAAGTCTTTATTAGTTAACTTTACTTTTATCTCTGACATTATCCACACATTCCCACATGTGAGCAACTGCTAAAGATGACAAGTGAAGAGAACTGGGAAAAGATGGAAGGCAGCATCTCTTTAACTTAAAAAGAGTAATGATGCCAAGTTTAGCACAAGTATTCACAACTTTTCACGCATTTTACTCCAGGGAGAAAAGATCTTGTTCAGGTGAAGCCAGGATTGATCTGAACAAAACAAATGTAGCCTGGGGATCTCCCTGCTGGTCAATAATGTAAAGAATTTGAAGGTTGCATTATTTAAAAAAATAAAAAAAAAGAGAGAGAACAGTTGAGAGATGATATTTAGGAACTACTTGCGCAGGCAAAGTCTTTTCTTCTACAGAAGACACACTACAAGCACCTAAACAGGTGAGTCACATGGAAATATGTTCTTTGACTGAGCATGTGAGTACTGGATCTTTTTGAGACAGATGAGAGAACAGGCTCCTCGATTTTGCAAGCACCTTTATAGGGATGTCACACCTCTGCATTCCAGCACTGGTCTCTTGTTCCCTCTTTCCCCCTGCAGAGGGAAGCAGCTGGGAAAGAACCAGTGCCATTTCTTCAGGGCAGAAATTCTGGGCATTTCAAATAAAGCATGATTAAATAAAAGATGAGTATCCTCAAGGCACACTGGCAGAACACCTCAAGCAAAGCAGAGGTGCTACCAATCTGTCAGTGCACCCTCCACGACTGCACACTTTGTAAGTTTTATCATCCAGTTTGATCATTAAGAGTGCTCTGTATGAACAGAACATTTGCAGCTAGAAAATGGTACATTTCCAGCCAAAAAAGTACATATATTTTTCCAAAAGTTACATCTAGGCAATATTCTATACCTAGGAGCATAAAAGGATCATCTGCACTTCTAAAAAAAACATCTTGGATTACAGAGACAAAAAAACAATCTCAGCATTTGGCAGTGACATCTCAAAATGCCACTTCCTCTCTCAAAAACAGATGTAAGGCTGCAGTCATATAGGAAGGAAAATGAATACACATTAACTATGACACCATCTTTTAAATTATGAAGCCATGGCTGCCAATTAAGGGAAATGTCTGATGTATTTTGTTCATCTGATTTTCATTAAAGCTGATCAAACAAGACCACTGAGTGAAAAAATACATTTTTAGGAAATTACTGCTTAATTGAATTCAATGTTGAAAAACAAAAGCTGTTCTCAGCTTTTAAGTAAGTGAAAATATCTTCTCACCAAGTGGGGTAACTCTAAAGTGTGGGCAAATAAATAAGCAAGCTTTGTGCAGTGAACAATGTCTGGTCTGCATGTGTTTCAGTGTTTGTTTACAAGCACAGGCTGCCCTCTGTGAAAGGGTTTTTGCTCCTGCAAACATTGCTGCAGTTGGTTGGAGTGACCTATCCATTTTCCTTGGAGGTGCAAGGGCCAGCATGAATGCTTGGTAGTGGCAAGGGCGCTTCAGAGTCACACAGCATCACAGGACTGGCAATAAGCAAAATGGAAACCAAACGAGGCATAGTGAGTTGAAAAAATTAAATTACTTCTTTCTAAGCTTTGGAATACCAATAAGGGTGGACATTTTCACACTGAAAACCAGTGAGAGAACCAGAAAAGGTATTCAAGAGAAGAAGAAGATTAATCAGTTATATGACACACTGAATTAATCTCATCCCACCACAAATTATAAACCTACTCCGTGATCAGTCTGCTTCAAATTGGTTCACAGAGGCAAAACTCTCTGCAACCTGATAACCCATATTAACAAGGAAGAAAATAAAATTGGGCTCTTTACATGGTCATGTATATCATTCTTGCATTAGCAGAAGTGTCTCCTACACCAGGCTGACACCTGTGTTAGAGGACAATCATTACTTTACCATGTGTGTCTGCAGCAGCTGCCTCACCCCTAGAGAACTGGTGCCACTGCAGTTCCACTGCTCAGCAGGGTCAGGGTTATCAGTGGCAGGACTATGGTTCAAAGGGACTTAGTACAGAATTCACAATTAGTCTTGACTACATGGCACTGAGGAGGTCTCTGCTGAGTGTGCCACTACCCACAGCACTCACCTGCTCCTGTAGATTATTACTGTGCAATTACACTTAGCAGGTCCATGTGCAATTACCATGCAGCCTGCACTGAAGTTTAGAACACACAAATAATGACAAATAATCCTGAAAGGTCAGCTCTGCCATGACATGATATTCCCCATGGGTTTTGTTACTATCCTGGCCTGTTTCACTTCCTACTTTTACAAATTCCCACCCAAGTCCTGAGCTGGGCACACGGATTCAGCAATTCCTGCTGGCAGAGTTGTTGAATATTGTCCATTAATTTAAAGGTGATATCCACCTCCAGTATCCTCAGATGAATGAAGACTTCACCTCCTTCAACCCTGCTTGTAAAAATCCTTTTCTTTCTAGACACAAGGTGTGTCTAGACTTTCCCTAGACTTTTGTTCACTTGGTCCAGCACCAAAGGCACAGCAAAACTTGAGGCTTTTGCCATGACAGAAAATGTTTGTGGATTTATTCCACATAACTGTTGGAGATCTGCAGAAAGATTGCCCAGAGAGTTTGTGGAATCTCTCTCCTTGGAGATACTCAAAAGCTATATGGACATGATCCTGGGCAGCCTGCTTGAAAAGGGTTTTGCACAGGATGACCTCCAGAGATTCTTTCCAACCTCAGCCATTCTGTAATTCTGTGGAAGATGAAATTCTAGTTGCTTCTGGTTTTATGTATGGAGAAATCAACTACACAAGGAAATCACCTGGACAGTTATCTTTGAACAACCAGTTCTCTGAACCAAAAGTAAAATTATTCAATTATTAATGCAGCAGAAACATTTTCAGCACTATTAAAAAATCGTGATGGGGAGCAACTCCATTTAAGGTTTTGACTTTATCTACTCAGAAGCACTGCCAGAAAAGTTGTTAAAAGTGGTTATAACCACATCCCTATGATATTGCAGCAAAATTCTGAGAAGAAACTTCACTAAAGGAAACCTACACCCTATGCATTTAGTTTGAGACACTTGCTGATCATGTTTTCATAGAGTTATTGTGAAAATACAAAAGCAGAGCATACCAACCACTTTGCAATCCAGAAGCTCAGCAATGTGAGAAAAAATCCTTTGTGATCAGATGAGGTGAGTTAAATGCTGATTAAAAGTTTCAAACACATGTAACAAAGCAACTACAAGTAACTATTCTTAGATCTGAAAGCACATATAGAAACGCAATAAATGTGTCCAACATCTTAAAAAATTCCACGAGCAATCCAAAGCTCACCTGAGGCTGCGAGACCGAGGCCTCAAGGCTGGAGAATGGCGCCCTTCCTCATCAGTGATGCTCTCAGTACTGAAATGCTTTGTCAGGAAATGAAGTTCATCTGCCGTGGGCTGAAAGGGCAGCTGGTGCAGCTTCTCCTGAGATGAGCATGATGACTGAGTACAGAAAAAAATACAGAAAAGAAATGCACTAAACGCATGCATAGGGGTCAGCTAATGAATGGAAGAGGAACGGATTCTGCCAGACACTGCGCACTCCAGCGGAAAAGAAAGCTATTTATCAGACCAGGTGCCTCTTTTTATTGCTCTCATCGGGCTAAGCCAACCCTTACATTCAATGACAGAGCTGGGGAGATCAGGAAAACTTTGGGAGAGGGCTAGGGAACCATTGCATCTGATTCTGGAACCAGCACATCTGATCATGCAGATAATTTACTATCAGGAGACAGAAAGGGAGGCACGTGAGTACCAGCACTACTCAGGAAAGGACAAGGAGGTTCCTGGAGTGGTGAGCAACTTTCTTTCCTTTTCCCTCATATTCTCTTAGCTCAGGAGCTTCATGGCATGCAAAATGCTATGGAGCTGTGTAGACCTCAGATTTTTTTGGTTATTGGCTCTCACAGGAAATTGCTATTGTAAATGATCAGGATTTTATTTCTCCTTTTCATTACCCATCAGGCTTCTTCTCTAACCAGGGAAGCAATAATAAATAAAGTATCTGACTTGTAAGACTAACAAAGTTTCTCATCAGTGAGCTAAACATTTTATTCTGCTGCAAACAAGTTGATGCATTTATATGACACGTTCTGTGATAATAACAGACATGAAACAAACTGTGTTGTTTTGTGAACCTTATAAAACCTGAGATTAAAAGAAGTACTTGTGGAAATATTAGTGGAAAATACTAATAACATCAAAGTTAGACATTCCAGAAGAAAAAGCTGAAGGTCAAGTAACAAATGTATTTTTTGTGTGTGATTCTTCAATGTCCCTTTCCATTTTAGAGAAGAAAATAAATTACGTAAGGACAAATTAAAAATTCTCTTTAAAAACAAAAGGGAAAATGAAAAAAAAAGGTGCTGAATAATCAGAGTAGCACTGAACAACACCAGTGGGCCTTATTAAAAACATCATCCTGACCTAAGTTCCACAGCTCCTTATTATCTGATGAAATTAATTATGTACACTGTTCCAGCAGGAAAACTTTTCCTTTTGCTACAACAACCCTCACTTAGAAGCACTGGAAGCACTACATCCTAGTACAGAAGTATTGGTAGGAGGGAGTTATACATGATATAACACATATGACCAAAGATTTAACTCACTTAGCATGGGAAAGAAAGCATATCTGTCTTTTGTCATACAGCTAGATCATTTGGATTGGCATTTTCTGAGGGAAAAAACCCAATCAACCAACAAATCTGAGATGAACAAGTCACATAGAATGTTCAAATGGTGTAGATATTCCAAGTATTGTAAGGAACAGAAAATCTGGTAATATAAGAACATATCAGCCTAAAGATCCTATTTTAGACAAAAATTTAATTGGCTCCAGATCCACTCCCACTGCACTGCACAGAGGCATTTTACAGAAAAGGACGTACTAAAGACACTTAAAAATCTGCATTAACAGATATCCAAGTTCTGGTATTGGAAATGCATGTCTGATTCAAAACAAATTAGTTTAGCACATAGTTACTTGAATTAGAAAGAAAAAAAATCAAAACTTATAATCTAGAAAAATCATTAAAAACTTTATGTTTCCCAACAGCACAATCACTGGGGAAGTAGTGCTAGTCAGCCCATGGACAGCACAGCAAAATCCTCCCTCCACTTCCTCTCCTTAAAAGCAATCAGATCACAAAGTTTAGAATTCCAGATAATAATTAATGAAGGCCCTGAAGATAAAGACCATGGACATTCTCTGCCAAGGGCTTCTCTAGCAGTATTAAGGCATATGACCTTTCAGTGAAAAAGCATGAAAGCAAAGTGAAACACTTCTGAAGTATTGATTTGCAGGTAATCACATCACACTACTCAATATTTGCAGCAGACTAATACAAATACCCCCCTGGTGTCTTAATTACAGATGCAGAATTAGCCAACTATTCTCCAGTAAAAAAAAAAAATCAATCTATGTCATTGTTGATTGTAAACTAACTCTGCATCTAGAAAATGAAGAGCAGATTAACTGTTTAAAAATAATTGTATACTGGCCATCTAACTGATTCACCTAACTAGAAAGGTCTTCTTCAGCTTTTTCAGTGTTGGTCTGATGCTACATCTGGTCTTCATGATTTGTAAAGAAAAGGGTAAATGTGGTTTGGTTTTGATTGAAGTGTCATCCCTCATTTGGAAGTACAAAGTAAAGCAGAATCTACAGGTTCTCACTCACTGACCTAGGACCAGGTAAATGCCTTGGGCTGTTCAGTAGGTTGGTACAGCAGGCGATCTCTGATCTCATAGATGAGGGTCAGCTCTTGCTCTCATACAAAAACTCAACCAGCAGGACACAGAATGGACTGGCCCCTTCTTGATATTTCACTTCCCACTGGCACATCCACCAGAGCAAAGGTCTACTGGCTTCCTTTTCTTGCTTGAGAGAGAAACAATCTTGAGGACTGATGATATGAAATGGAAACCCAAACTTCTGTTGAATTCCTATCTGCAGCACTAATTCATTGTGTCCTTTTCACAAGCCCCTTCACTGCCTCTTACTTCAGTTACCAAGTCTATGCAGGAATAACACTGCTTATCAACTTTAGAGGTGTTATTCAGATCAATTCAAATTAATTCTAATCTGTGAAATACTGAGATAATAGGATTGGCTTAGAAATGTAATACCAGGTTTAATAGCTCCAACAATTGCATCACTGTTACTAAACAGCCCATTTCAAAGTCTTTCTACTACTGAACCAGCAAAAGGTCTAGAGATGAGGAATTTAGTCACTTAGGGGAAAAAAATAAAAGCCTTGGAATTACATGTTTCAACCAATTTCTTGAATGAAGCTAAATTCAGGTCTAACTACAACTATCACTTTATGCTTCTCATTACACTTCCCTGTTACTGACACTTTGAAAAATTACTATTTGAACTGATGCTTTCTATGTGACATGTCTATCTCAGATTTGTTGAATTGTTTGTTTTTTTCATTGCAAAACATTAATCAAAATGGCCTATCTATTTCTCAGAACATGAAAAGAGACAAATATGATGACTGAGTACAGAAAAAAATACAGAACTTTAGAAAGTTCTCAGCTTTCTCATGCCAGAAAGCCAAGAGCTTTCTAAAAGTGGCCTTGATGTCCCAATTTCAAAGTAAGAACTGATGCTTCCAACAGATTTTTGGTGTTGTTACTTTTTCTCTCTCCATGGGCATCCACTTTAAGTCTGGTCAAACTACAAACTCTTTAAAAACTACAGTTTGGCCTCCAAAAGTGTCATCTTCACAAGCAAACTGGAAGCTGTCACAGTGACTACCAATGACCAAGCTAATTTTGGATGCCATCTACATGGAAAGTAACTGTGCTTGCTCCATGCTCCCATAGCTTGAAGAGGACTTAGACAAGGATTATGCCCATAAAGATTTAACCTAAGACTATAAAGGCCAAAGCAGAGCCCCTTCTTAACAGCTGCTCTTAAGTGCTTGAATGTATAATAATGTGTGGCAGTGCAACCAGGGACATCTTTTCCTGTACATTTTTCTGTGCTCCTGGCCACATATCTGTATGCACATTGAAATCAGGTCACCTGCCTTCCAAAGAGACAAAAGCACCCCAAACTCAACAAGAAAACAAATGTCTTGAACCTCAGAAAGTAACAAATGGTAGAAATTGTGTGAACTAGAGTTTGCAAGAATGTGTCTGAAGAAATGAAGTTATAGAGATAAGATTAACATTGCAGAATCAAATTTTAATCATATCAATTTATACTGAAAGGAAACTTTTGACCCCAATTTCTTCTTTTTGTATATAGATTGAATTTAACACTCACCCCCAAAAAATCTTATAAGTTTGTGTTTGAGAGGCACTAGAAAGTTTATGGATGAACTCAGAACAGTTCACAAGGAAAACAACGATACAGTGTAAGATTTGCATAACGTGTAGTAATGAGCCCTAATTAATGAAGGTGTTACAATTATTAGGAGCACACTCTAACTAATTAATACAAAACCAAATGATCAGTATTATGGAAAGAGGCAGTGATTTGTTACCACACAGTTGAAGACACCATAAGAAACATACAAAAGCATGTTACATTAAGTCTGTACTTTATAGTTCCAATATTTCTATCTTTGTCTTTACAAGGTTCTAATGGGGATAACCACAATGCTGAGCTGACTTAAACTAAAAATAAGATTCATTTTAGGAAGCATGTCGGAGTTACAAGGGTTAACATGGTGCTACCAGCTTGGTGGTATTACTCACAGAACTCAAGCACACTGCAGCCAACCTTTCTAATGATGGTGTAAGAACTGGAAAGCTTCATTAGGAGGTTCAAATTACTGGGGCTGAATAACAGATTATCAATTTCTCTTTCTGCTAGCCTACTAGAAGAGGTTTTCAGACTAAGTACTTGAAAGCAGACAAGAATTTCATTCCCCAGTTACAAAAAGCTGAGAGCTGGAAGGTATTTGTGCACTATCTCTGAGTCCTGCCACTTTGGAGACTTTGTGCCTCTCAAATGATCACTTGAGCCAAGTGCTGCACTGGGATTTCACCAATGCTGAAGGCAAAGTGCAAGATGATAGGAGCTGGGAAATGGAGGAAAAAAGCAGCAGAACCAATAATTAAAACAATTTTAAAAATAATTAGTATATTAAATAATGTTAGCAAAACAATGAAGAAAGATCCAGTATTTTAGTAGAGACTCAGAAGCTGATTTGTTAGGGTGTGTTTGTAGAAACTGAATTGCTTGGAAAATCAGTGTCACTTACTGAAACTGTTGAACTGGGAGTGTTTGTGCCATATCCAGATGAAGGAAGGGAGGCCAAGGACCAGCGGCGTCCGTCCGTTCTGGGGAAAACACGAGAGAAATCACAGTCAGGAACACAGTGTGGCTAATTCTGGAGAGAAATAAGCAAGCTTCTCCTCTGCATCTCCTAACCTCACGCTTTTATTAATGCCTTGAGTTATTCAGGTAAATCAGGTATCCTATTTACAATCACACTTGTGGAAAAGCAATTAGAGTAAGCTTTAAAAGCAAAACTAGGTGACCTCGGAAAAGCTAAAGCAAAGGGGCACCAGAATCCTGCATTAAGTGGATGCTTTGTACTTGTACAAGACTTGGAGTTCCTAAAACAGACAAATAAAAACAGCTCCTTGCAAACTTCTTTGAAAAAGACACTCATGCTTATCATACTTATGCAGCTCATTGTCTTCCAAATGAAGATTCAGACTGAGGACAAAAAAATTACATTAGATCAAGAATCAACCAAAAGCAGATTAATTTGTTTACCTACTCAGAGGGCATCCTGCCCAGCACATTGCCTGGCACAGCTGGAAAATTAAACCCAGCAGATAGGAACAGAGCCAAGGGGCCCACTCCAAATACACGAGTAAATCACAGAAATCTCACCTAGGGTCCTTTCTCCTCCAGTCACTATAACATCAGCAGTTACTTCCCTGTTGTAGCCAAATAAACATGTTCCTTGTTCCTTGATTATCTTGATTCCTCAGGGAAAACATCCAAAACATTGTGGTGACACTGCAGAAAGGTCTTGTTCTGCCAGTGTCAAAACCGAGGAACTACACAAGAGCTTTGAGAAGAATCAGCGCTGTCCTCCCTGAAATCCTCTTCTTCCCCCAAACCCAATCTCAGTGAGGATGGAAACTGAACTACATTCAGTTCAGTCTCACAGCACTTTTTCTAGCTCTGATCTATTTTCCCACATTTTGTGTCCTTAAAATGGACAACCACGTCCTGTTGCAAAGTGGGATGGATGTTAAAAGCCTCCTCCTCACGTCAGTTTCTGTTTGCTTGGGTTTTTTCTTGCAGCAGATTATCAGTAACTGGTCATAACATGAAGCTGAATTAGAACAGCTCTAACTCACTTTGGAGAGACATGGGAAGTTTTGGTACACACAGATACAGTGCATTTATGCAAGTGCATTATAAAATAGAATATTTGGTACAGGTCTGAAATAGTGATTACAAAAACTTCAACTGTTATCTTCACAGTAATATTTCTCATCCACTATCCATACCCATGAAGCCTCCAGATAAAGGTGCCTTTATCTGTGCCCACCAAGACAAAAACCCCTGTTTACAGTTTTTCCAGCTCTAGTTCCTTTTATTTTCAGGCACTGGTGCACACCTCTCTTTGTCATCTATCTTAGAATGAGAGGGAAATAAACTCACTGTTCCACATCACTGAAAGAATATTATGTCAATAGATTTTTAAAAAGACTCATGCTTCATGCATTAAAAAAATAATAAGTCTGTAATGCAGATTTTTATTGCATGCCTACGTTACAGTTAAACCCCATTTAGCCACAGGTGATGTTTTCTCTGGCAAGACAATTAAATGTAAAAGAACAATCTCAAAATCGTTTCAAGTGAAATGGAATTCCTTTCTTAACCCTGAAAAACAACAACTATCCACATTACAAAGTTGTAGCATGCTGTGGTAAGGGATTGAACATCTAACTTCAATAATCTTCATTGAGTTTCTTGTAACATACAGGGGCTCTGGGGAAATATTTATGTGAATGATTCAACCTCACTTTGGATCCTCAGTCCCAGAGCAAAACATTTTGTTTCTTGCTACACAAGTTATTCACTTCTTGCAAAAGAAAAGCTTGATTTTTTTAAAAAAAACTGAATTACCTAAATGGTGCATTGAAATAACTTTAGAATTTTCATTTTTACCAAGTTAAAAGAAAATATCTTTCTCAATTAGAAAATTCCAGCACAGCCCTTCATGCTTAGGCTGTTTTCTGCTGATGCAATCCAGGCAAGCAATGTGCTAAGAGTCAGGACAAACATATCAGCTCTACTCTAGCAGAAAGAAGTGAGACAAGAGTGAAAATCTTCCAAATCAAGGGAGGGGAAAAGACCTTTAAAGCAAACTCCTCCTACATTTATGCAAAGCATTTCAAAGTACTTTATTGATTTGTTAATAAACATACTTTTAGTGAGACAACGTGCAATATTACTTCAGGATAAGACACTTGCAATGACAACTTTAGGTTTTTTTATTTAATATAGATGCTTTGCTAGCCCAACAAAGACATGCAAACAACAAATTTTGCCTCTAAAATGATATTTTAATTAGTTAATTATGGAGGTGTTTTTATGGCAGCTAAATGCTATTTCATGAAGAAGCAGATCAATTTCAAACAAGGAGTTAGAAAAACAACACATCTTCTCCAGAGCACTACCTGATTATCATATTTGAAGCCAAAATGTCGAGATTTTCTGTTTCTACTACAAAGACTAGAAGCTGAATGCCTAAATGGGGTTGTTACAGCATGAACTTGTTAGGGACACGAGCTTAGCTGCACAGAAGCACAGTTCACACACACACACAAACAGCAGCAATGGGATCCACATTACCTGTCTGCTCTGTGTCCATGGCTGTGTGGAAAAAATTGTACAATAATTATGAGAGAGGGAGCAGTAAATGATGCATGTGATTTCTGAAAAAAAAACCCCTTCATCTTCTGTTACTGGTATTCCTCCAATATCAATTTTAATGAGTATGAGCAGATTTAACCATACATTCCTGCCCATAGCGTTGTGGCTATGACACAATCATTGAAAGGGTATCTAACAAGGGATTTATGGTTAATCACAAGTCAGACTAAGGACAACCTTGCAGGAAATTGTAGTGGCTTTACAAAAACACAAGCTTTCCAAACAAATTTCCTATTCCATCTCAAGAAAGAACTCATCACTGGACTATAAAGAAAGAATGGAATTCACAAATTATGTCCAAACAGGATAATAAATGAAGAAATTATACTGCTAAAAAAGGCAGAAAGTCAGCAACAAGTAATTCCTGTGATGGCAAAGGCAGGAAATCAGGCAAGGGCCTGATCTCTTAAGCCCCACACAATGCCAATGAAAAGGGTACTGTGAAATATCCATTTCTCTGGCACCACACTTGTAATTCCTTAATTCCATCATATAGAAGTTATTCTGATACCAGTATGGGGTAATCCAGCGTGTATCTGTTGTTACTGCTGGCATAGCTATTCAGGCTGTAATGCAAGCAGAAAATAGAAACAGGTTTCTAAAACAAGCAGTGCTTAAGTGTTCTTTTCCCTGGCAGGAAAAGTGTAGAGAGGAACATGAATACTATAAAATGAACCACGGCACTCAACAGGACAGGCTTAACCTTTATTCACCTATTTCTTTAAAAATTAGATTTTAAAAGTGGAAAAGTATGAAAGAGCACTCTTCAGAGTTTTAGAAAGCCATATTGAAGGATCAAGTTGAAACATGATGTTGAAAAATTACATTAAGGTTTGACAATAGCTGCTGTTTCTGCTGCAACTTTTCTACTGTTTTCCAGGATCCAGAACTCCTGTGAGATACTTCAGATACTGTGAAAACTGGTAAGAGTTCAGTTGATTTCAACAGAGCTTATTGAATACATCCAGATCAGGCTTTAAAAACAAATGTGGATGAATCCACTTGAGTTGTTTAAGCTACAGGTAAAGCACTAATTTTCCCTCAGAGGCAACAGGAAAGTACATATCCCGTCTCTTGCATTTCATGTGCTATTGAAAAGCATTTTCTTACATAAGACTAGAAGCCCAAAGTCTGCTTCACACAGAATTCAAGGACACCAGGTCTTCGAGCAAATCAGCTCAATGGAGAAATGCTCCAGGATTTTCCTACCATTAAGATAAAGAATGCACCTTATTCCATCAAATCCTAACCCTTTATTCTTCTCTGAAATTTTGAGACTTATCATTTTTTCTAACTAGTCCTCAAGCTAAATCTTTCTCAGAAAACTTACTTCCTCTCAGGATGATCACACATTTCCCATTTTCAGATCATTTTAACACAGACTGGGGTTTTTTTCAACTAAGGCAGAGTTTAATAAATCCAAAACACCTTCCTCACACTTTCATCTAATAACCCACCTCCTATGCACAAGCACTGCTTGGAGCTCTCTAATTTCCCTGTTCTTTCTTTCTCACAAAATTTAACTTTGTGTCATTATCCATTTCTGCCTACCTGCTGGGACTCAACATTCAAATCACCATTTTTCTGCTTTTCCCAGCTGTCCCTATTCTCTCATTCCTGTTCCTTACACTAAATCCACCACTGTGGGATCAGATTTCCTCCCAGCAGTTTGACACACAGCATGAGCAGCACCTGTCCAGCCCTGCTGCAGGACAAATGACAGCTCCACACTGGGGTCTCTCAGTGCTGCTCCTGTAGAGGTTCTCTTAGACTTGCAATTTCAATTATCAGCTATTTTCCTCATTGAGCAGTAATGTTCTCTTGACATCAATGCCCAAGACAGCAGAGAAAAGTCAGGAGTCACTACCAGTGAGAAGGCAGGGAATGAAGACACAGGGTGGTGCACACCTAATTTAAGGTATTTTTATACCTTTGTGCAGACACAGCAAAGAAGATCAGTACATTTTCAATACACCTCAGTGAGAGCAACATTTAGGACTACAACTAAGTTACAATTACCCTAATCATGACTGGCTTTAATGTCACTTTGACTAAACAATGCGTCATATCACATGCCCTACATGTCGTTCTTCTGGGAGAACACTGCCTCTTCCTCAGGCAGCATTAACTGCTTCATTTACTTTATCTTTTTCTAGGTCTGAAAAGCCCTTAATACATTCTGGTGCTGCCAAGATGTAAGCCATAAGGAGTAAAATAAAACAAAATTGGAGACATCAAAGAAAGTAAAACACAATCAAAATGTTCTAACCCATAGGCCCTTAGTAAATAAAATGCACAGACTATTTGCTTGCCAGCCCAAAGAGAACAGATCTTGCCTTACCTTCGGGCAGGAACAAAGGAAAAATGAGCAGGTGCATTTGGAGAGAAGTTCCTGGGACTGTCCAAGGGGCTGCTACCTGTTTAAGAAAGCAAAAATTAACAGTTCAAAACCATTTTGTTCGCATTTGCAACAAATGGAGTAAGTTTTCAGTCTTCTGAAAGACTTTGAACTGTACACTGTAGTCAATAATAACTGGAAATATGGAGCTTTGAGTCTTTGAGTTTTGAGCATTAGCTTGCTAAAGAAATGTTCTGACACAGATTTACCAGTATTTTCTCTCCTTTTAAAATAATTTAAAGGGTACGTTTCATTTCCCACTTTCAGGTAAGTAATGTACCACCTATAGACAATAGAGTCGTGTAATATTTTGCAGTAATTTCTATCTACAAGCTTTTCCTAACACTTGTCAATGAAAAACCTGACTTAGAAGAGACACATGACAGTTTCAGGAAAAATAAACAGTAAGAAAACATTTATTCCCAATGTATGCTAAGGTTGAATGCAAAATGCACTGAGAAAAAAAAGGGATATACCATGAAAACTGCACATAATAAAATTACTATCTATATGTAAGATGATCGGGCTAAAACCTATCAGCATTCACACTAAATACCACTTTTTTGAAATAGTACTTTACCATGAAAATGAAAGTACCAGTGAAACTATACAGACAAGAAGAACAAACAGTTAATTTTTGGTGTGGGTTTTTTTCTCTGGGCTTTGTCATATGGTGTGTAATCATGGTGAGTGGTTTATTGCAATGTATTTTATTTCAAAATAAAAACAACCATCACACAGAAAGCCCTTCTGAACGCCAGGATCATTTACAAACTAACTACAGAAATATTTCAAAGATATGGATGAATTTAGAAGCTCCACATCAGTGAGTGTGCATTCTATTGGGCATGAAGTGGTTTGCTCTGTCCCATCATTAATACAGGCACAGAAGAGAAACTATCCATAGTAAAAGCGTCAACAGCAATTTCTTTGTGCAAACACAAAAATATAGCACTAAAATAAGACCAGGAAAATGAAATAGATTCTGGAAAAGCAATACACTGCAAGGTACATCAGAAATGGTTTTAAATTTAGATCCCATATAAAATGGTTTTATTTTAAAAGCCATGTTGAAAAGTCAAAACGAAAGCATGAGCCATCTGCGAAGGACGTGTCTCTGTTTCAGAAGCTCAAGTTGCCCGGCTTGCCCCTCAGGGCAGCAGTGATCCTGAGGTTACGGTCCCATCCAGCAACCTACTGAAGCTTATAATTAAGCTTATCATTAAGTCACATTCATTTCAATCCAAGTTATCCACACACCTTTGCTGTTCCACTGAGCAGGAGCAGAACATAAGCACAGTGCTCAGCTGAAGGCAACGTTCCCTCCCACTTCAGCCTCACAAAAGGGGCACAAAAGTCTGCAGCAGCATCTCTGCACAGCTTCTGCGGGCAAGGTGTGCACACCTGGCACGTGTGTCGGGGCAGGGAGGGAGGAGGAGGAGAGGGAGAACAGGCTGGCACCTCCTGGGGTAGGGGGATGGCCACAGGGCAGCACAGCCCAGAAAACTCCATCTGGTCTGCAAGTCTGCAAGGGGAAGAATAGCAGCTGGTTGAGATTAAACCAGCCCCAGGCTGATGGAACATGTGTCATGGGGTGATGAGAGAACTGGAGAGGTAAGTGAATTCCAGACCACTCCACAATCTGCTTCATCAAGAGTAAACTAAATTAAAAACAAAGAGTTTGAGCAACAGGTTTGTTTTCCTTTGCCTTGGTTTCCTTTCATATTGTTAGCTAAGACTAACAACAAGTTCACAGTTGAATACAAAACAATTCAAGTCTTCATCCAAAACTGGGCATTGTTTAACTCATTCCCAGTATATCCCAAGTGCAGAGGGGAGAGAGTGATCAGAGGCCCATAGCTAAATAACTTCTGTTGTTTCATTTATTAAGCTTGTACTCATTTTAATTCTTATGGTCACAGTGGAAAACCAGAACCATTTTGCTGCTTTTGAACCACAAGAAGATGGAGAGGTCTGACAGTTCCAGTCTGGGAGGCACTGCAAGCTTCCAAGGAGATTGAGGAAATCCAAGTGAAGAACTGAGTCATGCATGACAATTCATGTCCTGGCAGCAGCACACACTTTAGGGTCAGGGTCACCAAACACTTGGTAGCAGAAAGCTGAAGGAGCGTTTTAGGATGCTGCAGGAGTAAGGCCTTTCCATGGTGACTCAGATGAGCTGACAAAGCAAGGAAGGCTGCCAGCTTTGCTGGAAACCTTGGTCTTTGCCTTCTCATTTTTCAAACTTTACTGGCAATGAACACTACTGTGTCAAGATGATAGTTTTGATCAAAAACCTCATTGCCCAATGTTGTTAGAAACAAGCAATGAACTGTCATTGCCTTTTTACATCTTCATCAATCTTTGAACTTTCTGGGCTATGATCAAAATGAAATTTCAGAATAACTGAGCAAATTGGGTAATGACAGTTTTTAAATTTTGAAATTAAGTATGTGGGTGTTCAAACTGTTCTGAGCCTGCACTGTGTGGTACAGAGATACTACTAATTTTTAAGCAACTACTTTTTCAGATGTATATGGCATATTTCCTTTCAGACACTGGAATTTTAATTAGATCCCCTGTGATTTGCTTCTAGTTTTAAAATGAAAAGCAATTAGTTTTTCTACTCAATTCAAGTCTGGGTGAAGCTTTTAAAACAACAACAGGGAGAAGGGGAATTTCTACTTTCCCTAAAATTTCCCAGCACTGCTGCAAGTGCTGTAGATGGAGGTATTTTAACAAGGCAATGGCCTTGTTCACCAAGGCTGATCGAAACCCCATTTATTCTGCAGCAAAGGTAGATTCCCCTGTTGCTCCAGGGTTATAGCTGGCTACTACTGAACCTGAAATACCTGTCCCAAGGGAGGCTTTTACACAGAATGATTGCCCATTAGGTAAATCAACACAGCAACACCAATGCCAATAATTCAGGCAGGAACCTTCACATCTTCCGGACACAGGAAGAAGGATGGAGCCAAAGCATTTGTAAATCCACTACCTTCAAAATATGAAACTGGACCTTACAGGCAATGACAGTCTCACACATCCCCTACAAATGTGAATGACATTCATCAGGCAGGTCATGAACCGCAAAATTCACATCAGAAACATGCTGTAAAACCTGCTTCTGAGAGCCATAAAAATTCATAAATAAACACAAAAGCTAAGTTTCTGTGGTCTGCTACGCAGGATATTCAAATTATTTGCTGAATATTAAAGCAGGCAGCTAAAGATAATGCACATGCTACAGAATTAGATGCCTTCCAGCACACACAAATTTCAAAATTATGACCGTATTTAAAGCACCCTGTGTACCACCAGTCTCATAAACAATGAATGCCGTGGTGCTCTCAGACCAGCCAAGGATAACAGCAAGATGTGCTGGTGAACCTCAGCTTTGATAACCAGGGCAGGATCTAGGGTGGGATGTTACATACTCTGCACACTCTAAAAATAATAAATAAATAAATAGGCACCTCAGCAATAGCCATTTTTCTGCACAAGGTGGAACTGAACTTGCAGTGTAATAGCAGAATCCTTTAAATCACAGTGCTGCCTGTGAGCAGCTCCCTCCATGTGCAATTACAGAGGGGAGCAGGGCAAAGGTCCCAGCAGTGACAGGTGCCCCACTGGAAGCCAGAGAGCAACCTGGGTAACTTACAGCTGTCGAAATTAAATTTTAAAATAGCCTGAGTTTCAATTTCCCACTGTAATCACCTATCTCTTTACTACTAAATTACAATCTTTGATTTTAAGATTTTGATTTAAAATATAATCTGATGGCAATTTAGTTATGATCCTTATGGTGTAACCTCTTTGTAATTTTCAGATTTTAAAAAACGGATTCAAAGAAATAGAAAAAAAAAATAAGGAGTACACATGTGTACCTCTTTACTTCCCCCTCTCATTTCAAAACAAAAAGAATTTAGAATGAAAGGCAAAATTTTCAAACTTGCATTCCTAAAAATGGCCACTACAAGTTTGGGAGACTAAACCACCAGAGTGACCTCCCCACGATCTGTAGCTCCTTATGCCAAAGTACCAGCTCATTCTGAAAATGCTGTTTCACACAGTCTGAAAACTGAACTAGCACACTTAAGTGCTCTTGATTCAGAAGTGATTTCATGGCAGGGTTCAAAATGTTTGGATGTACTTCTTTCTCAAATGTTCAGAGCTCTTTAAGTAACACTTTTCTTCTACATTTTCTGGGACATGAAGTTGCCTGGCATCTTGTTGGGATGCTGTTTGGGACAGTAAGTGCCTCTGCCTGTACCAGTGCTCATGAGGAGCCAGGTTTCCCTGACAGAAAGAACTCTCCTAGACCTCACCCACTGACTTTTACATCATGTACAACAGAGTAACTCCTGACATTACTGCCATTTATTTATTTCAGTGTATTTAGTGCATTGTACTTTAGTGTATTTGTTTTAGCATTTTAGGAATTTATTTTAGAATGGTGTCTGAACAGAAACATTTAGAAAGCCTCTCTGGTTTCTCTGCATGCTTACTGTTCCTTTGATTTGTAGCAGAGGCTCAGAATAGGCATTAAGAAGACAAGAGAAAAGTTCAAGACAAAAGAGGCCGGGGAGAGGCCCCAGCATTTCTTAGTAACTCATCACTGCGTGTGCCTGAACAAACAGACTGACAGATTCTGTTCAAATACTAAACAAATATCACAGCCTGTTCTCAAATTCACTCCTCATATATGATATTTCTTAAGAAAATATTTGTAACTCTACTCTAAATTTCATCTACTTTTGCCTCTTGAATAAATTATTTTTTTTCCCAGGGAAGACTCCTAAATATAGTGCTGGTAGAGGACCCAAATTAAATAAATTTATCTTCCTTTGCACTACTGGCTACTCTTGCAGGTAGCAAAGGATGCCCTTTCAATTAATAATTTTAAATCCCATATGCAACAGTAGGGAAAAAAAGGAAATATTTGAAAATTACTGCTAAAGTAAGGTGGCACACCACTGAGTACTCTTCCTTTCAGAAGACACTCACATACTTTTAATAAATTATAAGCTTATAAAGCCTGAAACAGCATCAAAACGGCCAAAAAAACCTTAAATTTTTAAAAAGAGAAGAAAAGCAAATCAAAAGAAAATACAATATACATGTTTCTATTATGAACATTTCTGCATTTGCTTTCTGACCAATGATCATGTCAATATTTTGTTGCAATTTCCGAGGTATTTATTTTTCTCTGTTAAAAGGCTTATAGAGCTAATTTAGAATTTAGTGAAACCAACTACCTATATATGTATATGAATTCAAAGCAAAAAGCACAATGTAGCTAAATGGTGAAACTCTACCAAGAAAAATGCCTCATTTAAACTAAATTTTACAAAATTATTGCTACCATAACCACACACAACAGCAACAAAGGAGTTTGAAGTGGAAGGAGACGGTCCTGTACACATTTTTGGCCCTGCATTTTTTATCAAATTCTGAAGCAGAAAACGGTTTTAATATACCATCTGTAAGATTTTGTTAACATTTTAATTTGAAAATCATGGATCATTTTAGAATAACAATGTACTTAAAGTATCTTCCTAGCTTTCCATGACTGAGCTTTTTATAGCATCCCAAGAAAATGTGGCAGATTTTTACGAAAACTTAAGAGTGAATGAGGCTTTTATGGGCATCCCTGAACAATAACTTCAGCCTTCCTTTTCCTTTCAACAGGATGGATATCACCTTTTGGGATGCAAAGCTCTGCAAACAGAAGCAGATGGCTCCTTCTAGCTGAGCTCCCATCAGTTTGCTGTTCTTTCTCAGCATTGCCTCAGTTTCAGTCTCCAGAAAGCATTTACAGAACATACTGCCATGTAGGAGGAAGGCAGTGTGACTACAATGAAAACAACATTCCTGTCTCACGCGCAGCACTGACGCGTTTGCAGAGAGGCTGCACTGTGGGTGATGTGCCACAAACCTTCCAGCTGTTTCCTGCTACTGACTGGTGCCCATCAGGGACCTACCTGGAGCCCAGTCATCCTCTCTGGCATTTTGAAACAGCAAAACCAAAATTGTCACACACCATCTACCTCCCTCAGCAATAAAAACAAGGGAACATGCTGTTCAGGCAAGCTGTTGAATCTGCATGTGTGACCCCTTCTGAAGAATTATTCCTTCTTTTTCTGTTGGAAGAACATCTCCACACACTTCACTCCAATGACTAACAAGCCCCTGCCCATGTGCTCTGAAATGAGCATTTCCCAGCTGCTGCCATGGTAAAATTTGGAGCAGTGTCAAAAAGAAATAAAACTCCCAAACACCTCATGCTGCTATCAAGAGCAGACAGAGACCATAAGATGGCACACTGCACAGCTGCCAGGCTGCCAGAGGCACATGGAGACAGGCAGGATGTTCCTCCTCATGAGAACTGCAGTTAAATCACTGGCACAAATTAACCATGCTCAGAGACTCAGAACAAGAGATTTACTGAAATGTATTTATCTAATTTTATTTGGCTTCGTTTTCCATCTCAGGCTCTTTTGCAGGATGTAAGAGGATTGAATCTCCCAGGAAGAGTGGAGGGTGGATATGGAAAGTGCAGAACATAAAACATTTATTTTAAAACTATAAGGACCCTCTTACAAGTTAGATAAGGTGAAAAACCACAGACAGTAATTTCCATAGGGCATACTTTGATGCTGAGTATCAGTATGTTCAAACTCACTGCAGTGAGTGACTGCTGATGCTTCCCAGGTGGAGCAGTCCTAGGGAGTTACCTGTGTGTCCATGAAGAGGGGAATGTGGCCGTGGGAGAGTTGGAGATGTGCTGGATGTTACAATCAAACTCTTCCTGTTGCTTGTCCGACAGCTGAAAGAAAGAAAAAAAATAAACCAAACATTAGGCATGGTCAGATGAACAACAGCACCTCAAGGCAGGTCCTGCAGAATCTCTTTCTGCTAAGGAGGAATCTCTCTGTATTTAGGGTGGGATTTTCTCATACTCTTGGCCTCAGTAGTGATCCTGCAAAGAAGGAAATGTACAGGGAAGAGAGGTACTTTGTCAGCAGCAAGTGTTTCAACACTCTGGAAGCATTTGTTGCACAGGCCACTGGAGATAGCTGGTAATTTATTCCTGATTCACAGAATATGTGCTACTCATGCTTTACAACTTGCACAAAAAGCAAAAAACAATGTAATATAGCCCAGAGTGTTCTGGATACTCCTACCAATACCCAACGTAGCAAATAAATCCGTTACAATTATTGGCTCGGTTATAAGAAACTAGAGCATATTCCTTAGGGCAGAGTTAAAATTACAGAGCAAAGTGTTAGCACAACCCAGAAGATGAGTGGGATTACTAATCAAACTTAAAGCCTGGGATCCAAAACTCTTTGTGAACACATGTGGCAATACCAATGGAAAACTCTGCAAAGCAAGTTTCAGACACGCCTCCACCACATCAACTCCACTCACTGCCCTGACTTTGCTCCAGCAAGGAAAGTGACACTTCTTATGGGACAGTTCAGATTTATTTTTCCCCTGTTGGGAAAGCTGAGCCAAGTGAAGAGAAGGATGTGTTCCTCCATTTGCTTCCCAGCTCGTGACTGCTGGTAGCAAACATTTAGCTCTGAAGATGACAAAAGGAATCACAGTGGGTGAGGGAAACATTTTTAAATCATGGGATCTGTGAAGAAGAGCAGTTAGACAGTTAAATCCCTTTGTGATTGCCACTTCTCCTGCTGTTTAAACAGAAGAAATGAAATTGTCAGCAAAATCTCAGAACTGACCCAGCACCACAGCTACATTCATCCATTCTCTGTGCCTCCAGCTTGCTTCCCCCATGGCACAAACATTCCTGCTCACTTCAGCAGTTCCCAAAACAGGTCCCTAGAATCCCACTGGTGCTGATGGGGGTGGGAGAACAGCCAGGAGCAGGGAAAGCTGAGCAAAGGCTGAGGAAGGAGCTCTCTGGCCCCGCTCCAGGGGTGCCCTGTGAAGCTCCACACTGGGTTCCCCAGGCACAGGAAAAGTCTCTTTGCTTGCAGACCCCAAATGCTGACGCCTGCCAGGTCCTTGGTGCACTGACTGATCTGCTGAAGCTGCCCAACAATAAACACACTCGGCCTGCCAAGAGCTACAATTTAATGCAAAAGTATTTTGCTGCCACAGGATACAGTGCATCTGACTATTATTATTTGTAAGCTTATTTTATTGCTGTTCTATAGGAAACTGGAGAACTTGACGCAGAAAAAAATACAACTGAACTGCCAACTATAATAAACAGTAATAAAGTTGAAGCACCATTAACTGCTATTCAGGCTCTTTAGTGTACTTAAAGCATTCCTCAGAATTATCCAACTGATTCCATACAATCTCCATTTACATTCATGTATTATTCAACAGCAGTCCATCCAAAAACTGATTGCCATTGTGCACATCTCATGGAAAAACTAACAGCCTGATTTTAAGAAGCTTAAAATCCCAGTTCACAGATATTTTTAACATGTTTTCAGTTACACTATTCCAGTAACTGCCGAAAAAAACCACAGAATATTCAATTCCAACATTAATACCAGATAATCATTGTTTACATTAGCACAAAATCTTTCTTGAATCATGAAATTCCTTAGTATTCTAGTGTAATATATATTACTATGTAAGAAATAAAAAAATCCTGGGTATTTAGTATCAAATATAATGTAAGAATTTAAGATCTTGCTCAACAAAAACCACTAGTACAGTGAGAAAACAGAGCTCCATTCTCTTCAATTTTATCTCTTTGCTAAAGAGAGTTCCTAAAGCACACTTTACCACAGCAATGTCTGGAGCTGACTATGGAAACTTGGTATATTTAAACCACAGCATAACAGGGGAAGTGAACTGTCCCAAACTCAGAGCCTCAGAGCTTTTTAACTGCTTGCCTGCATTTTCCCAATTGAACAGAGTTTTATAAACCCATTTTCTTTGCTGTCTTTGCCAATATAAGGAGCCAAAAGAGAAAGGGTTAAGGGGATGGAGAGCAAGCACAGCTGAGACCCCTTAAAATAGGTCAGGTTTACACAAATGTACCCAGAGGAGGGGATGGCTTGGAGTGAAAGCCTAGCCCAAGTTTGGAATAAAACATTACTCTCTTTGCACCCTTAGCATTGGATAACTTTTAATTTTCCTGGATCTCTCATGTGCAAAAGAGAAACATCACTTGGGTCTGTTTAGCCATTGCTATGACTTATGTGTGTTGGCAATAAGGCAAAACTTAAACACAGAGACTAAAAACACAACACCCAGCTTCTCAAATTCATGTTCTATGTTGAGAAAAATACACAAGTACAATCACACTCTCTACTGGTGGAAGAGAGCTCTCTGCATATAGAGAAAAAGCTTTTAAGAGATGTAGGAATCCTAGAGGAAATGCAGAACAAGAGTGATGAAGTTCTGGTAGGCACTAAAACAAAAAAGGGTGAAGGGAGGAGGTAACGAGCAGAGTTCAGTGGGATGAGCTCTCCCCCCACAAGTCACTATGACAGCATTTGAGCACCTCCTAAAGAACAGATAAATATGAAGGAAGCAAAGCTGGCTTTAAGCAGGGCTTAGTGCCAAAGAAATTCAAACTAGTCAATTTAAGTGTTGGCAGAAGCAATTCCACTGGAAAAAAAAATTATTTCCTGGAAGGCTCATTTTAGCCAGACAGACAGTGCTCGGCTCAAAAGTGAGCTACCAGGCCAAAGATAATGAGGAGATCATGTTATTAATCCTTTAAATTGCATTAATTATTTTTTATTACCATTTGTGGATTCTTGAAACAATACTGTATGTTTTCTTGCTCAAAAATTAATTCAATCTACATAAGAAAACAGGAGTAATAGGAGAAAGTAAAAGGGGAGAAGGTTGGCTACAGCTTACTTTTTAACTAGAAAAAAAAAATCAGTTTTTAACCAGTCCACAGAGATTTCAAGCATTATTATTTGTTTATAAGCCAAAGTTTTGCTGCTTTCATTAAACACAAGGTGAGTCCTGCCCTGAACCTCCTTTTCTCTCACAATTTGCTATGGGTCTTGTTAACCGTTTTTTTTTCTCAGATCTCACTTCATCATTTCAGAGACCAAATCCCCTCCAGGTCTTCCAGCTTAGGCAAAACACAATTTTAAAAGCACAGCGTTTCCGTAGGGCTCAAAGCTGTAGGGCTGAGCTCCAGCCCATGCAGAGCTCTGGAGGTGCTGCCCTCCCTCCCCTGGTCAAACACGCACACAGCCAAACCCGCGTCCAGAAACCTGTGAGATCACAGCAGCACCTCGGTTTAATTCTAAATAGTAAAATGGATATCTTACATTGAAACAGCTGAAACAATGCCTTTGGACAGCTATGGAAATAGAGCTTTTACTCTGTTTCTGGAGTTAACTTCTCTGCCTGCAGTAAAAATATAATTTGTTACGTGTACTGAAGTGTCCCCAACGCGCTCCTGAAACTGAACCCCGCAGGACATCGCACGGCTCCGGTAACTGGACACTGCCTTTGGACCCACTGCAATGTGCCCCCAGGCAGCACCCTTGCCCAGAGTTATTTCTGAGCACTTTTGGCCTTGTACCTGCGACCTGCACGCAGCCCCCAGCTCTTCATCTGCACCCCAACCAGCCTCCTCCTCCTCCTCACCCATGGCCAAGCCCAGGGCAAGCCTCTGAAATGAGCAACACGAGTGCACCTTGTTTCTTGTGCCTACTCAGTTTGGAAAAGAAATCAATGACTCAGTTTCAGCATGAATCGATATTTGATTCTTTGTTTTAGCAGTTTACTCAGAGGACATCTTCAACTCACTGAGCAAAACGGATTAATGCCCAGGAGGCATCCGTGTAATGAAAGCGAGGGCCACAGAAAAAAATAATGTAAATATAAATAACCAACCACCATCATGCAATTTCATAGGGATGCTGGTTATTATAAATGAATAATGATAAGGAAGTTTCTCAAAATCCATCTGAATTTACAGGCCTTGAGGAATTTCTCGTAGCTGAAACTGCTGGAGTATGTAAGTAAACAGAGTAACACTGATAACACTGATTGCATGAGCTTTCTCATTGACTTGGGCAGAAATCAACTTGAAGAAATAAGATACTTGGAAAAAGTACAGCTTAAATCACATTTTGGTTACTGTTCATGAATGCATTTTATTTATATTATTGATTTGTCATAGAATCACTAAAATTAGAAAAGAACTACAAGATCATCAAGACCAATCTTCAACCAAAAATTTTAATTTTAAAATTTCTTGAACTACCTCAGGTTGTCAGAGTGCCAGATTAACTCCTGCACTAACTTCTTACAAAATAGCATTTCAGAAGCCAAACATCAGACTTGTTCCAGATTCGACACTCCATTTAGTGACCCCAAATCCCTATGAATCGGGATCCAAATTCAGAGCAGTCATATCCACTAAAGTTATTTGTGGTTACATATTTTCCTAAAATGTAATATCACCTAACCAAACTTCACCAGATTCTCCTCTGATATTACAGAAGTTTGGTTTCAGTTGATTTGCTTTACAAAGAGTTCTTTATGAGAAACAGACATTTTGGAAATGAAAATAAGTATTTAAAATTTTTATTCACAATGACAGAAAATTTACAAAATCCAAAATCTGCATGTCAATGAATGCAGCAGCTGCACAGCAATGTTAACTAGATGTGGAAGTTATCGTCTTAATTATAGTAATTCAAAGATGGAAGCAATTTTGTAAGCTTTAGCACTACCAACAACAGGGATAATTAGTTCTCTAAAATAGATAAGTAAGCATCTGGTTCAACTGATTTCTTTTTTTTTCCACACTCAAGAATAGTTTAAGAATTATTCATCCTAGAATAACTGGGGGGGGGGGGAAAGTGTTATTATTCATGGTGTAGGTGTGGGGGGTTGCACATTCCTACAATAAACACTTCTTTTGTTGTAAAGAAAAACAATTACACATGGTTAAGATATGAAGGATGGAAGCACGAGTCCAACAAGCAACTTCTTAAAGGTTGCAGGCAGAGTCTCCACCACAACAGACACAGAACTATCTTCTTCACAACATCACCTAGGAAAACTGCTTTTTATTTACTGTCAATAATGTCCCAGGAGGAAGGAAACATCCTGAATTTGGATTCCTTCCTGGTTATTTGGCCAGACGAAAGAAGTAAGGAGCCTTTATCCAGTGCATCTCTGGACAATCTGTACCTGCCATTCACTCCTCTATAAAATCAATCCCTAACTCCCATGATCTTGAGACTGGATTACAGTATTCCTGTTTCCACCATCTTTCTGAAGAACTTCAAATAGGATTTAACTTTGGAACTTAAATAAAAACAAGAATGAAAACCAACTGCCTGAGTGCAGGGTCCTCTTCCACAAAACGTTTCCTACAATTTAATTACTACAAGCATAGTAACAGATGCAAGTTGTTCAGCAGGCCAGGCTCCACTCAAATTTGCACTGCCCATTGTTTTGATGCCCATGAGACAGCATAAACTGGACAAAAAAAGAAGAGCACAGAGGAAAAAGATGCAGTCAGCTTTTGAAGTGTGGGTTGTGCTTCTGTACAGATATCCAGAGTGCTTGGGGGTAAAACATCATTTTCCACAATGCCACCACATCTCTCAGCCTGCTACCAAGCACATTAACCGAGGTAAACACAGAGTCAAGCAATGCAAGACTCACAAAGCAAGGAGTAAAATGGGTGCAGATGGTTCTTTTGTTTTAAGGAAAATTAACATCTTTGTACTTAGGAATTAACTTATTGCATGAAAGGCCATTTTCCTTTCATCTAAACCAAGCTATAAGTTAGACAAGCCCTCCTACTTCATTTACAGCTCGAATTGAAGAAGCGGCATCACCGCAAGCTAAGAAATTACAAAAGAAAAGGCTGGAATTGCCAGTGAACACCAAATTTATGTCTAATTTGCCTAATGCTTGAGGCTGGTGCACACCTGCTTACACCACTCTGTATAGTCCAGACCTTTTGCATTATTAACAACACAGGAACAACTCTGCAAGGCCAAACAAAATGAGATGTCACAACAAATTACAGTGACTGGTACAGCCGTTCTCAACTACGTAAATCCACTTTATTCTGAATACACTCCAAGCCTATCTTTGTTTTAGCATAAAGGAACAAAAGTAAGAAAAAAAATCTCTGATTATGGAAGAGAGATCTCAGAACAAATACAGACATTATTTAATGGGCAAAAACATAAAACAAACCTTCTCAAGCACTCCTATCTCCTACTTCAGTTGTGTTATGCATTATACTGCCATGAAGTTACATCACAAAGTGTGAAAGGCTGATTGAATGAATGCTAAGCATAACCGCATACTTTCATTTCCCATTTCCTCCAAATCTATTATTAAATGCTTCACATAGCATAGCTGCTTTTTAAATAAGTCTCTACTTGGCAATTCTCACAGAAGCTGGTTTATCACATTTCTTTTCCTCCAAAAAATACAAGTAAACAAATTCCAGAATGAAATGACAAAGTGATTTTATATTGTTTCAAATCCTCTAACCATGGAGTGTACAATTTTATACAGGTGTGCAATATAACAAACCTACTCTAAACACTCTCCCCAAAGATGCACCCAGCAAAAAAAGCAAATGAGCTGAAAATGGAAAGAAAGTTTTTCAGGTTTAATGTAAATGCTACATAACATAATAAGAAAACTCATTTGGTTGTTTTGTAGCATGCAACACAATCAGTTCTCTTCATTTTGTTTCAGAGCATTTTCTTAGTTTAAGAATCAAAAAATGTTACAAATTAGCTCATTACCAGCTACCTGCAGTTCCAAACCTCAGCATGAGCATTAATTACTGATCTAATTTTAAATCTATTCTAACAATACACTATTCTAGAATTAATCTCCAGACTGTCCAGGGAGTTGCCTCTACTGCATAGAACACAGATTTTCACACGGCCAACCAGTAGAGTAATAACCAGGGTGGCAACATTCTGAACAAAACTAGGATGTTTGCAATCAAATTATTTGCACATTTTAAAAATACAAGTTCTTAAGGTGCTTTCCTGAGCTCCACTGGAAAGGTTTGGCTCTGTTGGTAAGACTCATCTTCTCCAGCTATGGAGACCAACTGAAGAGTGTCAGGGTTTGTGCTTGCTTGGCAGAATGTTACACTTGTGATGTGCTTTCCTCCCAGCTGGAACTACATCTCTGCTGTGGCTTTCAGACAAGTGCTGGGCTGTGCTTCCAGCCCTGGTGCCTCTGCTTTTTGCACATGAGCCTCACTTCCTGCCATCCTCCGCTCTGCGACATCAACCTCCTTAAGCATCACCCAGCGTATTTAACTTGCAAGCAGCTTCCAGCATACCAGAGCACAGAAAATCCTGAACAGAACACGGCACCACATGTGGACAAATGTGCCAGAAGAGCAGACAACAAACAGAGCATGTTGTTAGACAATAAACCCACTCCCCTGGTTCTTCATCAGCAACTAATTCCACACCATTTTTAGGCAGCTTTTTGTAAAACCACCATCCCTCAATTTTTCAGTTCTACATATCTTTTAACAGAAAGGCTTTGTAGATATTTTGGATTCAACACAGAAGCTAAAGGGACCAAAATATCTAACCTTTTAAAAAATACCCAAAAAACCAAGGCAAGCTGCAAAATATATATTACCATGCTTTGCACCACTGCTACATCAACACTCTCATCCCTCCTTATCTTTCTGACCCAGGCACTGCCCTAACCATTACCTGCTATGAGAATCATGCTCTTTTATCTTATTGGGATTCCATTTTGCCTTTCTTAACTTTGCAGAATTTGAATATATAGAAAAATATTCATTGAATAGGTAAACAATTCTCAAATTCATCCCCAGTTGCAAGGTGCAGTAGGTAATGACATAGATGCAGAAAATCAGTCTCCATCTGCCTACCTTACAATTACCATTTACATTTATACTTTTGCTTCTAAACTTAGAAGGTGAGAATGTGCTTTCTATTTTCATCACCAAGACCCTCTCCTTCCTAAAGCAATATTGTTTTCCAACTCTTAGCAGTTTCTTACAAAATAAAATCAAAAGAAAAATATCAGCATCAATTTAATAAAATTTGAAAAAAAAGAACAGGATCCTTCTAAAAGACAGTCCAAGGAAGAAAGGTTCATTTCCTCAAGAGGGTAAAACCACTTTTCTGTGCAAGTATTAAAATATGTATACACATGTACACACAAAAATTCAGCCTCTAAAGGCCTTCAAAGAGAAACACTGAAAACAGTTTGTTGCTCATGTTTGCACAGACACACACAAAGATGGGAGAAAAATCCTCAAGAACATCTCTAAAAAATAACAGCAAAGCATGAGTGTACTAAGGTAGACTGATAATAGTCCAATGGATATATTAGGAAAATACCCGGGCCAAACAAGCCTGCAATCTCAGTGGGCAGGCTACAAAACTTTTGACATTTGTCCAGGACTAAGCTTAGACAGGAAAATGCCATGCTCTGCCTGCCTGGACTCCACCAGGGCTGAGCAGAGCAGTTCCTACCAGAGCAGGCAAAGGTGAGATGTGTTTGCCAAGGTGGTGCTTTAATTCAAAACAGATACAGAGAGAGAATACAGATGGCTCAGGTTGCTCCCTTCAGCTTTGGAAAGGGAAATGTTGCTTGGGACCTCTCTAATCAATGCACTCACAGAATGGCAGAGAGGGAAAAGAGGCTACTGAGATAAGAATTGGCTCTAAACATCAAAGAAGGGGCCAGACAGGAGCTGAAGTTCTGTGGACATTGAAAATGCTCAGTGCAGCAACTAAAACTGGTGTAAATTCATGTAGAGAGATACATTGCAGTGTTGAAGTAAAGCATTCAGTTTATGTGGTCCTTACTCATTTACACAGACAGGTCTGTCAATAAACCACTGCCCTGGATAAAAACAACACACTTAAAAAGACATGAAAAAATTATTTACAAAAACACATTAGACAGCTATACAGCAGTGTATATCAGATCAAATAAGCTGACTACTAGAATAATAAGAAAATACACCTGTAGAAGTCATCTCCTGTTAATGGAGCAACAAAACCACCAAGGGCAGGAGGAGAAGGGGAGGCCCCGAGTGCAGATCCTGCCCTGGCACACAGAGCAGCCCTCAGATCTGCAGCAAGGGGAAGTTTCTGGAACAATCAAGCCTGATTACATGTTAAACCTCATTCTTTTGTGTAAAGCCTACTTGCTGAGCCAAATGTTCATTATCCAACAGCCATCAATTTTTCATACAAGGATGGCTGTTCCCGTTTAATAACTATACAAATGTGTACTGCAAATAGATACACACACACACAGGGTTTTGAAATTTTAGAGGACTGAAGCTGGAACAACCATTCACAAAACGGAGCAGAAGAAAAACACAAACATTAGAAGTCACAAGCTGACAGCTAAAGCTTGTACCAGCAGTACATCCAAAGGGTGAAGCAGCTCATCACTGTCAAGAAGGGGTGCTTGTTTTAAGAGCTATTCTACTTAAGAAGGCTAAAAAGTAAAATCAAAATCATTTCCAGTAAGATGGTAGAGAGCAGTACGTATAAATATATTATTGTATCAAAAATAAATGGATGGTAGCAGTGATAACAAAAAGAAATCATAAAAGAATGAAAAAACCAAAACCTAGTAAAATCAGAGCCATAATTTACACAACTGTTCAAAAAAGCAGATATTTAATAAATGTACCTTGTGCAAAATTGGATCAGAATGCAAACAAAGAAACTGCTAAAAGATTTTTGAATACTTTATATACTTATTCATAACTAAAGGAACTAAGAACATCTGTGCCTTATTTTTACAAATGGTGTCTAACAAACTCCAGCAGAAACTCACAAGCACAGGAAAACACAGCCCAAATTTTCTGTGAGACAAAGTGGGGAAAGATAGGGCTGTTAAATAATATTAGCCTATTTCTGTAAAAGATTGTTGTAAAATTCATTTCTGGGAGCCATGAGTTGTGAAATCCCAGCATTCTTGCTGCCCTAGTTCTGTTCTGCACATAGACTGAAACCAGCTTGGCCAGCAGGAAAACAAATGAGACCCATGAAAATTGCAGAACATACACAAATGAAGACACAGAGGAAGACAAATGCAAACACTGAGAGAAAGTCAGGTATTCAAATTCCATAGCAATCATGCCTAATTTAAATTAGGTCTGCTAATTGTAACATCCTAATTTACCATGCAATCAAGACTGGGAAAAAAAAATTACAGGACAGGAAAACGCACAATGTACTGGAAATAAGTAATTTCAAATGGCACCGCAGGATCCAAGCCTGCTTCCTCAGAGAACAAAGATCCAGGGCAAGGCCGTTCTCATGTGTGCCTGCAGAAGATTTTTTACCTCACGTCACTGAGAGCCTCTGCTCTGGCACATGCTCACTGCCAGTGTCGCATGACACCACAAGGAACTCCTTCAACATCAAACAGAACACGGCAAGTGACGTTTACATCTTCTGTAAATTCTGAAGGAGTTGAAATTATGTGCTGAGTGCTACGTAAACACAGCAGGCAGCAATGAATATGGGGAGACATCATACTGATGTATAACACTTGCTTAGATTTTCAGTACGTTACTAAGCTTTGTCCTCATATAAAACATGACAGTTGAGGCGTTTTTGTGGGAAGATAGTGATTGATTAAGCTTACAATCTCAAAACACGTCCAACTTGCTGCATAGCATTGCCTAAAATGATAGACAAAAGAGACTGGTATCAAGTGGCTTGGATTTCATATCTGGCACAAGGACTCCCCTGCACAGGATTTGATTTGTTCAGGATCAGAACTGGATTTCTGAATCCCAGTTCTCTGTACCCTTCCACCTTCAGCTGACATAGAACCAAAAAAAACCCAACAAACCAAAAACCACAAAAACAGACTCTAAAACTAAATATTTAAGAGGCCTGGAATAACCTATGACATTTCACTACAGAAGTATGTTTCATTTTATCAGCAAATTACTCTAAGAACACTATTAGGCATTAATTAAAACATTAGGTATTATAAAGATATTAATTAGGTACATTAATTAGGTATTATAAAGAACAATATTAGGTATTAATCTGTAGTCCTCAAAATAATAGGGAAAAAAAGATAATTGGGCTACGAGTGGAGAAAAACTATTCAGGGATTATCTGATAATTAGCTACAAATGTAGAATCAAATCACTTCAAAGGTGTTTTCCTTATAGTTTGAGAAGATATTTACTTGCTGAATATAGTAACTAAAATGGTGGCCAATCCAAAGTGTTGAGCACCCAGCTGAAAACTAAGTAATTTCTCGCCACGTAGGTGTCTGGTGATAGAAGATGACATGCCATGCAATGTGTCTCTTGACTCCTTAAGTAAAGTCTCATTTTTATTAAAAAAAAAAACTGCTCTAAGGTGTACGGTTCTTTTTAAGGTCAACATCCGGCTGGCAGTAAAATAAGAGGAATCCCAGGTGCACCAGAGAATGTCTCTTAGTTTGCTCCTGACCACAACTTCACACCTGCCCAAAGAAGAGGGGCCTGCAAAGAGTGACATCCTGGCATGGGCAGGGGTTCCTCACATCCAGACACATCTCCAAGTCCATCCCAGAGCTTTAGGCTGGTGGGCACTCAGATTTAAAATGCGCTTGTCAGAGACAAAAAACAGTCAAAACAAGCAGATGCACAGACTCTGTAAGGATTCCAACACCCAAATGTGTCGACTTCAATTAAACACAAGAACTGCACATTTCCAGGCCAATCACGTGCCAGTGTGTACTCTCTGTCTTACTTTCCACAGCAGAACTGACCTGATCTGAACGTCCTCTGTAAAGTTCAGGATCTCCTTTTTCCTCATAACTCTCCTCAAACCAGTCTTTTACCCCACTATTTCATTTAGCTCACTTAAAACACCAGTGAAAAATTATTTTATGCTCAGCAGTCTCGTTCATGTGAAGGATCCAAATAATTCATGAAATTGTCTGCAATTTGTGTGTTGCTTCATTTCCTCTCCACAAAGGTTTTGACTTGAAAAACTGGTTTGTCCTGGGCAATAGCCAAATGTGCATACAAGAGAGTTTCGATCTGAACAAAAAGCTTTCAAGGCTCAAAACTTCAATGTTAACCCTCTAAGACCCTTTCCCTGGGTTTTAGTCAAGAGGGAATCTGCCAACAGTATTCAAAATCAACATAAAATATGATTTACACAGAATCCCACATAAACTAGAAAATACAAACAGTCCAGGCAGATTGCCTGAATCATTACAAATGTTTGGGGGTTTTAGGAGGACCTCCCTTCCGTTCATTGGACCAGACTCTTTCATTGTATTTAAGTAGTGCAAATATCCTGTAATGGAGAGTGTATTGGAAGCTCCCCAAAACTCATCCATTAGTGAGCAAAATATGCATTACATTTCCATGCAATCCAACAGACTATTGTCATAAAGAGATTTTCAGAAGATAAGGTGGAGATCTTTTCTCCCCCAAGCAGTGCTTTTGTCCTAAGGCCATATTGAAATACCTAGCAGAAGTAATTTGAATGAAATTTCCTCTCCAATTATGAGTGTCAGATGGTCATTTAATATGCTGAGCTAGGCAAAAAGAATTGAGCTAAGTATTATAAAAAGCATCAGATTTCCAGGTCTTTCCTATCCTTCCCAACATAAGGGAAATATTTCTTATGTTATTCATTTAAGCAAGGAAATGTGTGGTGAGACAGCTGTCACTTTAAAGTTAATTATAGTATAGACTCACATTTTTAATGCTAGTTTTATGTTACCACAAAAAAGTAAGTATTCTGCTAGAATCAAACTAATTGTTTTTCTTCAAAGTGACAATGTATATATGGAGGAGGTGGCATCCTTCTGACACACACAGCTTTTAATGTCAATCCAGATGAATCAGCATAAAAAAGACACTGAATACATTTGGAGGAAAAATGTATGGACTCACTGTCTAAGGTGGTCCTGTTATGGCAACTGAAAAGTTACCAGAAAAACACCAATGCCTCAGAAAGCACCACTTATGTGTTCTTGGCCACCTGATTATTGCCATTCACCCATTTACATCCCAGTGAAAGCTGGTTTCTCTTACTGTTGGTGACTATATCAATAATGAAAAACATTTTTCTTAGTTACCAAGGAACTGTTTGTATGAAATATGATGATTTCCACAGAATCACTGATCTTCGAGGTATTTTGCTACTTAAAGATTGCTTTACACTTTACAAGCAGTTAATTCTTGTGATTTTAACCAATTTTTGTTCTGCTAAAGCCCTTCCATTAAAAGGAGAAGAGGAAAGAGAATTAAAGCATCAATGGCAATTGTAGATACAAATCCAAGATGTCCTTCCTCACAAAAATCCACCTTTTTCATCCTCCAGAATTATCTTTCAAGTCGCTTCAACCTACAAATCTCCCATCTTAACTTTGCAAAGAGAAAGCCACTAAACAGAAGTGATATCATTAAAACCCACAGCCACAGCTGGTTCACCCCAGAGAGGATTAAAATGAAAAAATGAGGAAACATTAGAAATCAGCATTCTAAGTCAATTTTACAAGACCAGCAAACACAACAAGCACAATTCTACAGTGTTCTTAATATCACATTGCAAGAGTATATTCAAGATACGCCCAAAGTGTAAAGAAACAAAAGGACTTAAATGCAGAGACATTTAATTTAAATACATCAGAATTATGCTTTATCTTTCCATAATCAAATTTCAATAGGCAATGCCTCAGTAGAGCTGATATCAGAATACCAGCCCCATATGCCCTTTGAACCCTTTGAGGAGTTCTCATATTTCTCCTATAGTTTAAACTCATAAATATTTATACAGAACCAGTTTGACAGGTAAATGTGATTTATGTTTATGTCACCCCTCCCATGAGAAACTTATGTATTTACAGTTTGCTCTTGACTTTCTCTATCCTTCTGGGAATAGGCTGGAGAAGAAACAAGGCAGGCACTTTGACCGGAGCAGCAGATGGTTCACTTTTCCAGAGCCATTAGCTGCGGCGAGAATCCCACCAGCTGCAGGGAGAGCTCATTTCCACAAAATGCACCGAGCAGAAAGAGGAGTCCTTCCCATTTGCCTCCTAATGCAGGGGAAGCCATATGGGAGTCAAGCCCTCTAGGATTTTTAGTACATATCAGAAGCCATTATAGAGAAATGTGCCGTAGCTCAGTAGGCAGAATACCACAAGTAACCCTTTCTTGCAATGTGAAACCAAATTAAAACTGAGAGAAAACCAAAGAGGAGAAGCCCTGAATTAAGAGCACACAAGCTATCACTAATGCAACAGGACGGCACAGAAGTTTTACAAAGGCAGTAGGGGAAAACCGTATCAAATATTTGTCACAGTAAAAAATTCTCTACTGTTAAGCAATGACCAAGATTGCAAAGTTACAGGAGAAATTTAAATTGAAATCATAATTTTTAAAGGAAGTGCACAAAGCAAACGTTGTGCTTCGAAAGGGGGCCAATTAAAACTGAAAAATATTTATTTATTTATTTAGTGATAGACTACTCCATTCTTAGTGTCCAGATGCCACAATCCTGAGAACCTTAGCACAAAAAAAAACCCACCCAGGTCATGGCATTGCAATGCACTCCATGTGCAGTGACCACTCTCACAGCCCAGATACTCTCAGGAGCAGTCAGTGCATATGTGGACATGGGATTTCAGGATGGATACCCTGGCAAGAATCACATTATTGCAGTGATTTATCACAATACTCCTCAGACCAGCCCAACCTGCCCACCCATCTCCCCCAAGACACAGGCAAAGAGCTGGCAGGCGGCCAGCCTGGCTCGGCAGAAGGTGATATTCCCAGCAAACTGTCACACATGCTCAAATATTTCATTGCTGAGGCTGGCTGAAGGCTGCAGTTTCCATCCTGTGCAAAATAGGATTTCCACCACATGACTTCGTGCAGCAGCTCTCTGCTCTGAATACTCATAGTGCTGTTTGATCATTTTGAAATACCTAATACTCGTTTATGTGATTAAATCAATAAAAAGTCATCTCTTTTCCATTAAGACGCTCAGCGGATTTACAGATCAATTTCTTTCTTTTTGTACTCCAACTACTAACAATAAATGGAATTGTAAATTTTGAGTAGGAGTTTTCTGACAAAATATCACACCTGAAACCTTGTTAGTATCTCTAAATTGTTTCTGACTTTGATGCGTAATTTTAAATTCAAAATGGCACACTAACAAGATATTGAAAGACAAGGAAGGTTTATTTTTGTTGTGAGAGACACTGTGGGTGTCTACTCTCTTTGGAAGACTATTATTGCTAAATTTTCACAAAATACTACCTATAAGACACCGTCTGTAGTGGAAGAGCTTCAGGAAACCAAAGCTGCACAAGCAGCAATAATAAAAGGACCCAGAACCTGCAGGTCTAACACAGGTTATCTCCTTATGCACAGGTGTGCTCCCTCCCCACGTGCCCCAAAGCAGCTCCTGTGCTCCTGGCTCTGCCCAGCTCCCCTGGCTCCCACAGCGAGCCAGGGCTCGTTGCACCAGGCTGCTCCCATCCCACAGCTTGGTGGCCAAGAGCACCTGGAAGCCAAGTCCAACCTACCTCAGCCTGTGCAAATGGAGGCACAGGAGAATAATTTGCCTCCCTTTCCTCTCCCCAGCCAAATTCAAGAAATCTGTAAGAAAATGTGAAGCTTCATCTTTGTCACTTCTGTCACTCTATGAAACCACTCCTACAACTGGTCAATGGATGTGAAAGTTACTGCTTGGAGGAGAGACATCAACACACAACCTGAATCTCAAGGAGCTCTTTTACTTTAAAAAACAGGCTGAAGGCAACAATTCTGAAAATAATAACATTGCTAATGCAATTCCTGGCAACTAAGATCCCTATTTATTTACAAAATATTTCTTCATTGCCACTAAGATTTCTAAAAGTCGGTGGCAGCACAGAACCTCAATAAAATTTAAATCACAAATATGGAATAATAACAAAATTTAAAGAGTCCCCTGAAATATTAGTTGGTAAGAAGCTAATCCTCTAAAAAAGATTAATATAATTTCTGATAGCTGATGAACAAAATTCATCCTTAACCTAAGCCAAAGCTTATATTCTGAGTCTTACACAGATTATTAACTGTATCAACAAACCAGCTGCTGCAAAATTCTGGTACCAGCTGCAACTGTTTACTCATAAATCTGAATATACTGCTTCAGTCAGGATTAGCTACCTACCAGTCTTACCAGTAAGTTTTCAGGCTACAAATGCTAAGCTTCACAGAGCACCTGATGAGTGATAATTATGTTGATATTTCCCAGTCTTGAAGGGACAACCCTGTACAGCATCAGATCTGATACCATTCATTAGTTCACACACTTCAATGGGATTTTATCAAAATCCAGAGAGCAAGGTAAATGCAAACACTCATCCTACTAACTGCTACATTAACATATTCACATCTATAATAAGAAGAAAGATGCTAAATGTATTAAGCATTATTTAAAATTTAAGGTTATGCATATCTCTGTGAAGACCGTAAGTGCTATAAGTCAAAATATTTGCAAGTCTTTCATTTGCTGCCTATTTCAACATAATACTGTTTTGCTACTTCAAATAATAAAGCAGCTTCCTTCCAGTAAGCATCTATCCATCATTTTGCAGAAACAAACCCCTTATCATATTCACATAGTATGAGAAGGAACAATGCCTTTAAATAAATACCTTTAAAAAGAACGAACGGTGGATCTGCACAGTATGATTTTTACAATGAATACAATTACAAATCATTCAGAAATTAAGAAATCATATCTAACGTACTAGGAATATGATTCAATCTGTTAAAACAGGAAAAAAAGAAGCAAGATTAAACAGTATTAAAACAAGTAGCTTAGAAAAACATCGTAAGAATAACTCAGAAAATCCTTAGATTACCTTTTGGATCGTCTCAACATGCTGGTAGCAGGCAGAGAGAAATTGGACAGCACTGTCCAAAAGGAGTCAGACATGATCTTTAAAAGCTTTCATTGCTGGGAAAATACAGCACAATCAAGCCACTAGCAATAAATAAGGAACTAAATAATACCAGTGACAGAGCCAATGCAAATTCCCTGTAGACCTTGCAAGCTGTTCCATTAATGTGAGACAGGCAGGCAAGCGTACATATTGCTGCTGTTTCCACTGCCTCTGTTTTCTCCCTGCTCCATCCCTGCCTCCCTCCCTCCACCTTAGGAGGCAGTGCAAAACGAGATATTTATTCTCTTCCTAATACACTTTAAACCTGGAGTTTGCTGAATGCACAGCATACATGCTTTCTATATATCTGTTTGTGTTCATCTAATTACAAGCAAAATATTTTCAGTATTTTCAAAATCGTAACTGGGCACTGTTTGCAATCTTGAATAACACAGGGGGGTTTAAGCTGTGTGTGCACAGAAAGCACCACTGCCTGCCTAGTTTGTGTTTTTATTCTGACATGGTGGCTCTTCTTTTCCTAACTACATGAGGCACATATGGGGCATTTTGCTTATTATTCTTAATTAATCTCCCACCTTTAAACAAATCCCACCTTTCATTTTCAGTAACCCAAGTGGATTTTTAATTTAAAAAAAAAGCTTCTAATGCCTCCTAAGATCAGTTTAAAAACAGAAATCCATCCTCCCCCTGAAGTCAGCCACACCAGATCCACGTCAGTCACAGTAAACATAAACTACTACGTGGCACCTGGTACCCAAAAACAACTCAACCAGCTGAATTTTGACAACAAAACACCAGCAGGACTCATGTGATGCACATCAGACGTTTCCCACACACCCTCATTGCACATTAGCCACAAGTTCACTATTCCCCTTCATGCCTGTAGAACCTTCTTGCCATGTTTTTCCTTTTTCTTGGGTCTAAACAAAACCTCACTGGAGCTGCTTTTTTTTTTTTTTTTTTTCATTTCAGTATGCAATCTATTTTCTTTTTATTGTGGCTTCTTTAAGCACTTCTGCCAGTAAGAAAGCTAATGACGTTCTCATATTTCAGCCTTCTTGAGTGGCTTTTTATCACAGTCATGAGAAAGATGACAATCAACAGCTGGCACAGCCTTCCAAGCACAATACAGCCCTAAAAAAATACACAAAAATGTCTGGGAGAAAGAAATCCCACTAGATTGATTTCAGCTTTCTGCAGAATCTCATGGAAGAATTAGATGGTCTTCATAATTTTCCATTAAATAATTACATATTTTTAATACACACATTAATCAAGAATCACAGTGTCTGGTTGAGCAAAGTATTCCCTTCCATCTGGAATTCCAAACAGGCAAATGGGATTTTTAGACTCCGCATAACACGAGCGTCTTTTCTAGTGCTTTTAAACATTTTTAAAAAGTTAGTCTACATCACATAGTGGTTTGATTTCACAAAGTTAATTTAGAGTACAAGTGAACCAAACTCTGCCACTGTCTACTACTGATGAGAAAGAATAAACACACTCATTTTTTGGTCCACATAATATCATATACCAATCAAGTAGAAACTGAACACTAGCCTTTTGGAATTATATTCAGGACATTATGTGACCTTCCAATTCCAATAAACCCTGGTTTTGAAAAGGTATGAAAATTTTACTCTGTCAGCTAAAACATGAATTGAAATTCATGAGCAATAATGGTGGAATAAAAGTGTTCAGTTAACTAACAAAATAAACCTATCACAGTAGAAATAAATTCCTGACTGCTTATAGTTAGCAAATAAGATCACAATCAGCTAACACCCCTAAATCTGCATTAGTCACACTTTTTACAAAAATGATTGAAAACTCAGTAGTTGAAGACATATCATTCATTATCACTGTACTCAGCAGCAGCACTTTCACATCTCTTGCAGGAAGGACACAAAAAGGAGAAGCCATTTTAGGAGAACATTTCTCCATGGGCATCAGTGACTGACAGCCCTACAGCAATGTTAATCCAGCTAAACCCTGCCCATCCTCTGCTGTTCCTGGGCAACACAGGGCACCCCAAGCAGGGAAGGGGATGGCCTGTTTGCTATCATCAGAAACCCATCCATTTACCCATCTCGCTATTTAACACAATTCTGCAGAGCTTTTACCCAAGAACTGCAAAAAGCACTTTGAGAATTACATAACACTGGTTCAAAACCAGCAGAAATTTCTTTTAACACTTTATACTCCTGCTTTTCAAAATGCCTGTTCCACATGGAAGTCACAGACTCTAATCTTGCAAATCAGCACCTGCAAAGTGCTCATTTTGGAACCCAGAGATTCCCAAGAAATTCAGAGTACCCAAAAAAATGGGAAGACACCACACTTGGAGATGCAGAAGCACTTGTTTTTTCTAGCAAAACAGAAGAACACAAACTGTCAAAAAGCTTTTAATATAAGTCGTGTCTTAAAATATGACAGTGTCAACATTTGCAGAATTGTCTTTAGTAGCGACAAATATAGGAAGCATAAGGATTTTCTCACACCTACAATGACAAATGAAATCCTTTGAAGGAACTGCCTTACTGTCTGCACAATCAGCAAAACATTTTGGAAAATTTGGACCAGAAACTTCTCACTGATTCAAAAATATACCATATCTGTATATGAGAGAACATGTCAACAACACACTCACACAACTAGGTTACAAGATGAGTTTTCTATTTTATTTAACTCATAATAACATTAACACCTCTTTGTGAATTCCAGGCCCTGAATTATTCCAAGCCTGAAGAAACCTCTTCCTTTACAACATTCTCTCACTCACCTTTCAGGATATTTAGTCTCCATCAATCTTCCTAATGCACCTTCCCTTCTTTATGCCCAACTTGTTCTCTGAAAAGACCACCTGCAGAACATTTCAGCAGCTCCTGTGATGATGGAGTATTTCTCTGTCAACCAAATGTACAGTTTCCAGAGCCCTCCTAATGACACTGCATCCACTGGACAGTTATAAATAGTCAGTGTCAACGACTTTCCCTATTTCTCATCTTTACCATTACCAACGCAGGACATTAATTAAGCCTGACATTAAATGAGAATGCAATTAGGCAAACAGTCCACATGAAACCCATTGCTTTCTGGACTTTTTTATAGCAGCTACATTTATCATTAAATAAATTTCCTTGGTATAAGATCATCATCTTTTAAATAAAATCTGTCATTTTAGAAGTAAGTTGAACTCCCTGAAAAGTCTGAAGCGGTACCAAGCAGATCAAGGAGGTAATTTTGAAAAAGAATATCCCAAAGATCAAAACTCCTGTGACTGACTACATTTTAAGTTGACTATGTATCAGGAAAAGTTTCCACAAAGTACTGATTACATTTTTAAACACTTAAACCAGGATGAACCATGTAATAGTGCAGTAGTTTTCAAATTAAGATGAATTTCACAAGTTACACTGTGGTAAAGGAAAACTTATAATGGAAACCAGTTGAAATGCCACTGGGAAAAACATACCTCTTGCTAATTACACCATCACTTGCATGCTTACATTATATTAAGCTTCACATAAAAACATGATACTTGGGACGTAACTTTTTTTTCAGTAATTAGACTGAAGTACACAAATTATTCACTAGAAATACCCAGAAATTAAAACCATTTTGTTAGCAAAGCCAAATTCTTTGGAGAAGTCACAACATAAGTAGATACCTTCCATCTCTATAAACAGCATATTGACTGATTTTAAACTTTAAATTGTATGCCCAACAAGCACAGAAAACTATTCCATTGTAAATAAGCAGAAGTTAACACAGGTGAAGATACCCACTCTGTATCACTGTACACTGAAAATTGTGCAACGTGTAACAACCTCAGCAGAAAACTGGCCTTGCAATAGAGGGAGAGGAAAAAGTTCTTCATTTATGCTTAAAAAAAAAAAAGGGAAGGTTCCTTTAAAAAAAAATTACATGGGAGATGTGTGTTGAGCTATTTGGGGCATCATTATTATTTGAACAGTGACCTAAGCAAGTGAAGAACAGACTGTCTTTGAGCCGCCTGCAATCGCGAGACTCCCAAGCAACAGTCTGACAGAAAACATCAGCTTGGATGCATCTTCAAGGTTCACTTTTCTATCATTTACTAAGTTACAAAACCACAGATTTCTCCCTTTTGGGGCAGAAATCACCAAGCCACCACCCAAGATCTAAAGAGCCATAGTCTTTTACTACAGTGGCTCCCAAGGATTTCAGTTGCTACCTCTGTATAAAAGGGCTCCCAAAGATGTATCTGTGTGAGATTCAACAAACAGCTGTGGCCAAGGGTTTTGGGGGTGAAGAACAACGAAACTTCCCTCTGGTGTGTATTCCCTAAGCAGGGAACAGCCTAGTGGTTGCACTAGTTAATGATTCAAAGGACCAGAAACATTCACTGAAGCAGCTATCAGGCACTGCACCTGCATGGAAGCTGCCAGCTCCTCATGTAACTTTAATTGGGCACAGTTACTGAACTAACAGGGGTTGCCATCCTAGAGGACAGCCTGAAATGCTATCTAATGCACTACAATATCACTGCACAGTTAAGCACAAGTAACTGCTCTGATTTCAGTCTAAAACAACCCTCACAAAATTGTACTCAGATATAGAGGATGCCAACCACAGCTCCATCATCACAGCCTTTAAGTGAAGACACTACTAAATAAGTGATAAGTGAGCAGTGCTAAATACCAAGTTAATTGTGCTCCAAATCCTATAAATATTTAATAAGAAATATTCTTTCTCTGTATTTTTATTTACAAAAATATCATTTATTAGTATGTTCATGTTCCATGCAACATTATCCTTCCCAAGCAACACTAGTAAGACGTTCAGCTACTCCAATATAACACAAGCCTAACATAATTTCAAACTCACAGACTTGACAATTGGGTTCAGATGCCATGGAAAGGTCAATTATCCTCTTTAAATAAGTTACTGGATCTTGCATTCTTTCCCTAGCCCAGCCTTCTTCATGTGTGATTCAAATGTCAGTTGTCCAATTTAATCAAATGTAACCTCCATATGTGATTCAAATGCCATAAAAATTGAAAAATGTTATTTGAAAAACAACAATACTGAATATCAGATCTGAAAATGTCACTTCCTGTTTACACAGAAGTCTTCTAACACTTTATCCAAAATGTAGTTAAGGACATTCAGTAGCACTTTCAGAAAACACAGCATCACAGAGTGCTGCTGTAGCCCAAACATCTTCCTCCAAAGGTTCTTCTTCCTCTTCACCAGCCAAAATTTATCCAAAGGAAAAACACGGACTGAACCTCCTCTTGCCACCATAGCATTTCCTCATCTTTCTCATGTATTATTTATCCCAAAGCACTTAAAACTTCCTTTTTAACCTGTAATACAGTCTTAATTAATTCACTGTGCAACTGGATTTGCAAACAGGAAGACAGCTTAATCTCTTCTCCTGCCACTCCAGCCTGCAGCAGCCTCTCCATGATGAAGTACAGCACTTCAGCTCTTTGCAGTTTTTCCACCTCTGACTCCCTGTACTTGAGTAACGCCACCAGGCTACTGCTAATTCCTGTAACACGGGGTTTGTACATATCCCAGAGAGCTGTAACACACAGTCCTTGACAAGACAGGATCCATAGCCACTCCAACAAAACTATGTCAGCAAAGCAGATTTGAAAAAGCAGGTGTTATTCCTCCCCCCCATTTTACAGAGAAGCTACAGGGTAGAGCCTAAAGGAGAAATTAGGGTAAGAGCAGCAGCAAAGGTGGCTGGCAGACTTTGTGTCTTCATAGGGAGTGAGGACTGAAGAAGAAAGGATGGCTAAAACTAAACCAAGACAACAGGCAAGTCATTAAGGTAAAATGAACAAAGCAAACAACAAAGGGAGGGAACTGAGCTGTATTTCAGTGAGTGAATTAGAGGGCTTTGAGTTACTCAACTCTCAATTACCAGCTCACAAAAGCAAAAAGGGTTCCCCTCATCTATGCAGGACCACAGACCCCCAGCACATCCCAGGGCAGCAGCCTGTGCCAAGGATCACCATGGTGCCCCCGGGCTCAGGGCACACTGGTGAGCAGCGAGCAGGGAGAGCTGTCACCTGTTTCACAGTGTATTACCCTGAGGACCAAATCAAGCCTGAACTCCAAAACAAGCCCTGGCATCTGATTTGTTTCTCAGTATAATTCAGGCTGTTTGCTCCAACCCAAATCTCCGGTGCAGGACGTTCCACTCCACAGCTCGTTTCCTCTTTCCCTGGTTAACACACTTGGGCTCAGCTGAAATGTTAAGGATATTGTAAAGCCCTTGCATTTACCATGGCTTTTCTGAGACAAAAAGCTTATTTTGTAGGATGTTGGCTAAGAAGAGTTATTCTGGGAGCAAGGGGAATGCTAATGTAATGAACAGACGAAGAGGATGAATTTTACATTTTCAAGCATAAATTCTTAATGAAGTTAGAGCATGGGATAAGAATAGACTTTACAAAATAAGCATGGTACAAAAGAGACATGAGAAATCAAAACCATGCTTGGGAAACATCAGGGGTGCTAGTAGACACACACACAAAAAAAGGAGAAAAAGTTTATCTAGTTTTAAAGGCAGAATTACATCCTTATTTGGATATGCATTTTTAAGATAAATTGGTCCCTATTTTAGCCATTCCTCTGGAATACTATGAATCTTCACAGCAAAAGCTTAGCTTTTAGTCTTAAAGTCTGGGAAAACTGTGATAAGATATCATCAACTGTCAGACAAACAAACTACTCCAGGTTGTGAGCCTCAGAAAAATATAAAACATACAAACAGATCCAACATAAGAACAAGCATGGACCACAGATTTCTAAATAACTACAACTCTAAATAACTATACAGTTCTAAATAACTATACAACTCTATCAACTGTTCTACCGTAATTCTGAGAAACCCACAAAGGTGGTTCATTACAAAACCAAGGTTTCCTAAAATACACATATTATTTAGAAGGTCTTGAATGAAGACATTTTATATATGACTTTAATGTGTCTACCTATATATAAGTGGAGACATAAGTGTTAGAACACAGAAGCAGATTTAATAAATTAAGATAAATTGACTCAAACTGAATTCTCAGCTTTGAAATAAAGTACAGGATGGACAGATATGGAACTCGTAATGATTTCCGCAGTCTCCAGAGAAACATTCATAAATACTAAAACTAAAATTTATCCATTTGCAATGCTGTATCTTACTACACTCTACTGTAACATTAAAAATGGCACAAATAAATCTAAATAATACAGCTAGAAACAAAAATTTATAACAAAATTGCTTGGTTTTTAAATAAATTACTTTCATAACCCACCTCAGCAATGACCTTTTAAGCCATCTCAGATAGAAAAGAGAAAGAAAAAGAGAAGGTGTTAATAAATGGGAATATCCATCTTGTATTCACTTTCTTTTCTTTTCTTTCAAATTTTTATTAGGACATGTAGCACTATAGAGATTTTAGAGATTACGGAAAGGGAAAAAAATTAAAATTTAAGCACAAATACATACAATATTAAAAAATATTTTTTAAGAAAACTATTTTCTTTGCTACCGATTAAAATGCAGCCAGCAAGAAAAGCCAATGCTATTTCCAGCTGGCCGCAGTGCTCAGTACCCCACAGAGGCTCCTGAACAAACCCACCAGCGGGCAGAGCGCAGGTGAGGCGCGCACACCAAGCCCTCCCTGCAGGCCGGCACAGCTCCAAAGGCAGGGCACTCACAGGAGCACGATGTAGAGCAGCGAGTGCGGCGTCCTGCGGCCCAGCCTGCAGCTGTCCTTGCTGGGGACGCGGAGTGGGAGGCTGCAGAGGCAGCAGGTCCCGGCTCTGGGATCCGTCCCGGCTGCGGGATCCATGCCGGCGGCGGCCCAGGCTGCGCGCTCAGCTGTGGGGCGCAGGCCGGGACACGTCCCCACGGCCTCTGCTCCATGCCAAAGACACACGCAGCTCCAATCAACTGCATTTGGCTCCAAGTCACTGCAAGTTCCCTGCGAGGGCAGTGCAGACACTCGTGGTTTTAAAGGAACGCTTCTGGTCAATATTTGTGCGTTGATTCGCTCGGAAAATTGGGCGTTTCGTGGTTCTGGAATCTTCCACTCTCTCAGAAGCAGAATGGGCAAGCAGTTGCATTAAATGAAGTGTGGAAGAAAGCTGGTAGGGACCTTTTGTCTTTCAGTGGAAGATTTTGCCCTAAAAATTTGCTGAGAATTATCACTTGACCTGTTCTGCTATTTTGAATTTCTCCTCTGCTCACAAATACAAGTGAGACTATGAGGAACAAAATAAAATTTTAATGAAGAGTACAAAAAATAATATTCACCTTCTCAGGCAAGCTATAACCCAAATATACATTATCACTTCTACTTTTGCAGCATGTCTTTGATGAGAATCAAAAGAATTACTTCCAAAAGCAGCTTTTTTAGTGTTTATATAATAAATGCCCATCTCAGCCCTGAGATGTGACAATGCAATTCTAAGTGCAGCAAGTCTTTCCCAGACGGCTGGATCAATAACATCCCTGCTCTAAAGACCTAAAGGTCTGAAGAAAGGAAAGGACAGGGAGAACAGGAAGGAAACAAAAGCACACAGAGCTCTTTCACCACAGCAAAGATTACGGTTTGAAGATTTTATTTTAGAACATTAATAATTCATAATGACAGTGTAATGTAAACTAGGTTAGAAGATTATGCTCTCAAGTACCACACAAGGGATTGAATGACAGAATAATAACAAGTAGCCAAAGTAGCAAAATTTCAGGAGATAAATGAGGGGAAGAGGGAACTTAGAGCACTAAAAGAAGCATATTTGAGATGAATGAACAAAAACAGGAATAGAGAGATACTGGAAAAAAGGGGAGAACAGATGCAGCCTGTAGAAAAGAGAGCATGAGTGGGTCCATTTACAGCAGAAGCAGCTCTGCAGGCTCTCTGGCATGGTAGTTATGAATATTCAAACAAGAGCATAAATTTGACACAAAAGTTCACCATAGCTCAGGATAGCGAGACATAGCTGAAATGGGTTGCCATTCCAAAAACTGGTGAAAAGTTACCCTGAGATTCTCTTTCCTTCTTTACCTCCCAAACCTTCCTTAAGCCTTCAGGTTAATATTGATCGACTAAATGGTTTATCTAACTAAATAAAATCTGTAACACATCTTCAAAAAGCAATTTTTTAAAGAAACGCATTGGAAAGGAACCTGCTGCTCTTGGGCAGGAACAGTCCTGGGCTGACACACACAGCTGTGTCAAATAACCTCTGATTCCCTCCAGCTCCAGGCCACGAAGGTGACACCAACTACTCACTGTTAGGACATCTCTACTATCAGTGCTTCAGCACAGGACATTAACAGCCCTCTTTGCATACTCACTGATTTTCCAAATTAAAACTAAAAATAGGCCCTGGTTGCCTCATAGTCCAATTAAAAACAAATCTTGGAAAATGCATGGCCCTGTCTATCAACAATAATAAACACATGACTGTCTGGTTAAGAATTTATTTCTTTCTCAGAACTATTCCCGTGCCAGGAATCTTTCAGTGCTCTGGATGTTTCTGTATCTGTATTCAAGATCAAAAAGTCTTTGAAGGAGAGACTACTTGGAAGGAGCACACCACTGTCGTTTGAGGAACTCTCTGTTATTTGAGGATAAGGACAGAAAAAGAAAGGCTTCAGTATTTACTACAGTCTTTTAAGAACCTTCTGAGCTCTTCGTTCCTCCCTGGAAGTTGCTGACTTACCCCAAGCATCCCAAACTCTGAACAGTGCAGGGGGAGTAAATGAGTCAGCTCATACACAGGTGCACCAGCAGATCACAGCCCTCAAACATGATTATACAGAAAAACAAGTTATGAACCATAACCTTATACGGTTTATAGGTGAAATGGCCAACAAACAGCAAAGCTCTCCAACTCCCAAAGTCACAAGTACAAGCTCCCCTCTGGGAGCCTCCAATTTCCCAGGTCAAACCACCAGGTTATGATTTACAATTGGTCCCATGGAGGGCAGCCAAATGGTGAGCCTGGAAGGAGACAAGAATTCACACCTCGGGCTCCAAACCCCAGGGTTTAACTCTTCTGCTACTGCAGCTCCAGGCAGGATGCAGGGATTTTTGCATTTGCATAATGCCTTCACATGAAAAAAGTATACCATGCAGGCCACCATGCCTCAATATTGCCAACCATATTAAACAAACAGTTTCCTGTCAGCCCAAGATGCACAAGAAGTTATCTGAGCTTGTCACATTTCAAGTATCAACAGTATGTCCCTCCCATGTAGTTTCTTAGATGGGAAAAATGATTCCCAAGAATAATAACCAGTACAAAGGAAAAGGAATAAGGAGAAAAATTTCCATTAAAAAAGAAATTAATTCTGGGAAACTCATTCATTCAATGTGAGATGTAGATTACAATTCAGTTGCCAAAAGCCTACCTACTCAAAATTCATCATTTCACATTATGCATAATGATACATCCACAAAGTTGTTCTGTTTCTCATTATTTTTGAATTGCTGATCTACACTGTTTCCAAAAGTGACATTATGCCATCTTGCAGTCAACTCTGACCAATTATTTAGCACATTTAAGAAAGCAGAACCTGTACCAAATCAAGCACTAAACCAGGAGGATAACACTTACTGCAAAACAAGAATGATTTCCAAATGTCATTGAAACTGAACATAGGCCTCTTCATTAATCCTCTAGCATTTGTCAAATAGGAAATTCTAACTAAAAAAAAAATTTAAAATCTACATGACTTTACACTAAGCAAAATTTAGGCAAAGATGGGAAACCATCAACAACTTTTGATAAGCCTTGAGGTATTTCAAAATAAGAACAAAGAAACTTATCAAGTCTGAATTCTGAAATGTTTTTGATCTTCCTTAAAAATAAGGAACTTCTGTTTACAGCTACGGCCCTGATGTAAAATATATGCAGTCTTCAAAAGCCAGACCTCAGGTGATCTGGGGATGTGTGTGCCCAGATTACATCCTTGTGCTATGGAAGGGATTTCTGCACCTGCCTGAAGCAGCAGGACTGGAGTTACAAGGCTCCCACCGAGGCACACCAGCAATCCTCACACACACGATAAAGAGCCATGGTCTAACAGGAGATCCATTCCAGGAAGGTGGATGTCCCATCCCCACCCTTTGGTGAGGGTTTGCTGACCAGCACCCTGCAAACCTGGAAAGCCCATTGGATTCACTGCCATGGATCAGACCTGCCCAGGACACTGCCCACCCAACCTCACTCATATACCCAAACAGGCCCTAGCTCTAAATATAGGTCTGCCCTCACCCATTGCAACAGCTTGTACAAAAAAGGCTTTAAATAAAGGCAGGCAGCCCTCCAGGACATTTGCTGAATGCCTATATATAATATATTCTTGTTACTTACCACAATTATTGATGAAAGGCTTGTTTCCTAGAATAGCCTTTTTATGTAAATAAATTAATATATTCTTAAATTATATCACAGATGTCCATAAAATCCTAATTATATAAAACTCATAACATTGTAATTACACACTGATCAAGTAATTATGTAGTGTGCTTAAAGACTATTTTGGAGCAACATTAGGTTTCCCGTTTTGTTTTACTTAAATAAGACAGCAAGGGTCTGGTCACCATCACATACACAAATGGTGACCAGATTTTGTACAGGCTAGGAAAAAATTCTATTAAACTTTTCTGAAAAGCTATAAAAAAATTAATAGCTATTTCCAATAGACTTCATTAAAGCTAGAATTTCCAAGGGAAAACATTCCTATAAAAATAACCTCCACCATACATCCCTATAAGAACATGTTCCACAACTGGCATGAATTCATGAAATTGAAATAGCACGAGAAAATGCCCCTGGAATGATCCAGCTGAAGCCAACTCTTCCCTTGGTTTGTTAGGAAATTGAAGCAAATTTCCACTGAGACTTCACCTCAGCTGCAGCACTCAGAGATGCCAGAAAAACAGCACCTGGACACTTTCATCCTTTTTACCACAAACAAATTAAACTGTTTCTAGAATGACTGAAAATTTCTTATATCTCACTGAGGGTGTTACACAGAATGTAACATTTTCTGGAATGGGGGTAATTGCATTCTCCTTTAATCTCACGGTTCATCACTTCCAAGTTAGAACAATCAATTCATGACATCTCTTAAGCAACCTGAGAGCAAAAAATGCTGTAAATTCATATTTTGATTAAATTAAAGGACAAATATGGGTGCACAAAGATTTGCCAGCTCATAAAGAGGACCAGCTGTGAACCATGGCCTCATTTTCTTCTTCAGTAATTTGACTTTCCTGTTACCCCCAGAAGAGTGCAAGCCAGATCCCAAAGACAGAAATCACAACTTGTTTAATTCTGGACATAATTCTCTTTTCTTCCTAAAGATGCATGATCTTAATTCCAACCCACATTTCCATCAACTATAGCAGTCTTATTCCACCTGTTATCAATTTGGTTTTATTGTAATCAGCCCACATTTCCTTTTACTCTTTTGCAAGGTTTACATTATTTTCATTTGTTCAAAGGTTATGTATAAAATATTTTCAATCTTAATTAGATTAATTCTTTCAGAAGCCATGAACTTCCATGCCATCTGTCTTGACATCAGATGCACCAGCAGTTGTTCATCTGTCAACATAAAATTATCAATGGCACCACGAAATATAGGGAAGGAGGGAAAATCTGTGCAGATTCTTGCAAATGCAATGTACCAAAGGTAAAAAGTGAGGAAAATTTAAAGTGAAGGCACAAGTTTTTCTTGTAACATTTTCCAGCAGTTCCCTGCATAGCCATGGAAATGAATCATTGCCTGGCTAACCTGAGGTGCTAAGCTGAGCAGATCAATGACAGGGGGAACTTGCCAAGATGAACCTTTGCTCTAAGCAAGCAGGAATGGCTATCACTGGCACTGTAACCAAGTAAACAGAACTACAACAAAGAAAAACAGGATAAAACAGGATCAAGAGCTGCACAGGTGAAAGCAACAACGACAAAAATAAAAACTTATTATAGTCGACCTAAGCTCTCACACAGAACCATGTATCTGTGAATCATCAACCATTCAGTATTAAAAGAGCAGATGGCTGGAAGGTCCCCATATGTGAAAAACATTATTATCAAGGAGTCCATAGTAACAGTGGAATAAAGCTTGCTATTAAGACTTTTATATGAACTGTTCTTAAAGAGTAAATTATTCACTGACCCATGTCAGAACTCTGAAAATTGAAGGTTTCTCAGAGGAAGAAAAAGCAGTAAGTACAAAAAAGGTTTTTGAAAATAATCAATAAGCATCTCATCTCCAAAAAGAACAGTTCTCAGCTGACTTTAACAATAATCTAATCTTGATATTTAATTGCCACTTACCAGTCTGTTAATTAGCCTCAAGGCTAAACAGCATTTAATCGAGTTTAATCACCCTTGTTTAAAGGAACATTACCCAATACCAGCCTTTAAATAATAAAAATTCATTTAAAATTAGATTGATAGCCATGACATTGAAATGTTAGGAGACTGTTCTGTAGTTGCTGCCCTTCACTTCCCCCAAGTGCTGCCAAAGTGAGCACCTTATTAAGAATTGTCACCAAGTGCTGCCCAACGTGCAGGGAAAGCAGCAGAGGCTGGGCAAGCCTCTCCCCATGGCCATGCACAGTGAGGACAGACACATGCAGCGTCCCTTTCCTCTGCTGACAACCTGATTTCCACTCAACAGATGTCGTATACATTACTCTGCATTAGAGGGGCAGAAGCCTAAAATAGTTCAACTTCACATTTTCTGGTTAGTCCCACCAGAGCTGGCCAGCAAGACCAACCTCCCTCTGAAATAACATCTCGATTCAGGGGCTATTGCATTACCACCTGATGAGTAACTGAAATTTGACCAGCCACATCCACCCTGCAGCATGTGAACTTCAAAACCAGCCCTCTGGTGCTGCGTTGGCTCAAGTTTTAAGTAGGTACCACTAAGCTCCAGTTTCATAACCACACACGCAAAGACCTCCAGCGTGTGTGAGCCTTTGCCTGGACTGTGCCCCTGAGAGCTGGTGACATTTCCCCTGAGAGAAGAAGCTGAAGGTTTCCACTGGGGTGGCTGATGCCTGTGCCTGTCCTACACGAGCACAGCGAGGAGCAAGAGCTAATCCTGAAGGGAAAATATAAAATATATCAGTTGAGCTGTTAAGTGCTTTAATATAAACTGAGCAGGTTTGGGCTATTTTTGATTTGGAAACTCTTGTATCCTTCACTCAAGCCTGCTAACAACAGGCTTGATTCTACTCCTTATCCTTTGTGTACCCTGTGCCTGGAGACTTCAGCCTGCCAGCCTCTGTAAGACAGCAGAGTGGATTTCCAGGGAATAGAAGAGGGTGCAGTATTTAGCATAGACTCACTACTTAAACAGGGGTTTTTAGGGACCCCACTTTAGGCTGCTTGACTTTTAAATTGGTTTTCCTGACACCAGACATACCTGTGAGGGCTCCTCTGCTGCACGGTACAAGCTGTGCAAGGTACCACCAGGAACAGGCATGCACACACCACCAGACAGGTTTCCATTCCCAAATCAAATTTATCTTTTTCCCTACATAGGCCTACATGCAAACTACAAAAAACTTGTCCCAGAACGCAACATCAACTTGAACACTAAAAGGCTGGAAGTAAGCTGTGAGTAGGAAGCTGTTTCCTTCTGTTAGGTGTTATTCTCTTGAACTGTAAAGCTGTTAAGTTCATAGATGGTTATGCCAACACCAAACTGTTAAAAATTCCTAGTTGATACCTGTCCTTACCTCCACTGAAAAGGATGGCTGTAGCATGGACTAGATGGATTGCTCTGGGCTTGTGAGTTCAGGTAAAATACTAGAGGAGAAGTGACAAGTGCACAGTCAGCACTAAATGGGAATTTAAGATGCTGCAGACCTGGAGCAGATGTAGGAGAGAACATGTGCTGATGAACATCATTTCCTCGGCAGTGGGAGAACAAAGGAGAGGAGATTCTGACAAGGTACCACAGTAGAAAAAAAAAAATCAGGGTCAATATTACATCTGTTTCAATAAAGAAAAAAGATAATTTCAAAATACAAGTTATAACTTCTAAACAAATGCAATAAACTAAGTGGTCAAAAGTCATTTTTTTCCATTATCATCCAAACCAAAATGTACTTTTCAGTCAATTTAATATCTATTCAATGTTATTTTTCCACTACAAAAATCCTCCAATCTGGAATTATCCAAATCCTTTCCTGCAGTGATTTCCAGGCTTTCTGGAATACACACCATTGTCAATCTCTAACATAAAGTGCTTAATTGAGAAAAATGAACAAATTAATAATGGCACCATCAGCAAACACAGACCATTTCTACCACTGCCTTCACAATTTGGGAGCCATGGTTCCATGCCACAGCTGTGGCAATAACCAAAACACACAACTGTGAAAATATGAATGACACAAACCATTAACTAGAAAACAACATTTAGCGGTGGCAGTTGTTTTAGAGCAACAACCAATTAAGCCTGAAAGCAGCACTGCAAAATGGCTTTATTCTAATTTTAGCAGTGGGGAAACTGAGGCATGAAGAAGTTTAGTGACATGTCCACAGCACATCCATGGCAGCATCAGGATTGCAGCTGAGGGTGCTGGTGCCCAGCTCTGTGCTCAGCTCTGTGCACTCTCCTGCTTTTGCAGGCTCAGCAGCCAAGGCACATTTGTATTCACACAGGGCACAGAAAAGGTCTCAAAGTAGCTGCTTTTCAAAAAGCTGCAAACAGACTTGTACATAAACACAGAGCAGAGATTCTAACACCTACTTTAGTGAACTATACACGAGGAGATGTCCTTCACTAGAAATAAAGTAAAAGTTAACTTACAATTATTGGTATTACACAGTGTGCTTATGTGTTAGAATACAAATTAGTGCCAGTGTATTCTTATATCTCCAACTTTGATATTTGACTAAGGGCTGAAAAAAAGTTTCTATTTACCATATTTAAACACAAAAGTGTGCAAAATGGAAATTTGAGGCATGTTTCTGTTTTGGTTAATAATTCAGATATTTTACACTTAGGGTCCTGAAGTCAAGCATGTTCATCCATGCTCCTAAGCTTTAAATTTCCTGGTGAATCCAAATACTTATCATTAATGCAACCTTTATACAGTGGAAATCCTCCCCACCAACAATCTCTGCTTAAACAGCTGATGAGCTTTACAGTCTGCAGACAGGAAAGGTTAAGCCTGCCTCTTACCCTGCTCCTCCCTCCACTGACTACACGGCAGATTCTTTTCACCTCCTCTACTTAAGAACACAGTATTAAAAATACAATTTCCTTAATTTTACTTAATAGAAATAATAAATATAATTATGATCATAAATAGCAGTTTCCATTAGTAGATTTCAAAGCATTTATAAAGGAAAAGCATTTAAAAAGGAAATGCTTGTTAAAATTCCATCTCTAGAAATACATGTGGCAATGTAGCTAAGACTTCTTGCTTCAAATCTAGAAGTTTTAAAAAGCATTCTTAATTCTAGAAGACAGCAAAGGTAACAAAGGTTTCTGAAGATTTTAGCACTGTGACAGCTTTCTGACAGATTATTAAAAGTGCTTTTTAAATCTGAAGAATGATCAAACCAGAAAGACATAGTTACAAACACTTAGTTTGACTACGCTAATGTTTGGGGCAAAATTTAGCCACAATGTACCCCAGTTAAAAACACTGAAACATTGCTCTTTTCTTGGCTATACTTCATGGTCATCACTCCCCAAAAGTAAAATGCTAAAGCTGAAATTTCATGTACAGCCAAATAAGCATGACAGATAAAGAAAGTTCTAACAAATCAAAGCAACGTCTATTGGCCACAGAAAATTCTGGCCAGTTTTTCCTCTTCATAGCTTCCATTTGAAACGATTAAGTGCAATTTCTTTTTCACAACAGTCCTTACTGGATCCGCAGAGATGGGGCTCCGAGCCTCTGTTTCCTCCGCTTCATCATTGTGCTGATACACTGATATGCCTCTTCCCAGCCTAAGAGGCTTAGGGCTGGGCAGGAGAGGCCACTGTTATCACTCCAGCGCAGAGCACAGAACAATCAGTGCAATGCCGAGCTCTTCACACACCCCCGTGTCACAGACACCTCAGCAATGGTCCAGATTAATCACACAGCTCATGTCAAAAACCTAATTCTTTATAAGAAAAAAATTATTCAGGTTTAAAAATCTGATTTAAAAATTCAGATTTAAAAATCTCCTGCGAGGCTATTCCCAGCATGCGGCGAAAGGCAGCGGAGGGCAGCAGAAGGAAAGGCAGGAGCCCGGGACACAGAGGGGCCATCTGACCCGTCACAGCGCCAGCGGCGCGGTCCTGCCGCGCTCCGGCCGGGCCCCGCACATCACCCACTGATCCACCAGCGCCGGGGCTGCCGGCAGCGGCAGCAGCCGCCCCCAGCAAAGCCAAGGGGGGCACGGCACAGTGAGAGGGCTCTGGCAGGGCTCTCGGAGCAGCCCGGACACCGCAGGGCGGTGGGGCAGAGCGGCGCTCGCTCCCGAAGCCCGGCAGAGCCCTCAGAGGGAGCGGGAGCAGCTGCGCCCGGCGGCGGGACACGGGAACCAGCCCTCTCCGAAACCAATCCCTCAGCTACAGCAGCTCAAAGCAGCCTCCCGAAACCCCCAGACTGTGCTCCACACAGAGACTTCATGGATTCCAGCAGCGAGAACAGGGCAGCAGCGCTCGCAGCAGCCGGGGAACACCTTCACCAGGAGAAAATGTACCCTTCACACTTCTGCTTGCAAACAGCGACTTCACGCAGCTCAAAATCAATTCTGTGCTATTAACAAAACTGCCCCCAAACGATGCCCAACATTTTTTAAATGTGTATTCGTAAGAATGTTACTTTCCTCAAAAAAGTCTCCATATACATAAATATATGTATATATACACATATATATGTGTGTGTATGTATGTATACATGTATATATGTATGTATGTATGTATATATGTATGCATATATGTATGTATATATGTATGTGTGTGTATGTATGTATATATGTGTGTATGTATGTGTATATGTTTATATATATGGTTTTACATATATATATATAATGGCAGCCTAAATACAGCCTTTAGCACTCTAAAACCTATATATAGGTTTTAGAGTGCTAAAGGCTGTATTTAGGCTGCCATTCACAAATTCTCATCAACCAAGTCAAATTCCAGGTGACAACTCTGATCTTCAGACCTTCCCACGATTCTGATCGCAGCCCCACACTACAAAATCCCAATCTCTCAGCAATTAGGAAAGCAGAGTGCCAGGCTGAAGAGGAAAGGCCAGGATCGCTGTTCCTTACACAACCAAAGCCCCTGCCCCCACACTGTGCCTCTGCACTCAGACAACACAGCAAGCAAGAAAAAGTACAAATTTGGTATGCTACAAATAATTCTATTGTACTTATTAAATGAGAGCCTGGATTAAGTAGTGGAAACTTGACAATAAAAACTGCACTAAATACTTTTTCCACTTTTAAATCCTTGATGAAAACCTCCATAAATTCTTTGTCTCTGAGATTACAGTCTATACATAACACTAAAATACTCCTGATTCACCAAATCACTTCTTTTAAAGAAACAATGCTTTCAAATAATTTTTCAAGTGTAATACAAGAATAGCAGCAATGCTGTGGAGCTCCACAAGAATAATTCAGCACGTTCCACCTCCAGAACCAGCCCCATGGATCAGCTTAAGAGCAGCAGGTTATTTTTGACCTACTGCTTGTGAGCTGCTTCTACATGCTCAGAGAAGGATGGGGTGGTCAGAAGAGTGCACCTCTTTCTCTCCCCATCTATATAAAGCACCACAAGGAGAATGCATTGAGTGGAGGCATTATTTCTTACTTTATTTCCACATCCAAATCAGAACAGAGTACAAAAGCAGCAAAATTCCCTATTCCTTTTCAGAACCATTTTTCATCCACTTCCTGCACTTTGGCTTTCCCACTCTTGGGACAGTAGCACTGGCTCCTGGCAGGGAAACGGCATCCATCCATCACCAGCAGAAACACTCACCCACCAAGAGGAGCAGAAACTGAATTATACACTCCATTTCTCTGCAGACACAGAGCAAATTCCCACAGCACCTGAGCATGGCAGCACGAAGACGTAAACCACTAAAGGCCAGAAATTTTCTTTCCTGCCATCAAACTTCTTATTGTTTCCAAGGTCTAAACATTCAAAAAAAAAAATACAAGCAGTTCAACACATGCCCCCAAAGAAATGCCTTGGTGTGTTTGTGTGTTATTTTACTGTCAAGAAGCTGGGGGCAAGTTTAACAAATTATGATGAAGACTTGTTTAATGAAACCCTCTCAGAAATGTCTAGGGCAGCAGAAACTAAGAATCTTCAGAGGTTTAAAGTAAAATGGTAATGCAGAGAAGGGGGGAGAGAATGAGAGAAAACAAGTCCCACAGGGGACATAAGCTGCCTTAAAAAGTGATTAGAAGGAATAAAGACCACCATAAAAGGCTTGCACACATCTTCAACAAACACTTTTATGTTGCTTACCATATTTCAGAGACAGACACAAAAGCTTCAGGTAAATACTACTCTTTACCAGCACCAATCACCATCAAAACAGCAATGTGTAGTATTTGGTTCATATAAATGTGTATTTTTACTGGATATATTCTGGACTAAAACTATTTTTTTCACGTTTCTTATGCCTCCAGTTTCTTTTTCTATTTGTATACAGCCTTTTAAAGTATATTTGATACAGATGGTTGATAGCAGGAAATAATTAACAAAAAAAACTTACAGCTGAAGTTAGAAACTGGTTTAGCAAATTTAGTTTGCTAAGGAAATTACTCTTTTCAAATTTGGACATAATATGGGAAAGCTGTGTTTTCTTTTTAGAAAATTTTACATTTAGAACAAAAATTACAGCAACCATGAACAGTGACTTAGAAACCATGAGGATTTAAAATATAAACCCACATTTTTCATTAAAAAGCCTGAACAGGTCAATAAAGTTCATGCTATAAAGAACTGAATTTATAATTAATTTATTATTACTGGGGTACTAAACAAGAAACCACATGGCTCAAGGGCAACCCCAACTGGATTTAGTGACTACTGCTCAGCCAAGGAGGCAAGCAGGAGCAATAGTGAGCTCCAGGCTGGTGCTGGGCATCCTGCAGCCAGGAAGAAATGCAGTCTGCAGCCTGATCTTGTGGGTGCTGCACTGCTCTCAGACACATGAACACACAGGGATGCTGCACCACGGGATGCTCCTGCTGCCAAGTCCCCACCTTTGTCCCTTCCAGTCTGGAACGTCTCTGCTGTGATTCACGTGCAGGTGCACATCAAAACCATGTGGAAGCTGCAGCCAACAATACCAAAACCAATCTCTACAGAGAACAGAACAGGATAATGGCTGAAAATAATGAAACCACTTTGACTAATAGGCTGGAGATCAAAGTTTGAGTCTATCACTCCACATCCACTATTTGAAACTAAAGGAAATATTCATGAATGATAATTATTTCTTTTGTGAACAAAGCATGGGGAAAAACATAACCAATACATTTATATGCATAATTCATTAAAGGAAAATTTTGAACTCTGATTATTGAACCACACCAGAGACAAAATATAACTACTTATTCCTGTTCTCTAACTATTCAGTCTCTCAGCAGCCTACAACTCAGCTGAATATCATCTCCTTTAGTGCATTAAACATAACCCCCCATAGAAACACAAACACTTTAAGCACATTAACAACAAAATGGTATCTAAATTATCAGGCATTTCTCTTAATGTCACCCTGCATACAATTCCCCCATCTGTTTTACATGTCTGCTCACTCTGTGCTGATTATTTCAAAATTAGGATTGCAAGATACCCAACTGCAAACCCATCCCCTACAGCGTGCCTGTGTTTCCTTCTGCTAATATGGAAACAGTCATCAACACTCATCAACAGACTTCACAGGCTCCATCCCACCATTCATTCTCCTCAGCTCCCACCCAAGAGCTTCTTTAGGTGACAAAAGTTCTCATGTTCTCCTGACAAAAACAGTGAGACATGTAACTCCACTCCTTTTCCTTAGCACAAATAAGAACAGCAGCTCTTTTTGTCCCTGCTTATAATCAGTCCCTGCAATAAAATAGAGATTACTCATACTGACTCAGGAAATATGAAATATTGCGAGTCACACAAAGAAAAAGTTAGAAGCATTTTCAGGAATAGCTCATCCTTTTTCATTCAGCAATGACAAATACCCAAGCTGATCCACAGGCTAAAACCTTTGTAACTCACAATCCAGCAAAGCAATCACCAAACCAGTCAGCAGTAGGAGATTTTTTACAGAAGTGCACCCCAACCTCCAGACTAGCACACAAAAAAATGCTGAGTGGCTGATTTTTGTATATAATTCAATTGCTACTCAACTGCTACAAAGGCTGGAGTTTGTGAAGAAAATTCATGCACCTCTTGAGGGTTTCTGGCTCCAAGCCAGGTACTTCATCCTCCTGTCCATTCCTGCTTCTGCTTCTGTCGGTGATCAAAAGTCAGTGACTGACAGTCAATGAATCAGGACATGGCTACACCCATAGCTATCCCTGCTCATCAGGCACAGCACAACAGCAGCTTTTCAGAATAAATTTTATTTTCAGAATTTATTTTTGAATATGAGGTTCACAGTTAAGTTGATTCCAACAGAGGAAAAGTCTCCTGAGGAAGTGAAAACTGCCTACAGTTGAAATGCCATTATTTTTGACAAAATGGTTGAACAAATTTATACATAGTATATTTTTACCCTATGCATATATTATAATTATTCCCTTGAAGTAAATTTGTCTAGTTTCTAATTCAAAAACAAAGAGGATTTTTTTAAAATCAAGTAAGCACTCTGATATTGGCATATGCAAAATCAAGCAGATCAACTCCACAAGAGCCTTTTCACTGAGCCTATACATTTCATAGTATATCATCAACACAGATCTATATCAGCCACAATGCACACTGACTTCATGAACACTTAACACTTCTCAAACCACAAGACATCATTTGGTTCTGGACTGCACTTGGTACTTGACTTGATAGAGAATCTGTAATTCCAGAAACTACAATCAAATAATCAGCTAGACAACACAGGCAACTAAGACATTTCAATTCTTCATAGATCTTTAGTCTCACTAATAGCTGCAACCTTGTGCTTAAAATTTATGGCCTGGATCTTCTTGACACAGGTTGCTAAATTACTTCACATAGTGACAGCTTAAAAGGCACTCACTCGTGGAAGAAAACTAAAGAGAAGTAATGAAAATTGCAGGAGTTAAGTAATACAGAAATAAAATATTCAGTCATTTGGTTTAGTTACCAGTAACTAAAACATTACACATCTGCAGCACTTCATTTGTATCTCAGACAGCTCAAATGAAAATACATGACTAGTCTTGTGTCATACCCACCTCCATGCTGGAATGAGCTGGAATATCTCTGGCATCCTCAATTTCAATTCCAAAACTTTTGTGCAAAAATTACATTCAACAAAAAAACTCAGTGGTAACTCACTGCTCCACTATTTGATCAAAGAACCTTCATAATCTTCAAATGATGAACACCACCTGTCTTAGAAAGCTCTCAAATCTCGTTAAGCCAGCCTTTGAGGCATACTGGTTAAAAAACCTCCAAAACCAGTCAGTGCTTCATGTTCTTTAAATAACTCCCTGACTGGTTTATCATTGTCATATGAACTAAACAAAAAGGTCTGGTCATGCCCCACTTTTAAAAAAAGACCTTTTGATCCTCTGTATTGTTCAGCCCTGAATCACAAGCTCTACACAGCATTTTCCAAACACTGTTTCTGTTACAAAGAGGATCGCTTACATTGAAAGACTGAAAATCATTTCTCATTAGAACCAGAAACCTGAGGAAGAAAGGTTATAAGCTTTTGTGAGCTTCATGTCTGTAGTCCACAAGCTTTGGGAAACAATTTTAAATCATAATGCAATAGCAGGCAGTACAAAAGCTTTCTCTTTTATATAATGCAATCAATAATGCAATTTCTTCCACCATAAATCTGTAAGCATAGCAGAAGCTAAGCTCTTATAATACCATTGAAACACCAAGTTAGTTCGCTGAAATTCTTTAAGCATCATAATGCATTAAAAAAAATGCTGTTTGTTTAAATGACAGTTTTAAAAGCCTACATTTCCTGACATGCACTACTTTATTGAGACACCTCTATCAGGCTGCCTGCTCCACAAACCCCTGACCTGCGTGGCCCAGGAGCTGTGTGCTTAGACTTCTGTCAACACACTGTTTGGAGAGCAGTGAGCAGAGTTGTCCATAGCACATAAACAATCAGCAGCTCCTCTGGAGTCCCTTCAGCCGTGTCAGAGGGGCAGCACTCAACACTGCAGCTCCTTTGGTATCAGGGCAAGCTCAGGCTGGTAATTAGAAGTAAGCTTACACTACCACTGCTTTTCCTGCTACATTTAAGGAAATGAATAGAGGCTTCAGTCTCACAGAAATCCAAGCCCATGACAGATTCTCAAAAATGTTGAACAGAGAAAACAGAGCATCTGCCCATCTAAATTACTTCCACAACTGAACAGCTATATATGTTCAAAACAAACCAATGTATGAATAAAGAATAATTATACTTACAAGCTTCCTCTTCTGGGGAGACTGAGCTCTTTCTGGAAAAAAAAAAAGAAAACCTAGAGTTAATTTTACTTTTTATTATATATTACTGATTTATTTATCAATAAATGACTGAGGTGGAATGGATAAAGAGCTGGCCATTTCCCAGCGCATGCTCAGTGTGGAACTGCACAGCTCTGCTGCTGCACATTCACAATGCACAGTCTGGGGTATGAAGGTTGCTCATTTTGCCTAAACAATCATTGCCTTTGGAGTTAAAAATCATAAGTACTCAACAGAGCAAACATAACTTTGAAATTCAAGCCTGAGCACAGATAAGGCAGTAATTAATTCTGTCCTACATACCTCATCAGCACCAGACCGAGCCACTTCCAGAAGTGTGGAACGTGGTGTGCCTGCAGCTGCTGCAGTATGGGCTCGCACTCTCACCAAAAGGAAGAATTTGTGCCATAGAGTGCACTTGGGGGCGATTTGGGTTTTTTTTTTTAAACATACACATTAGCTGTGTTATGTATTATCATAAAAAATTCGAGGCCAAACACAATTTCCGATTTTTAGCAGCATTTTGCATTTCAGCAGCACAAGCAAAAGCAGACGGGGGATTTTTCCGTTTTTATTGCAGACGAGAGCCCGGGGGCATCCCCAGGCAGGGACATTGCCGGACATGGCGCATCCCTTGGCACTGCCCATCCCCAGGCACTGTCCCCTGTCCCCATCCCCGGCACTGTCCCCTGTCCGCAGTCCCCGGCCCCGCCCGGCTGCAGGGGCTGCGCTCCCGCCGGACACCGCCAGGTGGCAGCCGCGGCCGCCGGCCCGGCCCCCGATTCTGGAGGTTTTCTCCTCAAAACATCGGCACGGGCCGCGCTCATCCCCGGCTGATTGGCTTCGGCTGAGCACAGCAAGCACCAGCACGGCCAACACCAGCTGGATGTCAGGGTACTGATCTACGGGATGTGTTTTTCATCCCCTCTAAGAAAAAAAATTCAGTGTTTTCACTGAATATTGAAAAAAAAATCAATAGGGAAAAAAAATCAAATCTATAACGCTGGTAAGGTAATCTCTTTTCCATCTTTAGCCACAGTGTTTGTGCTGACTGACATGACTAACAATGCTATTGACAGGCAGTGACTGGTCTGATCAGTAACACATTGGATTTGGCTTGAAGTTTTTCAAAGATACCAAAAAGTTACAGTCACTAATAACAAATAAGTGAATAAATAACTCTCACATGCCATTATTCTTTTCAAATATTAGTTCTCCATAATTTGAAATTTCATTACAGTTTAACAGTGCCGAGCAAATTCCATGTGTGAATTATCTCAAGGCTGACAGCTTACAGCATGGAGAAATAAATTCCTGTCGTCAGACAAACTTGTCAAGATCTAATCAAAACACTTCAAGTGTGTAAGATAATAAATCATTAGCATCTATAACAGGTTGTGTGGTTTATATTCTAAAAAAGGTATTTCTTCCACTCTCATTTGTTAGAAAGAATTAGTTTCCAACTGTGAAACCTATGTAGCAAGGACAGCTTTTGCTACTGCAAATGAATAAAAAAACCAGATAAGATATAGGGATTATATGTTATCCTTTTTCTTTGGATAGTGTGTTACTTAGACATGCATATACATCTCTTTCATCATATGAGCAGCTGTATTTAATTTATGCTTTTCAAAGAAGATGGCACCTCTTGGCAGAAGGCACTTTTTCTATTCAAATGATGTATTTCTGTTGATTCCAACACAGTACGCCCCAGAAATGTTTAGAATGTATGTATAAAACTCTGGAATTTCATAGTACTGGATGAAAAAGCAAAACAGTGACCTTTAAATCTAACTACCTTCTAGTTTTTTAACTTCTAGGGTTCATTTTTACAAGCTTTGCTCTAGTCATTAGAGCTGAAAAGTCATTTAAAGAGGGAACACTCCCTTGCAGCAGCACAGCTCTGGTAATTGTGACTTGTAATTACCAGACATGCATCACAAGAAACATGGCCCAGGAACAGGAATGGACAAATCCTTTCCCTTACAGAACTCTTGCTTTACTCAAACAATATGACCTTTAATACTTCCTATAATGTAAGAAATTCAGGATAAAATCCATGCAAGGTTAGGAGGAGGACTGCCTGGGGCTTTGTTCCTGAAAACATCCCTTGGAAACTGAGTTTCCAAATAAGGAAGGAACAAAGTCCTGGCAGATGACATCTCAATGCAATTGAAATATTATCCTATCCATGCAGGAATTGTCTTCATTCTGCACCACCACCTTGACAAACACACTGCAGCTGTTGAATCAATAGGCAGCAGTTCCCATTTAATACCACTGTGGTCTTGACAACAAAGAGCACAATCAAAACAATCAATTTTTATACCTGTTGTTCCACTGTGCCTCAGTTCATGTTAGTCTTAAAATCCCCTTCACAAACCCTAACAGCCACACAGCCCACCATGTCCTGGCCTCTGCAGCACTTTCCCTGGCCTCTGGAGAAATGACAATGCATTACCCCAGCTCTCTGCCCTTCTCTGCCTCTCCAGAGCTGGTAACAGCCCCTAAAATCCCCCAAAATGGGCCAAGGCAAAAGCACCAGAGCTGGACATTACACAGCCACGAGCAGTGTAATTATGAGATTTGCTTTCCCAGATCACCAGAGTCTGTGTGTGAAGAAGTTACACCCCAGAGAGAAAACATCTGGGGATGGAAAGGAGGGAGCAGACTGCGGACCACTGCTGAACTATTTCCTGTTTGAGGATGCCACTGCCAGGAGAACGCTGCAGATCTCCAGGGGATCAAGGGGACAATGAAAATGCCCCCCAGAGATGGGGATACACTCACAGGGTTGAGACTCAGCTGGGTCTTAAGACAGCTCAGTACCTCAATGTGTGCAATGGGACCAACAGAGAGTTTGTATCTTATAATGACAGGGTGGTTTCAAACCTATGGAGCAGCACTACAAAAGCAGCGATTCAATAATTATGAAAAATGTAAGTCCAACAGCATTCCACAAGCACCCTATAAAGACTAAAGTCTACTCAGAATCATATATAGTATCACTTATAGTAGAGATTAAATGTTTTAGTTAGTAAATTATGAGGTAGGTGGTATGATTTAACTGGTTTCCACCCACACCACAAAGGAGTTTGGCATTACATTTCCATATATCCTGAAAAAATAAATCACATTTTAAGAGGTGAGATAACTAATAAAAGAGTGCTGAGCTGTGACTCCTTGGTCAGAAACACTATTTAAAGGGTACAGCTGTAATCCTTTCAATATGCTAGTTTATCCTGAAGGACATTTTTCATTAAAGCCCACCCTTCTGATGAGAACAACACAGGAACCTGCAAGATTCCAAACTGCCCCTCCCAGCAGCACATCTGCCTCCCTGAGCACTTGTGCTGCCAGCAGCTATATTTATATTACCATTATTACTCCAGCCAGCTCCATGCCACCTGCTCTCTAGGTCAACAATATAACCCTCCAAACAGAGGCTTACATTTATATTTGATTTATATGAAGTGCTAAATAGCATAAGAACACCATAAAATATTGGTGCACATTATTCACAAAGAACTTGCAGAAGTGGAAATAAAGAACTACTTTCACAGATCCTAAAAAATAAGGAGTGTATTAAATCTTGCAGTACCCAAATGACAAGAACAGACTGTTCTGAAAGTTAATTTTTTGTACCAGTTCCACATTTCAGGGCATAATTATTAAACATGCAACTTGATCTCTACAAGACAAAAGAAGCAGCAGATTTTCAGATGAGCAGTTAAAAAGGAACCTTGGGAAAGAAATTCAGCATCGCAGAATTTATAAAAAGCTGACTCAAATGTCTGCCTTCAAAAGAGTTCCTTATATTTCCTTTTATCTTAAGTTCATCACCTCAATCATGAGGCTATAAAATCAGTTGGACACCATATCATGCTACAGAAGAGGTTTCACAATAAGACTCAATTCTCATTTTACAGGCAGCAAGGAGGCTAAAGAGAAAAAATACCAGTCATTTGAAAGATCTTTTTTTTTGTAAAATACACTGTTTAGTACATAGATACTGAAACATCTATTCATTCCTGAAAACAGGAATGTTTCAGGCAGCAGGAAGAGTGCTGGCTTTTTGCATAGGTGTGTGCACACAATATGGAGAGGAAATAAAGTCTGTAAATTTATTTGTTCACTGACCTACAATACAGCCCACATCGTTCCAGCAGATCCGTTATGTTACAAAAGTGTGAAAAAACAGGAACCCATCACTCAAATTTGTCACTTTCTCTCAGTCTTGTAATTTGTCCTTGAATATGTATCTGCACATATGGCACAGACCCACAGGCAAAGTTGGATGCTGGAGCCTGCACTGATGGCAGCTTAAATGGAGTCCTTGCAAATTAAAATGAGAACCATCACCACACAGGATGTTCCATATTTTTGCCAGAGCAGACAGCATGATTCCTGAGATTGCTTTTGACCTTGGCTCCCTTGCAAGGTACTCACTATCATACCAGTTGGGACAATAGACAAATATTTTTACAGCTATAAGAGTAAATACATTTCAGTTAATAAGTTAATATTTCACAGATGATGAAATTCCACTGACAGTCAGTGACCTGGTACCATGCACTCTTGTTTTAATTTTTTTTCCTTTGCTGACTATGTTTGCTTTAGGGTATACTACCAACCAGCAGGGGATTAATTAAATCTCCCTCTATACATAACCATTTGCATTACAGAAATGATATAATGAGGGTTGGAATCTCCAATTCTGATGGAAAGTACAACCTGGCCGTGCAAGGACAAACTGTAATCCATCCATCAGATTAACAGGAAAGAATTTTTCATGGTGATTAAGAAAAAAAAAAAATGCCCCATGCTAAGCTTTTCTTTCTGCTATCAGAATCTGTCAGGAAAAATAATTTCCTTCTTTTCACCATATCACTGTAAATGGTTATTCAAAACAGCACTTCTCAATTTCTCTGTCTAGAAATGATTACATCTGAACTTGTTTCCCAAACTCATCAGTGAAGAATTTTAAACAGCAACACTGAAACCGTATCTGTACTGAAGGTCAGATGAACCTATGAAATATGCTGCAGATATTTTCTGTAATTTACCGACTTTCTAGAAACTAAATTCAGGATCATACTGTGAGCTCATCTGCTTAGCTACAGAGATACTTAAAATACAGAAAACGAATACCCAGCCTCTTGCCAATACCATTCAAAATATTCAGAGGACATGGATTTAATTCCCAGACCTTTCTCTGCACTCTACTGAATTTATGTCTGCCATCACACAAATTCTAAAATGCCATGGATAGCTCAGTCCCAGGGCATCCCTCCATATTCCCAGTACCACCCAAACTGCCTGGAGCCACCCTTTCCTAAGAAATCTCACTTCGTGGTGGCGAAGGGCCACAGCCTCCAGAAAAATGTGTGTGACACCAGAATAGTCCATAGTGTATCTGTTCACCCAGTGCTACTCTAAACATGCTACAAGTTCAAAGCAAAAGAAAGTTATTGTTTTGATTCATTTTCTACCTCAGCAGAAGCTGCATGACAATAAAAATACCACTTGCAACTAACATATAAAACCAAATGGGGAAAAAACTCTCAGCTGTTTAACTAACAGGCAGCCCTACTTCTCTAAATATTCAGTGTATATCAGTCTTTCGACCCACAGGTCACAAATCAGCCAATGATGCATTTCATGCTTTCAGATCTTCCAGTCTTTCTTTTCTCTTCAGCTTAGAAATCCCTTACTAGTCAGCAAAATAAAAAGCCTTTGGATTTATTTCAAATTAGAGTTACTGTAGAAGGAAATAAAGCTAAAAGCCCTTTAAACTTCAAGCAAAATTCTCAAACACAGCAAATTATTTTCCCTCCCCCACAGGCCCTTCTGAATGGGCAACAGAAACTTATTCTTTGGTGAGTAAAGCTAAGCATCCAGGTCACATCTATGCATTAACCTGTCAAGAATATATGTGACCAGGAGCTTCCCACTAACCCTTCGTATCACTTAACCTCAGGGCTTTCCATAAGATTATGGATTTTGGCTACTTGACCTAAAATAATTCCAGAATACATCTCAAAACAGGCAAGAATTCACACTTTCCTCAGAATATTTTCAGTGCCCACTCCCATGTATATATATACACACTATATCTATATGTATTTTAGTAAGCTGGAGTGTCTGCTCCATATTTTGTACATTACATCATGTTTTCCAGCCCAAAATACAACATTACACAGCGCACACCATGGGCCACTGCTCATGGCAACAAACAGGACTGAAACCACACGTCATGGCTGGCAAATGGCAATAAAAACAAGGGATGCAAACCACATTCCCAAGGGATGAAGGGACCAGCCCCAGGACAAGGCACAGCTTTTCCACAGCTCAGTGGGCACCCACAGCCCAGGGCACCCACACGTCCTCAGCAGCCACAGCCATGAGTGACTGCAGTCCTGCAGCTCCATTTCCTCCACAGGATTCGTTCCTGTCTCTGTTTCTCAGGACCACGAGCACAGGGTCACTCTGATTTCATGCCCTCAGCCAAGCAGAAGTCTCTTTCTTCCCATAATAAAGACAATTCCTAGATTTATATTCGATCCCAAGCTTTTCAGCTGTGGTTAAACAAAGAGTGGCCTCTGAAAATTAAGACAACCTCTAAAAGCCCTGGCCACAATAACAGGGGTACAGTAACTCAGCTGTTCAATCCTCAGACATCAGCAAACTAATTTACTATTAATTTGATTGCTTTCCTCAAGGCTAAAAAAATAAAACCAACCATAGAAGCAGCACTCTTCAAGTACACTTACCAAACTTTTAAATGTTACAGAGCACATAAGAGACAATGTTTTTAAGGTGCAATTTCACTAGCAGGAAAAAGGAAATTTAAACATTACAGCTTGAATTTTTAACCCAGAGTCCTAGATGTGATGCAGAAGCATACAAAAAAAACAGCAGAGCAGAAAAAAAACCTATGAATTTACTCTCCTAACAGACAATCCATAAATTGCAACAGCAGCAGCTCTGGAAGATCATTATGATGACTTATTCCCCAAATTAAACAACAGCAGCAACCCAAAATGTGTGTGTGCGTAGCAACAAAATAAAAAGTGAGACACATGGTAGTCCTCTGTAAATAAAAGGTAATACTTTAAAACCTGAGAAATAACACCAATAATAAATGCTCCAAATCTTCCTTATATATTTTTGCACAAATTAGCCTAAAGGCAAAGGAATACTGAGAGTAATAAAGCACACAGCTTAGACAGCTCATTAATCTTTCTCATTACTTAATTCTAGTTTTACAAGGCCATGAAGCAGATTCCTGATGGGTGAAAGAGCCTGCCCAGCACTGAACACTCACCCCAATAATGGGAGCAACTGTTCAAAATTCTCTTCCATTTTGCCAGACGGCGACAGTTTCAGAAATTTAAGTCAAAAGGTCACATTCTGCAAAAATGTAGAAAATGCAGGGAAGAGTCTCATCTCAGAGCTCCAGCTGTAATGCTATTGTTAGAAACCACTCTTAAAATTACTCTGTCTTGACTTGCACCAAAAATTCCTTCAAGACTGGGCATGCAATGGTCACAAGGAAACAGTCACAGCTGCTAAAAATGCCAAGAGCATTACAAATAAACAAATCCAGTGTTATTCTCTCCCTTGTAGCTCATACTAATATTAATCTATGATTAAGTCAGTTGATATTTCTACTATACACATATCTACTCCTTAACAGGCTGTTTCTAGACAAATTAACTGTCATCAAGGCCACCTGACAACCAATTTGATTCTTAAAACTCTTCAAATATCTCTTTAAAACTGAATAACCAAGCCTAACAAAAGGATTCCACAAGAACTTTTCTGGTTTATCCTACAAAAATCTATATAAAACAATGAGCATCTCATGAAAACTCCAGCCCTGGCTCATCAGCTCATATTCATTCAGTGCACTGTCAATACAGACTATGAACAAAATTCAAAGGTTGCCCCTAAAATTATATTGAGATACATTGGTATTATATTATATTAAAATAAATTGGACATTCTTCAATACCATAGTTGAAGGAACAAAAGGCACATGGTCAGTTCAGTGTTAATGTCAGCAGCAGATCTCTCCCACCAGCCCAAAGTCTGTCAGGCTGGTTTCTCACTCACTCCCCAGTTGTGAAGTGTTTAAAAGCAAACAGGCAGGAATTAAATTTGGTGGTTGTTTTTGAGAGGCACTGCCCATGTCTCCAATTGCTTTGTCAATGTTAGGCTAAGACTTGTGACACATCAACAGAATTTTATCTTTACAATTGTCTATTTCTCAATTAATTTAGACAAAAAGAAAAATGTGTCAGGCCAGTGCTGCCAGACAGCTGGACAGCTTGGCCAGCCCTAAAATAACACCAAGTTTCCTAACAGTAAAGCTCTAGGAGAAAGTCCCAGGGAAGAGAAATCTTTTAGTTCCTCAAAAAACTTCAACAATAAAGGTGTCTCCCATCCCTCCTTAAACCTGCATCAAATCCATTCCACATAGATATGGGAAAACACTCTCAGAAATTGAAAGCATAAGCAATCAATTTTAAAGATATTTAGTAATTAGTCCTAAAAGGATTTCCAAGCAAATAAAGCTCCCTTGCCTTCATCTAGTTTATGACTGATAGCATCTGTAACCTCACGTGGCATCCATTAAGTTCAGTAGTTAATTACATCTGCTCTGACTGGACATTATTTACAGAACAAGCAGATGTAATTTTCCACTGCTTAGCTAAGCTACATGAGGCACTTCAGCCTACCCCTCTCAAATCACTGCTTCTCACAAAACCACGGAAGGAGGGACAGACAGGGTGCTCTGAGCATTTCCTGCAAAGGAATAGTTACAGACCATCATCCACTTAATGAAGAAATCCACATGCTGAGCACCATGTGAAAACCTGGAATAATCAGAGCCAGACAGTATTTACACCTCTGTAAGCAAACAAGAGAATTTTAACTTCTCTTTCTGCCCTCAGAAGTGAATAGCCTCGGATATTGCTTATGCCTGCTAGGCTCCACACTGGAGCACAAACCCTTGACAAAAGTGATGAAAGAAAGGGCTCTGTTGCTTCATTCCTCAAAAATAAATAATTTTTTCACCAAAAGCAAAAGCCACAGTTATTTGACATTTACACATATTATCTGTATAGGAAGCATATTCACCCCCTGGATATATAAGGTGGTTACACATCTAGCATGACTCATTTCAGTTATAACACAAACCCTTTATACCACAACTTTTTATTATTAGTTCTGAAAAACAATCATTTCAGTGAAAAAACCAAACATTAAATTGGAAGATGCTTTCCTATCATCTCTCACTCATACTTTCAAACTTGTTGGTGGGGCTTTTTCTGCTTAGGCATATTTAAATTAATCATAAAGACAAAAAAAATATATTAGAAAAAAGTAATTAAATTGTCCACTCCATTTCAGCGAGAAAGAACTGTAATAATCACCAACTGAACTCTAATTTTAAAATCACAATCTTATATTAACTTCAAGGGTTCAACAGTGTGACAATGCTCTAAGATGGAATATAAAATAAGAAACTGCAAAGTGGTTCTAGGCCAAGCCCAGCATTCATTTACAGATCAAACCCAATGTAGGGAAAGTTTTCTACTCATGTAGGTAAGAACAACTGCAGGCTTAGAAGAGACAACGTATCTCACAAAAGCAGCATTTATTGCTTTCAAAATGAAAGACAGGTGAGCTAGGAACCACAGACACTGACCAACCTCATCCCTGGGCATATTTTTAAATAACCACATCCAACTCTGTCCTACAGTTACATCATAAATTCTCAAATGTCAAGAGAACTGAAGTTTTTGGATCACTCAGATTTCTCCTATGAAAAAGCATGGGATACATCTAAGCATCTTTTACAGATTTATTTATGAACAACCCTACATTTAATATAGTTGGATAATTCAGGTTTACTCAGTGCCAAGAGATCTGTTTGAGAGTAAAGAAAAATTCATCCCCAATTAAAGCAGTGGTAAAATCCAGGCACTCGCTCCCAAACCATAGATTTGAGAAAGTGCAGACTGTGCCTAATGACTTTTAGCTCTGATGGGCGATTACTGTGCTCTGTAATGGGCTGACAGAAACAGCTGATTCTATTACAAGGACATGTTCTGGCAAGGATCGTTTCTGTTGCATTTAAATTATAAATATGGACTCTCCTGAAGATATCAAGACAAAAGATACTAATCAATATCTAAAACTTCTGCCTTCTGTCCTTTACCATACTTCAAATTAGAACAAGCACTGACTTCATCACCAGGAAAATCCTTGCAGGTACTGAGGACTGTCTGCACTGTAATTTCTCTGCTGTGCATTCCTCTTCGTCCTCTACTCTTTTTAGAAGAAACTGCAAGGGTTTTTTTAATTCAGCTGTTGGCTTCAAAGTGAGGTTTTAAGGTATATTCCTGTTTGCATTTATGGGTACAGAAAAAATTTCCTAAGACTTCGCAGTACCTGAAAATTCATCACCAACTGTCACTGAACAGTCTCTTTCTTCAAAGAGGATTTGGGAAGGGGCTTTTCCTCAACTTGACAGGTCTCAAAACCACAAGTCTAATCAATGGCCTTGTTCACACTTTCAGGTTGAATTCAATGCATGATTAAAGCATTCAGCTCAGAATAGCTTCTGGGGAGCCAAAAAGTCTTTAATACAATGTTTTTAACTCGATGTCTGTAATGTACTGTAGGAGAACCTGAATACCAGAACCAAAGTCCCTGCTCCTCTGATACATATTTCATAAAAGCCACAAAAAAAGCTACTCATACTGGAAAGAAAAAGCAGCATGGAAACTGCAAACTATCTAACAGGCAAAAAGCTTCAGTACATCGAAGCATTTAAGTACAAATGGTCTATACCTGTGCACAAGCTTTCCCACTGCTGTTTTTGAAGTTTTGTTGCAATTTTCTTTTGTCTATCCCACTTCACTAACAATCAGCCCAAACTCAACAGCTTTTTTCAGAGTAGAAGTTACAATTTTGATGTGCTGCTATGTACATTAGAGGACTTCCTATAAAAAGAATGTTTGCTGTGGACAATAAAGCAATTCTTATTGATAATTAATGGGGAAAAAATCCTTATGAGATTTTTCACCGAACTTGTTATATTTTTGTTTGAGAGGGACCAAACTTCAAAGAAATAACAAAAAAATGGAAGTTTAGGGACCATCTGTGAAGAACTAACCTAAATAGCTTTCAAAAATGACTCAAGGTTTCATTTCCTGATAGCAACCATCTACCCATGCTCCTTGGTATGATAAGTTATCTTCTTCATCAAGAAAATTCTTGGTTTATTTCCCTTAGATGTTTAACTCCTTAATCCCCATTTCCACAATGTTTTCTCTCAGGCAGTGCTGCCACAAGCTGTCCTGGTGCTCCCAAATTCTCAAAACAGAAGTGCAACTTCAGCAGCCAGAACAAAGGATTAGTAAAAGCATTAAAGTGATCCTGCAAAATCATTCAGTGCTCACACAAAAATTGAATTAATTTCATTAATTCTCCTCCAAATTGAAATTCTGTGAAAAATTATAATTTTCGTTTCAATAAAACAGTTTAGAAACTGATGAAATAGTGCCAATGTGGTCTGACTGCAACAAGCTCAAAGCTCTTTTAACATGTTTCACTTTCCAGTTTCTCACAAAGTAAAAAGTACAGCAAAGATAGGTAAGATGGTGATTCCCACTTAAATTCCAATATAAATCCTATTCCTGGAGCTGAAACATTGCTCCAAATTCACCACTGTAGTTTAAGCATTTCAGTTTAATCAGGAGGAAAGAAACTTTGGAGATTTAAAGATTTGTTTTTAATGCAAACTTTGTACTTGTTGAATTCAGAATTTTAACACCAGGAAGCAAACCCACCATCTACTCAAGGAATTACAGATGACTGGCTATAGGGGGATTTCTCTAACACACACACACCCAAAACAAACCCAGCGCAGCCCCTGGGGTTAGTCCAGATTTACATATGTGCTAAGTGACAATTTAGACTTAACATCTCAAATTATCTTTCCTCACTTACATTATTAGAAAGAAGGTGTGTCACAGGTATCACTTTACTTTCACTGTTTTTAATTCCACAGTAGCTTTTTAAATAATGAATATTTCTTTTCTGCCCATCACTTATTTTTATAGGAGCATTTATCTTTGAAACAAATGTAAAAGTCAGGTTAGTGTTTATTTAAGAAAAATTCTAGGATGGCTCACCTGGACACAAGAACTATCAGAAAGTGGGCAACAAAAACATTTAAAAGCAGTTTTTCAGATGTAGTGAGCTTGGTGTCTCACTAGGTGAGCCCCTGGGAAAATCTATTGCTTTGTTAACATGGTGTTGGGTTATTTTTCAGATGAAGGAAAAGCAACTCAAGTCATATTCCCTCCCCCACCTGAAAGAAGCTGCCAGCATTTATGTCCAGAGTGCTTAAATTGCTATGTACATGCTCCTTACAAAAATAAAATCAATAGACATTATGCCTACTCACCTAAAAATCAATAGACATTATGGATTAATAAAATATTCTTTTCATTTTCCCATTTTCATTTTATTCTAATTGAATATTTATAGCCTCTCTACCCAAGTTTAACATTAAATGCAAATGGATAGAGAGCATTTAAATGTGTACTGGTTCCAGGAAGCAGAATCTGTACTCTTATACAAACTTGAAAGGATTGTTTGTAAAATTACCATACTCAGGAGAGCAAAACCTTACCTTCAATCTTAATACTTCAAGTTTTCCTAACTTCAGTGTAGTTAAATAGCATTCCACTGTTCAGACCTAGAAACTATTAAAGCAAATGACTGACCAAAAAACAGTATTTTCAAAACAGTATTGGAACCTCACTACACAAATGTCCATTCATTTCAATGGAAAAGGTGAGAAATTAGGTTCATTGTAAAGTCTGAAAATCTCCATCTATGGTTTCCTTCATGCCTAGGAGGTTTTTGCTTCACAGATTCAGGTATTCCTATCAAAGCAAATAAGTCTCTGGAGCCTGGGAAAGGCAGAGAGCAAAAAAAGGGCTCAAAAAGCCAACAGGCAAATAATAAACAATATAATAGCAAGATACAGGAAAGGGAAATTAATCTGGCTACAATGCCAGGGAGCTACCATGTGCAATACTGCATAAAGCAAAGCAGAACTTACAAGTGCTTCTACATGAATTCTAGAAGCCTGGAAAATAAAACAAAAGTATATTTGGCATCAAACAGCCACTTCTGTAACAGGCATCCCACACACCTGCCCACAGGAGGATAATCTGTGGGATAGCGCTGTCAGTATTTACTTATCAGGATTGATGGATTAAGCTGTGGGAGCAGGGAAGATGCTCTGCAGATGAAATTTACCAGGATAAAAATATTACAGAAGAAATGCATCACAGAATCCCTTTGGGCAGGAAACCCAGCATGTAAGAGCCAAAAATACAGTTCCAGGGCTGTGCTACCAATTCTCAGTTCAAGGCAATTGTAACAATCAGGAAACATTAAATAAGATCAGGGAAGCTGCAAAGTTAGAACAAGTCACAACAATGGAAGTTTTCAATCTGGGCCAGTGCTTCACCAGGATAACAAAAGAGCAGTCTGATCTCTAAAAAAGATGCTGTTTTGGGTTTGTCCTCAGCCTTCTACATTGCTTTTTAGTGCCCACAGCATGACTCTGTCTTGACTGGGGTGCAGTGTTCCTCCTGGGCAGAAGCCTTTGATCCCAAAGAGGTGATCAGCTCCCATCACACCTAATTCCTCCTTTTTACTCCTTTATGTTGGCCACACATGTGGGCTGCTAATCTCTTGTCTACAGATTCTCACACACAGAACTGGCAGGTATTACAGAGAATGTTATCACAGAAATCTTGTATTCCAGCAACCTCGAGTTACCCTGGAAGCCTCCCTCCCTGAACCTCCCACACAGAACCTGAGCTAACTGCATTTATTCACAGAATCACCCACTATCACAGTCAGCTTCCCCTTATCCCTGGGGACATCATCTCTGCTGCAGGAGCCTCCTCAGACCAGAAGGATGCAATGACACTCTCTGGAAGGTGGATCTTGTCCGAAATGTCAGGTCCATCCTCAGCAGCAGCACAGAGGGGCTGCCCCTGTGGTGTCCCTGCAGGTCTCACCTCTGAGCCTCTCTACTAGGTTTGTCCAGTTCAGGCACTTTAAGAGCAAACCTGTGCTCTCAGTGCTGAGAGCTCCGAACCACACACCCAAACACACTGAAGATCTGCTCCATTATGTCAGCTGCATTCTCTGCAAAAACTGGAGAAGCCTTCACTTAGACACCAGATTTCTACCTGTCTCTTATGTTTAACAGTGTGTTAGGTACTAGAACCTGATGCTAATTAAGCTTCTCCTTCTAGTATTAATTAAACGTACTCTCCTCCCAATCTATTCTACTTTTATTAAGTAAATTAAAAATAGGTGAGATCTATCCAAGAGCAAGTTCAGTTTTTTGAGTTTATGGGCTTCTTCTTAAATGCTGACTTGAGGCATTCTCTCTTTGCTGATGACAGCCACCCTTTTCATTGTCCCCTGTTCTACATACAAGTTAGAAATTTCTTTTCCTTTCACTCCTGCATCTCTGAACAGGCTGGGCATTCTCAGCATCCCAGATGATCAGGCAGAAAGCTGGCTAATATTGTAGGTGGGACAAAAATATTACATACAGAACTAAAAAAAAAAACACCCAAACAACTAAGGCAGAAGTTTAAAAAATGTGCTGTTATTTTATTACTGCAAAATGTTAGAAATTTGAGATTTGAGTTTTCCATTTAGATTGAGTTTTCCTAACTTAATTCCAGATTACACTGCAATAGTAGATACTGCACAAAAACAAATGTGGGTTTCCTGTAAACCCTGGCAATGTGAGGAATTTATTAGGCAAGAGGGCCAGAATCAGATATACACAACTCACTCCTCACCCACCCACATACAGCCAAATTAGAGCTAATTTGAAAAAGGACAGAGGACAAACTGTGAAGACAATGGACAGCTTTAATTGGGGAATGAAAGGCAAACAGGCTGTTAGGCAGCATCAGGAACGGGATGGAACATAATATGGAAATTATTAAAATGGCATTAGCTCAATCAGAAGCACATCAGCAGCTATGATGCCATGTCTGGTTCTGGGCACATTGTTCACAAAGAAAAATGCTAGACTCCTGGACAAGACAGCTTGCTACTGTTATTGAAATTCATTTTCCTATGGAATACATACTTGAGCCTAAAGCTAGAAAAAAACCTCCAATCCCTACTGAAAAAGGTTTTCATCAGAAAGGAAATAACTTTTCTTTCTAGCCAAAGGAGAAGTATCTTCAAACACCTGCAGTGTGACAGCACTGCCTTCCACAGCTCAGCAAGGAGAGCCTCCAGTCTATCTAAAATGAATATTCAAATGCTGGCAGCCATCATTTCAACACAAGAAGTCTCTGGCTGCAGTGAGGACAGTCTCATGGATTAATTGAGGGAAGAATTCTCACAGAAGGAAAGCTACTCAGAACAAAGGACAATGCTGGCACAAGAAATGATGCATACAAATAGGTGTGTTTCCATTTCCATACAAATGGAAACTAAAAGTTTCTGATTTTCAGAAGGGTACGCTTGTAAAATAGTAGCAATGAAGTACTTAAATTCTTTAAGTACTAAAGAGGTACAATTGGACAATATATATACATTATTTCATACATACACACAACTTCTATGAATACACAGACACAAATAAATTCTATTTTCCTGGGATAAATGGAAAGTTCACACATTTTCTTTTGTATATATACAAACTTCAAAGACACCACAGAAGGAAATTTTGCTCCGATGCACCCCAGATTACAGCATTATTTCCAACACCTTCTTTTACAACTGAATTCTTTCTTTGGAAAACAAAAGGCTTGAAAGCCACAGGTTTCTGGAATGCATTTTCTACATGTGCAATTTATGGAGGTATTCAAAAACAGCCTACAATATATATAGCAGGCAAACTGTGAGAGCTTAAGGCAAGAGGAATTTTCCTAATCTGCTTAAGCACAGGATTTTTTTAGTGACAACATGGCTGCTGCTCTGTGCCTGTGTCTCCCTGTCCTAAGCCTGTTTGCTTTTTGTTTTCTGTTTAGTTTGATTCTCTGGGGGGGCTTAATTGTTTTTTGCTTTTTTGTCTTCATGGTAGGATTCCTTTATTATCTGATTTTACGGCTGCCATTGCCATTTTCTGTGGGAGCACTTTTTTGTTTGTTTTATGGCCCACCTTCAGTGAATCCTCTTTAGTACAATCAACCTTTTTGGCTTTTTACTCCACTCCATTATTCTACTGCACTACAGTTTACTTCTGAGGGATTTGCTGCAAGACTCTCAGCCCCAATTTCCAGCAAATGAGGACTACAGAGGGATCCATCTGCTGCTGATACAGAGAAGTCTCAGCTGAAATACTTCTTATGCCACAAATGTGTCATTTGGGATGGATGGAGCTACATCACCACATCTTTTCACATGAGGATGCACTCCAGGAATAGGAATCAAACTCCTGAAGACACTGTGGATCAGGATTTCTTCCAAGAGAAGGAAGAGCTACCAAGAATCCAAAGGCTTTGTCATTTGACTGCCATTCCACCAGCAACTATTAAGAGCTGTTACTTCAGGTTTTTGCATCTCTAATCACTGAGGTTTTTCACCACTGAAAAAGGAATTTGCACCTTTATGTTAATCAGAGAAAATATTTACTTGAATTCTGACCTGCACATACTTACAATATGGACTTTGGAAATACACTGCTTGATTAATCTCCACCATTAATGCTGCAACAGGAGGAGAGTGACAGGTCTCTCCTGAACAGCTCCTGGAGATGAAGATGCAATCTTTCTTAGCTGAGAAAGGATTATTTCAGATCTAACTCTGATTGCCAGCAGTGTTGGTAATGCATCAGCATCTTGTATTATGTGCAAAAATTAAAATTATAATTCTATGTACTTTGGAGAAAGTTCTACTTTGTCCAGCATCAGGGGACAACAGGAGCTAACCTGCATTTCTTTTAGCATTAGCTTGTTATTATGTCTTGTGCATCAGAATGCAACCTCCCATGCACAAAAATCAATTTCTTGTACAATTATGTCTTTTCTCTATTGAAAGTTCAAATTGTTTTTAGCAAGTGATCATATTTAATATGTTGCTGTTAGTGAAGTTTTAATCTCTTCCCTGCAAGCTAATTTTATTATTGCAACCTCAGTGCATACTGGCTGCCCTTAAATATTGCAATTGAGTTTTTCCCATTGTTTCAAGACTGTCCTTGAGGAACAGCATAAATGGTCTTATTTCTCAGTTAATTCTCAAACTGTCTGGAAACCAGGCTGTGGTTAAATGCTTGGAGCTGCCCAGGTAAGGACAAGACACAAAGACACAAAGCTGCCCCATCTCAGTCAGATGCAGTGGTGGCCATGTGCACAGCTGCAAGTCCATTAAAAGCCTTACTCACATTATCTTAATTAACTTTCTTAACACTTGCCTGCCCTGGAGAATTCATCTGAAGTTAAAAGCTGGCTTGTATTTCTATTTGGACTCCAAAACTGTGATTATGTTAAGTTTCAATTTGAAGCTGCATGAAATTGACAGTTTTGTCTTTGAACGCTTGAGATCAAAATAGTACAAATGAATTTTTACCAGTAACAAAAAACAGGAGACCTTATTCACATTAGCAACATTAGCACTTTTCTTGTATTGTTAGTACTAATGTTTGTATTTTTCTCATTGAGCTAATACTGCATATTGTCCCCTTATCATAGTGCTACTTTGTATGTTGTCAGTCCTGTGGCATTAGGTATTTTGTAGGATAAGTGTTCTATTTCTTATTTGGTACTCATATTTTTACTTTAAGATTTTCATGAGCTGATCTCCATGTTATGATTTTTTATTTCTGCAAGACGACTCATGCAGCTATTACATGAGTTCTTTAAGGAATTATGATTCACATTCTGATATCTCTTACACTATTTAACATGTGTCAAAATAAATAGTAGAAAAATCCTTTTTAATGCAAAAGAATATCTGCATGGATATTGCACAAATCTTTATCAACTGGAATACTATTTGAAGATTTCCATTCCAAAGCAATTACCACTCCTGCAGAAGAAAGCAGCTGATGAAACAGGGGGCAGAAAAGATCAGTACTTAATCCATTATCACATCCCAGTAATGCTAATCTAGGTGTAAGATTAATTTGGACTTCAAACATATTAAAGCAGCAAAATAAGATTTGCTTCCAGGAATGTTCAAAAGACAGTATATCCATATGATTAGATTCAACGTTTACTGCAACCTTTCGTCCATAATAGGAATTTGAAACCAACTCGGAGGTTTAGTAAAAGATAATAGAAACAGATGATGTATGGAACCACTTACAGGACCCAAACATGGATTTTAATATGGGAAACAAAATTTAATGAGATCGTCTTCTGTGACAGAGCAATTAAAACACAAGAAGCACATTTCCAGAGCAATCCTTTCAGCATTTCTCTCATGGAAACTTACTCAATTATTTGGATGTAGCATTTTGTTGGTTTCTACCTATGAGGTTTCTATTCTTTTTAATTCTGTGTTTTTCCCTAACAACTTGACAGTTACTTGATAAATCAATTTTTAAAACATTTGGTTTAGCCTGCCTGACCTTAGAAGTTGGTGTATTATTTCTAAAGTAATTTTTTCCAAACAGAAAAATTCAATAACCTACCAGTTTACCTCACAGCAGCAATGGTGAATAACCTCTAAGCATCTTAAAACTGTGAAATCTATAGTTTCTACTTTTTCATTTTTGTTTCCGTGACTTTGATTTCTGTTAAATTTACAAAGGCAAACAACTCTTAGCAGGTTGACAGGTATCTCTTTTTACTTGGGATTTCAACTGCTCAGTTTACCTGTCACTGACTCAAGAACCCATTTCACTGTAACAAGAATTAACATTGTGCATAAAGATTCACATGGGAAGGCACTGAAAGGCTCTGGACCTTCTGGGTTCTTACCATTCCCCCAGCCTGGTATTTGGATTTCATCTTCCTGCCTCCCTAATTTCCTGCTAACCTCACAAAGTTCTCACTCAGCCAAAACACAAGCTCAAATATAGACTTGTCTTTTACTAACAGCTCCGTGTCCCCCCTGTGCTGGGGACCCCAGAGCTGGACACAGAGCTCCAGGTGGGTCTCACCAGACACAGCAGAGGGGAAGAATTCCCTCCCTCCCAGCTGCCCACAGTGCTTTGGATGCAGTCCAGGACATATTTGGCATCATGGGCTGGGAGTGCCCATGGCTGGGACATGTCCAGCCTCTCCCCACAGCACTCCCAGCTCCTTCTGGGCAGGGCTGCTCTCCAGCTGTTATGTCCCTGCCTGGACCTGTGGCTGGGATTGCCCCAACACATGTGCAGGACCTTGCACTTGGCCCTGGTGACCTCCAGGAGGTTCTCACAGGCCATTTCTGACACGTGTCCAGGTCCCTCTGGATGGCATCGCTTCCCCTCAGCGCGTCACCCACTCCACTCAGCGTGGTGACACCAGAAAATGTGCTGAGGGTGCCCAAATCCAACATCACCAACAAAGCTGTTAAACAGGCTCAGCCCCAACTGAGCAAACTCCTCACCTCCGGTCTCCACTTGGACATCAAGCATTGACCACAACTCTGAGTGCAACTTCTATTTCAACTTTCATTTTTTCTCACGTTACCTCATTTTTAATTAAAAAATTTTTCCTCTGAATTTTATTTAATATTTTAACCTTTGAAAACTAATATCCTGCTCAAATACTATGAATGTTTATCTCTACCTTATTGCTCTCTCTCTCTCTCTTATTGCATTTTATGATCTTTACAGCTACTTTGACTCCTTTGGCTACATTTTTAAGCATAAATCTTCAAAATGGCCTTAGTTTGGAAAAATCTTTGTCCAAGCAATTAAGTACATTTTTTTATTACAACTACTACTTCAAATATATTTACAAATTTTTTTTGTCTTCATAATCAGTTTTCGTTTTCAGTTTCATTATGGTTTTCTTGCTGCTATGGAGCAGTTTAGAGCTACACAAATAACAAATGGTAGATTCAGAGGGGAAAAAAAGAGGGCTGATTATTGAACAGTAAAGTGAGTGTTATTTCAAACAGATAAAAAAATAGATACCTTGTCCAAATACATCTCATTGCATGGTTGAAAGACTGAGAGCAGAAACAAGATTTTAAGAGAGCCATGTTAGGTAAAAGCCTATAATATTGCTCAAGCTGTTCCAAAATACAGTGCTTAAAACCAATTTCTAGCCATAACAACTATCAATCATGATCTGTTACACTAATAATAGGATAGTATTCTAGTTTTGCTTTTTTAAAATTGGCACACACCCAAGATGAAAACTGGCAAAGAGGTTTTTCTCCCCTGCCTTTGTGTAGCATAATATACTCCCTAAACCTGCTTGTTACACAAATATTAAAGAGGAATTCCCTTTGCTTTGTGTTCTATCAGAACTAACTCAGTATCCCAAACTGAGTGCTTGCAGCTTTCACACATATTTGGCTCACCCATCCTTCCCCGGCCTAACCACAACCTGTTCCACACAACACCAATGTAAATTTATGCCTTTCATTGGCTCCTGAAAACAAACAGCATTTGTTAATTTCTTTTTTTATAAAGTTAACAAAAGCCAAATCAACCATTCTCATAAGAACCTTCAGCAAAGACCCAAAAACCCAGCCCAGGTACAAAGGTGGCCTCTTTTTATTTCTACAGCTAAGTATCTTGCTGGCTTGATTTTTTGGGTTTTATTTTGGTTCTTTTCCAAGAGAGCAGGGGGCTCTCGAAATACCAACAGGAATCATTTTAATGCTTTCTGAAATCTGCCTTCTAGGAGTTTAGAAGCACTAATTCTTCACCAGGAGTATTTGGGGAGAAACCAAGGTTGCCAGCTGGGGAAAAAAAAAAGGCAACTATTCCATTTCAAACATCCCCTCTGCTCTAATGTGGTCAGGTTTCATTTGCACAATGCACCCTGCTGACGTTAATTTAGCAGCCCTCTAATCAAGCTCACTTCCTGAAAGAAAAGCAGAGAATATTGAAATGAAGGTTGTTAAACTCCAAAGTTCTCAGAAAACAGAAGGAACTCAACTATAAAAGCCCCTTTTGAGTCCCATTATAGAATATGCACAGTTCTGTCTGACTTCACCTGTGGAACAACTGGGATCTGGCAGAAGGATCTGCACTGTGGCATAAATGAGGAATAATGAGGGGAGGCAAAGCCCTCTTGTGACAAGGCTTCAATTTGCCTACAATGGAGAATTGTTTTAAGTCCAAAACCAAAAATGAATAGTTGTTTCTTGAAAAACTCACTTTCACCTGATATCAGTCATGAGCACATAAGGAGACCCAAGACACCAACACAGGTGTGCTTTGTTTTGAGTGTCAGGGTCTATGTCAAGGGTGTTTAAAGCCATCTCACTACAGGATAAACTAGGTCACCTGAGGATTAAGGGGTAAATGAATGAAAGCCATACACCAGTCCCTCAAACAGTAAGATAATACAGCTCTTTCTGGTTGAAAGGTGAAGTTAGTAAAACCCTTTGGTAGCATTATATTGTCTGCCAAAAAACACAAACAGTAATCACTTCATCCAGTAATTCTCCTATTAAAGACCAAGAGAAGTACTGCCTCCCAGAAAGAACTCACATGCCACAGTGACCAGCCTGACCTTCTGTGAAGTCACTGCAGCTTTAACTCAAATGCTTTTTTACGTGATATTTTGTTTAAACAGAGAAAAAATATCTTTATCTAGTGGTACACAAATGCTACACAAGGATGAAGTTATTTCTGCAAGTAATACAAGGCAAGATCTACCCCAAACCCCTCTCATTCCACTGCCTTCAATTCTATGCAAGTTATGCAAGGGATTACTTTCAAGAAATTGTTCTTTTCAAGGAGTGTGAGTTAAGTACATGGAAAATTGGCAATTCCCAGCAGCAGCATGTAAGCACCTCTACCCCCTCTCCCCCATTTAGATATGTAACTGGATTTTTCACCTGGCTACACTCCCTCCCCACCACTATCAAAGAGAAGGGACTCTGTTAGAGCACCATTTTTAGGTAACAGGTTTCCCCAAGATTGCTGCAATCCATACAGCCAGGCAAGGTACAGGCTATTTCTCTTGATTCATGGTAAATCAATATTATGTTCCCAGCACCACACAACTAAATTACACCTATTGCATCTGCTGCTGAAAGCTGTATGTAAGGGCATGGTTTTTCTTTAGTATTTCATTTTTATCAGTCCCAATGGTACTACACTGGATTCTATGTTGTATTATGCCTTAACAAAAATGATTTTACTACATCACTCCATCATCTGTCTAAACTTAATCAAGCACAACATTGCTTTCTGAAGGTCTCCAGCAGTCTCATGTCCCTGAGGGGCTTTCTTCATGGTAGCCACTTTGGAAGAAAAATATCAGCTTGGCACTGTCAAACTTTTAAAATTTACAAGCAGGCAGTCACTATACAGCAAAACTATCCCAGATTATAAAATTGTTTTTAAAAAACTTCAATGTTTGCCCATTTCAGTACAAGAAGTTTTGGGTGCTATTTCATAAATAAATGTTTTGAGACAAAGTGCAACAGAACTGCCAGGTTTAAACTTGGTCCACAGAGTTTTAAGGAAGGGCCTACCAAAACAGCCAACAAGCCCAGAACAGGAAGCTGCCTGACATTCACATTTGAAAGAGGAAAAGATAAAAGCTAGGAAAACAAACAGTAAATGGCTGGGGACTATTAGAGAGAATAAACTGTCAGCCCACAGCCTTTGCAATCTGAAATCAATCTCAAATGTAAAATCACTCATGTCCCTGTTTAAGTCACCTCCAATCTTTTTCTTGCCCATAGCTCACCACAATCCATTCTTCTTTCCTCTTTCAGCCTTTAAATTTATCCCCATTGTTTAGGTTTTTTAAGATCCTAATTGCCTCCCAACAGGCACCTCACAATTAGCTCCCCCGGGGGATCTCTCTATCAGTCAGCACACATTCTTCCACCTTAGCCAAACTGTTCACTGTAATTATGAAAAATAAGGCAAAAAAACAATGCACATTTTTAAAAGGAGATCACTACATACACCTAAGGGGAAAAAAACAGTGTAATACTGGAAGCACTCAGAAACACTCTCAGGGCCACAGATCTGCTGGGAAGTGATGGCCATGGGCTTGGCTTGCTCCATTTCAGACCATGGAGTCATCCCCAGCAGAACAAGCCACAGCTCATGGACCAGTGGAGCAGAAAGGGCCTTTTTCACAGAATACACCAACCTACCCCAGTGACATCTGATAGCATTTCTTTTTTTTGGCTGGCAGTACAAGTGACATTTATTAGCCTATGCTGATGTAAAACAAGTGATAAATGTCAGAGGCAATTAATATTTTCATCTTTTGAGGAAAGTAATTTAAAAGTAATTATATCAGGTTACAGTTGTTTAAGCTGTGCCATACAATAGGTAATATTTATATTCATCCTCATTCCAAACATGATTTTATCACACTAATACCCAAGAGCATTTTGAAAAAGAAACCTTTGGCTACAAAAGCATCTGTTGTGCTTCAACAATTTGATTTGAAGGGAGCATTGCTATTAGCAAAATGAGTCATTTATAGATTTGACCAGGTAAAAACAAAGCTGAACCACTTTCCATGCAGAGAATGTATTCACAGATGATGTGCTGATAACTTCAAAGTCCAGATTTCAAAGATCTCTATGTATACCTCATCTCTAAAAAGGAACAATACAAAACCATAAATGCCATTATCTATTTAAGAAATTCATTCAAAAGGCAGCAATGACATCTATCAGGAAGCATTCTGCATAGAAAGTGGAAGAGTTAAACCCTCAATTCACTATATTATGACATGCCTGCAGTGCAGCACTTCACCCAAAGCCCCACAGCAGAAAACACATGGGGATGCATGGAAAAATGGCCCTGATTACCTCCACACATATCAATAAAATTGATATTGGACAACAGTTATGGACAGAAAGGCTGAATGTTAGAATAAAGGCTATCAAAATCTGAAACAACTTAATACTTTTTACTGGATCTCATTCTTGATCCTTGAAACAAAAGAAACTTCAAGGTTTAATCACACAGAAGCATTTATGTAAAATGTCATGTATTATATATTTCTACTACAGTATACAATAATTGAATTCAAGCTGAAATTAGCTTTCTAACATGGAATAGAATTTCACACTGTGAATCACAAAACTAGAAAGTGTGATTCATAGCAAATCTTTAAATAGAGATGATGATTCCAAAGCTCATAAGCCAAGTTTAAGGAACTCTGCTGCATTATTTACAGTACAAACCCAATGTTTTCACAAGATATGAGTAAAGTGAAAATTCATACTTCTGAAGCATACCTGCTCACATTAAACCTAGTCTAGCAAATAATTTTCATGCCACTTGAATTTACTGTAGTTTTAGGTGGCTTTTATTTTGTTTAGCAATTCTTTTGAATGTCACAGATAGCCAGGCCAGAAGTCACATAACTAAGAAAAACCTTTAACAACTAGAAACAGGAAGATTCAGTGAGCAAAATTTAATAAATATTAAGTCCATCTCCACCAAAGCCAACTCCATGTCTTCAGCTACTGAAGGATTATGTAAACTTCAAACATTTTGTGAAAAAGAAAGAGAAAAAGCTGCTAAACTATAGTCACAGATTAGAAAATTCAGAATACATCCACACAACTGAAAACAAACTACAAGGAATACCTGACCCACTCTGGATGCCAAGAGTAAAACAGTTGCATTTGCACACTGCTCTGGTGGGCAAAACCACTCTGCTATTCATGTAGCTGCTGAGTAACTAATCCAGCTTCTTGCCTCTCACTGTTGTGCTAAGAATGCACATCAAAAAGTCCAGGGTATTCAATTCTTTAAAAAAAATCTTAAGGTTTAATATCAGCTCCTTCAGAGAATAACACTGAAACACTTTGGAGTCCACAATTTACTTCACATTTTTAATAGTAGCTTCTAGAAATTCAAGAATCACCAACCCTGAAAAGCCTATCCTGTCTTGATCTCAGAAATTATAAAATCCCATACCTTCTACAGGTCAGCTAAATACTAATGGCTTGGGTAAAGCAATTTAATACAAAATAAAAGAAGACCAACTGATAAATCACATGGGAAATACTGCCACATATTTACAACTGACTTTAAATATCACTTGACACTTCAGAGATCCTTTTCTAGGTGTTATTAAATACCATTACTCCTAAAATATCTTCTGTAATTTATGTGACTACTACCCACAATTTACAAATATTTAGAATGCAAAGATAACTAATATTTACCTGTTGAAAACACAAAAGCACTGCCTACTCCCAATGAATAGTGATAGTTTATCAAAATTAGATTTTTTCACTTGGCACATTTTAATTAGGTTTCCTTTTACCAAAAAAAAAAAAAAAAAAAAAAAAAAAAAAACCAAAAAAAAAACCCACACCACACAGAAAACCACTCCATACCATCTTTCAATGTCTTTGAGAAACTGAAGAGGCAACCATAACCAGCAGAACTGACAGCAGGAAAATAAAATGTGCTCTAACCAATTTCAACTTCCAGGCTGATGACATAAGCCTAGAAGCAAAATACACAGTGCCTCACTGCAGGACATTTCTTCTCATTAAAGAGGTAAGTGGGTCTGTGTAAGCAGTGAAGACTATTAAAGATAAGCAGATTAAACACCAGTCTTGCAGCATGGCAGCATTATGTTGTGTTGCTAGGCTGGAGAGCTGGTTTCCCTTTAAGATTAAGCAAGTACAAAATGCAGCGATGTTAACACCAGTGGAACATTCCAAGTGGCTGATGGTGAGGAGGAGAAACTCCCACTCCCTGCACAGCCACCCCTGCCACCAGCAGCAAACACCACTCATGGCAACAAGCAAGTCCAGCTGACATGCTCAAGCCAATGAAATGTGTGAAACAGGTACTGCTGTTTATTTTTGGGAAGAATTCCTCTATCCAGCTTTTCCTTGCGCTCAGGTTCACACACATACATCCATTCTTTCATGCAGTCACCTGCTAACAAAACCTTTCTTCCTGAAGTAGTAGAATATTAATTACCAGTATTTTTATCTTTCCTCACAGCCTGAAAATAAATAGTTTCATGAAGCTATACAAGCATTCACAATGTCCTTACTGACAAACTGAAAGCACTTATTTAAGCATTAACTACAGCAAATTATCAAGCCAATTTAACAGTACCCTGAAGACAGCAGCTAAATGCCATCTTTTCTGCCTGAGCAAACCATTTAAACTTTTCTCCTTGTCCATGTTTCAAGGACTTTTTATTCTGACAAGGTTTCACATTTTTGCCTTGGTACATTTTCTAGTGTCCTCAAAGTGAATGCCAGAAGCTCGTCGCCCACCAAATTTGGTTCCCTTCCCTACCCCACTGCCAAGTGGACCACAAGCACCAATCCTGAGAAATCAAACCAGTGGGAAAGCTCACATGCCCAAAGACATCACCAAAAACCCACAAGGCTTCACACCTGTCTGAGCATGATTTCTCAGTGCTACAATGATATACACCACACAGATTTCACAACAATCCATTTTCCCATGGTGTGACACACAGCATCCCAGCACCAGATTACAACAGACTCATACAATGAAACTTCACAGCATTTTTCCACTGGCTTTAGTCAAAACCAGTTGCTTATGACTGATCTAGTCAATGAATTCTAGCAGCCATTCCTCTGCAGTCAGAGCTCCCCAGCTCTCCTCCTCAGCAGAAGACAGAGCACGTTGCCCAGACAGGCTGGACGCCCTCAGCCTCTGCACAAGAGCAAGGTCATTTCCCTTCTCCACACAGGTAACACCAACGCACATCCCACTCCTCCTGTCAGCTGCCAATTTTCACAGATGCTAAACAACTCAGACTGTCTTCTTAATTAATTTCAGGTGTTGGAAATTTACCAAGGGAACAGGAACCAAGCCTAAACATAAATCTTGCTTCTTTCGGAAGCCAACCTGAAAAAACTATTTTTCTTTAACTAGTACTTTTAAAAAGAAAACTGGCATGCACTTTCTGGTATGCTGAGTTTAAAATTTCAGTATCTGAATAAATCATTTTTATTTTTCTTCTCATGTTATCACCTCTTCCTCAGATGTCAGTGTATGTGGTGACTGCCTACATCATCACTGCCGGAAGCTCTTCAGCAGATATCTGACCTGTGGGCTCAGTTATGTTCCTGGTAAATCTGTGAGCAGTAGAAAATAAGTCTTGTTAATATATTTCCCATGGCAGGCTGCCCTGTAGCACACAGTTCCAAAAACTCAAATTCAAGAGACTGGTAACATCTGAAGATCATTACATGTGTATGTATGCATCTATCTTCATGGTAAACTTACAAAGGTAACTTTCAGTTTAAAATGTAGATATTAATTATTTAGTTAATGTGTATTTCAAAAGATTTTTAACAGCAGAACAGAAAAATCAAATTTTGAGTCCCATTTAGCGTCTCCCTTCACTGTGAACAACTTACAGGCTTTTAGTGAGCAATTTCTACTTTAATTTTTTTTATAAAAATACAGTAAAAAGCAACATTCTTACTAACACTGTTTTTATCAGATCTTGTAATGAGCTTTGTAGCCAGCAAAAAATGTCTTCAATAATTCTAAAAGACACTCTTCAGGAGACAAAACTGAAGAGCTAGTCAAGTTTCAGGGTCTCTAAATTATGGCCAAAGGTGTGTCAGAGAAGGCTTAGACTGTACAGTGCAGTCAGCCTCCTATTGTTAAATATATTGAAGTTTAGAGATTCCACTGATTTTCTGATTCCCTTTCCCTATAAAACAAAACAAAAAAAGTGCTCAGTCCTTAGAGTAAAATAAATCAGCTCAAGAAAAAGTCCACCAAATACTCAGATTATACTCTCTATGCCCTATTTCTCCCCTGCCCCCAGGAGGAAAATGTTAGATTTATCTCTAAAACTAATGAATTTTTCTTCTGGTGGGCTAGGAGGCATGGGGTTTTTGGTATATTATATTTTAGCCAAACATGCTGTGCAGTAGAAACACTAGCCAAGATAAGCACATTCAAGCACAGAAGTGGTCCCACAAAGTAAATTACCTAGTTGAAGTTAGCCCAAGTTTCAGCAGAAAATGAAAGGGAGATACCACACTCTAAGGAAATATGGATGCAGGGAACTGTGGTGATAATGTCCAGCCACATGTGAATACGGCTTACATAGCACAAATGCAGAATATAAACTGCGTGCAAGTGTCTGAAATTTGGAATATCACACTCTCCATTACTTTTCTTACTTGCATTCACTCATCAGGATTTTGGGGGTAGAATCTCCAATTTCTTGCATGTGTGAGAAGAGTAAAAGCACACATGCACCAGCTCCTGCAATGCAAAAGAAACCAAAGACCCCACTATTTTCTAGTGCAAGATGATCAAAATACCAGTTCATCTTCACAGGGACTCACTGGGTACTACTGCTATGATATGCATTAAAATACCAGCTACAACAAATGTACAGGGAGCAATAACAAACCCAGGTAGCCTCCTAACATGTGTGGCTACATCACAATGTATTTTATGTATCACCAAACAAATCAGAAATCCAAATACACATCTCTGTACAGAGCAGCAGAAACAGCTCCACCACTTAGCACCTGTTCCTAGGCAGTAATTCATGTCAAAAGTCCAAGTTCATTACCTAAAATGAAAGTCTAGAAATTAAAGGAATATTCCATTATTAGAAGCTCTTTCTCAGCCTTTTCTCAATACTACTGCAGAGCTACATCACACTGTGAGCATGCTATATGTGTGTGTATTATAAACATATACAGTTACATGTACACAGAAATCTGATTTGCCTCCCCTTAAATTTCCTGGACCTGAAATTTCCACAAATTCCACCACTACAAATTTGTAGACCAAATTTGTGGCACCAAACAGGATGCAACAAAAGCAGAACTGAACAAATGAAGAAAGTGATATAGAAGGGCCACATGCCACTATATTGATTTTGCATGTATATATATATTTATAACATTCCTGCTCCTTTAGGTTATCTGTTCCCTCTAGTCCACATCTAGTTCCTGCAGGGATCAGGGCTGAGAGAGCTCCCCAAGAAGACAAATTTATCACAGTGTTGGCATCACAAGCATTTCAGGTGATGGAGGTAAAAGGGAGCACAGGGCAAACATATGTGTGCATTCGGAAAGTGCCATGTAGGGAAACATAAAGGAAACAAGATTTTCACAGTGCACTTGATTGAGTACCAGAACAGGTGCCAAAAAAAGGCTACAAAATCTCCAAAACCAGCCTGGGCAAGTCCTTCAGCAGCCTGATCTAACTTTGGAATGAGCATTGCTTTGAGAGGAGAGGTTGGATTAGAAAACCTAATTTGGGCTGTGATGTTCATTTTAAAAGCCATCAACATCCAGCTTGAACTAAGAAACTGATTTTTTTTATCAGTGGCCTTTCAAACTAGTATCACACAGCATTCCAAGGGAAGTAATTAAACATATTGCCTTGGCAGTGTCCCAACAGCTCTTTAATTTTTCCTGATTTTTGAAGTTGAAATTGACTATAAAATGGTCACTTTTCCAAGCCACAATTTCTTCCAAAAATTAATTCTACTCCAAAATACAGAGGGGGGGAAAAATCATCCAGCATTAACTTCCTTTTGGACATCTGCCTTATTTCCTGATGTAGATATTGATTACACCTATATATATATATATATATATATATATATATATATATGCATTTACACATACCTACCCAACTGTGGACAGACACAACACCACATCTAGACAGTAAATACTGAAGGCCACCAAAATGAGGGAATTTCACCATGCTACACAGTCAAATCAGGGAAATGCATTCTCATCCCCAGCAGTGTCTTCTGCTGACACTGGTGGACATTTGGGCTCCTCCACCCTCCCTTCCTTTTCCAATACTCCCCTAAAGAATTACCATGAGAACCACTCCCTGGCATGTCAAACAGATAAAACATCCACGAGAAATGCTAGGTTCAGAAAAGCATTAAATGGCTTGAAAAAAAATTTGATTACCTGTGGACAGAAACAATCTTCTTGCTTATGAAACTGTGATTAATTAGATACATTGAAAATAAATATCAATTTATCCAAAAATTCACCCCCAAATAATCTTACTTATTCCTGTATACTCAGTTATACAGAAAGTAAATACAGCTAATTTTATGATGAGGAAATGCACTATCCTAATACACTGTCACCAAGGTACATGCAGCACACTGTGTCAAGCTATTTCAGTAATACTAATAAGCAATAAATAAATAAATAAATGGAAAGGTGAGATGTAGAACATATTCACATAAGGCAGCAATTACTTTGTAATTGCCTTAAAGCATCAGCAAGGCATGAATAGCAATATGTTAAACTATTAAATTTATTTTCCTCAAAGGAAGTTAAACAATGGGACAGACATGGTTAATTTAATAGGCAACGTTCATGGTCTATAAACAATTACTTATGCTAGCAAGTATGTAATAGGCTATATACCATCCTATTACAATGAAAAAAGGGGTGGAGGGGAAGAATATGTTGCTCTCAAGCACAAATGTATTCCCTGTCCATCTTGCACAAGATTTTGGAGCTCACTCACTTCCAGCAGTTTTGTTCCATAAGCATCAGTTCAGTTATCACACACCACTGACACTGGCACAGACTACTGCTTGTCAGACCAGTGCAACTCAGTCCAGCTTCCACAGCACCAACACAAAATAAAACTTCACTAGGATGTTTGGGGTCAAAACAAATTTAAGTATTTATTGCAACAATGATAGTTGTTGAAAGTAAAATATAAATCCTATTTGCATTGTTGAACGGCATTCTGGTTTTGGATTACTGTGCATTTGAAGCAGTAAAGAAGCATATGTCAAAAATAAATGAGAATATTCAATCTGCTTTGACATTTAATTTTTAATTAATGCTCAAGTAAAATGGCTACTCTAAGGCAAATCTGACAAGTCATGTAACAGATTTTTTTATGTACCTGTAAAAGTGAAGTCCCAAAAATAAGGCAAGCCTCATAGTTTATACTTCACTTCTTACCATAGGAATGGTAACAAAACTATTGGGTATAATCCAAGACATTAAAATATTATTTTATTACTGTATACAAAATCCTGCTTTTAATTTATAAAATATACACTAGGTAAAAACAGAAAAACTCAAATTCTAGTATCATTGTTATGTTCTCAGTCAACCTGATTCACACCAAACAACTGTCAGCATTTTTATGAGACTGTCACATTACAAGCAGAAGAATAAATAAGACTGAAGTTACACTTACCTGCAGCCCTCTTCTTCGAAGAATACTTGAATCATCCATATTTCCACTGCTGATCACTAAAGCTCACTTCCTTCTCACTAGCTTTGCTCTCTAACTGTTACAGAAGTCCATTATTTTCAAACTTTTCTCCCCCTCCCACTCGCCCTCCGTCCACTTGCTAAAAATAGGACATGGTCTTTCACTTGCCTGTCAGGAAGAGCTGCAGCCCAGCCTCTGACTATCTCTATGTAATTTTGTCTGCCTCTTTGTGGCAGATTTAGCAGGTCACATTTGAAAAAATCTCTTTGACTTTCCTAAATCTTTTCAAGGTTGGATGTCTCACTCCCCTCATACACACAACTGTCTATAAATATATAATAATAATAATAATCCACAACTCCACGTAGGGCCAAAGAGTGGAATTTAATTCAGATCCCATACACATGCATTTTTGCTTTATTTCAATTTACTCGAGCTGTTATAAGGGATCAGTAAGCTAAAACAGCTGCCTTCATTTACTGTGCATAATAAGCTCACAAAATCCAGGTCACATTTCCTTTAAAAAACACACAGTCACGCTAACTAAAAAAGCAATACTGTGGGCACACAGGACGATACACTGGCACCAAAAAAATACAGAAAAATCTCGCTATGAAAACCATGGAAATTTTATTTTTCCCAATTCTGAAAAATTCCTTTACTCCTTTGCAAGACAAAGCAACTGTGAGATTCTTCAGATACTGTCACACATTCTTTTGTTTCTGCTATCTCTGAGCTATGCTGGGCTCCTCCATGCAGCAGGCACGGCACATTCTTCAGCTCATTGCTGAGATCCTGCGACTCTCATGTGCTGCAGGGTCTGCAACACATGTTGCAAGTCCTGAACATTTAAGAATTCATTCATCTATTCATCACTGACAGAGCTGTCTGAAGTAGCCCTTCCCTCATCGTCATCCATAGCAAAAAGGCAGGGGGGTAAAAAAAATGAAAAAGCACAGTTGAGCTGAGGCTTTTTCAGTCTGTCCTGCAGTTTCTGCTTTCCAGCTACCTTCACACACACAACTCCAGCAAGGTCAAAAAGGGCTTTGCCCCTTTAGGTCCATAATGCTAATGCCATTTTAAAACACAAGCACACAGCATGTGTGGAAAAATGAAACAACAATGATTCTAGCTATACCGAACACCATTTCAGTAAAACCAAAAATCTAGGTATGTTTATCCCAGTATCATTTAAATTTCTGAGCATGTCAAGAAGCCTTTGTCCTACACATGCTCTTTCTAGATTAAAAAGGAAAAAAGAAAGTATTGCAAATATAATGAACAACCTATTGCCGCAATGACCTTCAATGTTTTAGCAGAAAGCTAAAGCAACAGATTTCATCTCCTGATAGAAGCTTAGGAAGAGAGTCTATTTATAACTTCTGAATATAAACACTGTATTTAAAAAGAACCTAACTTCTGAAGGATTTCATGAGATACACACATCAAACTTCATCGAGAGCTGTGTTTTTGAGGGGATTTCAGGCAGACATCCTCAAGTGTGCCCAGCCCGGGCAGCGCCGCTGTCCCCGCAGCTCTGACAGCTGCGAGCCAAAAGGAGCCTCCGGCCGAGCACACGGGGCTGGCCGCGCTTACAGCAGCGGAGATTTACACGGAAATCTTCAGCTCATCTTCGTGCTGAGTGACCCAGTCACATGAGCTGAACACATCATTGTAAAGTCAGCTGAAAGCAGATACAACTCAATCCCATTCACCAGGCTTTTTCCTGATCCTCGGCGGAGCGAGTGTGGTCTTTTATTGAGAGCAGCTAATAAATCCTGCGGCTGCCGTGCCTGCCTCCATCCATCTGCCGATTTACACGAGCGAATGCCGAACGAGGGCTGCAGCGCCTTTGTGCGCTCCGGAGAGGGCAGAGCTCATTTGCATGGAGCCTACTGTACCATATAAAAACCTGCGCTAGTGAAAACAACTCCATGAGCCACTTCATTTTAAAGGAACAGCATCTGCTTTTGCAAATGGGGCTGGGGAACTGCGAGCCAGTCACAAAACTCTGCGGGAGAACTTGAGGATGTGCCACCGGGGGGAACAGCGACATAAAAATACAGAATAAGCTGTTTAAAAGCACACAGGAATGTAAAATGATCATAGGACTTCACTGGGATAATGTTCATGATGGATTTCAATATAATTTCTTGCATTTTGCCATGAAGTAAGCTTCCTCAGGAAAAAATACAAAACACTAACTTCAGTTACCAGACACTAGTGCCATACAAATTCTATTTTTACCTAAGAAAATCGCATAGAAACAAAACATTTTGGCATGCATGCTCACATACATTACATGCACTTTGCAGTTTATTTTAGTCTACAATAGATTTTAGAAATATTTCTATTAGACCATGAACTAACCAGATCACTGATCTTACCTCTTCTAAAGGCACCAGCATTAAACAACACATTCTGTGAGAGGAATCAAGGCATCTTAACAATCATGCAACACCATTCCCATTGTATTCTCCTCCTAAATCAACCACTAAATGAAAATGTTTCAGGCAGATAACAGTAGTATATAACCATAACTTATTTCCATAACATAACTGGAAGCATTCTTATTGGCACATATACATCTAATCCTTCCTGGATTATTTACCGTAATATTCAGACATTGCCAATTCTCAATATGTCTTCACAAGTGACTTGTAATTGATTGAGCCTGGCATGAGTCTTGAAATACCATGAGAATCATCTGTTCTCTTCCAAATTTCAAGCTTTCTTGGGAAGGATGCTTTCAAATTGGCTGCCTGCCACACTTACCCAGTTTCTGGGGTAGAGAAGCCAATTGGGGCTGCTGGAAAAAAAAACAGGCATGGCTTTTCCTCCAGCTTCCCTGTCCCCTTCCCTTCTTCAGTGCTTGCTTAAATGTCAGATCAAAAACCACAACCAAAAACATCACAAATGGAGCAACAACCTTTCTTACTCTCCTGTTTAACTGTTAAGACTCATCCACTCTTTTTTTCTTCATTCAGCAAAATCTACCACAGAAAATCAACAATGAAAGAAGATGGGAGAAAATACTTAGGATCAAACTGAAACAAGCGAAGGACAAATGGAATTTCAAAGCAACTCTCTGACATGGAATTTTTTTCTACTAAATCCTACCTTTAGAAATTTTAATTTACTCATCATTTCACCAAAATATTATGCCACCCTTAGACAGTGATTTTAACATCCTAAAAGGCCTGCAGGTAAGTCTCCAATTAGTGATGAGAAAGTATTGTATAAGACGTTCCATTAAAGGATATATTACTGAAGGACATTAAAGAAACTGAAGGACACAAAATGTAATTTTATCAATTATATAAAAAGTTAGTTCTAGAAGAAAGTTCCCAGTCTCCAGATGCAGGCAACACCAAGAAAGGATCTAACAAAAAACCTATTTATCAGGGTGAAAAAAAAATCAAAATAAGGAGGTCATGTAATACTTGAATCCTTTAAGAATGAGAGTACCTACCTTAATATCCAACTTCACTAAAAAAATTGGGAAGGGAGATTAAAAAAGGGACTTTAGGTTAACCAACAACTTTAGTAAGCTCCTCAGTTCTTCCTCTCTCCACCAAATTTACAAATCTGGAGAAAATTTGCTTTGCTCTTCAGCAATAGGGAAAGAGAAAGGGTAGTGTAGCATTGGGATTTCCTGGACATAATCCAACCAATTCCTGTTGGATTCATATTCAACCAATTCAGAGCTGCAGTGCTCTGAAAAAGCTCTGAGAAAGTTCTTAATTGAATGTTGATTTGAAGACATCAAGAAGTGGAAATAGCCATGAACTTCCAGTATGTTCCTACAAGGATTAGCCTGGTAAATAGGGAAGGGCAGTTTATCACTTGCCAGTACTGGGGTGAATTAAACCAGGCTAAGAGCAATTTCCAAAGAAACAAAAGGAGCTACTGCTTTACACAACAGTCACATTGGGCTATTTCTGGCTGTAAAAGGCTGGAGGGGAAAAGAATCACAAGCATGGGCAGAAGTGTTTGGACAAATGCATTGAAGAATCTGCCAAGAACTCTTAAAAGAGGGAAACACACTGAAGTTGACCCAGAGTCACAAACAGCTGCGAGTGTTCTGGGAAGAGACTCTGCCTTAGACACCTGCAATCAGAGATAAGCTACTGGCCTCAGCCAGTGCAACCATTCTGTGGCTTTGTTTAAGAAGCCCAAAGGCAGTTCTTGCCCAAGACAGGAGTGTCCTGCATCCCAAAAGGCATCCAAACTCCAAAAAGGAACGAGGTGTAACAGCATTTGTAAACTAAAATGTAATTCTAAAAATAGTGTCTACCTATGACAGTTCAAGGAAGCTCTGAACAGACCAAGAGAACTTACACATCATGAATTAGTGGTATTGTCTCTAGATACAATATTGATGACATCACCATGGAAAATCATGTCTGTGGCCTATATTTTGAAATTAATATTGATAAAGTGAATGATCCAAAATAAAATGTTTCCAGGGTAGAAAAACATCAGTGTTAAAAGACTTCAAGAACTTAATCTCCTTTAATTATCCCAGGAAAAGCCACATGTATGACAAGACATTGAAGAATATTAAGAGGACCTAGAATTTTACTTTTTACACAGTAGACAGCAAACAACCCTACTTCTCAGAGGTCTCTAGGAGGGGTCTGTACTTGGATTCTGGTCAGCATTTTATGTCTTTTGATAAGAAGAAATCTCTTCTCATTCATGCTGATTCAGACCCCATTCCACTGCCTGCTACCAAAACCTATCACTTCTCTGTCTTGTGGAAGAAAAAAATCTGAGAGGTCAGGAACATTTGCAAGGTGAAAATGACACGAGTTTTCCATCTATTAACTCCAGTATCATCAAAACAACAAGTCTTTCAGCTCTTCTGCAGCCCACAGGTTTTCAAATAGCATCAGTGGAAGATGACCAAGGACAAACCAATTTCACAGTCAGAAAAGCAATGACCACAGGAAGTCACTTAGAAGTTGTGCAATTGCTCCTGTGTACAATACATTTTACTGAAACATAATTGAGAATTCCTGAATAAGCTATTACCCTATTACTCACATTTTCTGCTCACCAAAGCAACTGCAAAGGGGAATAAATAAGAATGGAGTCTGTATCTACTATATCAGAGTGCATTTACATATGCACAAAGACATATCTGTGTAGAATCACGTGGCTCATCTCTGAGCTGTGTTCAGTTTGCATATTGTACTTTCCATGCTGAATATAAACTACCTATCTGAAATTGTAATTGATATTTGCAGTGAATTTCAGGTATCACTCCACATCCGTGAAAAAACTACAAATTAAAATAAGGCAAATAATTCTGCTACGACTTCCTAGTCATTTCAGGTTCTTGGCACTGCATCCTGACATCTTTTGTGGTTTATACCGTTGCATCAGAATTGAAACCTTCCATTACCAAAAAAGCAAAACCAGTAAAGGTCATCTTGGCAATCAAATCATCATATTGTGGATCAAAAATGTCTGTGCTGTCTAGAATAGCTTAAGTAAATACAATAGCTGCACTCCTTAAATTCATAACTCCAGAGAATTTGGAGGTCCTTCCAGAGGTCCAAGTCCACTTTTACTGACCACTTAGAAACTTTTGATATTTCATAATAACTACAAAAACACCAGAAAGTCTCTCACACAACCAGGGCCCCATCACTGGAGATGGGGTGTGAAGGACAGCAGCACTGCACAAAAGGATGATCTTGTGATGATCACCAATTCACATTTTGCCACAAGAAGAGTGCTCCCATCCAAAAATCAGGCTAAAAAGACCAACAGCTTTTCAATTTTCTGCAGCAAGATGCAATGGTTTTAATTACATATTGTATTATCAAGGAGTTTTTTGAACCAATGCCCTGATCTAAAATACTGAGATTCAAAATTTACATTTTTCATAATGTAAATTATGAATTTCATCATTCCTAATTCATTATAGTTTTTACTCTATTTAATCAAAACTAAAAGCAACAAGACATCAAGCTGTGGGAAACTTTAAAGCTATAACATTTCCTTACATAACATATTGTCTGGTGGGAAAAAAAGATCACTTTCCAAAATTTTAAAAGCTGACAACTTTAGTGACATTTTTTTAAGTCTCTGGTAGCATTTATCTGTGCAAAAAAAAATGAGCCAAATGTTTCGCTGTCAAACTGAAACTTAAGTGCTTGGGGCTTTTTTATTTATTTTGATCAAGCTGTGTTTATCTGGAGATTTTAAAATGTGTCTCTTCGAGATACACTGACAGAATACTAAAACCAGGAAGGTTGATGAGGTAACTTGTTTTTTTAAAAAAGAAAAACAACAACTTGGCAGCCAACTTAAGGAAACTCGCCTGACAGCTTGTCTGAATTTCTTCTGGATGTCTTGCCTATTTACAAGATTCAGTTTGATAAAGTAAGACCTTTGGAGCAAAGCTGTGCATTAGCAATGAACTACAGCAGGAACTCATCCTGAGCCACGGCTTACGAGGCTTGGTCCCAGAAAAAGAAATACTGAAAAAAATGTGGAAAACCCTCAAGGTTTACACACTACTCAGGCTTTCACAGCACACTTTCTGTCTGTTCCCGGTTTGTTAGGTTTAGATTCCCGGGCCAGACTGCCCCATCCCCCACATGCAGTGCCTTATGAAAGGCGGCACTCCCACTCATCTTCCATACAAATGTAAATTTGCTGCCGACAGGGCTGGAGGAAAGAGTTCATTCATCTACAGAACAACTGCTTCCATACTGTAACAGAGCAGGCACATGCAGAAGAGACACCAGCTTCCAGGCAGAACCTTGGCTCAAGCTAACATCTTTGGAAAGGAATCTCCAATTAAATTTCATATTTATAGAAAAAGTGAGACTCACTATGCAAATTCATATTCTGGAGCTGAACTGCCATTAGAGCAGAATGGAAAGCAGCTTCTCTCACGCCACCTTTCAAACACAATGCCATTTTTAAAAGAAACATGGTTTTTTCTCAGCCTTTCTCAGTATAGGCTGCAAATTTAAACCTGAAGAAAATATAATTTCTGTTTACTAAACATTTGATGACTACCAAAATCAAGTTTCTCTTACTTTATTATAAGACAACCCTCATGTTTCAGACATTAGGACTTAAACCTCAGCAATTAATAATTCCAATCAGAACGGCAACAAACCCAAAGCTCAAGGACTCAATACCAACTTGTGTGTTTCCCAAATGAAGCTATTGACATTTACTGAAATGCTTATGGAAACAAAGGCTGTAGTTTCAAGAATCCCACAGGAAAGGCATTTTGAATCCAGTTAGCCCAGAAGCTATTCTGCCCTAGAAACTAGCTCTATAAAGCTACAAATTACAGATGCATTACCTCATATCTCATGCAAACACACTTACTGATAAATACTCCCCAAATTTTACTGCACACAAAAGATTTCCCTCACTATCCACACTCCTCATCACAGCAGCAGTGGTTTGCATATACACACTTCCCTTTTCTGTGAACTCCTCCCAAACTTCTGCTTCCAACTCTTACTTCAATAAAGCCACATTTAACTTTGAAGTACAAGCTAGACAATTTTAATAGAAAGATGGCGCTTTTCAATTAAAGAGTTGTAAGGACAAGAAATTGCAGAGGTGTGAGACCAAACTGAGCTGTATTTCACTGTATCTTCCTCCCACTTGTATCTGTTGGATATTTGTCATTTTGAACACTCATTTCTTCAAAACAAACACTTGATTTTTCATGACACAAGGAACCTCTTCTATTACACTGGTAAAATAGTTACAAATAATGATTCACGCTGTCATTAAGAAAAAAAAAATTAGGAAAAATGCCATGAAACTCAATAACTGCTTTTTCTTTAATTATTCTGCTCAGAACAGAGTCTACAGCACTGAATATATTTTTCCAACTTAATCCACATAGAATTCATTTATATATACCATGAATTTTACCTTGGTTTCCCGCTGACATTAAAGTGCTTAAACAAAACTCCAAAGGTTGTGCCATTTTGCTGGCTTAAGACCGACATAATATACATCAAACACCACCTTTGAAATAAATACTTGAAGATAAGCCAAAACATTTGGAACTAGAGGGCTTTATTCTCTCCTACTCTCCTTGTTTATACCTGACTAAGCTCACATCGATATCCAGGGAGACAACTCACAGCAGTTTTTTACTGATGGATTCTGACAGGTTTTTATTCTTCCATTTCTGGTCTCAGACAAAACTTTGCTATTGATTTCTCACAATTTTGTCATCTCCCTAAAGTGCTGGACAAGTTAAAAGCTTTTTTATAGATATCCTTTTTTTCTGACATTTATCCACTAAACTGGAACAAAACCAGGAAGAAAGGTAAAAATAATAAATTCATTCAGGATTTCAAGGATTTACAGTACAATGATAACTTTTTTTTTCAATTTTCCCTTTTTTTCCAGGATCTGCATCAGACCTCCCATTTTTATGAGTTCTCATGGTTGTTTTTTTTTTTTCATTTGAAAGCTATTTTTCATTTTAAAAAGAGTAGAGACATAATAGTAATTTGGCAATCTCTTGAACATTTTTGGTGTTTTTCAATAGAACCATTTACGTTCAGTCATGAGAGAAGAAACAGAAGACAGTAAAACTGCTGGCTTAAAAGACTCAAAGAATATTTCTCAAAAGAAAAGTGTGACAATAATTATTTTAAAAGGCATGTGAAAACATGTCTCCTTTCATAAAAGTAGCAGATAAAAAATGCTTGGATTTCAAATAAAGTCAAATATATACGTTTTGCATTTCTTGATACATTTACACTTTACTCCAAATTAAATTCAAACACAAAACTCTTACATGTGACACAATACAAGTCCAGAAGCAAATGTTTCAGAAAACAAATGTGCTTCATTGCTGCAGCATCTTTACAATATATGTTCCTTAAAGAGTTCAGACATACTATTGAGTTACTAATGTAACATTGACCAAAACAGTTGAAATCTTTTTTTATTTGTTTAAAAAAAAAATCTGAGCTCACCAGTAAAAATTGAAATGTTATTTTCATGCATCATTTGAATTGTCACCTGGGCTTTTTGTCTCTAGAACTGTCAGAGAATATCAATGTGTTAATTGAAACAAGCAGTATGTAATCCACAGGACATCTTTAGCATATGTTTCCTTCCAAGGCTGACAAGAGCTTTCTTGGATTTTTCAGCACTAGAGTCTGACGTTTCCATAGTCAAGCTAAAAATACGAACAAAAATCTTACACATTTACATAAATATGTATTTTCCCAGCAGTATCTTTCCACAGGAATCAGACACGCTGTATCAGTTTTGAGACCTCGAAAAATAAAATGTGAGTGTGGTAACATTGGCATGAAAGTGTTGAAAACCCTATCCTTAAAGCTGTATTTCTCTTCATAATTCAAAAGGCCCAGAAAAATAAATCCAATCAGAAACCCAGCTCCATGATAGAACATTCTTACTGATGAAGGAGAATGAGCTAGTGGATGTAACAAGGCAAAGCTCAATACTCAAAGCTATCATAATTTAAAATTAGACATAATTATCCTTAACAAAACCAGGCACTGTGGAAAGGGGCTTTGGAACAGCTGCTCCTCTTCAATTTAAATGCTCATTTGTTTTACATTGACCTAGAAATCAGTATCCTCCTAACCAAAAGCCAATTAGATAATAGTCTGTCTTTCGAGCTTGTAGAATACTAATTTTTGTAATGTTGTTAGTAGTGAAAAGCAAAGAAATAAACTGCAGATGATGCCACAAGTATGCTCAGCTCCAATATGCACAAGTGAACCGTGAGGGTTCCCTTCCCTCCTTTCTGGAAGGTCAGGTTTACAGCCCAGGGAAGACATCCATCACTCCTTGTGCTGACCCTGCAGTCCCAGGCTGGGACAACCACAGGACACTGCAAAGGCCACCACATGGAAAGATCTTCAGTTTGCTGGAGCAGCATCCCACCACTCCTCCCACAGCAAATTGACTACAGGGAAGCATTTCAAAAGCTGCCCTCCCAATCTTGCCCAGAGTTAGGCCATGAACATCCATGTTCTTGCAAACAGAAGGTTGCCAGATTCTTTCATTACTGCAGTATAAACAGGCTGCTTCTTCAACAATGAGGACTGAAGATGCCCAATTTCTTACAGACTTGAGTTTGGCTTTTTGTCTCCCGCTCCCTCCCATTGCCCTGACAGAGGTAACTCTGGCTCTCCTCCTCTGCTCTCCACCCAGCTGGAGACAGCATCTCCCCAGTTAATCCAGCACTGTCATATTTGAGTGTCAACCAGTGCTGCCAAACCACAATAAACAACAAACTGACTGTCACTGAGAGAATGTGAGGGGGTCTCTCCCACTCGCTTTCCAGTTCTTACAGTATTGCAATTACAGTTATTTTTGACATTTCTTATTCTTTTCAAGCCTGGATGAAATTGGCCAGCAGCTTGGAAGTTACCAGGAAAGAAGGAACAATTGGAGAAACTTTGACTCCCTACTACTGTTCAGTGTTTCTGGCAGTCAGGATCATTTATACCATTATTTTCAATTTTGGTTAAAGCCAATGCCAAAAATATACATTCATCTACAGAGCTGTTCCTGCTCTAAAGAGACAAAATGATCATGGATGCCAGTTTGATTACACTTATATACAAAACCATATCATTTCTTGGTCTTCTGAGACTTGGCAGCATCCCTAGAGAAAATTCTTTCTATAAAAGGAGGAGAGCCTTTTCTCAATGCATCCACAAAATAAGCTTCTCAGAAGGCTGGTATCACAGTGAGGCTGACAGGATCCAGCAAGAAACCAATTAACACAGGAAACTACATCAGAAAACAGAGAATTCAATTCTACCAAACCATTAGGTCTTACTAGAAGAAAGAAACACTGACAATCACCAGTTGTAATTCACAGTTCCATGCTCCTGTTAGTGCAAAAGGTGGATGTTTCAGTATTGAAAGGAGCCTCCCAAAACTGCTGAAGTTGTAAAGTAAACAAGCCTATATTGACAGAATTATCTCATAGCAGAGCACAAATGTCCACAGGCAAGGTGGAATTCAAGGCAAGGAGAAGCTCTTTCCAGAATAGTTAATGAAGCTGAAGAAACCCCTGTCTCCTTAGGTTTCCTTCGAAGTCACTGAAGTAGAAAGCAACTAAATGAAAGTGTGAGCTGCAATGGACAACAAAAGACAAACATGAAAACAGCAGCAGCATTCTAAATATACCTCTGAGTTATCAGACATCAGCATTATCAGTTGATTGTAGTTGATTTGTTCTGTCCTGTGCTCCTGAATTTCCCACGCTAGCAGCTCCCTTTCCTTCTCAGAACTGCCACCAAAGCTGCTTTTGCAACAGGAAGCAGAGGACAAGCCAAAGTCCAGTCCTGCCCAGTCAAACAAGTAAGCAGATTATCAAGGAGGTTTCAGAGCAGCTAGGACAACGTCCAAGGCAAAATAATTATTTCAGTCCTGTATCAGCTTTTCCAAAGAACAAGTAGGGAAGCATCATAGAATTAGTTATTGAGATTTTCATAGGAAAAAAAATGCTGTAAATAAATCACTGTGGCTTCTGAGAAGAGTTCTTAGGTGCTTTTGGATGGGAGAGGTAGAGGTTGGGCTGTTTAAATGACTGTCTCTGCTGATCAAGTAAACATGTAAACATCAGGCTCTGAATTGTTCAGAGCTTACAGCTTGACTGAAAACTACATTTCTAAAGAAAATGTATCCCTAGGAAACAGCAAAACTTTCTGGGTTAAGAACCTGTCAATCAATTGAATTTTTAAAAGTAGCTGTCAGTGGAATTGCTAGGGAATATGACCTTTCTATGTCAAAAAAACAGCCATGCATATAACATTAGATATGAGGAAGAAATCATTATCACTATGAGGGTGGGGAGGCACTGGCACAGGTTGCTCAGAGAAGTTGTGCATATCACATCTCTGCAAGCGTTCAAGGCCAGGCTGGATGAAGCTTTGAGCAACCTGGGCCAGTGGAAGGTGTCCCTGCCCATGGGAGGGGGTTGGAACAAAAGGTCTTTAAGGTCCCTTCCAACACAAGCCATTCTATGATTCCATTATATGAATGGGTGACCTAAAAGTAAAGCCACTGATGACAAATGAATTCTAACAGAGAATGAACAGTGAGGTCAGCACTGTCAGGGTGATCTGAAGGACCTGCTCTGTGCAGGTACCGTGTTAATGCAACCAAATGGTAAATTACACCCACAGGAATTGGGATTTAGGCACCTACAGCATGAAGGGAACATCTGCAATTCTAACTCCATTAATCTCTCATGGATCCCTTTTTTCAAATAGTGGTACTCAATTTGCCATTTTCCAGTCCTCAGACTATTTTAAGCAATTGCCTATACAGTACAAATAGTAGTTCACACATTTCATCTTTGAATTATTTTAAAGCTGTGTCATTATCTCCTTTTAATCACTGAATTAACAACCTACTTTGGTCTGTTCCTCAACATTCTGCTTTCCTTTTAACCATTCCTAATTTTTATTCATAGGTAGGATAGGGGAACTCTGCATTCCTCTGCTAACTTGAAGGAGTGGTCCTTAGTTCAGTTCTGTGAAGACTATAAAGATCCAGGTCTCTTCACTGATGTTCCTTGTTCTTCATGCATCTCTTTCTAAATTGGTTCATCTTTTTGAAACTCAAAGCAGGCTGTGTTTTTACTGTTTTTAGTTTTTGCATACCTCTATTTCTATTTCAGTTCTTAGGGTGATTTTTTTTTTTAATTACCTTTTAAACCAGAACTGAGCACTGCTAAGGACACAAACAGCTCCTCCTCCCATGGGATCTTTGCTGGAGCATGATCTGTCTTATGAAACCATCACTGAACATGTAAAGTCTGCTCTCATCATGGCATGTGCCCAGTCTACACAGAAGCAAGTGAATTCTCCCACTAAAATTTTGTTCCAGGGTGCCCAATCCTCCTCAGCACACTGCAGTCAGCATCCCCTGCCATGCAGTGGGTAATATAGGCCCCACAATTAATACATCTTAATGAGACCCAAGCTTCAAGGCTTGGTGGTGTGTGCTCTGCCTGTTTCAAAAGGGAGCAGAGAGCAGGGTCTTTAAACATGCAGCATCACCCAGCCACATTTCCAGCCTCCATAACCTTTCCCATGCAGTTTAAGGACAGGATAATGGACACAGAACTGCATGTGAATGAGACAGGCAGTCCTCAGCATAGCCATGACAGAAGTTGAGCATTTTATGGGATTAATTATCTGTAAAACGTACAGTATTGTAGTAATTACACTTATGGGCAGTGAACATTATTATAGGCTTCCCACTACTCTGAACTGGGGGATTCAACACAGAACAGAAGCTTATAACACAAAGCATAAGCTCAATAATATAGCTTAGGTGAAATGGAGTTAAATCAACTTTATCCTTTTTACCTAACACAAAATGGAGTTCAAACAACCTTTCATGGCTTGCTCCAGAATGTGAAATAGTGGTTACCTACCTCTGAACACCCAAACTATTGGGGATGTTTCCTGATGTGCAAAGAAAAATGGATCTGACCATTACAAACAGCTGTCCATGACTATTCTCAGATGGAGATTGCACTCAATAGAGGCAAAGCTTGATGATAAAATCCTTGTTGATAATGGGACAAAAAGAAATCCAAAGCAGATGGAAAGGCATACATCATTAATGTACTCCACTGAAGAAGCTAAGCACCATCATACATTTCCCTTGGAATTATTGCAATTTATAGTAAGCCAGGGGGAAGAGCAGTTCACCTTTTGCTTATGGAAAAATAGAGAAATTCAGCAATTAGAACTGTAAGGGACATCTATCACTTCATTGCAGACCCAAGTTTAATAGCCAAGCACCCTTAAATGGTTTTTAATCCATTCTTCACACTTTGCCTGGGAAGTTGATATCACAAATTTGTCTGACAATAAACCACATGGAACAGGGTCTCCCAAGGGTTTCAACAACTCTCATTTATACAAACACGTGCTCCCATTTTCTTTTTAAATCTCATATATATATATGTGTGTGTGTGTGTGTATAAACTGATTTCTAAATCACCTTTATCATAAAAAAAAAGAAGATAAGTATGCCATTCAGTTTATATTAGAGTGCTCTTCTAGAATTAAGTTGATACATAAATCAACTGGTTTCTTTGTAGGCATTACCTCATATTCATACATGTTCATATCAGCTATGAGAAGATCTGATTTTCTTTTTACTCTGCCTTGTATAATTCAACTATTTCTCAGTCAGCAACATTTTAAACCCAATATGTAAATTATATTGAGAAAGTAAACATGTCAGCAGGCCAGTAATCATACAGAAAATAAAAGATGTCACTGTCAAAAATACCACTTTAACAGCTGCCTGTTTAATCAGGATTGATGCTGATACCTGATCAATACGATCTGGCAATGCTGACATAGCTCTTTTCCTCTCCATTCAGAAAGTTCTGCATGTTTGCCATATTAAACATTGTTCTTCTTTCCTTTCAAACACCTAATCATTTATCTTGCCAAACCTCCCTTTCAGTAGCCTATTTCATTCTAATAAAATTCAAGAATTAACTTTGATAAGAAATGTATGCATTTGAAATTCGTAACATGCTACATTTTACTTTCTTTTAAAGAAAATATTTGATAGATGAAATTTAAGGCAAAACATCAGAACCTTACCTAAAACCAAACAAATATTTATTGATAGATTTAATAATACCCACAAATTTGACATTTTTGTTGCATTACTGTCATTTGAGCAGACTCAAAGAGCTTGAGGATCAAAAGCTCATGACTCAGAACACTGTTCATTTAACAAGGAGATACTAAAGAAATAAAGGTAGTACCAGAACTGGAAACTGTACAGTAGAAAAGGGGAGTGCAAATTTTGAGGAGCTGTAAAGCTGCAATACAAGATACAACTCTACAGTGCTCACAGTTCCCAGACCAGGAGCCCATAGCCCAAAGAACTGACAGTGGAGAGGGACTAAAGAGGTCACAGTAGAAGTATATGTGTGCATAAAGCAGCCCAAATTCACAATTAGCCAGAATTTTCTGACTATCATCAAGAAATAAGAACTGAATTTTGCTGTGGGGAGGCTTTTTCTGGGGGTAGGGAAAGCCATGGAGAAAAATAAACACTTCTGGGAGAACACAGGGGAGAAAGCAGAGCTTGGGAACACTGAAGAGGTGGGAAGGTCTCAAAAGGAGACCTTCCTTTTGAGGTCTAGCTCAGAGTGGAGGCAGCCCAGTGTGCAAAGTGCCCTGACCAAGGCTGGCAGCACTGATGAAATGCAAGCAGGAATGAACATTCCGACCTTTGTCTCCAAGCCCTGGATTCCTGACTGTGATAAGCACTGCATGTATTTTCCTTGACAACAGCTCATCCATTAAATTACTCCAATTACTTCAATATTTAGAAAATTTGAGACGCAGATTTGCCAAAAGTACCTCTGCAGGCTGAACCACCTGAAACAAAAACATCACACTGCACCTACTGAGGCAGCTTTGTGTGAGAGATTCAGTGCATGCACCGTGACTTTGTGTAAACAATTCACAGCAGAATTCTCTGTGTTAAAGGTATGCAAATGCTTGTTGCTAATTTGAGCAAAGACAAATACAGAAACCATGTTAGACCTGAAGTTTCATGTTTTATTTAAACTCCAAGGCAGAGAATTTTAATTCGAAGTTTCACATAATAATTTGTTTTCATGGACAAATTATGAACCCTGCCATAGGAGTTCATCATATAACTACTTTAAGTGTCACTATACTGTATGACCACATTAAAATAATGAGGTTTGAACATTCCAATCTTCAATTAGAGCTTTGTGGCTTCAAGCACTTAAAGAATAAATGCTGCCATTAACCTAGACCTTCCCCCTCAAATATGCACCAAATATATTAACAATGTTACTGAATCATGAGGTCATTGTGAAAATATAAATCCCAGTGGATTCCATCACAAAGCAAAATCTTGAGGATTTTAATAGGATATTATTTAAGGTATAAAATTAAAATCTCTCATTAAGTTATCTCAACAGCTCATTTAATTTATCAGGCTTAAAAATATTTTAAAGGTTATTTTAGGTTAATTACATTTCACATCCTTTTATGACAGATCTGAAACCCTGCACATCTTTCAATCCTCTTCTATAAACATTGCCCTTTGCCAAATAGCTGAGAGTTCACACTGACACATTTTTGCATACTCACACTATAGTCTCAACATGACAGTGTTTTATATTCATGATGAACACAGAATCTTGTTTATTTAATGGAAACTTGGTCACTGCAATAAACAACAAAAGCAGAAGCCCCTCAGTCAGTAAGGCACCCTCTCAGCAAATTTTACATTATTTGTACTTAGTTGGCCACAACTGCTTTCAGTGAAAAGAATTCTGATCAATCCAAAACGCCACAATAAGGGAAGAATTAGAGATATTGACTCTAAATCAAGCTTGGTAATGTATTGGTTATTCTGACTTCATACTTCATGTTCTCACAGCACAAGGACTCTGCAGTTCCCACTAGGGAAGAGTCTGAAACTCACAATTAATGTGGAAATGCTCGGGTTTGCAATAATAACCCAGCAAGGACAGGTAAGAAATCATGGCATGCCTGAGCTCTTAAACAACTGACTTGAAAATCTAAATATGAACACAGTCAGAAATAAGAAAATTATCCTGGCACACTATATACAGTGACTGCAGCAATAAATTATTCCACAGCGCCATCCATTTGAGCGGCAAACATCTGCTAAACATTAATAAACTGAGATTTACAGAAAGTCTGTGAGACGTGCTTCACTTTCAGCTCTTGAGGTGACCAAGGGACTGAACCTCTCTGTACCTGAGCTTATCAAAGTTCAGATATCAGCATGTTGCATAAGTCCCAGGCTTGTGTTTCACTTACAAGGCTACCCTTATCTCTGCCAAGTGATTTCACCTCTCCCACCCTGGTAATCTCGAGGCAATAAGGATTTTAGATTAACTCCTAGGAAAGATTCTGAGCTGCAGCTCTTCAGAGGCGATGCACACAAACCTCTGTATTCCCACTGTCCTGAAAGTGGTAAAATAAACAATCACTGTGTCTCTGGGGCTGGAAAAGGATTGTTGGAAAGACACATTGCAAGGCTTGGATAAACCAAAGTGACACAGTGCAGGGAAACAGACCAAACAAAAAGTGGCAGCCAAACATGGAGGATTATGCTACTAATTGCAGAGCATGTCCAAAGCTTTTGCTCAGTCAAAATGCTACAGGGGATTCTTATAAATGTCCTAAGGCTCAAAACAGTTTGCATTTCTGAAAGAAAGCAGCTTGAAACTTAAGCAAACAAACTATTTCATGTTTTAAGACCCATCCTCCTATTATCACGTCCTAGGAAACTATTTCAAGAAATATTACCAGTCACAGAAGGCAGCCATATTAAAACACTAAACACAGACATCTCACAGTGCCTTTCTATGGAAATATCTGCCAGAAATAAAACAGCAGATTTTCAACTACTTTAAATTAAAACCCAGAACTTTTATTGTGTACATCAGTATGTGTTTATAGAGAGGTCGTTGAGAACCACAGAACAACACTCAAGGAACAAAGCCTCACCCTTCAACAGAGTGTGTTCAAGACAGTCTGAATAACTGTATTTTAAGTTCCCCATAGCTCCCCAAGCAAAACAGCTAATTTTCCATGCACACTACAGCAGTTTCTCACTTTACACCTACAATAGTGCTGCTGTCAGGAAGAGAAGTGACTGCATGTGCCAAAAATCAATTCAACATATTCACAGACAAAAAAAATAACATGCAGCATCTGAAGATAATGAGAACTGCAATCATTCAAACTGACAGTCTAGTGCCTAACAATTATCACAAGGCAAGTTTTATGAATTCATATTTCCTACAATGACAAGCCTCAGGTTACACAGGAGGGTGTTCACATTTTCTTTCAAAAATGAAAACCTCCTTTAAGCCAATGAGTCCACTCCAAAATGGAATTCACTTAACTGAAGTGAGCAAAAATATGCTGACTGTGTTTTAAGTAATATGCTGAAGTTTCTTCAGAGCAAGATGCTGACTGTGCTTTAGTAATATGCACTATATAGTAAATATAACTTTAGTACAGAATTTATCACAAAAATTTTCTGTTCTTTACATTAATTATTCAGAATTAAGTTTTCTAGTGAAAAACCAATCAGGACTACCAGTTTTGGATGCCAGTGTGAAGGAAGTGTCCTGAATCTATCATGAAAACACAGTCACAGCACATTCATTTTTGGTTTCCTGCCAGAGACATCTTAAAAGCTGTGACAAAGGTGAGTCTCTGCAAGCACTCTAAACACTGCCAAATGTCTAGAACTTGCTCCATACTTTTTTCTCAGGACTTGTCCAAGTTCCAAAATTGATAATGTTCCCAAAGATTCCCCAACAGACCCTGCAGCATATGTCCATGCAAATATCTAATTAGTATGCATAAACTTAGACTTCACACGTGGTTCTTAATTTGGAAATCCACTTACTTCCTAACTCAGGTTATTACAACTGCCAATTTAAAATGCAATTTCCATGCCTTCATAAAGTAATAAAATCCCTTCATTCATGCAGCCATAGTTCCTGCTGTCTTTTCCTTTTCTATCAACATAAAAATATCAAATACTACTTGTACAGTCAAGTATTGAATGTTCTTGACTCCCTAATAAGAAATTTAAAAATGAAATAATTTATTACCTTCATCACCCACGACTTTCAGGATTATTCTTAAACAAAACTATTTCTATCTGTATTGAGCAACATTTAAATAGTCAACATGTAGCCACCTAAAATGCAAACTAAAAGTAACATTATCCCTGACAAAACATTTTGGGTAAAGAGCAGCTGTGTGTTTTAGAAGACACAAACGTAAATGAAGTTTTCCCATCAGATTAAACGCCTGGTTTTGTAGTAAGTATCCACAGGAGGTGGCACTATGCACAATTGGCATTAATGATTTGTCCCTGAACTAGTGCTGTATTTTACAATTAAAAAAGACTCTATCTAATTCTTTTGTGAGGAGGTGGAACTCTAAGCTCCATGCACTCACATCACTGCCGGCACACACAAGGAGCAGAGAGGTGGATGCAGAGTGTGGTGGGAGAGCAGATGCTGTGTCTGGTGTCTGCCCACCCCATTCCTTCCAAGACCTCATCCCTGAGCTTAACAGCCACTGCCCAGGTGCCTGCAGAACGCAGTGATCCTAAATAATAAACAGGATATAACAAATAAATAAATAATAAATGCATTAAAGCACTGGGGGCCAAGCAGGAGCTGTGGAGATGGAATTTCCCTTTATAACTAGGAGGGGGTTTGAAGCTGGAACTTCTGGCTTCACTGCACTTCACCAGGCCTCTTGAATTATCAACTGAACTGACAAACAACACAGCACTGAGGTCTCCTTCAGCTGCGGGAACCATCCCCGTCCCCGGCCCGTCCCACAGCCAGGCCGACATTCCCGGCGGGAACCGCGGCACGCGAAACGCCCGGGGCTGCAGCGCCACCGCCAGGCCAGAGGCCGCAGCGCAACTCACACAGCTGCCACCCAAAATTCACGATTTTATTCATAGAATCGGCTACAAATAATATTTTATCTTTTTTAATTCGTAAATGTCCTAACCATCATCTCTCTGTTACCAGAAAAAGGATGCTGCAAACCACAGCACGGCATTACAAAGCGAATTCATGCTCCAGCTGAAGAAAAAGGCCAGTTATTAACAAGGGGTTGCTGTGGGACAGGGTCCCAGCAAGAACAGAGCCCTGCTGTAAAATCACTGATGGTTACTGGGGTTCTAACACCGTTTGACAGAAACTCACTTGGATCGTGGAGCTCGCGGTTCCTGTCCCCAGCCATGGCACACCAGCAGATGGCAACCCAGCTCCACAGAGCCCTGCACAGGCTTAGGAAAGCACAGCCCTTGCATTCCACTTCCACAGGAATTCAAGGGGAATCATCCACCTTGTAATAATCTCACTCACTAACTCAAGCCTGTAGCCAATTAGCCAGGAACAATACATTTTAATTTTATTTTTAATATACAGCATCCTGCACAGGGAAAACATGCCATTAAGGGAACTTTATATATTGGGTACAATTGATTCTATTCCTAATATATATCTAATACGAAATAAATTTTAAAAAAAGAAGGAGCAAAAATTTAGATAATAACTCAATATCATCTCCTACATCTAAAAAGCATACCCCAACTTGGAGACCAAAGGTACCACGCCCCAGTGTGATGTCTGTTCCCAGCTCCCAGCACATGCCAAGTCAAGGCCCCAACATCACAAGAATGACCCATTCTCCCCATTCCACTCAGCATTGCCTAATCCACACAGCTTTGGGGAACTGAATGTTCACAATAAATCACACTGAGTATTGTTCCACAGAGATACTTCAGTTGAGAGTTGTTTCAAATCTTTGCATTTGTGCTTTTCTACCCTCCAGATCATTATTCAAAATCTAAGAGGCTTGGGTCTTTAACCATTTCTTCTAGAACAAGATGAGGGAAAGATTAACTCTCTGGCACTGTGTACAATCACAATGAACATGCAATTATTTCACTTTGTTTCAACTTTCACTCTGTTTGAAAGTAAATATAAAATCCTAAGGCATTTGAAATTATCCTATGAAGATGAGACTGACCCTACAAGGAAATCTTACAAGTCTGGCATCAGAGGATTAACAGAGCACCAACTGCTTAGTCAGCAGCCTTCATCTCTGAAGATGAAGAAACAGCTCTGACCACATCTCATAATATATCCCAGAATATTAGGAAAAAAGTTTACACTAAATAGAACTGCAACCACCCAGCTGAAACCATCAACCTCATTTTTTAAAATTATGTCCAGTTTTTCAGTTCAAGAAGTACCACAGGTTTCAGTTCAGTACTGGAAGCACCTCAGAAAATTCGAGTTTATAAGTATTTAAAAAAAGAATTTCAAAGTCTCTTTCACAAACATATCTAAGTTTCCACTGACAGGCTTCTTCAAACGTTTTCCTATCGCCACACTTGGCAGAAGGAACATGCATGGCTTCTTATTCCTGGAACATCTCAAACTTTTCCAGGCATTAGATGGTGAGCAATGCATAAGAGATGTAGTCCTAATTAATGGGTTACACATTATCAGATGCTTCTTTCACGAAACCCTGGAGAGGATGCTTGAGATGCTCTCTGTGAGGGGCCAGGACATGGGACACACACACAGAATCAGTCTTCACAAATAAAGAAACATATTCAGCATTAGTGTAGTGCTCTAGTTAAGCATCCTGCCCTTAATAAAAATGAGGGGAAAGTCACCCCTAGCCCACCAATAAATGCTCAGCTATGCAATATTAGCACCTTATGGCATTGCTCCTGGCAATCAGTTTCATTTACATTGTGTTTTGTCAAAATTAACAGTTGCAAGAAAGACACTCCCAATCTACCTCTACAACAATCACAACCATCTCTTCACAAGGTCGTTTTCCCTTCAAAAATTAGAAACCCTGATGTTCTCTATGCCTTATTTCATAAGAGAATGCACCCACATAACTGATCTTTTGCATCACCAGTGACAGGACTCAATGAAACAGGATGAAGCTGAGTCAGGAGAGGTTTAGGTCAGATATCAGGAAGGAGTTTTTCACCCAGAGATGGATGAGCACTGGAACAGGCTCCACAGGGAAAGAGATGCAGCACCAAGGCTGTCTGAATTCCAGAAGTGTTTGGACAACACTCCCAGGCACATGGAGTGACTCTTGGGGTGTCCTGCACAAGGCCAGGAGTTGGACTCAATGATCCTTGTGGGTCCCTTCCAGCTCAGCATATTCTAGGATTCTATTACATCCCTTAAAAAAAACACAGTCCAAGGTCTAACTCTTTTTATGACAGAGTAAGATCTCAGATAAACCCCCAAAACTAAGTCAAAAGAAATCTTCCATAAAATTACCCTTCTGTTCCTTAAATGTGCACTCCATACATATTCCCTCCACCCAATTTTTTTAGTGTGTTTGGGTCTTGACAGCAGGAAATCCCACTGAGCTGCCCACAATGATGCTTTGTGTGTTTTCCTCTGATTACTTCCTCAGCTATCTTAGGGATTTAAAGTCTTAAATAGGATACTCCCCAGCAGAATTCAATCTCATAGGATCAGAGCCATTCGTCTTAAGGTAGATGATGAGCTGAAGGTCATCCTCTAAAATCCTCACATATATTTAGAAGGCACACAGATCAGATCAACACCTTCCACTCCACAATGACAGCATTCAGCATTCACTCTGCCCTGGCTTCTTTCTCAAGTCAAGGACCTAGTGGCAACTGCTGTGCAGGCACATTAATCCAGATTATCACACATGTACAAGCTGAAAGATCCTGCCCAACGATAAACTGTGTTTATATAATTTAGCAAGTTAGAATTTTATGTATTCCCAGTTCTGGAATCATTGTTGATAAGTAGTCTAGTTATCAGGCTTGTTTCAGAAGCTGAAAACTTATTTCTGTAGATTTGCTATTGTTAACTTACCTTTTAACTTTGCAAATATTTTTAAAGAGCGAAAGAATGCAATTTAAGCGCAGTAAACAACCTATAGGATTAGTAGTGGTTAGAAATCAAAAAAACACATTACTGAATGCCACAAAGAAATTTAGCAAAGGAAAATCTACTGACACCTGCAGACCCAGAAAGAGGAAGCAGAAACAATGCACACAGCTTTCCTGGCTTTCCTAAATCACATTCCACTTCTCTCTAGCTATCCAACTACTGCATTATAACAAATAATAGAAGAATTAAATGCTCTAGCAGTCAAGGCTAGCATATTAAAATGACACTCTGCATTACTGAACTTACTCATCTCTTAATAGAGCTGTTCTTCAAAGGAGATTAATTATACTGGCAAGAGACCTTTTGCTATTCTAATTTGTGAAACGTATTTCAATACCACAAGCATATTAAAACAGCTGCAAACATGTAAGTGGCTCCAAAATCTCAGGACTCACTGCATTTAATTAGGTGTTCATCTTGTGATGTTCTTTAGTCACTGCTTTTGAAACCCACTTCACATAAAAATTGGTAATGTCTAGGCTTAATTAAGTGCAACTGTAATGAAACACACAGCCCATCATAGAATATACAGAGATAGGAAAGTGACCATATTCTTCAACACCTAAACACCATCACAGAGGAACAAAAACTGGATTTAGAGATTAATTTCTCTGCCTTACTTAGGAAACAGAGAATTTAAAATTATTTTAAAATAACTCATTGGCATTGTGTCTGAGATCAGAACATTTGATAGACAGCACAAACACTGCTATGACAAATTGAAAACACAGGATATAATATGAGTAAGATGCAAAATTGTAACATGCAAACATCTGCAGCTTGCTGAGCTGTACACAGCTGTTAAGCAACAGCCTAGTACTCCAAATTAAATATCTGAGAATTAGTGCTTTGTTTTAAAGCACAGTTATTTTCATTAACCTAAGCTATGAAGCTTCAAGGCATTTATTTGCCTCTAGAGAACAGGCCTGTGTTTTAACATATTACTTTTTCTAATCTCCCTCAGATAAATACTTACAGCCAAGTTCATGTGAGCATTCTCCCTTTCTGTTACCACTGAATTTAGAAACATTGGTGAGAGCATAAATTTAAGGCAAACACTGAACAGGCACCAAATTAAGACATTAAGACACAACACAATTAAACCAAATCAAAAGAATTTCAATATAGTAACAAGTCTGAAAATGTCAAGACCACAATTACTTCATTGTGAAATCAAAATTAGTTGTAACACAGAAGTGTGACTTTTTGAACCTTAAAGATTTAAGTTTCCTTTCATAACCCAGTGGTGCCAAACTGTCTAGGAACTCCCAAAAAATTTTCAGGGCTTTATCCAGAATTTAAAAAAAGAATTAACTTAAGGGGTCATTGCTTCTAAGCAGTCTTACAATAAAACATAAATTTACCCAGTTATTTGCAGCACTATAAGTAGCACACACCAAAATTCCTCACTTGAGTAAAACGTGTTATACAAATAACAAGTAGATGTTCAGCAAAAAAAAATTCAACTTTGGCTTTAATCTACTACTTACCAACAATTTCTGTTGCATATATGCCTGCTCACAAGTAACTGTCTTTTCCTACCCTTGGATTTTTCTTCTCTTCACACGTCACTGATTTTAGAATTTTATAGATAATAAGAAAAATTTACAAACAAAACCTGTGTTCCTTTTTGTGTGCAGTTCAGACTTGACTGTAGCCACCTGAGTGTGTGCCCCCATACAGAAAATGTTAATTTAGCAGATGCAACATTCCTTGAAAATATTTTCCCAAAAGTTTTTTACCAAAACCTCTTGACAGAAACCACAAAGAAGAGCATTTGTCAATTTCAGCTCTTCAATTACTTGGACATAAGAGTTATCCCTTTCAGATTCATCCCCCCAGCTATTCCCTAGAAAAGCAGGCAGAGGCAGATATTCAGAAAGCTGCCTCCCAATTAAACTTGTTTGAAATGGTTGGGTTCCCATTCTTACATCTCCTAGACTTCCAATGATATAATGATTCTTCAACACACATCTTTTCCTACTTTCTGTCCAAAGCAAGATGAACACATTCTCTTCCTGGCTCACCTTGTAGCCTAAAAAGTCCCACAGGAACAAAATGCTGCTTTCACTGAGCAGGAACAGGGGAAACAAGGTAAAACCTAAAGCACAGGATCCCATCACTTTTTATAGCACAAAAGCACCATGAGTATTCATTCCCAGAGGCACTCACCAAACCAGCAGTAAGGGAAGGAGCAGATTGTCCCAGAGACTGATTTCTCATGCGGACCAGGTTGGAGGTATCTCCAGGAGGCTGCCACAGCGTCTGCCCCACTCCACTGTGGACACTATTTGACAGGGGAAGTAGCTGTTTTCCTTTAAAAATAAAATCAAAATACCATCAGCTTGTTTCTAAACAAGTCTGCAAGTTCAAAGTACAAAGGTGAGAACAAATACTGCATGGGAAGAAAAAGCAATTATTAAAAAAAGCAATTTCAAGATTTTGGTAGGTTAAAATTTGTAAGAACACCTCACCAGTAAATTCATTATGTTTGATAACTAACAATTTCCAAAAAAATCTACTTTACATTGTGAGAAGATGGGGAAATCCAAAAACCTTGTAATAATAGACTTCTATCACTTTATAAGTTTCCATATTCCACTCACCCTAAAAAGTAAACAATATTTGCTGTCCTAAAAGAAGGCAAAACCTCCTTAGTATAATTTTAAAATTTCTTTTGAAAATGGATTCCTAATTGTAAAATATTGTCTCTTCTAAGTAGCTTGGTCATGTAGACATCCCCACTTTCTCCTACTACTGGAACACTGAGCACTACATTTCACACAGCTGTAACATAATATAGTGTATGTTTAAATATTGTCTTGCTTTGAACAATGGATGGATATTTTTTGCTCAACACTGACTTTCTAGTCAATGCAACGCTCGTTTTTGAAAAATGTCAAGCAGTAAATTTCCACAATGAGAAAGAACCAAAGTCAAAGTAGGTCATATTTTGACTCCACAGAGCTTGACAGCTTCCTTTTATGTACAATGTCATCCACAAAGAAAAAAGAGAAGATATTTCTGTGGTTAAAAACACATAAGTGAAGAAGTCTGTGAATCTGGGTTCAGTTATTAGCTTCCACATGACTTACTCTGTAAGTTTGGTCAGCCAAGCCCTGTACTGCAATTTCCCCATTGCAAAATGGAAGTGGATAATACCTCTGTTCCTTAAAATTAGGACTATGGGACTAAATAACACACCCTCTTCCAACCATAGTAAAGATTCTTGCATTCAATGGATTACTACATGCTCAGGAATCACAGGGGGCTGAGACATTTATTGCTGTAAGTAGCAGGAAGGCTACACCTTTAATCACAAATATGCTGCAGAAAGACTTGTTCTCTCAGAAGCAGAAAGGTGTTTACTAATTCAACTGCACCTCAGAATTAAATGTGAATTATTACATTCATTCCATAACAGTGGCTGCAATATTTGGAAGGCTGCCACATAATGTGACCAGCCATGATGCTGGGGAAAGGTGTGGAGTGGAAGTGGTGTGGTATTTTCTTTTTTTAACTTGTTAAGATTCATTTTCTGTAATAGTTACAGGCAATGGGCCAAGTATTCACCAACAGAATGAGTCCAAGGGTATGAGAGATGAGCAGGCCCAACTTTGTCAAGCAAACAGAGACAACATATTAGCACCCTCTTCCTGGTTCCACTCAAGCTGCTTACAGCTGTGGCCATGATTTTCATGGCTTGATCATTTTCAAGATAATGTATAAATAAAACAACTCATCAGCAGAGACCTAAAACCACAGAAATGTACATTGCTGTATTTATCCCTGTACAGCACTAACAAAGATATCCTGTAACAGCAAGTCAAATAATATAATTATCCAGCAGTCTAAAATACCCATGCTTGAGGACAAGAATAATTTTATATAAATCTCTGTAAGATATGGTTGTCAATATCTCCTTTTGTTCCACAAAACCTGAATCCAGGAGGGTAGAACTCCATCAAGAGTCAAATCTCAGTCAATCAGTCATCTGCATTCTTCAAACTTATTTGATTCTGTGACAAAAATTAGCAGGAATCATTTTAAGGATGGAACTTGAAGCTAAAGCCTTTCCCTGTCATGCCTCAAGTTCTACACACATTCCAAACACCTACACTGAAAATATGCATCTAAACCTGTACATTTTCTCTACCCAGCTGGGTCAGACTGATCTTTTTCAGGCTCTTTACCCCTTCCTGAATCAGGTATAGTAGACTGAAAAGTAACCAAGATGAACCAACAGGTTCTGGAGGATATAGAATTTCTTGTTCTGAAATTACAATCTCCAAACAGAAAAATTATTTTTAAAAGAGAACAGACGTCCAGTTTTCCTGCTTCCTCCTATTTACTTTGCTTTCTTCTACTTAAAGGGAAAAAAAACCTACAGTACTAACTTAGGCCATTGAAGTCAGTCAACAGCTGTGTGGTCCATGAAGTTCTGTTCTCCTCTAGTGATTAACCTGCCTTGGAGAACAAACTTGCACATGCACAAAACATTATGAATGTTTCCATTTTTCAAAAACTATCCACTTACTACAAACAAAACACTAAGCCAAGGCCAAGCCAAAATAAAATATACATAATTTACTGCTTATTTATTTCTATTACACCTAACACCTCAAATATGAAAATATTTATCTTCCCTTGATAAAAGATGGATGTATTTTCACAATCATATAAATCAAAAAAAGTGGTTTCACCTTCTTCCTCTTTCTCTCCCACTGAGAATTTTCAACTCTTCCACTTCTTGCACTAACATGCAAATAGGCAAGCAGCCTAATTAGGGAGGAAATGGGCTGCAACTTAACCCTACAGAATAACAGTGGCACTCAGGCATATCAGCTCTTTCATTCTAGACTGATCATGCAGCTCTCTGTGCTCTATTCCAGCACCACAGACTCTGATATGAGTTTTAAACAGTTGTGAAACCATCCCCTAGCCCAGTAACAAAGGCTTTGAAAAAAAAGAAAACTACTGAACTTGGTCCATTTTTGGGTAATTACTTGCCTATGCTCGCTCCAATGATTCTACAGCTAACAAACTAAATTCAATTACCAGGCTGAATATCACGTTCACAAGAAAAAACAAATTTTACATGAACTGAAAAAACCATCAAGTTAGTAAGCAAGATTTTTTACTTTGAATGACAATTTCCTACAGTGCTTTTGAAGCCAAAAAGAAACTAAATAGTCATTTAAACATGATACAAAAGTCGGTCTCCCAGTATGAAGCAAAAGGGCAAAGTGGGCAAGTTTACATTCAGTGCTGATGTTAAAAGGGGTAAGAATACACCAATGTGTCACCTAAAGTTCCACAACTCCATTCTTTAACTTTGCATACTAAATCTTGGCTTTTAACTTTTCACTCTGGGCAATATAAAAAATTTCATTCTAAATCCAGGCTTTCTCACTCTTCCCTACTGATATTTCTTTTTGCATCTTTCTCTTACATCAAATTTTGTATGCCCTGCCAACAAGAGGTCACCTTACCAGTGACTTACCAGTATCTTTTATTATGACTGTTATGCCAACAATGCTGAATTTTCTTTAATACTAACCAAGTGTCATACTCTACAAAATGGCATACCTGACAAAGAACTTGCCAAGCTACCTCTTCGTAGCTTGCAGTCATCTTGACTTAGCTGACGGTGGAGCTTGGTTTTGCCAGCAGATGAAAAGATGTCAGGATTGCTGAGCTTCCTGCAACGCAGTGGAGTGGACTCTGTTATCATCTCCTGGAGAGAGAAAAACATGCAAAAACTTTGTTAATGCCAGCCAAGGATCCCCTGTCTGAAACATGCAATCTCCAAAGCATAAAGGAGACTGTTCAAAAAAATACAAAAAAAAAAAAAAAACAAACCCAACATTTAACATCCCCCTCTTTGGTGCCCCATAGCTGCACAGAAAGCACATCACAAGGTCCCTGTCAACTCTGGTCCGTGAACACCACTGCTGCAAGAAATGCCATTAATAATAGTCAGAAAAACACAATTATGCTACAGCAGTTATTTTCTCTTACAGTATTTAGGACAAAATGGCACTTAAAAAAAAAACTCAGCTTTGATTAAAGCTATTTCCTGCTAAAGCAGAAGTACTTTCTCCAATCTTATTCAATCTTTCTTCCATCCAGCCTATGAGTAACATACCTATACAGCAGCTGTTGCAATGTCTATTGCAACCCAAAACTGCTATTACAAGTTATAGCTTTACAAAGACTATATGCATAACCAAATAATAACTAGGATAAGGATCAGCCTTTGTGTCATGTCTTTGTTATTACTACAAACAAAATTAGACATGTATTTGTCAGAAACACTCCCACACATGTGAATTCCTTTCACAGCATACAGCAAGATTTCAGTCAAAATAGCGTAGGCAGAGCAGTGTCAAGCACAACCACTTGTGAGTGCTTTCCTCATGCTTTTCATTGTTCTGGAAGTGTCAAACTCTCATTCCACACCCAAAGGGGAACAACAAGCTTTGCTATCAGATATGGATTTGAAGAGGTGACACTTTCCATTATAGCCCATATAGTTCAAGTTCTCCCTTCTCTGCAGTGTGAAACACTCCCCTTGTTTTCATGGACTCCTCCATTTTATTTCAAATGCCTCTCATTAGCTATACAGCACTTCAGGCCATGCTCATCCTCATAAATATCTCATCTGAGGCAGAAAAAAACTTTGCCTGCATGATGCATGACCACATGATTTAACTTAATTTTAAATTATGTTTAAATCAAAAACTAGTTTACCAGTTACGGTTTTTAATTAAAATTTGCAGATTCAAGTCAAAATCTATTTCTAAAGTCATTAATTCAAATCTATTCAGTCTACAGTGTTATGCCTCAAACTGTCAAATCCAGACCAGGAGTGCACACTTTAAAAACCTCAAGGGGAAGAGAGGGGAGGGGAAGGAGATAAATAAAGTGGCTTTATATGAAAAAAAAAAAATATTTGGGATTTGAAATAGAATTCTCATTTAGCTCTGAGTCACTCATTCACAACCTTTCTTAGACCCCATCTCCTTCTAATCATGAAATTTTTTGGCACTTCATAATACTGAATAACTTTATTACTGTTTGAGGGACAGCAGTGCTTTGCTCCACATCAGCCTCAGTGGTGCACCTTTCCCAGGCTGCTCTGGATACAATTCAGATTTTCAGTCTCCATAGGGTCTACACCAGATCACAGAGACAGCTGGGTACCAGAGCAGGTCAGGTCACCCAGTCCATACAGCTGCAAGCAGTTGTGCTGGTGCAAGAGTGGGGGAAATAGAGAAAACCGCTCAGCTGAAAAACTGTTTCAATCTTATGGTTCCTTGTGCACATCTTGGAGCAAAGAGCATCGCATTTTCATTTGTCTCTGACCTTCCCCACAAAGGTACTGAAGTCCTTCATTTGCAGCAGCCTGTACTCTTCTCCTTTTCTGACATTTGGAGAGCTGAAAAGGCATCTACCTGTCTTTCTCTCTGTACTTGGGAGTAAGCTAAATAATATTAAATTGCAGCATTAGCAGTGCCCCAGCACAGGGGACTCTGAAAGCTGCAGAGGCCAAGGGCAGAGAGTCTGCTGTTTCTATTCAGAATGGCAGAACATGGTTATATTTGTGTATATGACTGTAAGTAGACATACAGAAACATGTACACACTTTTAATAAGGCCTGTCCTACACCTATAGGGTCTGAAATCTGGCACATGTTTACCATCTGTGACAGTCTGAAATTATCATGCCTCAAAAACAAAAAACAAAAAATGAACATGGGCACTCCAGCTTACAAGCAAATTACTTAAGAACGTCATCCAGCTTACACTCTCACACTCCTTATGCTTCAATTCCAAATATTCCCAGCATCCTTCAGTATCCAGCTACTTCCCTGAAACTAGTCATGTGTTGAAAGGCCCCATGCACATCAGCAGCAGTTAAAATTAAAATGTCAAAGACTAACTTAAAGTGAAGTGTTCTAACTGGGACTTCTTTCTTCAAAGTTTTGGGGGTGTTTGTTGGTGTTTTGGAGGTTTCATTTGCTTTGTTGTTCTGGTTTTTCCCCTGCAGGTGCATATTCACCTCCCTTTCAACACACACACAAACACAAACACACACACAAACCTCTCACCAGTCATTCTCAGTGAGCTGCAACTAAATAAGAACATTCTTCAGCTTGGGACACCAGGTAAGGAAAGGCACTGAAGTCAGAAACAAAAGTATTCCAAGTCATGTTAGAAGCAACTTCTGTGTTTTACATTTCTCTTTCCCCACAATCTGCAGACAATGCTAACCAGGCAAGGAATGTGCCCACTTCCCTATTCTTCCCCTTTTCCCTCTGTGCACAGTCTCCTTTTATTGGCGAAAGTAATTACAAATTCTCAATGTGTCTTCTTGAGTTACAGTACACAAATCCTGTAGCTCTGATAATATCTAAATCAAAAGCTCCCCAGCTGAAGGGCACAACTACTCCTGGCACAGCATCTGATCAGCTCCAGCACCCTGCCCACACACACCTTTGAGGTCAGCCCAGTGGCATAAGCTACTTCTCAAAAAGCCATTCCCTGTGACCGCTGTCCCCAGGTTCAGCTTTCCACCAAAACTACTACAGAGATAAGAAAGGAATCGTAGAAAGGTAAAATCAGCTTCCCACACTCACCAAAGAACCCAGGCTGTCTTCTAAAAATGAAGGATTTGGTACATATTACATATGGAAACCTCTTCATGAACCCTTTTCTTGTTAAGCACATTAAACACTTGGGCAATGTTCAGAAGACTACATAAGTGTTAAATGTCTGGAAGAAAGGACTTCCAATCAAATTCTGCAGGCTTATACACTGTTAAAGTCACTTTTCAAATAGATATTTTAAAGGTTTTTTCAAAGTGCACTGTTCTGAGACATCCTATTATGTTTTAAAAAATGCTAAGTGCAACACAGCCAATTTAAAATTTCATTTTCTAAGAGCTGTGTCCATATTGCGTCAGAAAAACAACGAAGAGGGAAAGTTTTAGCTTGATAACAATAGAGCTGTCTTCCATGAGACTGCAATTTACTTCACTCATCCATCAAAGCCCTGCTTTGATATTGCAGATCACAGATGAACTGCATGAAAGTAGCAGTAGATTACATTACTACTCTCAAACAAGGAAGGAAAAAACTAGTGGAAAAGATTTTTCCTTGTCCTTGCCCCAAAGCAATACCTACAAAGAACACAAAAATCTTACACAACTTTCCTAATTGATAAATAAAGAAACTCTTTGCAGTGGTAGAGCAAAATTTTGCTTACATGCTTTCAAACTAGTAAATTAATCTATCAGAGCAAGTGGTTGAAGAATAGATTATATATAACAAACTGCCATAATTTTAAGCACTCCACTTCCACTTTTCAAAAGAAAAAAATTTGACAGCCCTAAAGATGAAAGCATTAGTAAGCACATAACACTTTGCCCACACCGTGTGAAAAGGACTGTGAGCCTCTCTCCATTCATTTCTTTTCAAAGGTGATAAAGAACTTAAATTACTTTGGGCTTGTGGCTTTTGCCACAAGCTAAAAATCAGGTTCAAACAGACAGCTGATTTCTGCAAAGCTTAGGGCTGAAGATAAAAGCATCACATAATCTTGACTTGCTAGGCAAAGATTATTGCTATCACTCCCTACAAAGGTACACAAAAGTTTGCTCATGTAACTTGAAATAGCAGGATATGAAGAAGAATGGGCAAAGCTTTCCTTGACTATCAAGAGGCTCTGAATTTCTCAGCTCAGTTACTCACCACACTTGCACAGAAAAAGCACTAAAAGAGTTCTGATACTGGAATAAGTCTGTTCCTCTTGCCTGAAATCTCACATTGGGGTTATCACACTCAGCTGGATGGCAGAACCAGATTGTCACAGGGGATGCAGACAAAAGACAAGGAGCCAAAAGTGCTTCTCAATTTGCCTGATCACTGCATCCCCTGTTAAAAACCTGATCTGGTAATTTCAGAATACAGCTACAAGGATCCTCCTCAGCCCTCATTGCACAGGAAGAGTTCCAAGCAATTAAAGCAGGATATAAAAGAACAAGCACTAAACCACTGCAAGGACTGTCAGGAGCTCTTTTGTTTAACCATTGTTCATTTAATGGTGCTGCAAGAGAGCAGCACAGGTCTTTAATCTCCAAAAGGCAGGTGAATACTCCAAGTGTGGATTTGTTTTGCTTGACTGCCAGGTGAAGCATCACACAGTCAGCAAGACTCATACATCAGCATCAGACCAATGCTGGGATAAAACTTCTCAAGCCCTGTTTTTATGGCCTATATTTAAGAAGTAACAGATCATGCAAAGGGCACTTCCTTGCATGTAACTGTGTTGTAATTAAATCAAACACAAACTGCCTCACAATCTCTACAACAAGCAAAAGCACTCAATTGTGACTGACAAATATTCAAGTCTGCAGATCAAAATATATTAAACTGTTAGCCAGGGGGTGGAGAATCTACACAAAAGTTTTCCATGAACAGGAAATCCATTAGTAAGAAAAATGAGAAGCCTTTTTTATGAAGCCTAATGAGCATAACAACCTTAGGTCATCTGGAAGTGAATCCTAGCAAAGTGTTGGAAGGAAGAATGAAAATTTAACTACAATAAACTGGCCAAGAATTCACTCTTATTAGCCCATCTTGTAAGGAATATAACCAATGAGCAATGTAACTTGAGGGAAACTTAATACTTTCTGATTATTTTGAAAGCACCCAAAATAGTCAACATTGAAAGCTGCATTTTCTATTTTTTAACACAGTACTGTTTGTCCTTTAAAAGATAAAAGCTTATTGTGTCAGGGCTGTGTGCACATCTGAGAAGCATTCTTTTTCTTCTCAGCCTTTCCTCATCACTTTATATGATCTGTGTGCATACCCTTAATGAAAGATAAATCTGATCCTGTCATTAGGCCTGCTCTAATATACTCTAAAATACACTGAAAATTAAAGGCCTGAACAACAGATCACAGACCAAATATCTATCTGTATAAGTAGCAATTAGTGCAATGGAACCATAGTATTTATGCTTTAGTATTTAGAACTGAAATTTGCCTTAACTTTCTAGTCTGGGCATTACACATTGAGAGGAGAGGGCCAGCAGCTTCCAAGGAAGCAGGGGTGAGCCCACATGTGACCAAAATTATACGTTAAATAAGAATTTGCAACTAAGTTTCTTTTTAACTGTATCTGCTTAACTCATGTACTTGCCAGCAGCACCCTGAAAAATGTCAGAGACAGCAGAATCAAGGAAAATTACAGTAAATCAACATAGACTCTTAGTGGCTATAATATATTGGTTTACAACATCAACAGCAGAGAAAAGCTTCACAGAATGTATTGCATTATATAAAAGGGTCAGTATTTAAAGGCAGAAAGAGCTCTACGCTATTTTTCTCTGTAGTAGATTTATTTGAAGAACTTTGCAATAAATTCCAACATTCCTACAACAGTAAATATAAAAACTGAACTTAGTGTCAATATTAAGTTTTCAAAATGACTGCAAAGCCAAGTGTTATTTGCCACAGAGATGTTTTGAACACATCATGCACACATTTACCATTCTGAATACCTACAGCTTCCTCTGCACACTCATCTGCAGTTATATCACAGATGACAGAAAAGTTACAAACTCAAAATTTCACGTTAAAAAAAAATCCCAGCATGAAAACCATACAAACAAGAAAAATAAATCAATGTTCCCTAAAAGACCCAGTATCAGAAGCCCATACTATTAGATACACCCTCCTTATCTTGTTCTTCAATGAGATTTCTTTTCTTATTAACTCTTCAGGAGTTACATGGCATGTTTGATTAGAACAAATGAATTAGAAGATTTAATGTTTCATCAGGGAAGTTAGTGCTGTTAACTCTGTTGTGAAGTGTCCCAGCTGCAGGATCACATGAAAAAGCTTTTTAAAAAGAAAAGGTAAATATTTATAACTGTGTACATTATTAGCCCTTTTCTGAGGCCTATTGAAATAGAGAATTTTTATTCCTAATGGAACCACAGTCTAAAAAAGAAGGTAATTGATGATTAAATTATATCAGCCTGAATGTTTGGTCCTTACAAACAATGAAAACACAAATGGGTTAAACAAAGTTTTCAACCCTACTTCAAGATCTCCCCAACAGCCAAAAGAGAAGAGTAATTCTTTAATTCAGCTCGTAAATGCCTAAAGCCAAATTAATTTCATCAGGGGAAGAAAAAGAAACAGAGCCTCTAAAGTCTGTATCAGACTTCACAGAGGCTCAAAGACACCACTATCAATCTATCAAGACTCCAAACCCCACACCAGGCTCAGTAGCTGCACTCACAACAAAACCAGTCTGAACAAAGACACTGAGCATTAAAGGCCACCTCATTCCTTTATCATTGCTCTTCTAGCATGAGTATTGCAAACATTAAAAGGTCGTATTGAGCAGGGAAATTAACTCCTGGCCAGATAAAACAAAACAACTCTATCATTCATCATCCTTACTCATATGCTGTAAGGATTAAAAGAAATATGACCCCCACCAAAAAAGGGATCTGTAATAAAATTTGATTTTATAAGACATCAAAACACCTTTTCTCTGAAGATTTTCTTTCAATAGACTCAAAAGATGTGCCAAGCATGTGATGAGTCCCAGGATCACTGACTAGGATAACTGCAAGTTCTCTTGAGCATCCTGTGTGTTATCAAATTCATCTCATTTATCTTCCCTATTCTTGTCAATGAGGTTTTACATGGTTAAATAGAGGTGCATGTTTAGATCTGCTGAAGACCCTAATCCACAGTATCAGCAAGCCAAACTTTTCTGGTTTGTCAGTTCCTCACAGGTTTATTCAGATATTTATTACACAGAAAACACTGAATTTAAACCCCTGTTAGCACACCTAGGCTGTGGGTCAGACTAGAATGGGAACTGCTCGTGGAGCCAGAGCAGGAACAGCTGCACTTTCATCTATGCAGGCTAAGAAACCTGTGATTTCTTATTGGCTATAAAAAGGAGACTTACCAGAGGATTCTGCAGGGCACCTTCATTCCCTGCAACTCTGATGGCTCACTTTGGAGCTTTCAGAACTCAAACTATATTGATTTTTGTGCACATGACATTGTCTCACTGTCTCATTCACAGGGAAAGAACAAATCAACATAAAACACCTACCTATACCTGTGTAAACTCTGTTTAATGCCCAGTAAAATGTTACAAGCCAATTAATTTTTATTTGGAATGTAAACTCCATGGTTTTTTAGGAACAGAGATGAACAAAACCTAATGGTAAGTTTTACGTTCATTTAATTTACATGAACAAACAATTGCTTCATAGCAATAGAACCAGGAAGGAAGTTTCATCTGATTTTATAGATTTCAGACAGGAACCTCCAGGTTGAGTTGGAAAACCTAGGAGATGTTATCTGTATTAATATTTGATTCCTGACCCAAAACAATATAGAGTTTTCTATGTCTAAGGCACAAATAAAACATATTTTAAATTAAAATACTAGCTGAAAATACAAAGTTTGACCAGTGAACAATAACAGTGTATTAAAATGTTTGTGCTGTATAAAAATTACTTATTTACTAATAATACAGAGTTCTAATCTTGTTTTGCAAAAAGCAATTTCCAAAGACAAATGTTAAGGTTCATAAAGTTTGAAGTACAATCTCGAATAAAAGTATCTATTGGTCCAGTATGAGATATTGCCTTAAAATATGTCCCAAGACTAAGGGGACCAGAGGAAAGAAATCCATGCCCAACTGCTATCCCAAGGCTTATTTCAAATGAAGCTGCTTACAAAGAAAATTTAAAAAATAACTCATACACTGAACTTTGGTGGAGAAGCACTCAGGCGAGCTCAAGGGGGTTTTCTAATCAGACATTGAATGGCTACTTACAGATGGGTAATACAATTTTAAGACTTGATCATAACTGTTAAAGCTCACTTGAATAACAAATATTGCACAAAGCAAGGTATGAAACCAGAAAACACAATAGGAATCCACTTCAGCAGCACTAATTTTTTTGCCCAGGATTTTTTATGGATCACAGATATGGCCTGAATAGCAGCAGTAGTGAAACCATCTGTAGCTAGACAGAGATTACTGGCAAAATAAAATATAACAAGAATTGGTGGACTGCTAAGAGTTAAAACACTATTTGTTCATATACATGACAAAGAGAGACCAAGATGCAATTTAATCTGGTGTTATCATCACTGAGGAGCATTTCTATTTGGACCATGAAAAAAACTTTTTTTTGTGAAGTTCCAATTCTTTGGCATCAATATTTTTGTTTCCATAAAACAGCTGCAACCTTCTCACTTCCTACCACAAATGAGATAAGCACATCGATTCAGAGCCAAAAATAAGAAGCACTTGTGGGAGGTTTTTCCTGAGAAAAAATTTTCCCTGAGATTCAACAGCAGATCTGCATGTACAGAACAGGGGAAAAAATTATCCATTTATTATAAAACTGTGACTAAAATTACCAGTGGCCTTTAGACCTAAACAAAACTAAGTCAACCCTTGGACACACAATAAGTGCTTAGTCCTCAGCTTCTCGTCACAGATCCCATTAAATGGCAAAGATAAGCTAATTCACAATTCTTATCAATGTCTGCACAAAGAAATGGAAACTCTATAATCTGCACAAAAGCTTCTCCTCACCAAGCAGGGTAATACAGTTCCATCACAAAGGAACAAAAGCCAAAATTTTTTTCAAGGACAAGACGTATTTCTTCTCTTCTGCCTGAGAACAGAAACAATGCCCAGTGTTGGGTTTATGAACAGCACCGTGCCTTGAGCTAAGACAAAGACTGGAGTCAGCAGACACTCCTGCTGAAGTGTCTGCTAAACTGGCAAAACAACCCTGGAAATAGATTCTCTTCTGTCCTAAAAACAGATTAATGGAAATGCCAAAGAATGTACAAATAATTAAATTAATGAACAATTTAGCTTTCAGGGTCATATTTTTGCCACCTTCATACTGCACAGGTGCAATTTAATAAAGACCTATTTGCTACTAACATGTCACTGGATCCATCTATGCCTGGATATTTAAATATCTAAATGCCTTCAGTCACCCCAGTAGCCAGACAACTCATTTATAAGCTTTTCTCTAAAACAGTGATTATAATTTATTCATTTGTTCTCTGATCTTCTGGTGCTGTCCAGAACACTTGACAAAAGTTCTGACTTGATTCCTTCATTTCCTTCCAAAGGTCTTTACTAAGGCTACATATTAAAATGTTATTTTTATGATAATAAAATGTTTGTAAATACACTAAATATTGAATGCTGTGATTTTAGCAACTACTAAACATGTTTTAATTACTAGGCATTCAATTTTTGAGATGATATTTCCTTGCTCTGGGGCACTATAAAAGCTCCTTTACAATAAAACTGGAGTATGAGACAGTCACGAGAGCTGCTGAGAGTCCTCAGTGAACAGAGGACACACAGCTACCAGATTAACAGAACAAACATCAAAGAAACATTGCTAGACATGAAATCATTTCACTATCAGTGCATTTTTTCCAAGTAGCACCCCACGCTGACATTGCACACTCTTGTTCAGTTTTGTCTCTGCCAGAGTTTAACACTTTGCTTGCATTAGTGAAGTTGTATTCTCTGAAAGCTGCATAGAAGAAAAAGGTAGTTTTGTCATTTGTGTACTTGTTTCATAATGACAAATGGTATTTTAAGAGTGCAGAGAAACACAGTTGGATCATTCTGAGCTGTATGCCCTTCAATGCAGAGAGAAGCAAATCTCTAGCTTAGCACGTGGGATACCTGGAAATCATAGAATTGTGTATTGGTTTTGGTTAGGATCATCTTGTTCCAGCCCCACTGCCATGGGCACGGACACCTTTCACTATACCAGGTTGTTTCAAATCCCCTCCAACCTGCCCTTGAACCCCTGCAGACATGGGGCACCCCCCACCTCTCTAGAGAGCCTCCTCCAGTGTATCACCACACCCTTGGTAAAAAATTCTTCTTATATCTAATCTAAATCAACCCTCCTTCAGTTTAAAACCATTACCCCTTGTCCTATCCCAAGAGGCCCCACCAAAAGAACTCCACATGCACATCCTGGAAACATGGACCTAGGCTCAAAACCCTTGCAGAGTCTAACTCAGGTGTTTGTGCAGTCCTTCTGCACGCGTATGACCCTGAGTGGGATGAAAACAATCTGCAGAGGCAGCAGCACAAAGTTCCCATCATACATAGCAACAAAAAGGCATATAAGAAAACTAATGTATTAGAAAACTAGGTTTTTAAATCATTATTATCGAGCTCAAAACATGATAGCTGTATTTTTAAAGGATAAAAGGAAGCCAGGCTTGAGCATCAATTAATCAATCTGACAAGTACTGCATTTCATAGAAGTCTTCAAGCTTCCTGAAATGCAGCTGAAATGTTTTCTCAAGTTCTCATCCCACAGACTGAAGCTCCCTCACTCCTTGGTGGATGTACCTTTTCCACTCAGCTTTGTTGTACTTTGTTAATCCAAACAAAAGGGTCTCAAGTTTGGGTCTAACTGCACACATAATTTTAGTCTTTAGCAAAACTGCCTTCTGAACACTGCAGGCCAGCATTTGTTTACTACTGTAACCTTTCTGTAGTGTCTCCTCCATCCTGAAAGACAATCTGCTCTCTGAACTCTTCCATCAAATCCCATAGGGGAAATTCAACAGGGATGGCAGGACCTAAACAATCTATTACTGGTTTTCAATGCTGCTGTGCTAGCAGCTAACATATCCAAGTGATAAACACACACAGTATATCCAGCCAATTTCCACAGACAGCTCACAGCCACTGCAAGAAGTCAGGACCAGCTGAATGAGCCCCTTAGAAGCAAAAACTTCACTGGAAATCTGTCCTGAATGGATTGCTGGGTGTTTGGACAATGAGCAGATAATGGAAGGTGCATTCTAAAAGTGCAATGAAAATCAGCTTCTTATTATAACCCTTGTTCAGTATTTTTAGCATTAGCTGAATTAGCTGATATGTTAAACACCTACAAGAGTTTCAGAACACAGCATGACTCAGTAAATGTCAAGACAAAAATTTGCCAAGTATCAATCAATTAACTAATCAACTTATTTTGGCTACAAACAGCTGAGAATGTTTATGGTGGATTATTTCTCACACCTTATAACAAAAATCATTACAGAAAATCTTCCTATATAAACAGCTCATGAAGACTAAATCAGAAATTACATCTCAAAAATTCTTACACTCCCCAGAGCCCACCCTCAACAGCTCCATCTGCTTCTGGAAATTTAAACATGTACATGGAATGTTTTGAATTGCTGTCTTGCTTTTACATTCATAAAAATCCAGACCAACTAAAAGGTTTTATTGGTAGAAATGTTTACTACACGTATAACAAAAAGTGAAAATATTTATGATGCAAGTCCAATAGCAAAGACAGTATTTTTTCCTGGAAAGAAACATAGCATCATCCTGTTTTCCATGTACAGAATAGACTCCATTAACACTGGACCAATTTCAAATAGAAAAAACATTATAAGCTAGACTTCCAAATTATTGCAAGACCAAGCCATCAGTCTTGAACCCTCTTCCCTCACTGCACTGTAACATGTATTTATAACAAAACATTTGAAAATAACTTCTGACAGATTACTAGATTTGGGGTTCGTGGAACCTAATTGTAAGATAAATAAAAAACTCACAAAAGACACAGCTTAGAGGAAGAGCAAATTAAAAAGTTCTAAATCTGGTTTCAAAGGCAGTCTTTTGAGTGTTCATGCTTCTTCCTTCAAAGAGCAGCATTTTCACCAGACTTCAAACATCACTACAAAAATACACTAACCACAGCACATCATTATTTGATGTGGAAATGAAATCACTGAGACTCTATATGACCTGTCCATTTATCTATTGTGGTTCTTGAGGAACAATGTCTTGCTGGTGGATAAAGCATTTTGGTTTAGTCTCAAAAGAGTTCACCAGCCTGGTGGTCTTCAGTGCTTTGTTAGCTTCAGCTACTCAGCTTCCATGAATAGGAATTAAATACTTTAAAAAATTTTCATTTCAAATAAATGCCTATCATCATATCTACAATAATCCATTGCCTTTCTTATAGCACTAAAGCAATGTTGGTTTATGGCAGGCAGCATGGGCAATAAAAAATACCTACCAAAGCGAAATGAAGAACTGCCCCTTCTAAAGACTTTTAAGAACTACCTTGACAGGCAGGACATTTACACTCTGGGCTGCAAGAAGGCAGGTGAGCTTGCTCAAGAAGTCAACTGCTAGGTGTAAAGTCAATAACACATACCCATTCCTCCAACACAATAACACTTGGATATACTACTCTGTTTCCCAAAGCATCCAGTCAGGAATATATCCAAAATCTTTGAGTACTTTTCAGCAGCCTAATCCTAGCCTTGGACAGCACCCCACTGTTATCCTCAAGTGCTCTGTAACAAACAGTAAGTAGCAGCAGCTTCCCCCTTAAGGCTAATAATTATTCTAAAGAAAAGCAGTGCCACACCAAACCCTAGCACTTCTGGAAGAATTCTCTTGGCTCCTTCACTTCTATTCTGCTTTTGGACAAGAAATGCAGTGTACTGCATCTTTCCACTGCCTGCTTAGCTATTCTAATAAGCAAGATATGAAATTAATGTGGCTAATACAATATTTGCTCTTACTCTTCACTTGTGACAGGAAATCGAAATCTCACATGGGCAAGCTGAATCATCTAAGCTGCTGATGCAATGCCTCCTAAATATTGATTTACACAACAGAAATTTGTCCATTAATGCTCAACTTTGAGAGAAGTGATGATTCCATTTTCTCAGGCCAGAGAAGTGCCATCAGCCCTCTGGTGCCACTTTGCTCTTACCCAACAAGCCCATTGCAGAGCTGGTCACTTGACTCCACATGCCTTTTGTCTGCATCTGGATTTCTCTTTTGGCTCAGTTCTGTTATTATCTAATAAGCACATTACAGAATTGATCCCTTGATTCTATTTCCCTCTGCCTGCTTTCAGATGACTCTTTCCCTCAGTCACTTTTTCAGCACCCCATATTTTTAAATATTGGTATGAACACAGAAGTGAACCCAGAGGAAGAGCTCACCTGGAGCTGCCATCTCTGTTTGATGAGGACACAGAAAGGCAAAACTGGGGCTAATGAAGAAGTCAGGTAGAAGCAGCTCTGGCATCGACAAGAATCAGCTTATGGCAGGCAGTGAGACACACCTATGGGGTTTGTTCTTTCTGGTTTCTTTTCCTGCCTCCTCAGAGAAAGGACCAAGAAGAAAACAAAGATAGAACCACCCATGTGACAAGAAAACATCTGATTCCTCCACAGCTAAACCCTGGCCTCCTGACTACCTTTATTTCTCCATAGAAAAGGGAATAAACTTCAGAAAATAAAGTCTGAGGATAAGTAAGAATGCCTGCCAGCCAACCATGCACTCTGGACTCTGGTTAACCATATTAGAAGCTCCACAGGCTAGAATTGTGCTTTTTATTAGAAAATAGCACTTTTTTTTTTTTGCTTTCTTCCTGCCATAAGGAAAAGAGCTAGACAGCAACAAAGGAAGATGAGAAAAGGAAGTTTGAGGTCTGCAAACAGTGACTGAGTTTTCACTGGAAAGTTACAATCACAACTTGTAATTTAGTAATAAAACTCCTTTTAATAAAGGAGTCTTTATCAATGTCCTCCTTAGGAAATTTCTTTAGCACCCTTGACAAAACAGACATAGGTCAGAACTACCCTAAAATCAACCCTAAACAATTTCACATAACGGGTGGTAATAAGCATTTATATAAACAGATGATTCCTGATCTTCTAGAAGTTAGCAGCACTCCATCCCTCCTTTAATAAAAGGAGCAATGATGTTTACAGAATATATTTGGCTATGATTAAGCTATGGTTGCTTTTATAGAATATGTAATGTGAATAGTACAAACTACACTAGATTGCAAATGCAATCTGCATGGCTAACAGTAAGTCCATTTGATTTGGTTTATGTGCTTGAATTTTGAAAATAAACCTTCATCTTCTTCAGATTAAGTTTCATCCCAGCCTGTAGGCTTTGACATAAAGAACAGCTTTGAGTGTTGTGAGCTGTTACCCACAGGGTCCATGACTGGGAGAGCTGCAACAGAGGTGTGATCAGCAACCTGAGAGTCAGAGCTGTAGAGAAAACTGAGAAGCAAAGTGCCAACTGAACCCCAAAAACTTTATTCTTCACTTGTCAATCAAAAGGGAAGACTCATGGTAGAAATAACCAAAGAACACCAAACTGTTCTGCAGTCTACATACAGAGCTCATCACAACAGGGGTACTGCCTTTACTAGCACTGATGTCACCTAGAGGGAAAAGAAAAGAAAACACTTAGTATATTTGAACTACTGAAGTTCCAATTAGGAAAAAAGAAAGATCTCTTCAGTTTCCAGGCTTGCCACGCAGCAAGGAAAGCATGGTAACAGCTTCTCTGCAGTTGTGGAGACAAAATAAATCTGAGTAGCACTCTGGGGTTTGGCCAGTTTCTCCCTGCTGGTCACTGACTGCTCTCCAAAAAAGAACAGGGTGAGAAGTCAGTGGAAAAGATCCTTTGCTATTCCTTCCAAGAAAAAAAAAAAAAAAAAGAATCAAAATATAATGACAACATGAAAGGAGTAATAAGTTTTGTAACCTATCGTTTACAAGTAGTCTTGGACAAATTTGCATGATTTTACTCATAGATGGAGGAGAAACATCCACATATGCATAATGTTACAAAACTTTCTCTCATATGACACACCCAACTGTGGTAATGCAATCCCAAAAATTGCAAAAAGACAAGTATCCAAAAGTAGTGAAGGAGGAAGCTTGTCTGCAATCACACTATTCCAGGCTGCTGCCAGAGCATTACCTGGGTTTGGCAAACACTCCAAGAACAATCAAGAGGGAAATGCACACGGTTCTAGAAGCAAAAGAACTCAGTGTCTTCTGTTCCAACCAAAGCTCAATTTTACATTTCAAATACTTCTGCATGGAAAAGAGATCAGATAGTAGAGAATTTTTACTGCCTGTGCTAGCACAAGCATATTCCACAGCTGAAAGTTGGCCATTAGACAAAACAAGCGTTGAAGCAAAATGTCGTTTAGTTTTCTAACTGCAGGAATAATTAAACATTGGCAGAGCTTTCAGAAGAGGTGACAAACACACCATGATCTAATGCTAAGATAAGATCAGTTTCTAAGAGAGATGTTTCACTTTATCTTTCAGGAAAGCTCCACCTCAGCGCTCCATTTTGGCTTTGGGACAGAAAGATCTAAAATGTTTCAAAGACAGGTGGGGGAAAAAAAAAATGAATATTTTTGTTACTCTGAGAAAATTTGTAGCACTACAGTTCCTATAGACAGTCATTCTTAAATGAATTGATTGTAACTCAGTTAGCTTGTTAAAAGCTCAGGAAATACTTTGCATCCAAGCAGAAATTGGTGGCACACCTGGCCACCCACAGCAAGAGTGGGATGCTTGTCAGAAGTGATGGGGTCTGTTTCTGTTCCCTCACCTTGTCACATATCCAAGCAAGCACCCCTGGGTTGCACTCCCTAGATCCCTGAATGCCTGTAGAGCAGAAAATATCATTCAGTGATGCCCAGTACGCTCTATTTTTACTCTCTCTCAACCTCCATCCCAGTAGACCTGCGACAATACTTCAGTTTTCCTCACCTCTGTTTATCATCCCTCTGCTTTTAGAGGAAGACAGCATTTAGATTTGTTAGGGACACATTAGCTCCCACTCCTCATGGAAAAAATAACAGACATTCCACACAGACAAGTAAAAGCAAGCACCAAGCATTTGCCCCATTCCAATGTTCTCCTAGATTTCAGCTGATTTCAGGTGTTTTGCTCAGGTGGATCCAGCCTACCTATTAAATAATGTTCACTCTTAATCGCCTCCTTTGGATCTTTTGCATCCCTTGGGGAAAAAAAATACAAAGTACAGGTATTACCTTGAGCATGAAGATCCACCTCCTGCAAAGCCTGAGTCATCACCTGATACCAGAGGACACAGTGAGTTGCTGTTTGCTACCCACCTCCTGCAGACCAACCCCAGTCTTGTATAATTCCATCACAACCTGTACAGCCATCTCCTCTAGAAACTGAAGAATCCTTTCTATCAGGACTGTCTTCTACCTGAAGAAAAAAATGCTAATAAAAGCAATTCTGACAAATATTGGCTATGATCCATGTCAAATCTTTCACTATAAATATCACTAAAACGAACTATGTCAGCATGATATGGAAACAGCCTAGTGCTTGAAATGTGCCTCTGGATGAGGGTGACTGTCATTCATGAACAAAATTCACTTTCACCTCAACTTCCCATTTTTCTTCTTCAGTGCAGTCAGCAATCATACCATGATTAAACTGACCCTTTACTGAAATCCAAGTGGGCTGTGTTTGACAAAGATGCCCTCACTCAATGAAACTAAAATGTCACAGAGTAAGAAGGACAATTCAGTCATGAGTTAATGACTGATGAACTGGAAGCAAGTTGGAGCAATTGGCCTTTTGCCCAAAAAAGAAGGATCACCACTGGAGTCTCACAAGGATCTCTCCTGGAGTCAACACCTTCCATATTTTAAAGCAAAATCTAGCAAAGAAGTTTGACACTTATGTTACAGAGTTTGCTGACAATGCTTAAAGTTACTGAAGATTGCAAAAGCAATGACCAAAGATCTGAAGAAGACTGTAATGATACTGTTTAAGTGGGCTGTACAATAGCAAGTAGTTGTAAAATGATGCATAGTATTTAAAAAATATGTACACAATCACAAGTTTTGAACTAGTTATTACCACTTAAAAGAGTGACTGGAGTTATCACAGTTCCACAGAAGTGCCAACTCAATGCTTAAAGATTGTCTAGAAAAGGCATGCAAAGGATTAAAGAAGGAAATCTAATATGCTATGTAAGTTTACTGGGTGGCATATGCTGAAATACTGTAGCTGGTCCTGGTTATTACAACCCAACCCTGTTCCTTGGATTCCTGCATCACTGTCTCCACTCAGAAACATACCTGCAAAAGGTGCAAAGAAGACAGCAAGGAGAATGAAAGGGGTAGAGTAACTTCTTTCTGAAGTGCCTCTGGAAAAGTCACAAGCAAGGGACGGTAAATACAAGAAAAAGTCATCAACCCATAAGGCACACGGAATAACGTGGATTCTCCTTTTCACTGTCTCTTCCAATACAAGAAGGAACAAGCAAGGCATGAAACCAAGCAGGCAGAAAGTTTAAGAGCAAACAAAAATAAGTGGTTTTTCCACACAAAATGTGTTTAAGCCCTACAACTCAGCCACAGGATGTTGTGGATGCTACAAGCATACATGGCTTCAAACACTTAATTGGACAAATTCATAGAAGAAAAAACCCACTGGGGGCTCTAAAAACAAATATCACCTCTGGTTCAGGAAACCTATGAGCCACAAATTACTGGAGGCTGGGAGAGGCATTTCCTCAATATACACTGTACTTTTCTCCAAGCATCTGTTCTTGGCAGCTGGGAGAGGCAGGATACTGGGCGAGAGGGATCTCTAATGTGCCCATTACAGCCATTCTTAATTCTTGCACAACGCACGAGAAAGCGCAAACATTCATCGTGGGCACGTCGGAGCTACGAGCACAGCAAAGGACCAGATTTTCAAAGGCCTTAAGGTCAGTACAGCGATTAACTGCTGCAGGCACAGCCTGATAAGGATATTTTTCAACACTGGAGTAGCTCAGCCTCTCGCAGCCACAAACTTGTGCAAATGTATGGCAAACAAAGAGATGTGAATTTAATCCAGAATGGTTTGCTGCAGCTGTGCACACTGTTGCACTGGCACTGCTGAGGGCACATTACAGACTCGGGAACAACTGGGCTACTTAAATCAGAAGGGCCCCAAAGGAAATACCTGTCAAGCTACACGCTGGATCAGTGAAAATGGAGTGTGTCTCACTGTCTTCTGCATCTCAGAAGGCCTTTTTTACCACACACACACTACTAACAACATTTAAATAAACGCTGAATTATTGGTATTCAAGACAGAAATGCTGTTTGTCACATTTGTCCAACACACCCATTTATTTGCAGCTGTTTACCACACTTACAAAACCTTAAATGAAAGACAAAAGGGAAGAGGGGATGAGAGCGTCTCCTTAGAAGTTTGGGGAGTATCTCACACATGGTTGAGTAGAAGCTTTCTTAACTTTAGCTGAAAAATTCCTCCTCCAACACACCGAATCCCTGCCAGCACACAAAGATCTGCTCTTACAAGTCACTCCAGGTCCTAGTCAGAGCACCCAAGTTAAACACAAATTGGCATTATTTCCCATTAAAAAGCCTGGTGCATCTCAAAAACTGACACTTCTGAATTTGCAGCCTTTCCTGGTTTGCACCATTGGGGTTGTTCCAGTGAAATTGCCCAAGTGTTCAATACATTATTCAGATGCAGCATGTTCTGTGTGTACCACTTGTAAGTTTCATTCACACCACCAAGAATGGAAATAATTTCCTTCAATTTCCATGTCAATATCATAAACATACGTCAAAACAGTACAAGAAACACCTTGTTGCTGCATTTGGTTGCTCTACAAATTTGCCTATTTCACAGAGAGCTGAGAAGATACCAAGTGACCTCTTCTGATTTTAGATTTTTTTTCCCCGAATGAAGACTACAGTATTCCTTAGTTGTTTCAGGAAAGAATAAACATCAAAAGCAGCAGCCCCTCTTAACCACCTGGCTTAACAAAGCACTAGAGAATAAAATGCTAGATGTCTCCTCTTCAAGGGCCCAGTCTGATAAATCTGTATTCAAGAGATATCCACTAGTCAAAGCCAAAATCCAAGGCCCCCATAATTGAAGGCTATGTAATGCACCTTTTCTAGGAAAAAAACCTAAGAAATTATTTTTTAAACAGCATAAACCTGTGCATCCGCAACAATGACGTAAATTTAAAACACATTTTTGACAAAGAACCTAGGTTTTCTCTTTGCTCCAAAAAATGGCTAAACACGGCAATGAACTACTGCATCCCAGGAATCTTCATACTTGTGATACTTTCTCCTTCTCTTCAAATAAACAAAAAAATAGCATTAGTTGTCACCTGCATTTTTCCACTGCAAAGTGCCATCTCCCATTTTTATCTCTTGTAGAAAGCCCTAGGACTATCAAACCAAAGTGTTGATGATCCTAAACTTGATTTAGTATCTCTTTGGTCTCTCGTCCGTGTAATCCTAAGCACCCATCAGTAGACCCTATTTTTGTGGGTATGAAAGACATGAAAGTGGACATGCTGAACTTGTAACAAGCCTGTGCATTTTCAAGTCTCTGCAAAGGTACGCTATGTTTCCTAAACAAACCACTCCTGGAATTAAGACCTAAAATGCTGAAAAACGCATCATAATTACCATCGCGATTGGGAGTGACCCACAGAGGGTTACTAGAAAGATGTACTCTGCGATTAGTAACACCAGCCAGCACACAGCACACACCCGGCTCCACTGCATCCTCCCCCGCCTTCCGCGGCACGCGGGCAGACTCCCGGCACCGCGGCTCCCGCAGCCCTCACTCGCTCACGCCACGCCGTCAGCACCGGCACGGGCACGCTACCGCTCCACCCTCCGCCCTTCTGGGGGCATCTACCTGCGGGAGCGCCCGGAGCAAGCGAGGATGCTCGGGGGCTGCCGCCGCACCGGGCGCCGCCGCTGCCCCCGCCCCGCGCCCCCCGCCGCTCTGCCCCGCCGGAGCGCCGCGGTCCCGGCCCGGGGCGGGCGCGGACCGGCCCCGCCACGCGGGGCGCGTCTCCATAACAACGGCGACCCCCGCCCCGCGCCCCGGCTTTACCCGTTCCGCCGCCCCCGCGGCCCGGGCATCCTCCGGCTCCTTCCTGCCGCCGCTCCCCAGCAGGGCGGCTCTGCGCTCCGCCGCGGTGCCGGACACCGCCCGCCCGGGCTCCCTCCGCGCCGGCGGCGGCGGCGCCGCTTTGTCCCCCCGAGAGCGGCCCTTCCTCATCGCGGCGGCGGCGGCTTCTTCTTCTTCTCCTCCCCTCCTCCTCCTCTCCTCAGCGGCGGCGGCACGGCCGGGGCCCCATGGCGGGCGGCGGTCACGGAGCGCCGGGGCGGCGGGGCGGCCGCGGGCACCTGCGCGCGGGGCGCGCGGGCGCGGACATGCCGCGCGCTCCCGCTCCCGCCGCCTGTCAGCGAGCGCGGCCGCCGCGGCACCGCCCCCTCCCGCCCCGCGCCCGCCCGCCGCCGCCGCTATCGCGAGAGCTGCGGGAGGAGGAGCGAGACTCGCGGGCCCGGAGGGCGGGCGGTGCGGGAGTCCCGGGGGAGGCTCCGCGGCGGGCTCCGGGCTGGGCTGTCCCGGCCAGCGGTGGCCCTGCCGGGCGGAACAGCCCCTGCGTCCGTGCCCGGGCTGCCTCGCAGGAGGAGGCTGAGTGGTGTGCAATGAGGATGCCTTTTGCGGGAGTGTCGTGCGGGCACGAGGGCAGCGTTTGTGTCCCCCAGGATCAGTCTCCCTCCTGGGAGATGTTCCTGAGCTGTCTGGATCCTGTGCCTCTGCTCTGGGGCAGGGAGGCTGGAGCAGATGAGGCACTGTGGTCCCGTCCAGCCTGAACCGTGCTGTCACTCTGCGATTCTACAATTCTGCCATTCTGTGGATCGCAGAGTGAGTCAGGCTGGACGGGACCGCAGTGGCTCCTCTGCTCCAAGCTCCCTGCTCCAGCACGGGGCACAGGATGGCATCCGGACGGCTCTGAACATGGCCCGGGAGGGAGACTCTGCAATCTCTCTGGGCAATCTGTACAGATGTATGGTCACCCACAGAGTAAAGTTCTTCCTCGTTTTCAGGTAGAACTTTCTGTGCGTCATCCTGTCGCTGTGATTGTGATCCGAGATCAGCTCAGATGTCCAGCACAATCCAACTTCCCTGTCAATAAATTCTTAATTGTCCGTGAAAATCTCAGGTGGGTGCAGGACCTTCCAGATGGTGTTACACGTAGACAGTCACATCGGAAAAATGCCACAGACTTCCTCCTGCAAGACACGGTGGGATCTAAGCCCCAAGCCCGCATTGCCGGGAGAGGGGAGAACCTCTGGGCATCCCACATCCCTCCACAGGAACTCCGAGCTGCAGGAAAATGTTCACCAGCTGTGCCCCTCCACTTCTTAGGGTGTGGATTTAGATGTACTTCACCATCTTAGCAGGAAAGACAAACCGTCAGAGATTCATTACCTCAAGGAGTAGTAAGAGGATATCATCACCTTGTGTTCCATCTCAGTAGTTCACACTCTCTTGGCACTTTTGTCTTTACAAATTATTTCTTGAGGGTTTAAGTTACCAGTTTCTGCATTCATTTTTCACAAAAGCAACTTCGAAGTTTGGGGTTTTTTTTTCTTTGCTATTACATAGTCAGGAATCTTGCTGCTCCTGCAGAAAAAATAACTCATTTTTCCATTTTACCAAGCTGAAAAGACTCATAGATCTTCAACCAGGAAATCTAATTGTATAAAATTTTTATTCATTTTGTACAAAGACAACAAAAATACAATTCCCAACGATTTATCGAGGTAGAAGAGTGGGAGCATTTTTAAGTAATTATTAATATTTAAATGCTTGCTGAAAGCTATTTCAGGATGCTGGATTAGTCAGAGAGGTCTTTTTCCATCATAATTTTATGTGATGAGGATGGACAACCATGTGGAACTTCCCAGCTGGGAATCCTGCTCTAACTAAATGTAAATAATGCAAATTTATGGGATCTTGGCGTCCTTGTTAATGTGAGTCTATTAGGATGGCACAGTGCCTCATCATAATTTGGCTGGATCTTTGCCCTGTTGCAGCATAGATGCCAATTAGTTATTTGTTGGTTATGGCCTGTGGGACACCTTGCTCTGGCTCACACCTGTTTGCTTTGTGTGCCAGAAAGGAATTCATGCACACAGGAAGAAAAGTCACAATGAGGATGTGTATAACATTACCTGTCTAATATAATAAACAAATAAACATGTTAGAAACAAATCTTCACTTGTTCATCTGAGACAGAATTGCAAATAATTGCCTTCTGGTTCTGTATTTTAATTTAAAAATTAAAAATGTCTTTCATTTCTCCAAGTCAAAAAGACATTTGGGAGTTAATAGGACATTTTATTTGCAAAGAGATTGTGTTTGGTTTGCTTCTGGCTCATTTCCTTCTCTGCTTAATCCCCGTTTAGTATTTTGGACTCAAGATGTCTTTCCAATATTTTTGAAACAAAAGAACAGTGAGGTTTCATATTAACAGAATAGGAAAAATACTTCTCATTTTACTGATTCTCCCATATTTTTTTCCATTTAAACATGTCACTGAATATGACCTGAGTCTGCAGACCAGTCTGAGTGACCTGATTTTTCTTTTCCATATGAGCTAGTTTTCTGAACTTTTTTTTTTTCCCCAGCTTTAAATAAAAGTGAACAAATCATGAGAGGCTTGGCAGGGAAAAGGAGTGCAGATGAATGAGGCAGAGCGTGGTGTGGTGCTACATCAATGCTCATGATGTTTGTCTCCAGAAATCTTCTGTCACATCAAAAAAAAAGATGGAAAAATAATTAATAAAGGCTTATAAAGGGCATGAATCTTAGATTATCTGCACTGACTAACACAGAGCAGGGCACCACAGAGTCTGTGTAGCTCGTGTGCTGACGTTCAGCTAACGCAGTTTCTCTTTGCATTTCCAGATACTGCCTTTCCCTGGCTTCCACCTGGGTTTTTCCATATAAAAAAGGTCTCAGCATGCTCTTCTGATTCAGAAGGTAGCTGGAATAATGCTGCCAGGAAAAGTTCCCTTCCATTCTTCTCTAGCTGGCTTAAAGGGACTTTGGTAGGGCAGAACACAGTCTACTCAAACTCACTCCATGTTTTCTGGAATGATAAATTCCTCTGCAACATTTTTATGACTGCTTAGCACACAGCTACAGCAATAATTCCTGGAGCTGGAAGAGAGATATGCAGACTGAAGCTGTGAGGTTAAAACCTCTTTATTCCAAACAGAATAGAAAATGCTAAATAGTAGAAGTCGTTCTGCTGAGCAAGAGAATTTTCTCTTCAAAATGAAATAATTAATCATTTGAATCCCTATTAAATTTGACCATTTGGCAAAATCAGTGGCACACATAGCCCAGCTGATCACCTGCTTCCACTGTTTCCAAGGCAGAACTGCCTCACTAATGCCATCAAACAAGTCTGTCACTGCATCCTGTCATTTGTCATTCCACTCACACTGTACACACAGCCTTCCCTCTCAGCGTTTGTGCTCTGTACGAGACGGAGGAAATGGCTTTGGTTGTTCTGCATGTGAATCTGTCACGCACCTTCTGTTAGTGACCCACTTCTAATGGCATTCACAGACAAGTTCTGGGCTTTGCACTGGAATACTAATGCTTGGCAATTGGCAATGTGCAGTCAGGCAGGAGGAAGGCAGGGGACTGCGGCATGTGGTGCTGTACCTGCACAGAGTGTCAGGAATGACAAGTAATTAACAGGCTGCATGTCATCACCCTGACTCCTGCCAGCTTCCCCAACTCCATGCATGTGACAGCATTCTTTCTTCAAGATTCACCAAAAAAAAAAAAAAAAAAAAAAAAAAAAAAACACAAAAAAACCCCCACCATGCTACAACTAAAGAATACAGTTATAAGCAAAATAAAAAGTACAGGTAACAAAGTCCCACAGAGCCAGCAAGAAGTGCTGGGCAAAGCTTTGACTGAGACCAACCCATTGTTCTTTATAGAATGAAGCATCCTTTTGTTCAGCAAAGCTCAAGATCCCTATCCCAGCCCTGCCAGGCTGCCTGCACAGCACAGGACTGCAGCCACAGAGTACAGCTCCCCATCAGCACCCCCAAGCTCCAGGGAAATTGTGAGAAACAAAGGATTTTCCAAAAGAACACAGGAGAATTTGTAAATCTGGGACCTTGACACAATCTAGGCAAAATTTCTCATCATCTGGATCTAGTGAGGTCTCCTGTTTGAGAATCACAGAATATTCTGAGTTGGAAGGGACCCACAAGGATCATCAAGTCCAACTCTTAAGTGAATGGCCAACATGGGGATTTAACCCACAACCTTGGTGTTATCACCACCATGCTCTGACCAGATGAACTCATCTCAGGGTCGAGAATGACAAATTTTAGACATTTGTGTCATTAATAAAAATACTCATAGTTACATAAGGATTTTTTACAGGAAGGTTGTAAACAGTTGTGCTTCAAGGCACAAACTAAACATTGACTTAGGAGGATTATGAAGAACTTTGTTTCTAGCAGGCTTTTTCCATTAAAGTATACTATATCATATATTATTCCAGTGCATCTTCTCTGGAAACTACTACTATTAGTCTGTTCTAGGGATAGACTAATGAAGTAAACCAGCAGACATATGAATGGCAATTACTAGATCTAGATATAGCAAAATTCCAGTCATTACTGGATATGATTTGCTTTCCAATAATTGTTTTCCTTCTTTGTATACCATGAAGGACATGTATCCTTGTTTGCAGTGATGCAGTATGTCAAAGTGACAGCTTTGCACTGCTCTAACCTTGTTCTAGGTATCATATTTACATCTGATGAGGGAATAGAAGATAAAGATATGAAAATATGTAGTAGAAATTAAAAATTATTGTTGTGAAGTATCAGGAGAGCTTAGTGCAATAGCTAAGTCAACAGCACTTCTTAGCTACAAGAGCTCATCAAGCACATTAGAGCTTTAAACAGAGGAAGAGACCAGTGAATGTGCTGCTCTCTGTCAGTTTGGGCTTGACTGTACAGCAATTGCTGCAGTAGGGCTGCTACCCCTGTGTGTGAACAGAGGACAAAATACATCCCCACAAAATAACCTATATTTGTGTGTATTTCTGAAAGGTCCAAAAAGAGAAGCACATTAGGAAGGGAGAGAGATTGGCCAGCAGGAGTAGATTCAGATTCTGAATTGTTGTCACCCTCTCTTTGGCACCCAAACAAAGAGGAGATTTAAGAAGGGCCAAGGGGAGGATTACACGTGGTTCTACTGTTACTTACAGAAATGCCTCCCAAACAGAAGATGACAAATACAAAACAGCAGCCCTGGAAATCCAACAGCTGTGCTGGGAAGGTTGGCACTGGGGTACTTTGAGGGACTTAAGGTGTCTGTGTTGAAAGAGAACAGTCAAAGAGGGCCTTAGATAACTGAAGAAGGATTTGGAAGAAAAAACAAGCCTTGGTTTATACAACAGAGAGCAGAGCCATTTGAGGAGTGCAGGGAGAGAGATGGAAATGTAAACAAAGGCACTGGGCAAAAAACCACCTGTTTCATGAGTGTTGTGGTCAATTTTCTAGCCACAGAATCATCACAGGACAATGAGTCAAGCTCTCTGGGACTAATATGGCATGTATGGGAGTCATTCATCAGAGACAACGTGTCCTCCTTAACATTCATCCCTGCAGTGATGCCAACAGGAAAAGCTCAGCAGTGACTCATCTGGTGGTTTGCAGTCACTGCCTTCTAATATGTTGACCAGTATGATCTCACTGTTACCTTGTGCTTGCATTATTTGTTTTCTCTGTAGACCTGTCAGCTCTTCATTTTCATTACAAGGTGTTCAACACAACAATTAAAAAAGAAAAACAGCACAGAATGTCAACACAGTGGGGCACAGAGGCTGGCAGTTCTGACTGAGGTTCGCCAGTCCTACCCCCACATGTCTCTCTCAGTGTGATACCACCCTTTTCAGCAACAAAACTCTTCTTCAGCTGTGCTATAAACTGAAACTGGTTCACACAGAAACACTGGAGGCAAGGGGAGCACTAGATTTCTCTTTGCTGTATCACTTTCCCCAGTGGAGGGAAAGGGGCAGTACAGGACCCAGGCACAGAGGGGACTGTGGGATGTGACCACCCAGAATCCAGTAATGGCATCAAGTACTTTAAAACACTACATCACAACTTTAGGCAGGGACATCTAGGCATTATCTCTATTCAAATAATGATTACCCATAATACAAGTGTAATTTTTTTTTAATGTATTGCTATTCCCCTAAGAGGAAATTCATCACTCATAAGTGATTTCTACATAAGTGATGTAGAAAAATCAGTTAAATATTAATGGTCTAAATTCAAAGCATGATTGCAGCTGGTTGTTTCTGGAGTATAGGTCAAATTGGACACAGATTTTCTTTGTCACTTGTGAAAGTCCCCTTCACACCAGTCAGGAGCTACCCAAACCCTTCTTTGTAGAAAAACTAACAGTAGTTGTTAGTGGTTCAAGGAACCCCACAGTAACAGACTAGCAGAATGTGAAAGGCAAATGAAAGACTCAGGCAAAGGAAGAGCATTCTGTTATGCTTTCAAGAGGTGCTTTCAACTCAGTAATAAGCTGAAATAAGTAGGTTTTTTCCCCTTTAATTTTGAAATGCCTAACATGGGGCTTAAAATGACATTTTTACAATTCTAATTTGTTGGTTTGGGTTGTAATTCCTTTTTAAACCTACCATTCATTAAAATATCTGCTTTTTTACCCACCACTGACTCACACTCTTCATTATATAAAATTACTGGTGCTTTTGTCGTTCCTGTGCCCTGTTGGAGAACTAGCTCAGCAACATTTGTGTACTCAAATAAAACAAATAAGCCTTACTTTGTTCTGTGATGTATTCCTTACACCAAGAAAAAAAGAATAGGAGAAATCCTATCAGTGAACTGTAACAAATCACACCTCAGATTCAGTAGCATTAAGATTTGACCTCAGCTGTTTTTCTCCAGAGTCAGAAGTGCCAGACTGAGTCCATCTGGAGTGTCTCCCCTGGCATTCAGCTTGACTTGTGACATGATACATTCAACCAGGACCTGTGAAGACAAACTCTCAGTTCTAAAGTCTGACATAATGGAAGCCCAGGTTATGCACTTCAGTGATCATCAAATAACATGTTCTTGTTACAACTTTAAATGCAGTTCTGCATTTAAAGGAGCGTCACTAAATTAGACAACAACCTGTCCTCCTAATTACATTTTTTGTTACAGTTAACAAGAAAAACACTTCCAACCTCTGAGCATGCAGACTCACGCTGAGACACGAGGAACAAACAGATTAATTTCATTAGCAGATATTGCCATGTCTAATAAAGCTGTAACAGGCCAACTGCTCTAATTTACACTCCTGAAACTCAGTCTCCCTCCAGTCACACTGTTGTTACACTTTCAGGGTGCCAAGAAGGGAAATGGATCTGGCAATTGTCACTGGTTGGAAGTACAAACAATTTTTCCCTTAACTGCATCGGCTTTGCAGAGTTACCAAGAATATAAAAGCATGAAAGCTTGCTGCAGTCATTAAAGAGATCTGACTCACAAAGCAGGGATCACTTTGTTGAGTTACAAGATGTCAGTTCACATAGTTACTAAACTGAGTGCCAGAAGCTGGGGAAATTGGAAACTATATTTTTTAAACATTTTTCCCTAATTTTCTACCCATGGCTTGTGCCAGGAGGAAATTGCTCAGGTAGATGACTCTTGAGACCTAAGAGTCTAATGTGTGAGACCTAAGCAGTGTTTGTGGGTTTGGAATAGATGCATGGGTTGCTAACACCATTGGCCACTATCAATTAAATCATCAGATGAGGATAATTTATTGTTGTGGTGCCTGAATTTTTGTCTGTGGCAATACCTCAACAGCATCCATGCTTTCACTCTAGCTTCTGAAGAGATTAATAGAAGTTACAGGGTACTGATATCAAATTTAAAATGAAACAGCAGTAGGAATCTTTAAAGTACAAGAATATCACCAAGTGCTGGAAAGTGAGTTAAATTTTAACAAATTAAGATTAATGACCCCTTAAAGTATGTGAAGAGGTAAGAAAATTCCTTTAACAAAATTTCCAGTATAAGACATCAGACAAAGCAATTGGTAGAGAATACTTTTAGAAAAAAAACAAGATTCACTTCTCAGGAGATGATGTATAGCCAACATCACTAAAAGCTCCTTACCCTGAGCCTGCTTACATGTACTGCTAACCAAAAGCCAAGTCTGGGAAATCACAAACATATGACAATTTTCCTTCCTGCTGCTAGAAACTCTGCCTAATCTCCCAGCAAGCAGTCCCATTTGGCTCATACTCAAAGCCTGAGAGCCATCCCAGTTTCCTATAGCTTAATATAATTTGTATGCCAATTCAGTGAGCAGAGGCATTACAAGAACCTCCTGGCATGCTGACACCTCACCAGTGTCCATGAACTTCTCACAATCCAAGCAGGAAGGAGCAGAGCATGGACTGTTTCTGTGTTTTTCACCAGGCTGGCCAGCCTGTCCGCTCCTCACAGGGCTGAAAGTCAATGTTCATATTTTACTTTGGTCTTTATTTGTCCGACTACACAGATCTGAGTGCTGAGCAGCACACACCAATCCTTTACTTGGCAAAGCAGCAAGGAGCCCCATGAATTTCAGCCAACACTAGATCAAGCCACATGAGGTGAAAGCATGGGTAATAAGCCATTAGATTGACTTAATTTTCTCCTATAGTTACTTTATGCCTTTTTAAACTTGCCTTAATTATATTCATTCTCTAAATTTGCCTTAATTAAATTCATTCTGGAACATGAAAATTGCTCAGTTTCCACTCATCTGGAAAAGGCTCTTTTTAGGCCAGCAAGACTCACCTTGAGGCATTTACTAGAGCTAGGAGTCAGTGCTTACAGTTTGTAGAGATTGTTTTATTGTCATGCATGTGCCTTTGCACACTGAGAATCATACCACACTTCTACTGTGCCAAGGTTTGTATTTTCAAAAAAGAAAAGGTTAGTAGATAATGGCCTCAGAGAATTATCTGACAAATCAGTGTTCTATTTAAAACACAAAACCAACAGATGCTGCTTTCCTCATGCATATAAATAATTGCAAGGTACTGAGGGGTGTTGCTCTTTACAGTACAGCAAGACAACCTGTGAAAATGAGTGCAACCATTTATCATCACCACCAATGGCTTATGTTTAGATGCAAATGCTCTTTGCAGAAAGCAGGTTTCCCAATGAAATCCCATCAGGAGCCACTGTCAGCGGTACAATCAACCATTTCTTGTAGTGCTTGTGAGCCTGTTTGTAAGGTACATATGAGACAGGTATAGAGCAACCAGGGTGAACAGCAGCAGGTTTGGAAGGGATCTTATAAAGAGAGAGCAAAGAACTGGAAATCAGGAAACATGGACTATCTTCCAGGGCAGGTTGCAAAATTACTGTGTAACAAGGCAAGCCATTAGTCAGAATTAAATCAGTCAGGCTGAAATGAGAAGCATTTAATATCTTGAATTCACTGAAGCCTGAATTTGTGGTGAGAGCTCCATGAAACTGTTGTAGAAATTAATTTAATAATTAATAATACAAGGAATCACAGAAAAATCAGGCAGGAGGGGTTAATGGCATTTGAAATATAGGAGAGCTATTGTTTTTTTAATTCTAACCCGTGTTTGTACTTTCTTCTTTATCATGTCGACGTTTGCAAGCAATAAAAGGGCATTATGTGCTGGTCATTGCATCTGCTTTTGAGATAAATTTGTGTTAGCATTCCAAAGGGTCAAGGAACTCTTCCAGGGCAAACAAACTCTGGAGCACTGATGCCAGATGGTGTGTATATAAAGTGGAAAATGGGAAAAGCAATTTACAGTGTTCCTGTTCCAGGGAGAAGTATCACTCAGAAGGAAAGCAAAAGAGGTGAGAAATTACTGAGAAACTGAAGAGATAATTTTCTTCTTCTGTATAAATTGTTCTTTATATCTGAAAAGTCTAGGTACATAGAAGAACTGCAGTGCTTATTCAGACAAAATTGTTCCAAAAAGTTAACAGGAATATTTAACTAAAGAATGAAGGATTAAATTAATAATATGTACAAAGAATAATGCATTGATTTATGTAAAAAATTCTAGATTTATCTTTATAGGTGACTAATGTACAGCCTGTATTAGAGACATTTTAGTCATAAAGACAAAGCGTTTTTGTCTTGCATTTTGACCAAACTCCACAAAAGAGGCAGAAAATAACTGGTCAGATTCTTAAATATAAATTAGCATAACTTCAACAAAGGTGAGTATTCTATATAATTTATCCAGCTCAGGTGGTGAACACTACTATCTCACTTGCAGTTGTATTTAATACATAATTTCCAAGTGTGCAAAAAAACTCTTCAGGTTTTAGAACTTGTCAATATTTTCTTCAAATCTAGTGAAACATACAAATGTCTCTTGGAAGGTTTGAAAAATAATTCAGCTCAGTGGAAGAAATTTAAAATAATTTTCTTAAATACTGAAAATTTTAATATGTTTTCATACATAGCCTGAATTATTGATGACTTTTATCACCACCAAAGCTCAGAAATATGTAACAGAAGGCTAAGTGTTCAGTTATAAACAAATAGGAAGAGAGAATGTGTCTTAGTATTTCTGTGTGCATCTTTGCTGAGCATTTTTATTTGATCATATATGTAGTATTTTAAATGCAGTCCTTCCTTTTAATGTTATGGGTTCTCCTAGAAATAAAAGATGTAAACAAAGACTTCTGTCCATACAGGAAAAAGAGCTGAAGAACAATGCTGAGGTTTGCTATCACCCTCCTTGCTGTCATAACATCATCCACCTGCCAAAAACATGGATGTCTGGAGGGGGACACCCAAAAACTGAAGCCAGGTCCTGAGCCAAAGATGCAAGAGTGCACTCTGTACTCTAAATGTAAGAATGGTTTAATTTTTTCCAAATATGGTCAAGAAGTACAGCATTGTACACACTAATTGTTTTGGCATTTCCCCTAATTTCTCAAAAATATATAAGATGCAGTATACATTGTATTTGAAAAGCCTCCTTCATTGGCATTTTGCGGCATGCAAACCAAGAGTAAGGTTCTGGGTCTTAACAAAGTCAGCTGTAAAACTCTTATTGACTTCATTTATTTTCTTTTCAAAATTCTGATGCAGTTTGCCTTTCTTGTAGTTCCAACTGCTTAAAAATGTTTACAGCAAAGATTATTTTGGTTTATTGCAATTAAGTATAAGAATGAATTGTAGCAGACGCCAAATGGGAAAATTTGAAATCAAAATTCTATTGTAAGATTCTTCAACTCTATTTTTTTTTTTTTTTGATTGGTAGTTTTCAAAGTTAGTATCCCTCGGGATGTGGCATCTGGCAGAATACTGGTAAAATTCTTGGGACTGTCTGGACACAACTTGACAAAGCACTGTTTATGTCAGTCTGCCTCACCTGGCATTTACACTGCCACTTTCACATCCAAAATTATTGGAGCTTGAGTACATGTTCTAGTTACTACTCAGAGACTTTATCACATTATGGTTCAAACCAGACTCATCTTACATTTTGTGCCTTCCGAATACAGTGTTAAGAAGGAACACTTCTTAATGCAAGATCTTTGTTTTACTCCCAACAGTTTCCTGTTGCTATGCAGACTTCACAGAGCAATTGGCTCGTTCCCCGGTAATTAAAGTAGGCGACAGCTACTGGAACAGATGTGGGCAGCTCAGTAAATCGTAAGTCAGCTTTGATGTTTGCTGTGTCCTGCTTCCCCTGATCTGGGCTGGAGCAGCCACCAGCTGCTGATGGACATTAGGATACCCTAGAGATTATGTCACCCAGCCTAGCTCCCATCACCATTTCTCTATACCTGACCAACCTCTGACTCTTCTTCTCACACAAACCCACAAATCCCCAAGTCTACACAATTTCTGCCATTCTTTCAAGACAGGGTTATGTTTTTTCAAATTTGCTTTCAGTATAGAGCCAGATCTTGCAATGCAAACCAGTCATAAACCCAGTAGGTGACAACCACCCTGCACTTCTGTAGCTCTCCAACCATCACCCACCAGTGAGAGTGATCTGTAATGAATAGAGACCAGGCTTTTTCCTTTGTTTAGAAAGCACATCAACTAGATTACTAAATCTCACCCAAAAAAAAGCACAGGAGTCCAGAAAGGAAAAGGCTGAAAATTTAGAATAAAATTCTTGTAGTCCTGTGGGTTTTGTAACCATGAAAAATGTCTCCTTAATTAAGATTTTTAGTACCCTGTTAGATGTTAAAGCTGTGAAACATGGCAAGTTATAGAAATAAAGGGATGGAAGTACAAAACAATTAAGCAAAAACAGATGTGAAAAAGTAACAGCTCTTGCCTGCCCCTCCCAGGAGAGCATCACAGTATGTGATTTTAAGTAAATTCAGCTGGGCTGTGGGAAAAATCTAAAGATTAGTGAAACCATCAGGCTACAGCACAGACAAAGCTTTATACTATAGTTTTAAACTACATTTTATTATTGTCTGGAATCATTGTTGCCAGGAAAACTCAAGGCCTCAAAAGTTTACAGAAAGCTTACACAAATAGGGCTGAAATATGCATGGAAACATTTGTGCTGTAGCTGGCTGTGGTAATTGCACAGTCACAGCCTGTGCACAATGCCAGAGGAATGAGTTTCAAACTTAGGCATTAACAGGGCCAAAGGATGCTTTTCTGTGTTTTTCTCCTAATCCGTTGTATTGCATCCACATCAAAGCAGGCCTAGAAAACTCGGGCTGTAGCCTTGATGCTCAGAAACAGGCTTATTTGTGGCTTTTCTCATCCACCACAGCTGTGAAGATTTCACAAAGAAAATCGAGTGCTTTTACCGGTGTTCTCCAGATGGTGCTTACTGGACCCATCCCAATGACACTGCTGCTATCCAGGCTGTTCCATTGTGTCAAAGCTTTTGTGATGACTGGTAGGTTCAGCTTTTTAATCAAAGTATTTTTATTTAGTTTTAATATGCCCATGATTCAGTGGTGTTAAATCACCTTTTCTCTTGTTCCGCTTCTGAATTTCTTGTTTGTTGTCTCTGCTTTTCCTTCTGCCTAGCTACTGCCCCTAAAATAATAATGGCACAGGTTGTGAATGCAGGATGGGGACACTAAGATGAGTTTAGTGACCTGGGGACAGCACTGCCCTGCTCTGGGGGAGGATGCAGTGCAGTGGCATTGTGAAAGAGGGGCTCCTGCCACACTGACAGGCACTGGCAGCAGCAAGGGCCTGCCCACCCTTTGAGAAGTCCATGTCTGTGAAATATTATTTACACAATGAGCATTTTCAGTGTGAATACTTGATCATTACATGATACATTTGTTTTGCATGTATAAAATGCACTACAAAATCAGGAAAGACATCAACTCATGTGGGATCTCAACAAATTATTGTTACAAATTAGCTTCGTTCCTTAATTTTTCACCCTTGACCTTATGCCTTCTATCATCACACTCTCTAAAATCTCTTCTAAAAGCCTGAATATCAGAGACAATTGCAGCCAACTAATGCCAAAATTATTAATAGCAATGAGCAGCATAATAGCATTGAATTTTGTTTCCTAAAACTCAGCATCAGAGAATCACATTATGTTTTGAGTGCAAGGCACATGGCAGGGCAACCCAGCACCCATCTGTCCTTAGTGTTGGGGCAGGAGAATTATATCCATGTAGGGTACTGAGATTTTTCCACTGGTACTTATCCAGCATATATCTCTCCCTCCCTCTCTCTCCTTTCCCTCCCTGTTTTGAGATGTTGGATCTTAAAAACATCACCATGGGACACATAAACTCAGTCAGCACCTTATGAATGTTGTGCCCAGTCACTGGAGGAACTTGTCTGGATGTGTGTGTGAAGCACAAACACCCCATGCTCTGTTCACACTATAAGATTATAAGTGCTAGCTTTCCATGAAAATAATGGACTGTGAATGTCTGGATCCCTTAGGCCACTCTGAAAATCATGGAAAACCATTACACTACTCTAAAAATGTTATAAAAGAGCTTTTCTTAAAAGTACAGAAAATACAGAACGCAGTTTACACAAGTTGAATATTATTGACATGTGGATCCATTTCCATTCCCTCCAAGGGCAAAATCATGCATGCAGTGCAGAATTTTGGTAGAATTTGTCTTCAAATATGTCTCCATTGCTTTGTGCCAGTGAAGGAAACAAGAAGCATAGATTGGATTTGTAATGGAAATGAGTTTGAAAGGCTGATGTATTTCTTAGCTTTCCTAGAGGTTTCTCTAGGAATGAATTTTATTTCTGTGTCAGGAAACTACATGTGCCTCAGGAACAGATTTGTCATGTGCAGTCTTCCTTGCTAATTTTTTTGTAATCTTCTAAACCGAATCCAGATTATTGACCTCCTTGAATATAAAGACTGAGACCTTGAATTTCCCTCAGTGCTCTGAATCTTAAAGTTCAGAACCAATTACCAAATATTGCATTTGGGTGTTAAAGCACTGGCATTGCCGGTGACCTCTAGAAGAGATCTAATAGGCAAAATGATAGAATACTGTTATCTAAAACAAATGTGTCCCAAAATAAGCAGCATGAAAAGTCTTTACTAAACTGTTATACCAAGTGAAAGTGTAAAGATAGAAGAAAATGTGTGCTGTAAGTTTAGTTTGCATCTATTAACTAGTTTAAGCCAGCTTTATTGTATATGAGGTTTATACCAAAGTGTAGATCATTGTAGGTCAATTGTAGATCATGCAGGTCAATATTACATTGCAAAATCCTCAATTTTGTTCCCTGGGCACTTCCAGAGCCTCCAGGTAAACAGTATTTTCAACTTCTGGGGTGTAAACAGTTCTTTTAACTTTTAACAGTGGGGTGACTGTGAGCTGCTGCCCAGGATAATTGATTCCTTTCCAGTAGAGTCTCTGGCAGAGAGAGGATCTGCTCTAAACAAGTCCTGAGCAATGATCTATGGCTCCTGTTGGCGTCACAGACGCCTGGCCTGAATCAAAAATGTACTGATGGCCCATTACCCTGCATGCTGCTCTGTGTGCCTGCCTAATGCCAGTGTCAAACCCATTCCCTCACCCTGCTTAAGGCCTCAGGCTAGAAAAGAGCCTGGACAGAATTCCCACTCTTTCTGGTGATTTAAAGTAACATTTTTTCATGTTCTATTCACTGGAGCCCTTTAGCATGCTGTAGCCCTGCTGGTGATGTGACCTAGTTTCTCTACATACTGTGAGTGTGCCTGCTGCATAGTGTATGTCTTTGTGGCCAGAAATGTGCAGAGTATTCTGAATGAGCAGTGACTTAATTTAAAAGAAATCCATCTGAGTAGCTTGGGGCCTTCCTTTTCTTTCTATTGTTTTAGGACTCCTTGCTCTCACTAGTCCTTAAACTATTGCTTTTGAAAGAGCCCAATGTACAAGTCACTTTCTCATTCACCTGTGGAAGGGCCCTGTGTCCTATAAAAGGGAAAGAGCTAATTAGAAAAAATACAGTGGAAAAGGCTTATTTTAAAATAAAAATATTCTGATCATTATACATAGGGAACTAATATGGTCAGGGAGGGTCTTTTAAGTATTTATGTTTCTCACATTTAGTTAATGTTCAAATAAGCAACTTAGCAGTTTCTGGAATGTAGAAATTAGACTTTTCATAAACCATGACTTTTCAGAAAGTTGACTTCATAATTACTTCCATTGGGATAAAGAAAAACTCCTAACAATGGAATTATGCCATGTCACCTGCTTATAGAAAAAAACACAGGTAATAATCGTGATTAGGAAACATTTCACCTTGACAAGTCAATAAATAATGGTGAATAAAAATATAAACACTTTAATTAATATATTTTATTCATATTCCTGAGGAAACCAGATGCATACCATGAATATTAATTTCTCATATTTTAGCCTCTATTTCCAGCAGGGCCCCTATCTCTGACAGCAGATTCAGGGGTGAACCCATTGAGAGTACATGTCTTCTGACTCAGAGCTGTTTACTTCAGGCCTTGGTCACCTTCCATCTGTTATTGCTCTTTCTCCCTCCAAAAAGCCCAGAAAACCAGTGTGAAGGTACTGCAGATATGCATCTTCTGACCTTTCTGCATTTGCAAATCTACTGCAGTGTCCAGTTCTCGTGACCACATGACAACCCACATATTTCATTTAGAAATGTAAGGCTGCAGCCCTCGTGATATCAAAACTGTTTTGAAACATGACCCTGAAGATTAAAATGGCAAACAGAAAAACTATCCAAAGGCACTATTACGAATACCATGCTAAATATGAACTTCCTAGAAGCTGTGCCTCATTATTTTGGCACTCTCAGTCACTGGTATGAATAGGTCGACAAGTCAATGAGACTAAATTTAAGAAGATGTTAACTGGCTTGCAGAAAGTAAAGTCCTTAAGTAAAGTCCTTAAGAAAGGTAAGAGCCAAAAAGTACAGCATAAAAGAAAAGTGGAAGGGAGGAAATTATGTAGGATAATGCTAAGTCATGAGATCTCTCATCACATTGACCAGCCAGAACTCTATTCATTCCAGACCATTTATAGGGTTTTTTCTACATTACGACTTACAAATTTAAAATAACTTAAAATTCAAGATTTTAAACCTATGCTTTAGAGGACTCTTATCTCTTTCTCTTTTTAATTTCTTTGAAAATGTTATTCTGAGGCTGACAGCCTATTAGCTTATATTATTTTGGTTTTTGTGGAATTTCCTTATTTCAGTGCACATTCCTCATAGCAACTCCCCTGCCTGGCAAACATCATTCTTATTGTCCCATATTAATTCATAAATACAAACTTTCCCCACATCTCCTTCAAGTGACAGTTCACCCTTAGCAGACCTATGCTCTGTTATGATACTGAACAGCAGCGTTCATGAAACTCCCTCTCTCTCTCCCAGGATTTCCTCCACTCAGAAACATCAGATAAACAAGCAGAAAACACCCACAACACGAGCCCTTTGCTAAGTCTGTCAGTATAAAAGGTAGTGAGTGAACTGTTTAGCTTTCATGAGAATTTAGGTTTTCCTGGGCAGCTCAGAGTTTATGAACATGTCAAGCTAAGATAATGTGCACATTGCTTGAAGATCTGTTGCTAAGCTGCACTGTAATCACACCATGTTACTAACAAAGCCCCTGGACATCTCTTGGAGTTGAATCTGAGTCCAATGAAAAATGTGAGAGAAGTAACTTTGTCTTCCACACTAATCTCTATGAAGGTATGAAGCCTGCAAAGATGATTCCATATGTGTTCGTAACTGGCTGACAGACTGGGAGTGGGATAAAAATGGAGAAAACCACTGTAAGGATAAATGTATTCCATACCATGAGGTAAGAAAACCTGATCAACTGAAGCAGAAACTATGGCATTAGGAGTTCTGGGGTCTTTTCCCTGAATATATGGGAGTAAAATACCCTCAGTGAATTACTTTTACTTTAGCAGTTTCAAGCCATTCCTACATCAGATTTTTAAGTATACAAATTTTCACACATTCATTTTTATGTACAGCACTCACTGTAGGTAGATATACATTTAATTAATCACTATTCATTCCACTCAGGAAACAAAAGTCCAAGAAACACAGATATTTTAACCCAGTGGGATTTAGAAAGTAAAAGATAAATGAACTTTGTTCATACAGAAACACTCAGATGCAATTCATAGTGTTCCTTACACAATATGGAGCTCTACACATCTCTGTCTTTTTAAATTGGAATGTGAATTCCCCAACCAATGAGGAATTTTTGAAGTTTTCTTGCCTATTGGGTATCTTTGCCCTATTCTCTATTTTACCTTGTCCTTCTCCATCCCATCTTTCTGAGAATGTTTAATGGTTGGGATAACTAATTTTATGAGCAAAAGTGTATAAAATGAGAACTGACATGACTTAAGGAGTAAGACTGCCTGGAACCTGGTCTACAGACTTTTCCAGAGTCAGGTAGGATTTTTCTAGTGACTCAAGTAAGTTTAGCATCAGAGCAATATAATACAGTTCAAAGGTGTATTTGAATATTTTTAACAGTTGAACTTCACTGAGTCCATGAAAAACTGCCCAAATTGAAGAAGTAAACAAAATTTAGGTGAAGTGCTTAGGGATTGGTATTAAGGCTTGCAGATTCATTATTTTGAATTCAATTCAAGTGCATGTACTTCCAGAAGTCAGTTCAGAAACTGATATAAGTGGAAAACACAGTCCAGTTCATGCTGGATTGCTGTCTGCCTTGCAAAAGTGACACTAATCAGCAGACTCAGGAAGGTGGCCAAAAACAAACGGGCTGTGGAAACTTACAGCTTAGTTTCCCAGATGTGCTAAATCATCAGTAGTTCCAGATGAAGGGAAAAACAAAATTATAATCTCCATAAATAATCTGCAGTCTTTGTTCAAGTTGTCCCCGTTTCAGAGATAGTTTTTAACCTTGAGTTCCCTTGCACTTATTTCTTAAAGAAAATATACCATCTGCAGGGAAAAACATGCAGTAAATTCCAAGGTCTTATCACTTGAAACCAGGCACAGCTATTCCTTAACTAAATGGAACCACACCCTAAAATACCCATGTTTTTCACCACAAATAGGCTTGCATGGTAAGTAATCATAAGGATGAAATTTCTGCAGAGAAACTAAAAAACATACATTTCCCATATGAAGATTACATGATGTACAAACACTAGACTGCCTTGGTTTGGACTCAGCTCATGGAAGGGTTCTCACACATCAGAGCACTGTAGACAGTTCCTTCTTTCACACAGAGGAGCAATCAGCGGCCCTACATGCGATGTATGCAAGTGGTTCTAAGGCCCATTTGGGACAAGTGCTGAATAAAGAACAAGAGCTGAATATTAGGATGTGCAACTGACCATGGCCAGTTTTAGCCTTGTCATTATTCTCCCAGCTGGGTGCTCCCCAAGCAGTGTTAATGCACAGGCTAGGATATTTTCCAAGAAGAGCCAGAATCCTTTGCAGAAATTCAGGAATATGTTGGGGAAACAGGCTATGTGCTCCATGTGTTTGCTGCAACATTCTGATTATCCTGTGATCTTTAAGCAGAATTAGGAGGAAGGTAAAAATAAAATTATCAATTTAGCAAGTAGAAAAGTACAAACACATTACAGAACCTGTGGGACACAAGTATAGGGTGTAGAGAGGTCTCTTCCATAAAGACCTAAACAAACCCATGTGACAGGCTTTAATAGTTTCTGGGATGATTAGCTAAAAGCAGGTAGAAATTCAGAACTGCACAGGAGCTGGAAGGAAATATCTAATGCTACTTAAAATCACAGGAACAGTAGGAAAGAAAGAGCTAAGATCTGTCTGCCCTGAGAACACAAGGAAAGAACTAAATGGAGGAGGTTTCCTTTTCTGACCCTGCTCCCAGTGCATCATCCCACCTCCATACTCCTTCTCCAGCACCTGCAGCATCCATGGCCCAAGCCCTGGCTAGAGATGGTATTGGCTGAGAAGCTGGTTTACAGAATGCAGACTCTTTGGGGCTGTTTGAAATGGACTTTGTATTCTTCATAAAGGATAGTTTTTAAAGGCAAAAGACGACATAATTTTTTGCACATGGGAACACAGGGAAGAAGTTGCTAATTTCTTCAGATAATCTCAAGCTGAGCAGGCAGAACATTGTCACAATGTGACCTCAGCAAACAAGCAGTATCTTTGTTGTGTGGTTGACAGGTCCTATGACACAGGACTTAAAAAATGCAATAGTAGCAAGAACAGAACAGTTTCACTTGATAAGGGTACAAGAAGCTGCAATTTGCAGTTTCTTGAGCCAGAAAGGCCATTGTCCCACTGGAAAAAGCACCTTGGAAGCTTGACAAAAACTTACTTTCTTCAAGCAGTTGTTAAATTATGTCTCTTTTCTTTGCCTGCAAGGTCCTGCCCGGCCATGAAGTACATTGCAGCAGGCACAATGAGATCCCTCGGAGCTGTGACTCCACTGGGCTCTCTCTGGCCTGTAAATAAAAAGATTCCTGTATTCAAAGCACTATCTGGCACTTTGAGCACTACTCCGATTTCAAGGCATGTCAGAGTGTCCCGACATGCTACAAGTTGTAAAAGCTCTCACACACAGCTTCAACTGTCAGCCCCAGAGAGCTGCTGGGCTGTCAGCCCCAGGGTGGAAACAAAGGGCAGCTGTTGATCCCTGCATTTTGTGTAACCACTTGCTCTCAAAACAGGCAAATTACTTTTGCCAGTTGTGGTACTGGGTAACATTTTCAGACATCTCAGAAGAGACGAAGCATAGCACACAACAAGACAGTCAATTACTCCAGACAGTGTTTTTATATCCTGGTACCAATTTTTAAAAAGTGATAAATGTTGATGAATTTGATACAAACTGCTGCTAATTCAATTTCTTTAAATGTAATGAGGTATTTCTTATTTGACACACAGATGTATGCAAATGGGACTGACATGTGCCAGAGTATGTGGGGGGAGTCATTCAAGGTGAGCGAATCCTCCTGCCTCTGCTTGCAAATGAACAAGAAGGACTCGATTGCAATCAAGTACATCCTCTCCAAAAGCTCAGAGGAAAGCTCCAGCAGCAGCAGCAGCAGCAGTGAGGAGCATGCCTGCCAAAATAAACTCCTGAAGTTTGAGAAACTAAAGCAAAAGGAAGGTGAACAGAGCAGATAAGTGCTGGTGGATGTATGACAGCACAAGAGAAATCGTGGTGGAGGCTGGACTTGGGGCGTCATGCCAGCCTGCTTTATCCCTTCCTTTCTAGAGCATAATAAATCAATGGCTGGTTGTACTAATCTTTCTCTGATGTTTTTGCATCTGCATCACAAAGCTCCAGACAGGCTAGCACAGGTGTAATCTTGTGACTTGAACTGAGCAGCTACAAGCCTGAAGGAAACATCCAGGTGTTGACTTTCAAAGAGAAGAGGCACAGGCAGCCCCTGCTGACTTAAGGTGGAACAGTGAGAACCAGAGACCTCTGGAAGGTTATGCCTGCCAGAATACACCAAACCTTCAACCCAAACACCTCATTAGCACAGGCACACAGCAATCCTGCCACGAGTTACTCTGTGCTTGGGTCTGCTCAGATAAAGAAGAAATCTTCAGGCAGAAATAGGTCAGGGAGCCTGGCTACTCACCACTGAAAATGTATTTATTTTGAATCTTGAAAACGGGGATTTATAGTGTACTACATAAATCCCTGGATCCAAATATTGTCAGTACACAGCATACACAGTCTGTTGCACAGGACTTTTACCTTAAGCAAAAGCAGTGGAAAAGTCTCCTACAATAGTGAAATTATTCCCACTGAATTATTCCAAACATAATGATCTCTCAGAAACCAAAGTGTCAGGGACAGGTCCAGTCAGGTCTCTCCCATCAGTAATTCTGTTTCCTAGCATCAGTATTACAGTCAAACTAAAAATCTGCACCAGTCCCAGAGGGATTTTTAAGGTAAAAATTAAGGAAATCCTGCTTTTAGTTATGCATCCATACTTCCTCTGACATCACTGCAGAGTGGACAGGTCTGTGCCATTCTGTGCAGCGTTTTGCAATGCCATCACCCCAGAAAACATGAGAAGGGTTGGATTTGGGGGTCACACTATCAAATTGTGAAAATCAGCATCATCTTGGTGCTTCCAAAGGATCTGGTTGCCTTACAGCATTTAAGGACATGTTCCACAGTTAAAACAATGACTTGGCACATCCTCTTTAACTGGGAGAATCTTAAAAATCTAACACACTTTCATCACTGAGCTGTTTATTTATTGGAATGATTTCACACAGCTGCAAAAGTAATGCTAAACCCATTAGGTCATGCTCTGCTTCCAACCAGCTTCTCAGTACACTTAACAATGGACTAATTCCTAACAGCACTGAATTGTTTTCAGAATGATACTTTGCTACATCTATATTTTGTGCTAACTCAATTTGTCAGTTCTACTGTTAGAAAAGAAACAATAAGAATTTAGTCTTCTGTAAAGCCCTGATAGTCCTTTTCTCCCCCTATTTCACTAACTCTGTTCTTTCTTGTCCTTTATTGCACCTCAATCAGAGCAGAAATTTTCCTGCATTTTATTTTGCTATGCTCAAAATTCAAGAATTAATTATCCCCTCTCACTGCTGTAACACCAACTTTTTCGGTATCACCATGGACAAACATTCTCTTCATGTTTTTTGTTAAGCATAGCACAATTGTTTCTGCCTGTGTCTCTGCTCTTTTTCTTCCCATTCCACTTTTTTCTCTTTGCTCTGACTAAATTACTCTTGAAACCACTCTCAACAAACAACTCCTTCATGCTTAGTTTCAGGATGACCCATAAGACTGATTATTGCATGCTTTTGAAGAACATTGGGTCCTACAGCAAGATAAAAGACCAAGAAAGATCATTTTGCTCTTATAACTTTCCCACTGACTCATGAAGAACCCTAACCAAATTTAACTCTTTTGTGACCCAAATAATTTTGCAGAGCTACCATATTTCCTCTAGGTCATCTCTTCTCTAGGATAAAAATTCAATAACTTCTCAGTTGTCCCTAAGGGACAGTTTTCTACTCTACATCTCCCTGGTCCCAGAGGTGTGAACAGTGATCTCAGCTCTCAGGCTCATTGCTTTGCACTCACTTATGCTACAAAAACTTCACATGAATATGCCAATCTTTTAAGCCACTGTTGCGCTGTCTAGTTGCTTTATATACACAGTAATTTACACTCTAAACAACCTTTGTGATACTCAGAAATGCTATCAGTGGATATTTGGCATTTACAGAAAGACTAGAATAACTCAGGTAAAGCAAAATGAAAAATAACACAAATGGCTAAAAAACAGATCACAGCAATACACAGTGAAGGTAGCCAGGGAAAAGATCCAAGTTACTGGTGGCTACAGACATCCCCACCTGATTAGGCAGGTGCCTCTATGCATCACAGCCCAAAAGCACATGTCCTGCCTCTGGAGCCACACTGGCCCAGAGCACTGAAATGCCTCCATATTTAGTGACACAAGACTTCACTAAGATCTTTGTTACAATGTCACAATGGTAGTCAAATGCTTTGGGAAATAGGTTGGGAAATAATTCCTACACCAATCTGAGGAAACAGATTTAAAACTCTTATCAATAAATTAAACTGAACTTATCAACAAGACAGTGTTGATAAAAATTAAAATTATTGCCAATTATTGACTTATTTACAACCTGGCTAAGAATCAGCTTTTGTACTGTGCTACTTGGGCCTGGTGTCACGTTAACCAGCTAAGCTGGGTCATCCTGATTGCTCTGTTTATTCAATGTTCTTTCCTTAAACATTGGCAGAATGCAGTGAATCTTCTGAAATTTCACTGACAGGCCAGGATTTCTTACAACTAAGATCCCTCATGAGAGATCTGTTAGAGTTCTTTAGTATATGTTATCTTAGCCTACTGTTTTAAAATTATGAATATGATTTATGATGATGATGAACCTCATCCTTAATTACTTGCAGACTGAAAAGAATTCCATCATACTTCTGTAATACAAGTGCTTCATCCAGCACATATTTCAATACTCAGTATTATCAACAAAACTTGCCCAATGTTCCTTGTGCCATTGCAAGGCTCTCTTCCTCAGGCCAGAACGTCCTGTGGTACCTTTAGAGTTCTCATTCTATTTTTATGGTTCATAAATTTCCACAGATATTGATTGCCATAGAGTCTTCCTTTTTAAAAAATAATAAACATCAGTAATTATGACATTTTCAACTTCTGTTGCATTTTTCATGTGCAGATTTCACTCAAAACATTTTATAAATATTAATTAATCTTCAAAATGTACCTGAGAGGAAAATAAGTAGTGAGAAGCAAACTGTATCAGTGGGAGAGAGTCAAAAAGAGACTTATCTGATCACTGCAAGTATTGCAGAACTAGGACTAGCACAGACAAGTTCTGTTGCAGTCTTTTTTCACATTGCAAATGGAGCTGCACTTTGTAAGATGAACCTCAGAAAAAGTTATTATGTTAAATTATCATGCAAAAGTTGTTATGCAAATATTATAGAATCACAGAATTGTTCAGGTTTGAAAAGACCTTTAAGATCATTGTGTCTGGCGCTCCAGGTTTTTATGAAATGAAATAGTGCAAAAAGCCTGAGCACCCAAAAACAAAAACAAATTATTAAACCATAGATTTCCATGGACCTTGAAGGATAATGAAATTACACAAAAAAATAATCATTGCACTAATTTGCCTTGATGAGAGACAACCAGCCCAAAAAGAAAGATATAGATGAGATTTGGCTTTTTAAGATTTTGATAACATTTGATATAATATTCTGATAAGCAACTGAAGAAAAATAAAAGTGCAAATGAAATCACCATAATACTTGCTTAAAAATACATTAAAAGTTTACTATGAGTGTGTTGTTGTTAAACTCAAATCTTCTGTTAGAAATCCCTAAGGATCTGTTCTGATCCAGTCAACCCTTATGTTTTCCTAAACCATGAAGCAGAGATTTTGCAAGCACTTTGAAGGACAAGATTAGAATAAAAATTATATTTCAAGCCAAAGAACTAGACCAAACCTCCAAAGCTGAAATTCTAAAAAGGGAGATGAAAAATTCTTGCGCTGAGGAAAGGTAAATCATTGGAAAAAATTATCCAGGAAAAGACATGGCAAAGCAACAGCAGAGCAGCCAAGGAGCTGGGATGCATAGCAGCAAGCTATGCCATTTCCAGCTGAAATGTTACACTGTGGAAGAAGGTTTAATCTTTTAAGGCTTCAGTGTGTGCAGAGCCCTGGAAGTCCTGACTCACCCAGCAAGCAGATGCAGGACCTACAGACATCCTACTAACAGTTACTCAGAGCTGGTGACGTATCCCACATTCCACTGAGGGCTGCTTCTGGAATGACCCCACTGCATCACACAGGCTCTGGAATGTGGTGGGTATCAGGCAGAGTTTAATTCTATCCATCTTCCCAATGAAATCAGCTCACGAGCTCTGTCAACACCAGTGCAGTATCTTCTAGGAGAACAAACGTGCTCTTGGTATATATCTAATGACTATATAATTTAAAAGGAATTAAATTAGCTGAATTCATGCACATTTTCTGGTTATTTTCCTTCCTTTTTTTCTGTTCCAAAGGTTTGCATAACTTGGAGTTATTTTAAAAAAAGGCACATACTTCAGACTTGTCTATTGTATGTTTGCTATACTTTATTATCCAAGGAAACACTGAGATTTAGACAAGAGTTAAGTAAAGAGTCCAAAAAGCATTAGGGTTTGGATTACAATTTGAAACATTGCCAAACTTTACTAACTGCAAGACTGAATTCCCCCATGCCTGAAGACTGATAATTCTCAAGCACAACTCATTTTTCCTTTTGGTAAAAAAAAACCAAAAAAACTGCACCTTTGATACAGTCACCTAAGAGAGCAGATTTAATTCAGTGTGAAACTGCAGGTCAGCTCCAGACCACAGTGAAAAAAGACCCAAGCTATGAAATCAATCATCTTCTTCAAATAAGTGTGAGGACACAGTTAGGATCAGACCTCAACAATCTGGCAGCTTTCAACATCTCCAAGATAAAGCTGCAGTGATTCCCTGCTACTGAGGTTTATCTTCACAGAGAAATGAGGGAGGAAAGTCTCTCTCCTAAAAACATATCTCTCCTGCCTCTGTTTTGACACCAACTGCTATCCCAGTTCCAGTATTCTTTTGGCCTCCTTCCATGGAAATGCAGTGAGGTCTCTGTGGAGCTCGCCTTGGTTCCCCTCTCAGACAGCTGTGACTAATTCAATGTTCAAGCTCTTGAGTTAATTCTCTCATTAGATCACTTTCCTTCTTCATGGAATAATTATTCCCATGGGAGAAATGAGGAAGACTAAAACATTATTGTGCTAGTATCTGACACACTGCATGCAGGATGTTTATTTTAAATCAAATTGCCTGGAATTGATCCAGATCTATGGCTTAAACACAAGAATTCTCTAAGTGGTGGGGAACTGTAGCCATGCATGTTACACAACACTCCCCATTTCACTGGAATTCCTCCAAACTTCCTGCTAGGTAAGTGTACCTAGAACATAAACCTCTCCACACAAGTAGGTCAGGTGACACGATCCTTTCATTGCTGGGGCATACTTTAGGACTGAAAAATGGTTTTTTCCTTGTTTCATTATTTTTTTATCACACACCAATCCCTTTTCCACCCAATGCTATTGTGAAGGTGAAGCCACAGTAGTGAAATATTGCCAGTGCTCCTGAAATCATAAGCCAATATCTGTGCATTACTCACTGGGAATGTCACATTCCCTCTGAAGCCTCCTGTGGCTCAGATGTGTTCCCCAGTTTTGCTGCCTGGCTCCCCAGGGCATGGCTGGTCACTGGAAGGGGTAAACACCTCCCTCAACTGGATGCCAGCGCAGCCTGTGCTGCAGCACCTTTGGTGGGATCCGAATACTTTGGGGGAGTTTCTCAATCCCCACCTCAAGAGTGCTAAACCTCTCTGGACTGACAATTCTGATACCAGGCTGTTACCTTAATGCCACCTTTACCTCAAGCCACATTAGAGTGAAAATAGTAAATACTTTGTTACGAATTTCAAAACAGAAAAAAGTTGACAAAGGCTTCTAAAGATGGGAGAGGAGAGGAGAGGAGAGGAGAGGAGAGGAGAGGAGAGGAGAGGAGAGGAGAGGAGAGGAGAGGAGAGGAGAGGAGAGGAGAGGAGAGGAGAGGGGCGAGCCCAGCTGTACAGTTTCTCAAGCCATTATCAGTTCGGCTGAAAAATGGACGGAGCCATCATCACCTTGCTGGTAGTGTGAAAACTGAAATGTTTTCACACAAGCCCTGTATTGTGGGACTGCCTGTGCAGAAAGGCTTTCTTTGGGGACCCGTCTTGCTCTCTGTGTTTGGGTTAATTTCAGTTCAGACCTCTACCCTACACACACATATACACATATTCATCAAGATTCATTAACCCTCACAGGAATGAAGGTAACAGCTCTTGGGCCTGGCCCAACCCTGTCGAGAAAGAGTTCTCATGCCTGGCTTGAGTCTGGAAAATGTGTTATCTTCCTGTGAAGCACAACCCACTGAGGTAGGAAACATTCAGACCCTGAAGGGAAGCTTCTTGATCCACTGAAGCTTATGTATCACGTGAAAGCATAAGCTGACAACAGGTTTATGCAGGTATCTAATTAGAATAGAGTGTCTGTAGCTCATTAGAGGCTTTTGGCTGAGTAGACAAAAACAATAAGCAGTTGTGATGATCACCATTGGGGTGACAATGGGGTAAACCAATGATGTGTTTGAAAAATATCTAACAAGTAGCCAGGGAGCCTCTTCTCTCCTCCAGGCTGAAAAGTGTGACGTCCAGCAGCCTGCCTTTTCTTACCCTTTCATGGGATGCACAACAGCACCTACCAACTGTGCATTCACAGACTGCTGATCTGCATCATTGCTTTGGGCATGCAATGCCATCCAGAGTAAATGGGACATGTGGGAAAAACCTGGACCTTAGCAGAGACAAGGTGTCTTGGAAGTGTAAGATGTAGCTTAGATGCTTGTACTACAGGTGTTTGTACTCCTCAGGAGCTCTTGGTAGCTCTGCACTTTTGCAATTTTGGCTTTCCTGGGAGAAGTTTGAGTTCAAATCCTTGTGGAATTTAGGGAAGTAGAGCAAAGGAGCAAAAATGGTTGTATCCTCTTACCTGCACATCAAAACACAAAGCTCCTTTCCATTTTGGTGAGGCTGTAGAACACGTCTCCTCTGTTAGATACAGTGCATTACATTACAAGTAGCAACTACAGTGGGTAATTAGTAACAAAAATGGCAACTGCCTGTACCATTGAAAGGTTACAGCAGATGCCTTAGCACAGGAGGCAAAGTGCAGAGATGCAGTTTGTGACAGGAAGTGAAGATTTCATACCCACTAAACTGGGGGAGGAATTATGGCACATTCTGGTTGCAATAGAAAGTGGCTCCCTATCACAAAAGATCCCATAGGATTTGATGTACCTGTGAATGGTCAAGCTCTGAGTTTCATGTCTCCTCTGCAACAGGGAATTTAACAGCCAAGTATGGCAAGGGGTTTTAAGTCAAAATGGCCCCCAAAACTGCAGGTATAATGGACATGTTCTGAGAAGAAGCAGTCAGGCAAAACTGCACATTCAAATCAATTATTACTCTTTTCGGGTTTTGGGGTGGGTGTTTGGGTTTTTTGGTTTTTTAAGACTAAGAGCTCTCCATCTTTATCAAATTCAGGGGAAAAAAAAAAACAAAACCAAAAAAAAACCCCACACAACACCAACAACAACAACAAAAAAAAAAAACAAAACGCAACGACAAACTTAAATCATTCTGTAAGAGAGGAGAGATTCAGCATCCGCACACCGATTTTGTTAATGTTCCAATACGTCACCCTGCAGTCCCGGTTTTATTATTGCTCCAACGCATCTCCCTGCGGTAACAGCGGCACCTGCAGGATTCGGGAAAAGCAGCACAGACACCTCCGGTGGCTCCGCAGAATATCATCCAGGCATCCGGAAAGGTTTTCCTGAGAACCCTTCAGCCAGAGAAATCTGAGCAGCCATGGGCCTCTGTGGGACAGGGGTTTTTCAAGAGAAAACGTGGATAGTTTTTTGTGAGAATCTTCTCACTCTTTTGGCAGGGTGGCGGCAGCACTTCTGAGCAGGTGTGGGCAGTGGGACATGTTGAGGAGCACAGAGCTGGTTTATTGGCAAATATATTTTTTAAAGTCTGTTATATTAAAATTGAAGACATTTTTAATTCCTTCACTACAATGACTACCATTCTTGGTGTTGGTTAATCAAAAGGCCTCCTCATTACATGGTGCAATTTCACACTGTCAAAGGTACTTTCAGGCTTATTCCTGAAAATGTACAGCATGTTTTGGGAGATTCACAACAGTATATGGCATCATTAGCTCCATCCTGTACAGCTCCTGTGTGGCCCAGAAGACACGTGCTGAAGAAGTGCCCTTTGCTGGGGGCAGAACCATGAACACAACACAGCACAGGCCTTTGGGGCAAAATTACTTTCCCAGCAACACTATTTTGTGTCCATAAATTTGGAACTATGGTGTGAAATCCTAGTGCTGGCCAAGAGTTTAACAGCTGACATCAGCCAGCCAGTGAGCCACTGGCATTTAGGAGAATTCTAAGCCTTTTACTCACAGGCCACTTCCGATGAATAAAATGTCAGCGCAAGAGGGGTCTGGCTTCTTTTTCTTTGTCAAAAAAGAAAAACTTTGATGCATTTATTAGCCAGGCTTAAAATATATAGATTTATATCAGCATGCATCCAACTGTGTACTTGCAGAAATATCTTCTCTCTAGATCTATGTTTTCTATGGGTATTTTTTGAAGACCAACTTGAAATGTAATTAGAATGTAATGCTGATGAAGACAGAAACCAACAGCCCCCCGAGGGTATCATGATTCAGATTCTTTCCAAAAGTATATTTAAAAGTTATTACAATGAAATGCAGACTCATGAGAAAAACCTGAGGGGCCATGACCATTGTAACTGTGAGCAGACATGTTTTTCTTTCCCAGCCTCACAGTAAATAGATATGGAAGCTTTCCAAGAGGCTCTCTGATCGCTTTTTGCTCTGGCTGGATATTATGCTCCTGGAACAGCTGTGGAAAACTCTGGACATGTTTTTCTCTCAGAATTAGTGCCAGGTCTGCTGGACCTGGTGACTGCATGCACTTAACTCAGTAAGTGATGTTCATCCCCCATCAGAGCTCAGGCATGCCGTGACTCAGGGAATTACACAGACTAAGATGGAAGCACACTTTGCCTCAGGATCAGTGCTGACCCCAGAGACCCGCATGGTGCTGCTACAGGACACTGATGAAACATCTGTGCTGGAACGAGGAGGAAGGCCCACACTGTGGACAAAGGGGCAGCTGGGCTGTGCCTGCCTGTCACGCTCCTGGAACAGTTGTGGAAAACTCAGGAGGGATGCTTTCCTCTCAGAATCAGCGTCAGCTCTGCCAGACACAGTGATCATGTGCGTTTACCTCAGTATGTGATGCTTATCCCCTGTCAACACTGCTCTGCTGCCACAGTCCCAGGCAGTGTCCCTGCCTCTCATTTCTGCCGTTCCCTGGGCTGGTGGCAGCTGCAATTTCTCCCCAACATAGCCATATTTCTCACAAGCACAGACTGAGGTGGACAGGGACCCAGTTTGCAAGAGCATGACTAGGACTGAGGGACAGAGGTTGTGAAGGCAGTGACTAAGTGAATAACCTATTGCAGGATCAGTTTTAACCACAAAAAAGCTCTTTGCAGAGCAGGGATCAGAGGTGTCTGTAGGGGTGTACAGGGTCTCCTCACTTTAAAATGGACATTGAGGTGCTGGAGCATGCCCAGGGAAAGCAACAAAGCTAGAAAACATGTTTTAGGAGGGACTAAAGGCAGCAGGGGTTGTTCAGTCTCAAGGAGGCTCAGGGGGGACCTCACTGCTCTCCACAATTCCCTGGAAGGAGGTTATAGTGAGGCTGGGGTCAGTCTCTTTTACTGTGCCTGCAGTGAAAGGACCAGAGGAAATGGCCTTAAGCTAAGACAGGTGAGATTCAGATTAGATGTTAGAAAAAAAAAATCACTATTTGGGTGGTCAGGCAGTGGAATAGGCAGTGTCCAGGGAAGCAGTGGAGTCACCAGCCCTGGAGGTGTTTGAGAGACATCTGGATCTGGCACTGGGTGATGTGGTTTAGCAGTTTAGGGGTTGCAGGGGCAGTGCTGGGTGGACCATTGGAATGAATAATCTTAAAGGTCGCTTCCACCCATGATGATTCCGTGATGCCTGTGGAGCCTCACGGGGCCAGGTGCCCAGGCAGGCGCATAGACAAAGGAGCGAACAGAGGTACCTGAACCAGTACCGCCGTGAGGGCAGGTGCTCGGCACACAGACCCCGCGGCACACACAGAGCCCTCACAAAACACGCACCCCCACAGCGCCCTCAGCCCCGCCCGTCCCGGTGCCCGCCCCGTCCGGACAGCGCCGCCTCAGCGGGAGCGCGCCCCTCACTTCCCCGCCGCGCACGCGCCGGGGCGGGGAGAGCGGGGCGCGTGCGCGGCGCGAGGCCGGCGTCGGGGGGTCCGGTGCCGCAGCAGCGATGGCGGCGAGTGCCGGGATGGGCAAGGGCGGTTCTGCCTCCAGCTCCGTCTCCAGTTCCGAGCGGCACGCCCGCCTCCTCCTGGCCCAGATCAACCGGCTGCGCGCCGGGCACAGCTTCTGCGACGTGCGGCTGGAGGTGGGCCCGGAGGCGTTCTCCGTGCACCGCCTGGTGCTGGCGGCCAGCAGCCCGTACTTCGCGGCGCTGTTCGCGGGCGGCATGAAGGAGTCCGGGCGGGACGTGGTGCGGATCGCGGGCGTGGAGGCGGACACCTTCCACACGCTGCTCGACTTCATCTACACAGGTGAGGGCTGGCGGCGGGGCGAGGGGCGGGTGCCCGGCGGCCGCAGGCTGGAGCGGGGCCCCGCTGTGGTTTGGTGCCCGCAGGCGTGGTGAGCATCGCGGAGCACAACGTCCAGGAGCTCATCGTCGCCGCGGACATGCTGCAGCTCACCGAGGTGGTGGAGCTCTGCTGCGAGTTCCTCAAGGGCCAGATCGACCCGCTGAACTGCATCGGCCTCTTCCAGTTCTCCGAGCAGATCGCCTGTCACGACTTGATGGAGTTCACCGAGAGCTACATCCACGCGCACTTCCTGGAGGTGCAGGGCGGGGAGGAGTTCCTGGCGCTCACCAAGGAGCAGCTCGTGAAGATCCTGCGGAGCGAGGACCTGAGCATCGAGGACGAGTACCAGGTGTTCGCGGCAGCGATGCAGTGGATTCTGAAGGACGTGGGGAAAAGAAAGAAATACGTCGTGGAAGTACTGGAGCCTGTTCGGTTCCCTCTGCTACCAGCGCAAAGGCTGTTAAAATACATAGAAAGTAAGTGAGAGAAGGAATATCAGATGCATGTATGTGAGCAAACTATGTGTTCAGAGTTACTGGGCTTTGATGGACTATTCTTTACGTTACTGGCATGATGAATAAAATCATTTTTAACAAACAAGCTCTATTTTTTAAAAAATAAGCACAGCTTACTTTAAAAACATGCATTTGAAAATGCCTTATAAAAGTAAGCAACATTGATTTCTCTGCTGTTTTCAGAGAAGTTAGTAATTTTTCTACAACTGAATTGCTTACAATTTGTGACTTTCCACTGTGAATTTTTTTCAATTCTGCTAATTTTATTCTTATTCTGCTTATGTTACTCTTGAAGATATTCCAGATTTCAGTCTTCGAGTGGCCCTGCAAACTCTGTTGAAAGAATATTGTGAAGTCTCTAAGTCTCCCAAAGAGAACAAGGTCAGCAGTTTTCTGCAGGCTTCTAAAGGTCGTCCCCGGAGGAAAGCCAGGAAGTACCTTTATGCAGTAGGTTAGAATGTGGCTGTTTGAACCTTATAAAACAAATGAAGTAGTATCTCAGAATGCAGGAATGAAGGAGATACTCGAGAATTATTTAAAAAATCAAAATATATGATTCCAAAACATTACATCATGGCTGAGTTACCATATTAGTAGCTTTGATTAGAGTTGCATAGGAGTCCAGCATTCACATTTCTTGTCATTGTGACATGGCATTCAAAGCCCAGATTTGCTGTTCAAAACTAATTTGCTTTGGGTGGAAAACTGCAAATCAGCAGAGGATTTACCCAGGGCTCACTGCTGGAATAGTGTATGCAAATTCATTGCACATTTTGTTCTGATGGCTGTAGTTTTCTCTGTGCAGGACACTTTGGTTCATATGATGGGATACTTGAAAATCCAAGTTTTCAGCAAAGCTGAAGTTTTATATTGGAAAGGAACGTGTTTGTTTCACTCTGTGGGCAGTAGCACCAGCTGTTGGTCACACACACTTGTGCCTCACTTGTTTGTTGTTCTAATACTCTAATTCTGCAGGATTCAAAGATTATAAAGTTCTCTCTTGCCTTCTGCCTTTTATCTCATGAAAAGTTTTTACATGGCTGCCAGTATGTTATGCAGCAAAGGCTGTTGGCTGATCCTTGTATTTTACTGAAAACATGAATTCTAATATTTTTAGTGTTGTGGCATCAGCTCAGCACAATTCCCATGACTCTTGAGGCAGCCATTCTTCCTTGTATGCTGGAAAAAGGAAGCTACTTGGAAAAATCCAGTTCCTTCTAAGAGTGGCTAATGGCTGTTACTGTAATATTTTTCATGGTTTAGATATAGGAGCATGAGGGTGAAGAGGAAGCTCTTACTCGGCCTTTCCCCTTGCTTTGCAGGTGGGTACACCCGGCTGCAGGGAGCACGCTGGAGTGACAGCAGAGCCCTGAGCTGTGTGGAGAGATTTGACACCTTCAGCCACTACTGGACCACGGTGTCCTCTCTGCACCAGGCCCGGAGCGGGCTGGGCGTGGCTGTGGTGGGAGGAATGGTCTATGCCATTGGAGGTAACAGCTGAAATAAGCTTGCTTTCTTACATGAATGCTGGAGAACTCATGAATGGAGACTTTCAAAATTTTTCTTCCTTGATTCTCTACTGTCACTGCTCTGTGAATGCCTGTTAGGGATCCTGTACTGGCAGTTTTTACTAAGCTGCTTTCCCCTCATGGTGTAGCTATTCACAGGTTACCATATAGATGTCTGCAGATATACTCAGAGATGCTGGCTGTTCTGGGGGATTCATGTACCACCGCTGGTGGAATTTGTTTTCTCACTTACAGTCTAGGAGAAGCCCATAGCACAAAAGGCAGTAGCACAGGACACACCACTTGTGCACTGCCTGCCTGGAAAGGCTCATTATGTCTGTTTGCACAAGGATGTGATGAGTAACTCTACCAGCCCATCACAAAAGAATGCATATGTAGACTGTTTTTGTCACCACAGAGCTCATTCTTTGGTCTTGAAAACCCAGTCAGTTGTGTTGAGGAGTAAAGCGTGCAGCACCCTGGTTGTTTATGATGTTTTCAGCAACATTTCAGGGAACTACTGATGAAAGTGGTTCCCAGTGATGATTCATGTGTAATCATCACTATGTATAAATGAAGCTTTTGCTATGTTGGCTGTTTCACCAAAAGATAAATCTTGAATTCAAATGTTGCCTATCCTGGAAGAAGTTGAAGAATGTTTCCATATCTGCAGTGCAAAAGATTGCATTTCCCCTGACTCTTCTTGCTTTTATTGTGCAGGTGAGGACAACTCCATGATTTTTGACTGTACTGAATGTTATGATCCTGTTACAAAGCAGTGGACGACCGTGGCTTCCATGAACCATCCCCGTTGTGCACTGGGAGTGTGCACATGCTATGGGGCCATCTATGCTTTGGGTAAGTTGTGAGGTTTTTCTTGGTGGAGTTAAAGATGTTAATTCATAGAACTTTTAAAATGATCTTAAATATTACATCTTGGTGATGCAAATTCACAAACTTTAAGTTTTGAAAAACATCTGTGTCCATAAATATTAACATATATACTAAATTTCTGTGGATTAGTTATTGTATGGTTATAATTTATTTTCATTGTAGACTGACTGCATGCTGATTTCAGAATTTGTCCTGGAACAGTACACTGCATGTCTAAAAATGCAGCTAATACACAACTTTGTGCTATTAAATTCCTTCCTGTGTTTGCTGTTATTTGCAGGAGGCTGGGTTGGAGCAGAGATTGGCAACACAATTGAAAGATTTGATCCTGAAGAGAATAGTTGGGATGTGGTGGGAAGCATGGCTAAGCCCCGTTACTGCTTTGGGTGTTGTGAAATGCAAGGTGAATATTGTTAGGTTTATATCCCTAAATAGTTCCAACAGCCATTGGATTTTGAAGCTTTATGTCTCAGTCATGAATTCTTACCTTTGTACTGAGCTGTCAGCCACACACGCTTGTGCCTTGCTTGTTTGTTGTTCTAATACTGCATTTTTAATTGTGCAGAATTCAAATACTATAAAGTTGTCTCTTGTCCCCTGCCTTTGATCTCATGAAAAGTTTTTACATGACTGCCAGTGTGGTTATCCTGCTAGTCTTTTTGCAGTTGCTTGTTCTTTCTGATACTGCTTTTATTTATCTTCCATATTTGGGTTTGCTTGTTTTTCTTTGTGACAGTGTGAAGGCTTGCCACAGGTTATTTTAAGACAGACATGTCTAAATACTTGACCAATAAATGTGCTGACTAAGTATTTGATCCTGGCCAGGTCAGCAGTTGCAACCTTCTGAATGAACCTTCCCCTGCACTTAATTAATTTTTGCTTTCCTCAGAGCTTCTAGTGCTCAAGCCTCAAGTTGCTCATGCAAAAGCTTTATGTATTCTACTACTGAGCAAAAGGAGGATTTTCTGACATTCTTTAACCATCTTAATGTCAGGCTGAAACCTGTGTTGTGACAGTAATTTTCTGTCTGCATTATGAAGCCTAAAAGAGGAGAAGCTCTGTCTCTGCAGGTTTGATTTATGTCATTGGTGGCATCAGCAGTGAAGGAGTAGAGCTGCGTTCTGTTGAAGTCTACGACCCCATCTCCAAACGCTGGTCTGAGCTCGCTCCCATGGGCACCAGAAGAGCCTATCTTGGTGTAGCTGCTCTCAACGATTGTATCTATGCTGTGGGAGGCTGGAATGAATCCCAGGATGCACTTGCCAGTGTAGAAAGATATTCATTTGAAGAGGTATGGCAGAGTCCCTCCTTTTCATAAATGTAGATTGCATCAGCTTTATGTAAGATGCTATAGAGCCTGCTTCCTTTCTTTAAAAAGAAAAAGCTGGAAATTCCATTTCCTTTTCACTGCTGGCTGGGTATCTTGAGTGAAACAAAGCTTTGGTGATCTCAGGGTCTGTCCTAAGTAATTGCCATGTTTTAACTATGCACAGATATACTGTAGTTTGGTAAATACTTTTTAGGGTTAAGATGAGAGGATAGATTCCCCCTCTGCAGCAGAAAGCTCAATAATCTGAATAGAGAGAAAAAACTCATTGTAAAGGTAAGAGTTACATTTTATTGCAAAATTTGGGTATCTTCTTCTACATCAAAATGTAGTGATGTTTCAGCATGACTAGAAGATAAAAAAATTTTCCAGACTGATATTGCTCATGTTTTTATGATGCTCTTTGTAAGAGTAGCTACTGTTAAAAGCAGAACATAATCCCATGTGCCATCTGTTTTGCTTTTCAAATTGAATCTAGTTTTCCTGTTTCCCCCACCTCAAACTGTGCCATGCTCTATTTTAGAGACTGACTGCATCTTGCAGTGACTGAAGAAAGGGAGGGGTGTTGCGTGCAGACAGTATGGGATCTGCTTTTAGAGATTACCACAATTTGGACCCCTTGTGAAAGTGTTGTCATTCCTGTCTTGGTAATCTTCTGGATACTGTACATATCCCACATGTAAGCCTGTGAAGTTATACACAGTGTTCTTTGTATATGTTTTGCTCAGTCTTTGAGCTTTAAAAGTTACTTAAGCAGAATCAGGGCTTGCCTTAAAGCTATTTCTTCATCTTTCACCTTTTTGTTAGGAAAAGTGGGTTGAAGTTGCATCGATGAAGATCCCAAGAGCTGGTGTTTGTGTTGTGGCTGTGAATGGACTTCTCTATGCCTCAGGAGGCAGAGCTCCCAGTCCTGATTTTGCTGCTCCAGTAACCTCTGACTCTGTTGAAGTTTATAACCCTCACATGGACAGCTGGACTGAAATTGCCAACATGATCACCAGCCGCTGCGAAGGAGGAGTAGCTGTGCTGTGAAACACAAAGAACAAAATTCATTCAAGGAATGAGTCAATTATGTCTCCTCAGATTTCCTGTTTCATTGGCCAGAAACCTCTTTTAACACAGGAGCTTCAGTGGAGAATTAGATCAGAGGGATTTTCCTGAGCAAAAGGAAAAGCCCTTCAAAGTAAATTGGCTTATCCAGCGTCTGTCTCAGGAAGTATTCTGTTAAGAGTAGGAATGCCTCTTAGAACTGGATTAAGCTCACTGAAATAAATGGTGAATTTACCCTGTAAAAATCTGAAGAAATAATTCCAACACATTAAGAGACATTAATCAGGTTGTTACTGAGCACAGACTTGCAGTCTGGAAGTGAGTTACTGTCAACAGCAAGGAGTTACCTGTTGGTAAGATCAGATGGGTGATTTGGATGGCATTAGTTCTTTTTCTGGCAGAAAACAAGGAAGAGAAGATAACACACAGGAAAGACTTGGTGCCACTACTTATGACCTTGATGCATTTAAGCCTCTTTTCTCTTGCTGGACATGGTGGGCATTAAATATGAATTGGATCTTCAGTTTCTGGCTGCTCCACAAATTTGAATGGTGAATGGATGAGAATTTCCTGTTCTGGAAGGTCGTCCTCACAGAATAATGCCATTCCCCTTCAGTGCTGGCTTTTCCTCTCAGTGGTGTCAGTGATGCCAGTAGAGCTCCTTTTTGTGTAGGCTCTGGTGAATTTTAAATGCAAATGCAATAGATTGGCTGCTCTGTTTAAGACTGCTCTTAGTATAAAAACACAGGGAAAGGCTTTTGCCCCCATATTTTTTCCCCATAGTGAAATGTGTTTTTACCCTGTGTGACACACACTGAGACTTGGCATTGAATACTTGCTGTTCTACGAGACACATTCCTTCACCTTCACTGCATCTTGTATCCTGCCTCATCCAAATTTGAGCCAATGGGGCTTTCTGTGCTAGAATTAGCTGCATTTAGCATTGAACTGATGATATCAGTGTGCTCTTAAGGAGTTTGTATTTAGCTCAGACACACTTAGTAGAACAATACTACAAAGAGTTTGGAGTTATTTCTAGATTCAAGTTGTTTTTTGCACACTGTGGCTGCATTTTCAGCACAGCTGTGGATGATGTGGATGGAGTCTGAAGTGAAGCTGCTTGAATTTTGATAGACAGTGTTATTCTGGATCACCAAACCACAACTGGAATGCCACAAAACAGGAAGCCTGGCACTGTAGACAAAGGAGCATTCATTCCTTTTAGGTCAATATCCCCTGTGTAAAATTAACAAATTATTACATGATAAATCCTCCAAGGTGAGTGTTGTAGGTACCTTAATAATTGAGGTCCTAAAATCTAACATAGAGTTGGACTAAAACATGCTAGATGATGGAGAGTCTGATTGTTCCATAATCTTGTGTGTGCTTTTACTTCAAAGAATTTCTTATGTGTCTGAATTAATGGTTTGATCTTGTTTAAACTGTTTTTCATAATAAAATGTATTTTCAGAACTGACTGGAATGCTCTTGAATAGGTTGCTTTCATAGCTTAGTAAGCTGTATTATGCCACTTTCATATAATAGGTCATTTTTTCTTTTTACTGGAAATCATATTTCCCAGTAGAACACTAGGTAAAGACTGGTTATAAATTTTGACTATTTGAGTGGTGGAAGTAACGCACTTCTGCAGTAAAATACTCATGTATTTTTCTTCTCAGTATAAAATCACTCAAACTTCTTGGGAGTCTGACTGTCTTGCCATCTCTGTTCAGCCCTCTGTGGGATGAAATTACAGGTAGTATTTTTTGGTCTTTCTTTATATTTCAGGATCCCTCTTGGAACTGTTTGAGAAACACTACCTTAGTAGTATTTTATTTGTTTGGGAACTACTTTAGGTTTACCTCTGATCCCTACCTGTGAAGTTCCTGGTTTAATGGAGCTTGAGGGAATCTGCAGTTGTCTGAAGTTACCTTCTCCAGGTTTTGTAACTGATTCTGTCTTGTTTGAATGAAACTTTGAAGCTGGTTGATGATGGTCTCTGATCCTCAGCACATCTTTTCCCTAATCAAGACAAAGACAGGACTCTTCTCTGGACCCATCTTAAAAGATGCTATGTCTAAGAAAGAAGGAATAGAAAAACCATTTTCATTCACAAACTCAATTTTATTTCCTTTATGTTGAAAAAGCTCCGAAATATTTTGTTTAATAGGGTACTTTCATAATTCAGCATAGAGCAATTGACACCCATAATTGCTTAATGTGTTCTTTAACATAAAAATGTTAACAGATTGCAAAAGGGAGAGGCTGATGTACAGAGCTGCTGTTTCAGCAACGTCATACAAGATGGTTCATTTCCAGGACAGGCAGGTTTCTTAAACATCTGTTCTTTGCAGAATGAACAGGTAACAAATTTTAAGGAACAACATGTGCTTCATTTGGTGTAGAACAACAATGAAGATCAGTGCTTTAACAGAACTATGAAGATTATCTGGTCCTAAGACCACATGTGGATGTCATTTTCAGCTTTCTTCCTGCATCTTACACTGTGCTTAAATACTTCTGATAAAAAGCTTACAAGAAATATGCCCACATCCCCTTTCTTGAGGTAGTGGACACAAAAAAGAAAATCCATGTGACTTAGGTTGTATCTTCCACTAAATGATGTGCTAGGAAGAATCCAGTACAGAGAGCAGATGCTTCTGCAGTGGTTTCAGTAATAAACCCATCGTGGAGGGTTTGCAGGCTGCCTACAAGCCCATTGGCACCTGTCCAAATGTACATTCTTAGGAGGGAGAAGCTACTTTCAGTCCCATTATCTGATCCCTTAGTGCCAGCACTCGAGTCCTTGTGTCACAGCATAAGTTAACAGTCCTCTAATTTAGGAGTATGGCAGATCTTTATGGCTGTGTTGCACACAGCTTCCTTTGCCAGGCAGCCCTAAATCCAAACAAAACTAGGAAGAAGTGGCCCAAAAAGCCTTTTTAGTTTCAGTAAGCCTGAGCAGGAATTTGGCCTTCCTTCTCCTGTGGCACCCTGTCAACCATACAAAGCTGCTTCTTCAGCTTTTCCCACTCCAGCACAGCAGCTGAATGACACATTTCAGGTGAGTGCTGACCTTGGCATCCCACTGCCAACAAACCTCACCTGTCCCTTCTTAGCTGACATCACACTGAGCACTCCCTCACACAGCATCCCTGGAAGAGTCCAGGCTGGATGGGGCTTTGAGCAACCTGATCTCATGGAAGGTGTCCCTGGTACAGCAGGGGATGGGAATGAGATGACTTTTCAGGCCCCTTCTGACCCAACCATTCTGTGATTCTGTGATTTTGAGCATCTCCTCTGAAAATAGGAGTGAAATAGGAGTCTTGTTCCACAACACAGCAACTGAGTAGAATGTGCTTCTGCATCATTCTCTGCTACTTCTTTAAACACCAAACTAGAACTGCTTTCACCTTGTTAGTGTTGTTTTCCCCACCTCAAAACGTGATCACACATTACAGTCAAACCAGATGCTTTCATAGTTCAGCACAGAGCAATTCATACCCATGTAATTTTGAATCTCCATTCTAAATTCCTAGAGCAGCAACATCTCATTCAGGAGTGATTCTTGTTCTACAGATAAGGACAGACTCGTGCTTGCCTTGGAAGTAATTGCTATTTACAATACTTCCCTCCTGAACTAGCTTCAAAATCAGTCGGAAAATCATTTTGCTTCAAGAATAAGCACCTTGATCCCTGCCATCATACCACAGTCTTTATTTCTCCTGGAACTCCATAGAAATACCTTATTAGCAGATAACAGCTTTTCCTTACAGATTTATCAATTTCTGTTCTGCTGTTTTTTTCTGTCATCACTTTGCTCCCCTTCTAAGAAAGCTTTCAGTGCTACAGTGGCCAACAGGGATGATATCATCACCACTGTTCCAAATACCCTCAGTACTTTGAACCACCTGGGGTAAGTAGGAAGAAGGGAAATGTCATAATGCAGTGCTATCCCTAAGGCCACCGTGAGCATCAGTGCTCCCTGAGTGACATCCTTGAAAAGCAAGGCTTGGCAGGCAAGCAGAGCAGGAACTGTGCCATTGGCCAGGTTCAGCCAGTCTGGCTTGGCTGGGCTGTTCTCTGGGAGGGCAAAGCCCCACCTCATGCCCCCCAGGAAGGAGGCAGTGGCAGCTCCATAGGTGACCTGAGCAAAGGCCAGCTGTGGGCAGTAGGAGCCCTGTGAGGCCATGGCCAGTGGCACAGCCACAAAGGGAATCAGCCCCCCCAGGCTCAGGTAGAGGACTGGCTTGGGACAATCCTTCAGTGACCCTGGGCTCTCCCGTGATTGTGCCTCAGGTTCTGCAGGGTTTTCCTTCTTGGAGACGGGCAGAGAGGAGTGGAAAGGCCGGAGCTGGGCTGTGTGAGCTGCTGCTGGCTGGAGGCTCAGAGGTGTGCAGAGAGGCCGTGCATCCCTCTGCAGCTGGAGGAGGGCCAGGGAGGAGCAGCTTCTCTTGTTCCTGCCATGGAGCAGCACGCTGGCACCAGGTAACTTCTGCAGCTGCAAGCACAAAACTTGTTCTCAGCACTGCATAGTGCAGGTTTACAGACATGCAGGTACCTAAACACCTCCTGAATATTGCACCAAGTGGTTTTCCAGCTCAGGTCACACCACAACTGTCTTTGCTTTTGAATTTCAAGTGGTTTTAACCCAACTAATGAAGGCACCCAATGCAGCTGATGAAGAGCAACTGGGCTCTCCAGAGTGCACAAGCAAAGCTTACTCAGTGCCCACCTATCCCTCCCCACACATTCTCTAGGCACTTTGAAGATGTATCAGTCCTTTTCAGAGTAAAATATAAAGTAGTTTCCTATAGAAGCAGGATAAGGTCACCCCAGAAATCAGCTACTGTCCCCTCACTACTCCACCAAGAAGTCATAGGAAAAAAAGACATTGAGGCAATAAATCTCAAAAAGCTATTCTAAATCTGAGCTAAATCTCAAAAAGCAAAGTTATTTTATAAAAGAAATAGCTTTGCCTAAAAGTGCTGTAGAAACAATGAACTATTCCAGAAAAGCTGAATTATACACTCCTACTTGGAAGCCACCTTTTGTTCCAAAGCTGCAGTCCTAGCTTTTGCTATTTTACTTTTAAATAAAATCAGCAAAAAAAGCCTTCAGTAACTTACTTTGAAAGGTGTCTTGAAGCAACATCGTTGTATGAGAGGAAACATGTTTGTTTTCTCAATGCCCTGAAACAGAAAAATTCAGAAGAAGGTTTGAAACCAATGAATCACTGACTTGGTCTGATGATCAAAGTTCAGTCACAGTCTACACTTATCAAATGCAAGAGTCTTACAGGTGTATATTTAAAGAGATATGTGTATATATATTATATATCTATTTACCCAGATCAGTATTTGCCCACTGCAGAATACTTCGTTTCAAGCAGCTCTATGAACTGAAATTCTAAAGTTGAATTAACTGTTGCAAGAACAATTTCTAGTTTAAAAACTGAGCATCAGGGAACAGATGTTGACTTCCCGCTCATGGATCATTCCCTCTTCAACGGATAAATGGCTTCACAAAGCTTATAAAGGAGCATTTCCTCAAGCGCGGGAAAAGCGATCATTAATTTAAAAAGGAGCAGAAAAGCCACCCCATGAGAGCTGCGGGTGAGCTCCCTGCCGGGGTACCACACTCACCGGGGGAACGAGGGCGGCTCGCCCTGGATTTGACTCCACAGTTCCCGCTCCTGCTGCGCCGGGAGAGCAAGGCAGCCCCGGCAGCCAAACTGCCCCGCCGGAGGGCGAAGGGAGCGGAGAATAAATGGATCTTCCAGAGGGAGGAGGGGCCGCCCTGCCCGCCGGGACCGGGCAGAACTCACCGGGCGCTGCCACCGCCCCGGACCCGCCAGCTGCGGTGCCTTCCGGTGCTCCCATAAGCGCTCCGACGGCGCCCAGTGCTGAGCGCTACCGGTCCGGGCGGGAACGGGCGCGGCCCATCGTGTTCCTCCGGGCCGCGGAAGGCCCACCGAGCCGATACCGGGGGCAGCAGTGCCGGTCACTCTCAGCCGAGGGCCGCGGTCGGTCTGACTGAGGAGCGACTCGCTCCTCTCCTACCCGCGGGACAGAAGGTCTCCTGGGAAGCAGTGCGGCCGTTCCTGCTTTCTGGCTTCCGGCATCACCTCCTCGGGCAAGCCTTTCACAGGCGGACTACGAATCCCAGGCCGCCCTTCGGCGCGCCGCTCGCCGATCCTCACGGCGGCCATGGTCGGTAGTCTTCTGGGACTTGTAGTCTGCGGCTGCTTCCGACAGGCGGTGACGGGGGCGGTGCGCGCCGCCGCCTCTGATTGGTGGGGCGGGAGGCGCGGGGGCCGGGGCCGGGGCAGGGAGGGGGAGCGGGGTGGGCGTGTTCCTTCCGCGTGCTCGGCCCCGCCCCGCGCGCGCGCGGGCCCCGCCCCCTCCGGCCCCCGGCCGGGCAGGGCTGGGCGGCCATTTTGGGCAGAGCTTTGTTATGGTTGTGGGGCCGCCGGAGCCGCGCCAGGGCCCGCCCGGTGAGTGCGGCCCCCGCGCCGCCCCCTCCGCGCCCCTAGCGCCCCTCGCACCCCCCGCGTCTTCACCCGGCCCCTGCCGCCCCCAGGCCCGCCCCGCCGCCCCCCGCGGCACCGCGGGCTCGGTGCGGCCCGGGAGCGGCCTCCCGCCAGGCCGGCCCCCCCCACCCCCCCCCCACCCCCCCCGCGCTCGGTCCCGCGGCCGCGGCGGCTCCGGGGGGGGCGCAGCGCGAGGTCCCCGCGGGCAGGGCCGGGCCGGGGTGGGCGGCGGGGCCGGGGCTCTGCGGGTTATTGTTTCCTGTTCAGCCGGGAAGTTCGTAGCGCTGACACTGCCGGAGCTGAGCTCCTGTCATGGGGCCGCCCGTGAGCGGGGCGGGGGGGGCGGGCCGGGGCGGTGGGTGAGTGTCGGGGGCCGGGCCGGGGCGACCCCGCTGTCGGCTGGAAACGGAACCGGGCGGCCCGGCCGTTCCCCTTGGGCTCCTCCCGGGCCGCGCTTCCCGGCCGCCCCCGGCGGGAAGGGGCGGTCGGCGGCCGGCAGTGACACGTGGGCTGCGGGCAGCGGGGCTCGGCTCGCCGTGCCCGCTGCCAGCGGCGCTGGGAAACTTGTCAGGTGCCGCTCGGTGCCTGCTCGCAGGCAAACGGCGCCCGGGCCGAGCGGGGGGCGGCTCTTTCGGGCGTCAAAGTTATTTCCGTATGTCCGGTGTGTTTGATGCCCTCTTGGCCTAAGGTCTTGTGTGGTTTGACTTCAAGGGCTGGGGCTGGACTTGCTCAGAGCGCGCCTGGCGTTTCCAGTATCCATTTCAGACTTTGAATTCGGTTCGGTTTAGTAACGAGCTGGTTTGGAACGATTTTAGAGCAGTCAGTAGGTGTCTGCACAAGTTACGAGTTTTTAAACAGCTTTAGAGGAGCAGTAGCTATTTAAATTCGTACAAGTAATGGTGGAATGGTTTAAGAGTGTTGCTTAAAGATCTTTTTATATTAACATGACCAGGTAGGTCAGGCTGCCTTTCCCCGCCCCCGAGCTGTGAGTGACACAAGCGTTAGTAATGTTGATAATGCTCTGAAACGTTGCAAGTGCCTGAGCAAAGTGTGGAAATAGCAAAGAGGGGGAATGGAGATAACAGCTGAGATAATTGGAGCGCCATCAAAGCTGAGTTTACTGTAGAGTTGACATTGCTTCTATAAAAATGTTAGGTGGTTATGAAAAAAGCTTATGCAAATGTTAGTTCATGAATGGAGATGGCTGGTATTTCAGTGAAAGGTTCCCCTTAAAGCTTATCCATTTGGAGACTGGTATCTGAAACTTCCACTTTCTGACTCAGGAAGGAAACAGGTGTGGAGCAGTGGCAGGAACAAATAAAATTCCCAAATTCTTCAAGCAGCTTTTCCTCTCACACTCTTTCACTTCATTTCTGGAGGAAAGTCCCTTTAAGAAGAACTTATTAAAAGTTTTGTATTTGGAATAGAAAGGCTTCAGGTGGTACTTCCTTATGGTGTTGGGGTTTTTTTACAGCTGTTTGTAGGGAAGTGCTGCAGCCCTCTGCATTTTATATTCATCTGGTTTATAGCCTTAATCCTATATGACACAGAAGTTTCCATTGCAGATATCATACAAGGACCTAAAGTGAAAATATGCAGGGAACAGATGGCATTTTTAAAAAACCACAAATCCTGTTTTTTCTGCAGTGTCTCAGAAATATGAGGAGCAGAATGCAGATGTGAAGTACAACAAATCAAATGGAAGTGCATACTTTCTGAATGTTAGGAAAAAATCTCTACTTTGAGAATATTTACAGGGTATGGTCACCTTGTCTCATATAGATGCAGTGTAACACTGCACAGTGTTACTGAATCTTGACATTCCTGTTTTAAATTAGGAAATTAAGTCACTACAGGAAAAATAATATTCACTAGCATTTTCATTAAATGGAAACAGTGTTTCAGGAGTTGTGGGATCCTTATTTTAATATAGAAAAATGCTGTGGTTAGATCTGTGACTTTCTTCAGCAGTGTGGGATGTCAGATAATGTAGTTCTTGCCTTTACAAAGTGAAGAAAAACTATTGGCTCAGGAGTTAAAGTTACCTTTTTTCCTCCCCAGTGTTAGGAGTTGTTTGAAGTTAGTTGTGTAACTGCTGAATTGACTTAGCTGTGAAGTGTACTCCAGGGTGTGCTTTGTTTGTTTGTCTGTAGGAAGAGATTTGGGAAAGGGCTGACTCTGTTCAGCAGAGCTGAAGCTTTAGAGCACCTCTCTCCTGTGCAGTGCTGGCTGTGCTTGCAGGGACAGAGCTTTTCCTCACAGCTCCATAGAAACCAGGGGTGACTGTTGCTCTGGCTTATCCAGGGACAGGTCACACTCACTGGATTCTGCACTTGATGAGGTAGTGTGTGTACCAGGAAGTTTGGCTGGGATGTTGAAGTTTTGTGTTAATTTATTTGTAGAGGCAGGAGGGGTTCAGTTTTGGTTCTGCAAATTCAGCAATGTAAGCAGACATTTTACTGCCACTTACGTAGTGACCAGGATGCCAACTAAATCATGTGTGCCTTTTGTTTCAGCAAGAGGAATTGAAGTCCATGTTCTCTTTGCTGGTCAGATTTGATGAAAAGCAGTGAAGTTGGCAGAAACATGGGCCTGCTCAGAGTACTTCATGAAAGCCAGGATGTTGTTTAATTTGTGTACTGTAACTTTATATGTTCCTGTGAAAATGTGCCAAACTTTAATGAGTTACTGTATGGTCAGAAGATAAATCTTTGGTTTTGGGAGTGGATTCAGGTAGAGATTGATAGTGGCCAAGTGTCCACTGCCCTGTGCAAACACTGGGCAGACCTAGAAGCTCTAGGTGAGACAGGGCTGTGAGCGTAACAGCAGGCAGGGAGGAAAACATTTTGGCTTAATTGATCATACATATTAGTGATCAGGCTGTCTCACTCCAAACTGGAAATTCTTGCTTGAAGTGTGCAACTCCTTCTCTAGCTGGTCTTTGAAAGTCAGGAGAAGAATTTTCACACTAGATACTACTTAGACCTTTCTATTATTAAACAGCAAACAGTTTTACAAAGTGTTGGTATATGCAGTTCTATAATATGACTAATCTGAAATAGTTGCACTTCCAAGGTCTGGCTTAACAAAAATGCTTTGAACCAGTGCAGCCAAACATGACTGAGGTTTTCTGCAATAAATGATGCTCAGAAAGAAATATTTTACAGCATGTGACCTTGTGCCTCAGGGACTGTTGTACATTAGGGAGTTTGCCAGGAGCAACTGAAGTTCCAGGACTTACAGACATTCTAGCAAAAATGTCAGTGTTGATTTGTTTTCTCCTTGAATCTTGTGATCATTTCCAGTTCAGTGTTTTGCATAGTTTTATCCTCCACACTGGAAGGAGGATCACAGCTCTGTGGTGTGGTGTTAGTGGCACTTGATAAGGAAGTATGTGTATAATGTTGTCTAGATGTCCTTGGTTTTAAGAATCCTTTTTTTCAATACAGGAAGAAATGAGACATTTAATTTAAGTTTTATTTTTGGTGTCTCTTTTAGGTTCTGGATATCTGTGTAACCCCCTCCCCATAGCATATTTGCAACATACAGAGTATGTGGCAGTGAGTGACACTCTCTTGGAATTTTGTCATCTTCAGTTTGTGATGAACAATTTACTTGTAAATAAAGGACTGAGTCTGCCAGGGAGGTGCATGGTATTATTCTGGGCACAGAAATGACTGGTATTCACAAAGTTGCTGGTGAAGGTGTATGGTTAAGATTACAACAGGGCTCCAGCCTTTCAGCAGAGAGGAGTGTTTTGCCATTGTGTTACAATGAGTCATCCATCATCAAGGGATTAATCAGGACTCACGTGAGATGATCTGAAAAGACCTTTGATGTTAATCTTAAAAAAACTCAGCAAGGATCCCTCATCCTGAAAATACTGAATGTGTTATGGTCTTGACTGTTAGTTTGGAGAAACTGTCTTTCCTCTACTTTGAACTCCAGTTAAAAGTAGAGAAATGGGTTAATGATAACTTCAATGTCTTCAGGTTGACTGGGCCTTCTGGAATGTGTCCTCTGGTGTTTGGGAGCTGATAGCCCATGGGAGTGGGGAAAGTTCCAGAATGCTGAAGAGTTGTGGAGCTTTTTCCCTCTCAACATCTAGAAAAAAGGCAAGACTTGGGTGTGTGCAAGGGAAGAGTGTTCAGGGAGTCTGTCCTGTATCATGTACTTTTTGGTGGTTTCACTTCCCTGTATTGCAATAATGTTCTTACTGGACACACAGATAATGTGATCCCAACAAATTCAATAAATAGTCTGGAAACAATAGCTTTGGATTCAGCCATTTTGGTGTAGATGGGTTCAGATTACTGTGTTTTGGTGTATTGCCTACACAGACAAGTAGCAGCTGGTGGGGAAGCAGTTCTGTGGGGGAGTATCCTGGGGGTTGTAATGGTTCCTAAATTATCATGACTCAGCAGCATCACTGTCATGAAAATTCATTTGTCATACTGGAACATACAGAAGCATTTTAAATAAATTTAAACTGCTTCATAGTGAAGCAGTTTCTCCATTCTGCTGAGGAGGGGTAGGTCTTCAGCTGGAGCTATCTTGTTCAGTTTGGGATAATGTGATATTTGACAAAGTTATGGCTGTGTAACAAGATTTGTAAAGAAAACAATGAAGTCTGAAAGAGAGAAACCACAATTAAGGTTTGGGAAAAAATGGATTGGTTAGCTCTTCAGTGGTTGTATGCATCAAGTTTCATCAGACATAAGCAGGTGATATATAAAGCAGCTTAAAAAAATTACCTGCAGGTGTAACTGGGAGGCAGCTCCAACATCCTGTCACTGCCTGTGAGCTGTCACACTTGGTAGGTGGGTCATGTCAGTTTTTTCATCATTGATGCTTTGAACTTGAAAGCTTGATCTTTGCCAGTGAAATTTGACTGGTTGAGGGTGGGTTGTTTGTTTGGTTGTGTTTTTTTTTTAAAAAAGCATGGCTATATTTGATCCCAGAATATGATAGTAGATCCTTTTTCTGCTGCCAAACAGTGCTGGGATACAGGGTGGTCTGTGGGACTTCCCCCAAAACAACACCTGCTGAAGTTGCCTTTCAGTCAGGGAATACTGAAGTTTTGGTCTGAAGAAAATATTTCTTAAAAGGTATCTGTAAGGAGAGTTTAGTCAGTTTTCCACATCCGTCATGAATAAAACAAGCAGTTCTGAGGTGAAATTGCAGCAGAATATGTTCAGGTCAGATGCAGGGATAGGCTTTCAAGCTATAGGAATAACCAAAGGAGATTGTAGGGATACACTGGAGAATGCTGTGAGCTAATCTGGTTTCATTTACACCTTCCAAAAAATATCCTAGGAGGGGTACATATAGCTGCATAATGAATTCCAGTCTGCTGACAACAAACTTGTTTCTCTGATACTTCATGAGACATTTAGAGGCATTAATTTTTGGACCTCTGCAGGCTGAAGATGACTGTACAAATTGGTGAATGGAGCATTGCTTAGCTGACTTTCAAAGATATCTGATGGATGAGGGTAGAGCTAAATTCTTTTAAATCTCTGGAAAAGGTCCTTAACCATGCAATCTGTGAAGATTCCCCCCCATCCAAGATGTTTTGCTTGTGTTCCCTAATTTATTGTAGGGCAGTAGGATAGAAGAATGACAGTGTTTTAGTCTTGGCCTGCATAGATTACCTGGAGAAGCACAGCACAATAATTCTCTTCAAGATCTAAAGGCAAAGCCCAAACCAGCTGGACAGCATTTTGTCCATAACTCCTTGCTTTATTTTAACTCAGTTTCATGGGCTAGATCATAGAGAGAACTGCAGGGAAACACTGTGAACGTGCAAAGAGGATGTGTGACCCAGCTGCAGCAAATCATTAGATCACAGGACTAGAGATCACTTTTTCCCCCTTTTTTTTTAAAAGCCAAGACCAAAGTAGTGGAATATATATTATTTTTGCAATTTATCTTTTATGTATATGAGTTGTTTTAAACTTAATTGTGTTCAGTGACTTTTCTGCATTGATGTTTGTTAATACTTTCTCAATCAGAGAAAGTGCAGAAAATGTTAAACCAGTGAAATAAAAACCATTGCAGACAATGTAAACTTTACAAACTGTAGTTCAGGTGTTGTACACATGCTGAAAAGTGCTGAGTGAACATGTCTTTGTCATGTCCTAGTTACAGACAAATAAATGTGGAGTTTGATCATATTGTCCTGCTCTTGGTGTACAAGGGTTTGGAAATAGTCCAGATGCAGGGAGGGGCAGAGGGATGAGCTGTCCCTCAGTCCTGGCAGGTTGTCAGGGTGCTTTAGGGGAAGTACCTGGAACTGGAATGCACCTCCCTTCCCAGTTTGTAGTACTGGTCTTGTAGGACCAGGCAGTGGTACGGGGGGAAGAATTAGTCCAGTACTGGTTAGGAGAATGGTCTCTTATTTCTGAATGTCCTCTGTTTGGTTGACTTTCAATTCTTCTTCCTCTTTGCAAATGACATGCCTTCTACTTGCTTATCCTTCATCTGGAATGCAGATCTGTACTTCCCTCTACTTGATTTGTAATCTCTCTTGCCTTGACACAAATATTTGATAAATAGTCTGGTTGCATTTGAAGCTCTTTTCCATAGGAAATGTGTTTTTCTCCACTCCAAGCAGAATATATTTAAATGTAAATGTGCTATAGTAGCAATAATAACCCTGGTAAAATACTGATTTATAAAGTACCCTTAGTGGGAAATACCCATCCCATTTTTTTAAGGTGCTGGAGAACTACTTACTTCACTTCTGCTTAGGCTCCATGCACATTTCTGGAAGACAGGTAGGCAGGATGTATGTAGTATCCAGTGGGGATAAGCCAGTAATTACATATTTGCAATTCTTTCCTGATGATGGAGAACATGATCCTGGTGTGTGCTGCTGTGCAGAACTGACTTTGTTCCTGGAGGCTTTGGGCAGACTGCACAGATGGGCTCTTCACTGCCCTCTCACCCATTCTGTCATGAGGCTTTGGGGACAAGAGTGGGACCTTAGAGGCATCCATGACAAGGTGCTGTGCAAGCTTCTGGCCAGAACACAGCCTTACCTTGACTCCCTTGCAAAATGTCTGTAGATCAAAGTGCAGTACAAAATAGATGTTTGAATTTGTTCCTTAAAGAGCTAAGAAGACCTTTGGATTTGATTAAAATAGTAGAATAGCTTCTGCAGATTTGCAGTACCTTATTTCATAAAATGCTAAAGCTGTTTGAAAGTTCAGAGATTGTTCACATTTAAAGCCTAATACTATTTAAAATGTGTTTCTTTGGTTTGTATCAGTAGTGTCAATAGATGCACTTGTTTAAGAGAGGTGGGCAGTCCCTGAAACCCTAGTCCCTGCAGCAGGGTAGAGCAGTAAACAAGTTTTAATATTTCAGGTAAATACCACAGTTCTCTAACATAAACAGTCCTAAAGACAGTTAGAGGGGCACTGGAGGGAAGTGGAATCTTCACAGGCTCAGGGGAGGCATAAGGGGCTGACAGCACTGCCAGTGGCTGCACAGTATGAAACACACAGGAATAATTGGTGGTAGGCATAATATCCAGAAAGTCTGGGCTCTCCTATTTTGTGCTTATGAGAAGTTGAACCTTTTAGATTTTACATGTTTTAAATGGCTTTATCTTGGTATTTTTGCTGCTTTGAGGAGTGAACTCATGAAAACCCCTTGGAAGGGTTCATTTTTGATGTATCACACTTGCTGGCTGAGGGCCAGAGGCTTATCATCTTACACAGGCTTCTGTACAGGTTCCCCAGATGCTGCCTTTTCCAAAATGTGCTTTGGGCTTTTGAGTTAAGTACAACTTGCTTCCAAAGACAAGTTTGCTGGCTTTTGTATGGTAACCTTGCTTGCAGAAACTTGGATCAACAGAAGCTTGAAGGGCAGGTATCATTCAATCAATAGCATTTCTAAAGGTGGTTAGCATTTCTAAAGGTGGTATTTTTGTCAGTGGTCTTTTCTTGTTCTATGAAGAATCTTTTCTACAGTCCTAGAACTCACTTTTCTGTGTTACTTGATTGTTACTCTTGTATGCCCTTGTATCTTTAATTCTGTCAGGAAAAAAATCATCTCCTTACCCCCTGCACTTGAGATCCCAGTGTGTATTCACAAGAGCAGAGTGCTGAGGCTTTGTTCAGTGTGTGGTTTTGTGGGAGTATGTGTTTGTCCAGAAGTTTTGAAGGAGGTAAGACTGGGTCACCATGACCTTGGAGAAGTGGAAAGCAAGTATGTGTAGGGACAGGTTGTTTGTGAAGCAGAGCTGCGTGAGATCAGTTGAAGGACTGTCAGTAGAAAAAAGGGGATTAGGAGATAGACGTATGGATCTTTCTTAACCTTTTTTCAGTTCATTGAAATTTGTCATCTGGTTTGTGTAAATGGTCAGGTATGTAACCATTTGTATGATTTTTCCCCCACCCCTAGCTTGTTACTCTGGAAGAACTTTTGTATGGCCAAGCTTCTGGCATGTTTTCATCTTGGAATACAGATTTATATAGCAGTGTTCTGTCTAGAATGCAAAACAGTTTTGATGACTCTGCAAGATAGATTAATTTGCTTTAAACTTAAAAAATAAGGTGTTAATCTCTCAGTAATAGCTGCTCTTCACTAAAATATTTAATATCTGTATCTGGGAAGATTTTAGTTTAGTACATGATTAACATTTTAATCTATCATTTAGTGTTCTAAAATGGGCTCATATTTCTGTAATTCTAGAAAACCTGTTATGAGTGATGCTCTGCATTTTTAGATACTAGAATTTTTTTTTAGCAGCCAGATACCATTTAAACAATGTTTTTTGCAGTATTTTTAATTAATAGGGCTGTCCTTTATATTTGTGCAGTCAGTTTGGAGGGCTGACTGTGGGATATAATGGGAAAGAACGGGTGGTGATGGCATCTCTGGGATATAATTCTGGTTCCTGTAGCTCAGGTGTTGAGCTGTGCCAGTTGTACAAGGATTCCTCTCCAAAGGGAGCTGTGCACAGACTGTGAAGGCTTGTCTACACAATTGTATTCATGGAAGTGAAAGCAAAAGGAAAGTAAGGGGGGTTTGTAGATACTTTATTTAGGTAAACTGGAAATGAATGATCTTAACTTGAGAGGATGTGGCTCACCAGTTGTTACAACAACTGAATGAGTTGTGCTGCACTTGTCTTTTACAGTGAGGCCTAATAATGCATGCAGAGTTGAAGCAGAGTTGATAATTATGTTATAAATGGAGTTTGCTGGCACAGATAGCCCAGAGAAGTTGTGGTGGCTGGAAGTGAACAACCTGGTCAAGTGGAAGGTGTCTCTGCCTATGGCAGGGGGCTGTAACTAAATGCTCTTTAATTTGTGTGCCCAAATATGATTATCTCAATAAAATGTTTATGTAAGACCAAGCCATGTTCTGTTTGGGTTTTTTTCAGGGTAGTGAAATTTATGTGAGGATTTTTGTTATCCTTAAGGAAATCTGTAGCATACTTCTTACTCTTCCAGTGTTGGACCCCAGGCTGTGGCTCCCTATTTCTGTGAATGTATTGGGTGAATTGGAGGTTATTAGAAAGAGATATTTTAGTGAGTACATATTGTAGTAATTCCTTATTTTAAAGCAACATACACCTAGTCAGTGACACTACTCCAAAAAGTAGCTAAGTGGAAGGTGGTCTGTTTTGAATGTTTGGGCATATCTGCTGGATTAAATAACTTTAAAAGAGCTTCACAGAAAGAAAACTGATGAGGGAAGTAAATTCTGTTCTGCCTTCTGCATCCATTAAATTGTTCACTAATGCTTCTGAATGCTTTTGCAACCCAGCTGACATCTGATCTTTAGGAATATTACTGAAATCCCCATTGACTTGGCTGGTTAGAAAAACAAATTTTTACTTCTTTAAAGTAAACATGTTTTATTTAGAGTAATAGATAGAAGTGCAGTGAACTAAAACTGTGGCAGGGATAGACAGGTGTTGCCCTTCTGACCTTTTACAGCTGCTATTAACTGGATTGATAAATGTGTAATGAAGGGTAAAAGTTTACTTTTATGCTGGTTTTCTGCTAAAGGTTCTTGAAAGCCTATCCCTGCATCTTCATGATTTGCTGTTGCAGGAAAGGAGAAACTGAAGTAGAGGCTGCAGTTAATAGGATTCCTGGTAGACAGCAGTGCTGAGGGGAGCTGGGGCTGTTTGCAGGGTACTGTGAAGCAGAAAAAGCACCCAGTGAAATGTGTCCATTCCAGAAATGGGGCCTGCAGTGATGTGGACAAAGGTTGGAAGCCTGAGTTCCAGGTATTCCCAGAGAGGGCTGGAGCAGCACAGGGCACAGCAGGCACCTGGAGCTCAGGGGACGCTGCTGCTCCTTGTGTTCTTACAGCCTTGGAGGCCTGGGCAGGAGATGGGAGAGGAAGAAATAGGAAAAATGCACCACTGCTAAGGCCCATCTGTTCTGTTTCTTTGGGCTTCTGAAGTGTCTTGATGTGTTTCCAGTGCAAACTGCCGTAGCTCATTGGCTCTGATTATATGGAGCTCCTCTCTCTAGCCTCGTGTTCTGGTCAGTGTAGGTCTTTCCATATTGAGCTCCTCCTTGGTTCCCACTGCCAGGTGTATCTGCAAAGCTCAGCTTGGCACTCAGAGCTTTAGAAACTGGTTTAGAGATTGTCTGATCAAGTCTGTGTCAGGAGCAGAAATGAAAGTAAGCAGAAGGCTGAAAACAACCAGGCAGCTCCATTCAGCTGAGGTACACAGGAACTTTATGGAGGGGATATTGGAGAGTGGGGGTTTGTCTCTGACTGTACATGTTCCTTACTGTGGTCTTTGTCTCTTTAAATTCAATGTGGTTGTATATTCCTTCTGTTTTCATACTTGTTTAGACAAATACACTATAAAATCTGGTATATAAAAGAACACCTGACAATTTTGTTTGACTCAGTGATAAATATCACTTTTACTTGCATGTAAAATGACACAGTGATATTTAGTTGTGAAACTTAGACATTTAACAAGGGGAAAAATACTTTTGGAACAACAAAAACTTAAGAAAATAGGTGGCTATGAAGTAGCAGTTAAGGCATTTTTAATGTTACATGTAAAAAGTGATAATATAAATTGTTAACAGTTCTAGTGAACCTTTAAAAATAAGTGGAACCCAGGTGCTAATACAGAGTTTAATTCTTTTTCATACTTAGATTACTTACCAAAGACTTATCCATTTTGATGGGTGAAATAATATTTTGGGATAGCTGACAGGTTTTTTTTTCTACACCAAAGCTCATTAAAGCAGATTTCATTGTTCTGAAAGGAGATATACCTTTAGAGAACATTTCATTTAGTGATATTACTATTCTTTTCTCTTTTTCTGATTCTTATTACCAGAAATAATTCACATTTTAATTCATTTAAAAGGAAAGCAAGAATTAATTAGATTTGCATTGACAAGCACTTTTATTTGCTTTTTTCTGGAACTGGGAGTGTCTGCTGCTGATCTTTGTCCTTGTGTTTTCCATAGTGAAGCAGAGATCAGTTCGATTGAACTGTAAATGCAGTAATAGAAGAACTGAGTACTTGTCAAAGGTCATTTCAGTTCTGTGTAGCAATAGGGGAAAAATAACTGTGTTAGATATTAGGAATACACAGTTTTGCCACTGTCATACTCCCAAATCATGAACGTTTGATGCTGTTTTTGGTGGTGATATACCTAAAGAATAGGGTAAAGGCAAATAAGGATGATTAGAGGCATTCAGAGGGCTTCCATGGACACTCTTAGTTTGGAAGAGGCATGACTTGATGAGTCCATGTACCTTGGGTAAAATCCTGAGTATCATGAACAACTGAATAGAATGTGGTTGGGCACTTGGGTAACACAAGAAAATACCCAGTTGAATTGAGGCTGTTTTTTTTTTAAGAATTCCAAGTTGACTTCTACATAAAGCACAAATAAACTGTGCCCGCTCCCATTTTGGAGGCAAAAATGTATAAATGTGCCTGAAAGCAAAGCAACTGAGCAGATTTGCATAGAACTCTGGTATTAAATGGTAATACAGACTCTGGCTTAAAAGTCTAAGAATCCTGGGAGTCCTGATGCAGTTTGTTCTTGGTCTTGCACTTTTTTCCTCAAGAATTTATTACAGAGAGGGTAATGGAGAGACTTTGGGTCTTTCCCATTAGGAATTTTGATGTTGTTGTCAGTAGAGTGGTAGGTTATGGAGGTGTCTCAGGCAGGTTGCAGATGTGCTGCTGCTGGACAGGACTCAGAGTGTGTGTGAGAAGGGGGCACGTGGGCTGATCCTGGAGACCAAAGGGTTTCAGTGAACTATAATTTACAGCACTTCATCTAACAAGGGTTTTGCTTTAGCAAAATGTCTTGCATTTAAATGTGGCATCCTTTGTTCTCTTTGTGCTGGGGCATGCCCAGGAAGGCGATGACTGAAGAGTTGTGCATGTCCCTGCTGAATTCTGGAGTCAGGTCTGGGCATTGTCCTGGGCTGCCTGATAAGGAACTGCCACTCATACTAACAGTGATGTCAGAATGGCAGCTCAGGAGACCCAAATCTCTTCAAGATCATCTATAAATTGGTGGTTGGAGTTTTAAAAAATGCTTCACCTTCACTTTGATTGTGCTGAAATATAAAGGGAAGACTCACAGCACCACAAACTGTTGATATGGTTTTTCCTTGCCTTTTCCAAAGATCCTGGGAACCATTTTGGTAAATGGAACCTGTGGTGTTTTAATTTTTATTTTGTGCTCAGACCTCGTTCTTATTTCAAAACTGCAGTTCTGTGGTGTTCATTTATTTAGATACCTGAAATCCAGAGAACAGTTCTCTGTGGGCTTTCTTTAGGTCCATTTTTCACATTGCTGTGAACCATTCTCAAGGTTCATTAAATCAATTTCTTAAATTTTTTAACTTCTAGCAATAGCTTGACATAGCTTAATTGCTATACAGTTTGTTCTGAAAAGCATATTTATTCAGAAGGTAATGAATCTTGTTTAAATACAGTCAACTGCATTGACTTTGTCCCTGTTTTATCTTCTACTTACTGCTCAGACCTTTGGTAGTAGACTTAGAAGGTCACATCTGGAGGAGTTCTGTACCTGTACAGAGTTCAGCAGGATGGGAAGTCTGTTCTGTCTGTAGCAGATGTTCCATTATGCACACTTTAATATAAAACTACATTTCTATAGATTAGAACTTGAGTTGTTTGCAGTGTGTGACGCTCAGTAGATTGTAGCACAGGGTGGGGTGCTCGCAAAGTTCCCAGGTCAGTACTGTGTGTGGCCATGAGCACTCAGCTTTTTCCTCATCTTGGCTGGTGGTTTGTATGTGTTGTGAGGCTGCTTGTTCTTACTTTGGCTGCAGAAATGTGATTGTAGCTCAGAGCTTAGGTGCAGAAGTGTTTCCATCTCTCCAAACTCCTCTCTACAACAGTAACATCTACTTCCAGGAAAAAAAAAAAAACCAACAAAAAAACCCCATAAAAATGAAGGGGCTTATTAAAGGTGTGACCCAGAAGATATAAGGTGGTGATTATTTTACTGTACCCCAGGGTGTGTTTATTTTGAGCCTTGATCAAAATCACCTTTAAAACTTATTTTAAAAGTAAAGAATGACATAACATACACAGTGAAAACCAAAACTGGTCAATGAATGGAACCATATCCAAACAAAGAAAACAAACTCGGATAAGTCAAATATAAAAGCATAATAAGGCACACCTAAAGGCATCCTATGAAACAGCTGATGGCATCAAAACAGTACTAAAACTTGTCAGTTGTTTTAGGATCACTAAACTATGTATTTGCTTCTGGTTAGGTAGGATGGTTCAAGAAAAAATGTAGCAACGTAACTCGGGTTTTGGTGTTGATGGTGCTGTTTTCCATGGAAAAGTTAATGGAATACCATTTTTATTACTGACATCATCCTCTTGAGAGGGGACTCTGGCTGTACTGGAGCAGATTAGGAATGATGTGGGCATGTAGAGATGAGATTGTGGGCATTTGGAATGGCCAGGCCTACCTGCAGCCCCAAGTCTCATTATTTGAGTAGCAGGTTTTAAAATTGCTATGAAGTGTGGAATCGCTTTCGTCAGCTGCATGCAGTTTCTCCAGTCTTCCCTTTATTCTGATTGTTTTTGTTGCCCTTTTGTGGACTAAATCTGGGAAGTGATCATTTAAAAGTAAAAATGCCCTTTTCAGGGACTCTTTTTTAATTAGATTATTTCAGGTTTTGTTTTGATTGGAGATCAAATAGCTGTTGGCACTCACACTATAGTTGCTCAATTTCCCTTTCTGTTCTTCTCTTTAGTCAAACTTTGTCGTGTTTATGCCACTTGTATTGATGGAGTTGTGTTTGGTTTTTTACAGTGACTACAGTTCCTGTCTCACCTCTTTGATGGAAGAGGACTATGACCCAGAAGTGAACTCTTCACTGTAGAACAAGAAGCTCTTGTGGATTAATTGTGTCCCTTTAAAAGCAGCACCCAGTCTACAAAAAATAGAGTAGAAGAGATTATTTTTGGACCTGGCTTTTTTTTGTTCATATGATCTATGTTTCAGCATGTAAATGGTGAAAAACAGGGAGAACATTTGTGCCTGCTTCTGAGCTTTATATCAAGTAGTGCTTAGCTCTGTGGAGCATTAGCCAAGTTACGTGAAGACTAGAGTATATCCTAACATTCATTTTTTAAATATTTTACCTTTTTTTAGCAGATGTACATGATAAAAATGAAATTTATATTTTAAGAGCACTTGGGCAGATGCATCTTATTTAGATCTCGGCATTTAGGGCAAACATTTTTATGTAACATCTTTTTTCCAGAGTGTTTAGATTGATCTGCTGCAGATCATGAGCTGTCCAGCAGCCTCGAGTGTATCTGTTCAGTATTAACCACAATGTTGCTCTGAATGTTGTCACGCACACTTGACAAACCTTTTGGTAATGTAAAGGCTGATTTCTCTACTACCACGACCAGAGGAAATTTAATGAGGTGAACGTGGGCGTGGCTTTTTTAAATATAAATTACCTTCTTAGGTATCTTTTTTTTGTAGTGAGAGTGCAAAGAGAGGGTAAAATGAGCAGCTGAGGGGGTGAAGGGCGCAGTTGGCACGAAGTGCGGCCTCTCGTGCTCTGCTTCGAGACGCACTATTGCCTCAAGGCTGGCCTTCCAGAGCTCTGCACAAGGAAGGAACCCAGAGGTCACTGAAGCACACAGACTGAGGACATTGGACTGCAGAGGCCAAACTCAGGGTGAGTGATCATATGTATTTACTACTTTACTTATACTGTGTTGACTTGCTTCTAGGTAAATTAAAGTTGAAAAGTAAAGCAAAATGGTGAATTGGAGAATCTTCCACAAAAAAAGGTGGAATTCAGCTATACGGTGCAATAGTGAAATGTTCATCATTTTGTGCAGTAACAATTGCTATGATACATTGGAAAGAACATAGGGGTGCAGGAGCTGGCATATGGTTGTCTTTCAGGTCTCTGATCTGCTTTGAATGTCTCTTAACATCACCAGTTGGTCATATTTGATTTACAGCCTCTGGAATAAAACACGCAGACTGTGAGGCAATGAAGGATTGTACCCCAAATTCTGTCACGTCTTGATTTTTACATCTGCCTTGTATGGCTTTGCTTTGCCATTGGTTCTGTTTTCTTCCCCCTCCACACCCATTCTGTCATGAACCTCATGGGTGTGTTAATTGTAAACAGGAAGTAACTGGGACTGTTGAAGTTCTTACTTGTTTCAGTCGGAGGAACAAAGCAGGAGAAGAAAAATTATCAAGTATAATACAAAAAACTTCAGCACTTTACCCCTCCTATCCATATGGGCCAAACATTGAGAGATAAATTGTATTATTATTTCAGTTTGAATAAGATGACAGGGAATTCTTCTCATTTACAGAGCCTGGCCATGAGGTTTGATGCCTCATTTTATTGAAGGGAGACACTGGACCTAAATGGCGCAGCATGACTTTGTTCCTGCCTGGCTTAACTTCTCAACACCACAGTCAACCAAGGTAACATTAATACAGATCAGCTCCTTTCACAGCTGTGGCCATGGGTAAGATCAGTGTGTTGGTTTCTCTGTGATTCTGTGTGAGACTGGTGGATTTGTGAGCTGTTCTGATCCCATTCAGGCTCCTTGATGTTGCTGCCTGATCAATGCAGTTATGGATGCTGTATTGAAAACTGATACAGGAATGTGGGGGTTGGTGGTTTTTTCACTTAGCCAAATGTCACTGCTGGGCTGACAGGCTCCTGGAGAGTCCAAATGAGTGCTTCATTACATGTTTGCTTTCTGCAGTCCCCTGCAGCCACCTTTGAGAAACATGGAGAGCATCTTCCACGGGGAGAGGGCCGCTTTGGCGTGAGCCGCAGGAGACACAACTCTTCCGATGGATTTTTCAATAATGGGCCCCTCCGGACTGCGGGAGGTGAGTAAGGATCAGAGTGCAGCCTGAGAGCAGCCGGTTTGAAATATTCTACAGAATTAGGAATTCAGCGGAATAGAAACATTTTCCGAAACTGTACCTTTTCAAAGCATCCTGTGAGGAAGTTGTGTTATTCTCTTCTCCTCTGCAATGTGCTCAGGCCTTAATAGGTTTTCATAGTAGCTTGTATGTGCATTGTGTAGGGTGATTTGTTTTCTGATATAATCACACAGTACTTAATAAGTTCAGCTCAGCAGTTCCTTAGTGAGCACTGGCTGAACAACAAGAAAAACAACCTGATATTTCCAGTATTCTGCACACTGTGTTGATTTTTTTAATTTTCATCCTTATCTCTTTTTGTTCAGACTGCTGGCATCAGCCGTCCCTTCTCCGCCATGATTCTGTAGATTCTGGTGTTTCTAAAGGAGCTCATGTTGGGCTGTCTGGCAGCCAGCCTGGCTGGCATGGTCCCTCACGGGGCCATGATGGTGTGAGCCAGCGTGGAGGAGGAGGAACTGGAGTTCATCGTCACTGGAATGGCAACTTCCATTCTCGGAAAAGCTCCGCCTTTCAAGAAAAGCTGCCTGTTGAATCCAGGGAAGAGAAGAAGGAAGATAAAGAGCATTTGCAGTTTGAGGAGGAAGACTTTGTAAGTGTGTAGCTTCTCACTAGAAGTGGAAGGTGTGAGAAATGGCTTTTCAGATCTCGTTTGCATTAGCATTGATAGGTGGTGAGGATCTAGAATTGCATTCCGTACATGACAAATTTAACAAAATTATTCCGGCACTGATAGGATGCTGATGGGTATCCAGAGCCCTCAGGACTTCAAGACCTGTTGGATTATGGGGTTTGGCTCATATGTTTTGCCAAATGGTTATTGTGAACTGAAGGCATTGTAACATTCAAACCAAGTCCTCAGTGAAACCCGTAAGGTGACAGAGGAAGAGCAGTTGTATTGACTTTTTGGCTTTGCTTACAAAGCCTTTTTTTTTCCTCCTAGAAATTCATCTGTTCAGTTTATCTTCAGTCTGCCTGCTTCAGTCTTCCTGTCTCCTTCACTCTGATACGTGTTGGTGTTTGTGATAACCTTCCCAAGCTTGTTCATGACATGCTCAGGCTTTAGCCACCATCTGCCTTGAATCTTCTGGAACAGTATTATCAAAGATGTTTTCCTCTCTCTCTGTTAATCTGTGAATCAGGGTTTCTTGAGCCATTTCTTCCATCAGCATCTCCACATGACCAACTTTCTTCTTATTCAGCATTTTGATTCATGTGGTATTATCAGTATGATAGTCTCTTACATCCTGGCTCTATTTTTACTGGAATATCTTTAGTCTTTCAAACTTTATCAAACAGTACTTCAATTTACAGCTTTCGTCCTTACCATGTGCCTTCCTTAATGCTAATGCTTTGAGAGATGTGCACCTTTTCTGCTTTCTCTTTTCAATTTAATTCTATTTCTTCTGACCCCTGAAGAGTGTTATATTATCAGACCATGTGTTTTTCTTTCTGCATCTATTTCTTGCTGTCTCTAGGCTCTTCTTGACCAGTGTAATGAGAATATCCTCTGTAAGGTTCTGGTAACTCTGTGCCTTCCCCTAATGCAGTTCTGTCTTCATCTTCAGTGCTAAAGCCTTTCCTGCCTCCTGTCATGAGAGGTTCTGGTGATACTGTGCACACTTGTGTGCATCATCATGATGAGATTTTTGCTGTCTTATTCAGCATTTGTGTCTGGAAGGCTGTTCACAGCTAAAATTGCTGTGGCAGTTTGATGGCTTCTGCTCAGGAATTTACGAGTCAGAGTGAAATTCTTGAATACCCACAGCTGCTTCAGGCCAAAATCCAGAGCCTACACTTAAATTGCCACAGGAGGTAGTTTGATTGAAGCTGCTGGGGTTTTTTTCAGTGAAGGGCCTGGGAAGTGATTGCATGCTCCTGTTCAGCTGCTGCTGCTTGGAGCAAGAGCCTGCATCACAGAGTGGTTAACAGCTGGAGAGTGGGAATAAAGCTTGTGTGTGGATTTCTACTAGCTGATTTCTCAAGAATATTGTAATTCAGGCTTTCTATAAGCCTGTTTTTTGACTGTCAGAAGTCTGTTGAAATATAGAAATATTGCAATGATTGCAACTGTGCAATCTCATGTTGTCTGTCTTGGTCTAAATCTTTCTTCCATGTACTTCATTCTCCTCTTCAGTGCCTTGATGAGTGCCCTCCCCAGCTACATGGCTGTTTCTTCTCTAATTACTTCTCTCATTTTTCAGATGATAATACCACACACTGGCTAGCAGCAAGCTTTGTTTAGTAACTCTGTACTGTCTCTGCCATAGGGTGAAACTGATGTATGCTGTGGTTAAGTGTGTAGCTGCTAGGCCTGACAACACTTTTCCTGAGAGGTCTGCAAGGCAGGCTGTTTGTCTAAGTGTGAGCACCCCTGCAGTAAAACTGACCTGTAGCTAAAAACTGAAGCACTTAAACAGAGGAGTTTCTGGAGACTGGGGCAGGAATTTATGCTATGGTGTGACATTTTTTCCTTACTTTTACAGAACAGAAGTACCTACTATTTCAGATGCTCACTATTACAGAGTTATGCTGTCACCATAGTAACTGACATGTGAGGAATTCATTAAAAAGAGGAAAAAGATGGCTGTATTTTGAACTGAGGTTATTTGGGACAGGGAAAGAGGAATAGCTAATCAAGAACACTTGTCATTGAGTGCTTAGATTTTCTTCACTCTGCTTTGAGCTTGGACATGTCTATAGTTGTTCCACCAAGCTGAATTGTGAAACTCAATCTCATGTAAGTGTGCAGAGAGCACTGAGTCTGCATGCACTCTTGTCCTAAAAAGTGCACTCTGAGGTTTCATACAAATTTAAATGTAGCTTTTTTTTTGTTAGTAAGTATATTCCTTTACACTGTGAATCTAGTATTGCTTTAGGGTGTTTTTTTTTTAAATTGGCTCATGCATAATTATTGTATTAAAATATTTATGAAATTAGGATAGATTCTTCATTTACTAATGATGTGGATTCTATTTTATTTTTTGAGCTGCTGATCAAATACCTAATTTTTTAATACATGTACTGGTTGGTAGAATCTAGTTAATTATAGTAGAAGACTAAAGGAGTTATCCTGAACCCTCTGGTAGTTCCATTGGAAATATAGCAGAAACCAAGGAGAAGGCAAACTCGATTTTCTGATGACTTGTGGCAAGGCACTCTCTTCCACTTCAGCTGCTGTTCAGAGAAATCTACCCATCCTCTGGGTTCCTGGAAGCAAAATGTTAATACTGATTATTTTTTTGTTATATGTGATATAACAATGTATTCATTTACATTGTCTTTTTACAGCCATCTTTGAATCCAGAAGCTGGAAGACAGAACAACCAGAACAAACCTTTAGGGACACCTTCTGGAGTATGGGGTAGGTAAAGGTCACTGTACACAAAGCTGATGACAGAGCAGAAAGTTGTAACTGGTGTTTAAATGCTGGGTTTTTCACTGAAAAAATATTTTTAAATTTTAAGTGGAGCAGACAGTTTGCTGCTTTCTGTCCTTTGCTGTTTTCCTCCCACAATCTTCCCTAATGTCTTGGCCTTTTTGTCTCTTTGAAACTGTGCTTGTCTTGTCATAAAAAAACAGCCAGTGGCAGTAGTGTCACTGTTCTGTGTTTGCTTCCTGTGGTGCTGCAGTTACAGTTTCACACAGGCATCACTTGAAGGGCAGAGCAGATTGGAGTGAACTAGACATTAGTTCCTGACTTGGGATCTGCGTAGTGGAAATACAGCAAAGCTGTCCTAGCTCTGTGCTTTGTGTTTAGCTGATTTTTTTTTAAACTCAAAACAGCCTTGCTTTTGATCCTGATGTACTCTGTGAGTCTATGCCTTTAAAAAAAAAGTGAAACAAGGTACCAGTTCTAGCACTTAAACACAGATTTGTTAATAACTAGTTGGATTAGTTGGATTAGATACTGTAAATAGTACAAATGCAAAAGAAACTCAGAAACACTTCTTGCAATACTGTTGGGTTGTATTCTTTTTGCATGTTTGTCAGGTAGCTGTTGTTCTGCTCAAAACTTAATGACAGCATATTTATAGGGCATTTATCTGTTTATACTCTTAGTATTTTTTAAATTGTTATGCTCCTGGAAATATGTTTATTTGGCCTAAGAAGCATTAACTGTGCTGATTTGTAAAAGCAGTGTGTCTTTTGAGGTATAGGTTATGTAAATATTTTTGCTGTGTTAGTGAACTGAAGCTGATCCATGGTTGCTCAAAAAAATACTCATACCTGTTCTGATTTCTGTAGAATGGTGCAAGGCTGTTAACTGATGTCACTGTAGGTTTTTCCTTTCAGCATCAAGGGAGCTGTTGTGTTTGAATTAGAAAAGATTGTGTTTAGCAATCCACATCCAGTGTCTTCTCTCAGAGCTGAAACAAAAGAGCAGCTGATGGTCTCAGAATCAGATGTGCAGTGTCTAAGATGGAGAGGGAGGAACTGAACCAGTGTACTGAAGCTGTTCTGAAACTGGATATTTGTGTTTCAGAGTCTCTTGTTCTGTTTTTACAGAAAACCCCCCTAGTGCCAAGCAACCTACCAAGATGCTGGTCATCAAAAAGGTTTCAAAAGAGGATCCTTCCGCCGCCTTCTCAGCTGCATTTACATCACCTGTTTCTCACCTGGCAAATGGCAACAAAGCCACCACCATTGTCCCAAGTGTCTACAAAAATCTGGTTCCTAAACCTGCAGCTCCTCCTTCCAAGGTACAGAGGGTTCCAACCAAATTAGTGAACTGCAGATCAAAGGAATCAACCCCCCAACAAGTAGCAGGAGTTGGAATTCCAGTAGTTTCTGGGCAGTGGCTTTTACAGTAGAGATCTATTTGCTACTAAAGTTGTTGTTCTCTGTTAAAATGCCTTTGGGGTTTGTCCATAGGGAGAGCTAACCTCTGACTACACTGCTGTCTGTTTGAATGGGTGTGTCCTCATGCATGAGACAAATCCTTATCTTAATAAGACAAAATGAGCACTGCTGGGGAGATGGAATGTGTGCTGCTATGTGCTTGAACTGGTCACATGACTACCTTGAAAAATCTTTATTGGGTTACAATACTTTGATGTGTCCAGAACAATAGAGGCTAAGATCAGATTAGATTGTAACATCCTGCAATTCAGGTGTAATTTAGTTGAGCCTTAAAAACAATCTGGAAAAGCCATGGAGTTTGTGCTATAGTTCTTTTACTGAAGGAAATACAGTCATGCTAAAAAAAAACCAAGTAATTTTTTTCCTTAGTTCTAGGCTTAGTCTTGCCCATTTCTCTGGAGAAACAACATGTATAGATGCATTAGAAATTTTGAAGAATTAATAGTGAAAGTATTTAAAAAGCTAAAAAAAAAAGTTAGCTGGGTTATTCTTTAAAGAGATGTCCAAATACTTTGAGTTCTAAAATGTAATTTTAATTAATTACTAATGCTGGCTGCGACATTCCAACAAAATCTTCCCTGTGATTACAGTAGAAAATTCTTAACACACTTGAAAGATAAAAACAAAAAAAGAGACCCCCAGCTTCCTTTTGTAAGAAAGCAAGTTTAGATCTTCTTCCTCTTTTGTAAATTTTTGTTAATTCAGGTTAAATTCTGCCAGCTACAGAAAAAATTGTAGTGGTTAAAATTATTATCAAATAATCCTGTCTAAACATTTAATTTGACACCTGATCTACTTCTTGGTAAGGTGGGATTAATTGACCCATTAGAAAGGGTGTTTATAAGGAGTTTTTCATTCCACACACAGTTTTCAGTGCATGTATGTTCTTGTTTAGAGTGGGTAAACAGAATGCAGCTTTTAATGAGTAAGGAGCCTGCTGTGGCTTTTGTTTTTGCTTTTACAGCTTGATTGATACATGTGCAGATACAGCCTGACCTGGGTTTAGTCTGGATGTTTTGTGTGTTCTTTGAAACAAAAGGCCAGAGATACAGTTTCTGACCAGACTGTTAGATTGTCTCTGGCTTCAAAGTAAACAGAATTTTAGTGAACCACAGTGCATTCAGTCTGTGTTACTGGCTGTTGGATGCAAAGATAATTTCTGAGGTCTGAAAGTTAATGCTGTACCAATGTAGAGATTGAGAGATGAAAATGCACTCCTGAAAATAATGGGAATGTGTGTTGTTACTGCTGGTCATGATATACCCACTGCATTACAGTGTAGAATTTGGGCATAAAAATCTGCTTAGCTAATGTAGCAGCTTTAGGAGACGCTACAACAAGTGCAACAGTAATTGCACAGCCAGTTGCTCCTTGCAGCTTGCTGTGCAATTACTGTTGCATTCTGAAGCCCATGGACAGAGGTTTTTCATTAATTCAGTCAAGGAGAGCTGCTCTCTAAGCTTTTGCTAACCATGTTCTGAAATTAGACTTATGTAGGTTTTGATTCTTCAGATAAAAAGAATACATTATTCAGTGCTCACAGTTGGCATAAAACTGACTGTGATCTGAAGGTTCAGCATCCATCAAAAGATAGTGGTAGGGCTTTTCTTTTTAGCTTGTTTTACATGTGACATAGTTCATTTGCATTCCAGATTGTTAATCTGTATTTAAATCAGAGATTATGGCAATATGTAGTGGTACCTGCCTAAGTTCCTTTTAGTTAAGTTTTTACTTCACTGAATCCAGTAGGCCTGAATTACACCTGGATTTATACATGAAATATTGTAGTATTGATAAAAAAGGAAATGTTCTTTGGCTAATGGAAAAGGTATTTATTTTTTTAGATCAATCACATTAAGCAGGCTATAAATATGTACTTAATGATTTAGCTACTAATTTCTAAGTGTTTTTACACTGACATGATGGTGTGATTACTGGGGCAGTGTGATATTCCTAGGTGGTGAGGATTGCAGTGGGAAGAATTATCTGATGTCATCAACAGTGCTTTTGTTAATGAATGGTGACCATTAGCAAAACCCAAAGGTGGGGTATCAGCATATCCTTAGCCAGAAAAGCTGTGTGCATTGATGCCTTTTTAAAGTCACAGCCTTAAAGCAGCTGTGGGAGGATGCATTAGCCTGAAGACTCCTAGAAGGTTATCCAGGAATTGCAGTGCATGAAGTAGTAGAGGACTCAAAACATTCCTTTCCACAAAGTCAGCAGTATTGGAAAGCTGTCACAGGAAAACTGAATGAAAAATGATTTTGTTAAGTTGTGCCAAGTAGTTCAGAAAGGAAGAGAACTGATGGCAGTGAAACAAGTGTGTTCTTTCTGGCTAATGGAGATGGACAATAGCTCACAGTCAGGCTATCCATGAAGGTCACACTCAGCCATGCAGGGAAAGCAAGAGGGGTCAGTCTGTGGATCTGTCTGAGCTGGGAGCTGCCCCTTTGTGGAAACCTGGAGAACAGCACTGGGCAGCTGAGAGTGGGAATGGAAAAGTGCAGCCCTGGAGCTGTGGAGAGAAACTTCTTGTCAGAGTCATATTGCACCCTGATTTTAGTACAGGCAGTAAATGTTGTGCAGATCAGGAGATTTCTGAGGTTTGAAGGGGATGTTTTTAATGTGTGCTGTGAGTGCTATAGAATCTATTTGATACTGTGGGATGCTCATTTTTAAGTTAGAATGAAGAAGTAAAGCTGATGGCCTCCCCATGCAATGTATTTTTTTAAAAATTCATAGAACGCAGTAGACAGTGACAACATACTGAAATAGTGCCTCTGTTCTCATTGCTGGCAGATTGCAAGATCTGTTGCATATCAGATTTAGCTGAATCCCATTTGTGCATGAATTATTTTACAAGTGACTTGAAGCTGGCTTCATAAGTCCAGTGGGTCAAAGGAACCTGTGTGCTTTAATGTTCTGACAGTGTCTTGCTAGTGCTATTTGGTACAAGTTTCTTCTTAGGATTGTTTTTGTAGAGACTCTCACTTCACTGTGTTTGTCCCTGGCTGATAAGAAAGCTTCAAGAACAACATTCCAAGTAACAAAAACTTATCTTGAAGTCTTTGCTCTTCAGCCAAATGACCAGTATATTCAAAGGGATACTGCAGAGAGTATCCAGGCCAAAACAGCAAGTGATCCTGTGCTGTAATAAATTGGCTGCTTTTGGTTCTTTATCTTGTTGTTGTTGCTAAATCGGTGCAATGATGGACACTTTCAGGGCCCTAGGAAATAAATAATTTTCATTCTCATTCTAAACAAAACTACTGCATGATGATCTTCACACAGGGAAACTTCCTGTCAAGTGATTGGAAGCCTTGTTTTGTGGTGTGCAGTGTCCTCCTAAGAAATTTCATTTTAATTGGGATTTTTTTTTATTTCACATCTGTGGGTAGCTGTAAGGTGAATTGCTTTACACAGTTGTGATTCCAGTTAATGAAGGGCAATGCTGGATTTTCTCTGTGAGCACTTAATGGTGTTTTACTGAAGGGTGGTGCCCATGAACCAGAATTGTGTGTGATTTGGGGAAAACAGAAGATGCCAGGGGAAAAACAATGGGTGTTGAAATAAACATGTTGAGACTGATGTTGAAAAGGGAACAAGAAAAGGAAATCCATACAACAGACAACACAGTGTTGCTTATTTATTTCAATACTTGCAAGCAGCCCCTTCTCATGCCTTACCATTTACTGCTCTGTGTTTTGTGTTCTCTTCAATACAGCCAAGCCCATGGAAAGCCAACAGAAGTGAACATAAAGCAGGCTCGCTGTCCTCCACCCGTGACTCTGCCTTTACCAGTCCAGTGTCTGTAACCAAACCAGCGGTACTGGCAAGCGGCTCAGTCCTCACCTCTCCCAAAGAGGTAAGGGTTGGGCTTGGGGATAGGCTGGGAGCTTTTGTACCTATCACCTGCTAGAGCATAAACTCTAGTTTATGATAAAGCCCTCTCTGCATGTGGTACGTACCTTTGCACCCTTGAGGGATGACTCACTTGTACATTCTTAGCACATTCTGCCACATCAGTGATACACTAAAAGAAATAAAAATGGGGTTTATCTATCTGTGAAGCCATTGATGTTTGTTCAACTGTATTAGAATTTCCTTCCAGTAAAAAAAAAGCACTAATGCCTTAAGTGGTGTTGTGTAACAAGACATGCGTCAGCTTGGTGTTATGGGAGTGCAGACACCAAGAACTGATGTGAATAGGTAGGCAAATTGATTCCCATGATGTTTTTCAGTATAGGAAAGGAAGGGGAAGGAAGGTGATCTGCCTAATTTCCTTTCTCTGAACAACAGCACGTGTGCTCAGATCTGAGGGGGCTGAAGGAGTTTAACATGTGTACATATGACTTTTCAGCTACAGTATCTCTTTTTAATTTTGACATTGGAAGGAGGTAATCTGCTGATTTGCCCCTAGTTTTGGTCTGAAGTATAGAAAGAACCTTGAAATACAAATCTCTTAATATTTCAGCAGTATCTGTGACAGAGCACAAGAAAAAATATGGAAATAGACTGTGGTAAATTCCTGGCCAGTGCAGCTGCTCTTTACAGGTTTGACTTGATGATCTTGGAAGTCTTTTCCAACCTTAATGATTTTGTGATTCTGTAAATGATGATTCACAACATCTGAAATTAGCTTGTTTTAACTGTAGAAATTGGGGATTTTTCTAGTTGTGCACTTGTCTTGTTCTGTTATAGGCATTACTTCTAAAATAAGGCCTTGTCATGTTTATGATTCTCTGCTTTGCAGGCTTTACTTTGCAGCAACCTGCACTTTTCTGCCTTAGCCAGAGCTGAGTGTACAAGCAGTCAGTAAAGGCAACAGTTAATACACAGGCACCTGTCACTTTGACAGATAGATCTTACACTCTGTTTCTTTCCCTTACCTTGCTTTTCTCTGTCTGTAGATCAAGTTCTTTGTGCTGCTGACAGCTTTCCTTTTGTGTAATGCACAGCACAGTATGGACAGTGTCAATATGTAAACTTCAACAGGCTTTCACCTCAGCAGACAGGAGAGAGGTGTTCACTTTGTATCATACAGGAGTAATGCAAGTGTTTCCTTCACCTGCCCCCAAGAGGGTCTTCTGTGAAGCTCCAGTCAGTGAAAATGTTGGGTACCAACCTGAGAGCTAGACATAAAGGGCTTAAAAATTACTTCCAACTAAATTGGATACTTGCAATACATTTTTCTTTGAATCTGTTGGAGATTGAGATTATGAAAACACAGGTCTGTGGCCAGCAGATAGTACTGCAATCCTGGTTGTCCAGGACTATTACACTTAGTCTCTGGCTTTTTGTTTCTGAAAGGGGGCAAATGCATCTCCTTCAGAAGTGGTAAAAATAGCACCTTTATTCATAAGAGGCCACAGTGTGTTGAAAACTAAAAGGATGCCAAGTAACACTGGCCCTGTCCCTTACAAGCCAGTCTAAGACAACCAAGTTCACAATACAGCCTGAGTTCTTAAAATGAATTCAGGATTACTTTTCTGGAAGAGTAGCCATCTGTGTTACATAGACATCAGAACAAATCTGAGGTGATGTTTAGTGCTCTCCTTCATAAAAACCCAAACACACACAAAAAAAAGCAAAAAGACTAAGATGCCTTGTGTTTCAGTCAAAGGGCTCAGCTTACTTTAGAAGAGATGCCAGTTTACTATTTTAGTGCTAAAGAAGAATATTTTGTAAAACATAGCCCTTCTACAAAAAGTTATGCATAAAACCAGAATTGAGGTGAAATTCATTCCCTTTCAGAAATCTGTTGTTTCCAAACTTGAGCTGTAATTGTCTTCCCGTGATGTGTAGAAATTAAGTTTTAGTACCTCAGTAGTTTATTAGAGATTAAAACAGCCACTAGCAAAGAGTTCAAGTTGAGTATTTCAGATTACCAGAAGACATGTAATTTTAGTCTCCTTTGTTCATTGTTACCTTCTGTCACTGCAGTCAAACTAATAGTTACATTGAGAGCTTAATTTTACTCTTGTGTTGGCTTTTTATCATGATAGTTACAGACACTCATTAGCTCTGTTACAACTACTGATTTGTTTCTCACTGTGTTGAATTAGACAAAATCTGGAAGGTCTGCCTGAGAAATTACTTCCAGGCTGCACTTACTTCCTTGCAGGCATTATTTCACACCAGTGTTTCACATGCAGCAGCCATTGGAAATACAAGCAGCAGTTGCTGCCTTGTTTTTGGTCTAGTTCCCTTGATCTTTGCTCAGAGCAGTGAGTGTGATAACAATTTTTGGCACAGGAGATTCATTTTGAAGAGCCTGAATTTGCAACCTTCCCCCGCAGCTTAAAAAAAAGTGTGTGGGGAGAAAAACACTGCAAACTTGAGGAAATTTTACTGGTTTAATCTTGATTTCTTAAAAATCAAAGCATGTACATGAAGAAAAAGTAGTTTTGCATGTAAGATTCCGGTGTCAGTTACCCATAATAATGATTAAATTCCTCATTGTTTTAGAGTAGCCAGACATGAACTCCAGCAGGAAGTTAAGATACTGGGAACTTTCCCATAACATGTTCTTAGGTTCCTTTTGTGTGCCCAGTCAAAACATGGAACAGATAAAATTGAAAGCTCACCTTAGTTAGCAGCGCTTCTATTGCAGGATCATGGCCAGATACTGCCAGTGGGCCTGGTTCACAGATGATTAAGAAAGCTTGAACATTGTGGAAGAGCCCAGGAGGTTTCCTTGTGTTCCTGCACTGAGCTGAGCAGGTTTCCCACAGGCTCCAGGGCTGTCTGTGTCTGGCTCCACACTGAACCATCTGGGCTGAGTGCACAGAGGCAGCAGCTGGCAGCATTCTCTCCAGGGGAGGATTCCAAGGCTGTGGCTGCCTGTTCCGCACCCAGCTGTGGTTAGTTAAGGATGTGACCACTCCCTGAAAGGAGATTACCTCCCATAGCTTAATTTCAGGGTAGAGTCTGTCAGGATGACTTAAAACGCAAATATGAACTGAGTCTGATCAGCTTCATTTGTTAATTTTTGTAGGGCAGGAATTCTGCATGAAGTTTTTTGCCCTAATAGTCTGTTGTAGGCACCAGCTTGCTCGAGAGAGTTACATTACAAAGGAACAAAATAAACATATTCATGGCCATGTGAATTGACTCCTAGGGGAAGAAAAGAAATTGAGTTGATAATAATACATGGGAGAAGTGAATGTGCAACATCCATTGGTATTTTGATGGGAATTTGACAGTAGGTTGGGGCTTTTTGAGGGGTTAAGAGCCACCCAAGGAACTGATGAGTGTTTGAAAGGTGGAAGCACAGCCTCTGAAGGGGCCTCAGGTTGGCAGCAGTGCAGTTTGATGTCTGTGTTCTCCCTCCCTGTGCAGAGTCCTTCCAGCACCACCCCTCCCATCGAGATCTGCTCCTCACGCCTGACGAAGCTGATGCGCCGGACCACTGACAAAAAGAGCGAATTCCTGAAGGCACTGAAGGATGATAGAAATGGGGAGATAACAGAAAACAGGGAATGTGACAAGCTGGATGATGTAAGATCACTGTCCTTGCTGTGTATACCGTCATTACTGTTGAAGGAGTTGGGGCTGAAAAAGCCCTGAGCAGTGCATGTAATTCAGGCTCTGGAAGAGGAAGGGAATGACTCCCACTGGTCTGGCATACCTGCCAGGGGAAATAGTGCACAGCAGCGATGGGGGGAGATGTGTAGCACAGTGAAATGCAAGTGGATAGGTAATAAATGAGGTGGAAGGGAAGGTCACAGACATTGAAGGCAATCTAGATTTTTTGCAAGGATTCTGTAAGGAGAGGAACAGTATCATATTTTAACATCTCAAGTTGCTTTCCAACTTCCCTGTCAAACTACGTTCACAGAAAAGTAGAATTTTGTGCTTGTGAAAGGTGCAGGAATGTGGCTCAAGTTTCAGAGGCTCAGACCAGACCCCCAAATGTATAGATCTGTGCTTTAATGTGTATGTAATGTGTGTCCTTGGGAGCATTTAATTCTCATTTTTATTGCTGTCACTCTGAGCTGCTGGTGATGGCTTTGCAATGCCAGCACTCACTCCCTTGGCACAGCAGCACAGGCCACCAAATGTCCTTCGTCCTGTGTTGTCCTGTCACAGCCAGGTACATGTTGCTGCAGCTTCTGTGAAAAACACTGGCTCAAGGTGAAAGGCTTGGCTGGACTTTCAAAGGCAGAAGCTTGAACTTGGAACTGTGCTGTTGGCACGGTCTGTGCAAGCACACTTTGATGGTTTTATTTTTCTTTAGATGGAGAGCAACAGCACACCAGAACCAAAGGAAAACTGGGAAGAGAACTGCCATCAGAATGGCCTTTCTCTCCCTTTGCCAGAGGAGGGGGAAAACCTCTCCCATTCATTGGAAGCAGAACACAGGTGAGTCAATGGCAGAATAGTGTCTGGAGTAAGGGAGGGTGAATCCTTGGGCTGTGTGGGGAGAAGGAAACAATTTTGAGGAAAACTCTATTTTTGGGAAGCAGCAGTAGCTGTGTTTATACAGGGAAGGAGGTGTATGGGCTTTGTGACTAGTACTGGACTGGGTGGGGCCTTATTGAAAGTAAAACAAGACACCAATGACAGATGAGCCAAGGCTTTACCAAGGTCTGTAATTAAATTCCAATGCTTCTTTAATGCCACATCCCCATGTGTTAATGCTGCCTGGAGATATTTATCTGCCCACAGTGGGAGTCAGCATGAACCAAGGGTGATTCTGGTTAATTTGCAAGCAGATGTCCTAAATGTAATGATTTGAAGACACACACCACACTTTGTTTGCACTTAGAATACTCCTGTGCTCCTTTATATGCTGTAAAAGTGGAGGAGAGTTAGGAAAATATTTACCTGGTATCTCAGGCCGTATCTCACGTCAGTGAGTAAGCAGTGTGAGCATCTGGTGCAAGCAGATAGTAAGGTTCAGGAGATTCTGAGCTGTGATATTGGCTTGGTTGCCTCATGTCCTTCTTCAGTGTCCTTGAGTTAGAATTTCAAATCCCTGCCTTCCACCAGGCTGGTTATGTACCCATTGTACAGTGCTGCTGATGGTTAAATATTTGTAAAGGACATTGAAAAATGGTGGGTAAACACAAAGGAATGTTGAAGTGGTCTGTGATAGAGAAGATTCCCTGGTGAATTTGGAGTGATTTACTACAAAACCTTGCTTTTCATGGACAAAGTGTTCCTTCCTTTGCCATTGTTCCCTTGCTTTAGTTCCCATGCCCCTTTTATTTTCTCCACAATCAGGTTATTGAAAGAAATGGGATGGCAGGAATATCCTGAAAATGATGAAAACTACCTTCCCCTCACGGAGGATGAGCTCAAAGAGTTCCAGATTAAATCAGAGCAGGTATGTTTACAGCTCTTGCTACTTGTGACTGCTCTTCTTCCTCTCCTTTCTCAAGGGCTTGTTCTTAAGCGTGCTCAGCAGGATCAAGCATTTAAGGGAGAATGTAGTAGAATGGATGATTCTGCATTATCCATGTGTGTACACACAGTTAAATGTGGCATTCATGTCCACCACAGAGGGTTGGTGACAGTTGCTCTCCACACTTCTGCTCGTTTTAAAACTTCCTTTCATTCCTACAGCGAAGAAGAAACGGATTTGGGAAGAACGGATTTCTGCAGGGCCGCGGCTCCAGCCTGTTGTTCCACTGGGGAAGCACTTTTAAGACAAAGATTGAGGACTCAGACACAGAAACAAGTAGCAGCGAAACGTCAGATGACGATGCCTGAAACTGGGCACAATAAAATTAAAATAAATAAAACCAACCCAATAAACTCAGTTCATAGTTCAACACGTGTTTGGGGTTGTATAAACTAAACAGAGTTTATTCTGTCTCCAGTCTGTTCAGTTTTTTCTTTTGTTGTTGATACTTCATGCACAAGGGAAATAATTGTATCCCAAAGAAGAGAGAAATTGGCTTCTTTAGCTTTTTCTTTTGGTTTTGCCCTAATGCTTACTAGAAGTTTGTGCAGCTAGCAAATTTTGACAAAAATCCCTTGTGGGGCAGTGCACAAGTTCAGTCGTGTGAGCAGGACACAAGTGGCTGACTGATCTCTGCAACAACAAGCTTCTAACAGTGCCGCCGCCTTGCCCAGCGCGCGGTAACGGTGTGCTAAAACAATCATTGTCGATGACAAAATGGCTTTTGAAGTTCTAATTATGTTAAATTAATGCTAATAACATGAATATTTTATTTTATTTTTTTTTTTTTGGCGGCTCGGGGAGCTTCATCACTTAACCAGGCGTTTGTGGTTTTCTTTTTTTTTTTTTTTTGGGTACAGCTGTAAAATATTTGGATATAGGAATTGTTTGTGTTCTTCTTCTTGCAGCCTTGATATTCAGGGTGGATTGTAAAATATAAATTTTTTGTGAGATTTCAAAGATTAAGATTATTTTGATAACATTATTTACAGATTTTAAAAAGTGACTATCACATTGAGTCTGTATGAGGGGGAAAAACTACTGCATCAAAAATAACTAACTTGGAATAAATATTTTGCATCAGTTTGCCAATTCTAATTGTCTTTCTTATGTAAGAGAAGCTTTCCTCTAAGAGACCTGCAACTTTGGGGGTTCAGTAGCACTGGGGATAAACAGTTTCTTCTCCCGCTCTATTTTTCCACTTGGCAAACATTGCTGTAGTGCTCAGACTGCAGGAGCTGAACTCTTCCTTTAAGAAGGGAGAGGGAGAACAATGCTGAGATGACAGTCCATATCTGGGGATTTTTTTTAAAGAATATAATTCAAAATTATCTTCTACTAAAGCAGTTTGCTTTTTTTTCCGCTTCATACAAAATGGTGAAGCTCAACCGGTCGGTGTCACTTGTTCCTAGTGCAATGCTGCTGTTTATGTTCACAACGTGGCAAGGGAATGTCTGAATCCAAAGCTGTTTTCATTGAAATCTTTTTTAAAAATTCATGAAAACATTTCTATTAGATTAAAAAGAATTTTACAAACAACTCAGTTGTGGCCTAAGCTATTTTAGTGTCTGGTGTAAGTTCAGCTTGTGCACAAAGGTTTTGGATTGGAAAGTGCTCCAGGGTTGTGCATTGTTTGCAGGGGGGTTGGACAGAGTCACACAAAACCTGGTCTTGCTGATCTGAGGGGGTTTGTCCCAAGGTTGTGCCTGTGTGTTCTTAACCCATTCCTGGCCAGGCAGAGAGGACAGAGGTGTAAGAAAATGATAATGTTTAGTCCTGACTCTTTGCATCTGGATCCAAGGGCGCATGCTCAGCATTATCGGGTGTAACTCTGCTATCTGTGCTTCCAGTTCCTGCTGGCTCTGCAGTGAACCCCAGAGGAGAGGGGCAGTGGAGCATTTCTTCATCCCTGTGCTCTGGAAACCAGGGTCCAGGGGCTGAGGCTGCCTGGGAGTGTTTGGGAGGTGCTGGGGCTCCTGTACGATTTTGCACAAACCATCTTGTTCCTTTTGAATATTCAACCACTGCTTTTGTCTGGAAGAGCCTGTCCATTTTTTAAAGTTTAACTTCCTATATCCATTTAAACCAAGTTATGCAGATCTGTGTGCTCTGATCTCAAGAAATGGGGTAAATGTAAAAACCCCTTCACATGAGATCCATGCTGACATACACTTGGACTGGGGGAATTTGATTGCTGAGCCCTCTGGAGTGGAACCGGCCTGGCCTGTGTGAGCCAGGAGCTCCTTGTGCTTCACCCGACCCTCCTGTGGGCTGTGCAGGGTTTAAACATCAATGAAACTTTGGAGGTGGCAGTGACAGTCCCCGGGTGAGCCTGGCAGGGCAAGTCCCCGTCCATCAAATGGCAGCTTTTTCCTGAGCGAATACTGAGTACCACTGGCAGTGAGGTGAGGGGAAAAGCTGGCAGGGACTTGCCAGGCAGAGCTGAGGTGGGTGCAAGGATGGAATACAGGGAGCCTTTTTGGGATAAAGAGCAGGGCCTGTACACCTGTGGCAAGAAAGGGCAGAAGAAGCTATTTCACCTCTCTGTGAAGGTTTCCCTTAGTTTAAAGTCTGCTAAGTGGGAGCTGCTGCAAGGTGGGCAAGGGGCACTGCTGGACAGCACCAGGGCAAGCATGGCTGTCAGTGAGCACTTTGTAACCTCAGCGGGACACGGGGAAACAAGGCCTCCCTCGTCTTGTTTTCTGTGGATTGCTCTGGTGCCTCAGCGATATTTTTCCCCATTCCAGTGCCCGTGGTAAACAGTGGGAATGTCCCGGGCTGGGGGCGGGGCCCTCCGGCGTCCAGCGTAGCAACAGTGGCTTCAAACACTGCAGCCACGGCCACCAGCAGGTCTGTGCACACTTCCAGCCTGTCCCGGGGTACCAGCCCCGCGGGGCGACCCCGTCTGCCTGTCAGGGTGGCCTCCCCGAGTGACTCCACCCGCTCTGCTTCCCAGGGTGTTGGACATGGGGCCCTTCCTCTGCCCCCGCTGCCGCTTGGCGTTCAGATCCCGACCGCTGCTGCGGGTGCACATGGAGAAGCTGTGCCTCGGGCCCACGGCACCCAGCAGCTCCTGCCTCCGTGGGGGGAACCCTCTGCCTGTGGAGGGAGCACAGAGCACGGCAAGGAAACCACAGGACTTGTCGGTAGTGTGCAGCTGGGTCTGGCACAGAATGGGGATGGGGACGGGTGCTGGGCTGGGAAACTGGGAATGACATCCAGGATCCAGCTCGGTCTGAGCTGGGTAGGCCTCCATCTTCCCATGCCTGCACCACACAGGCAGCCCTTGGTGCTTATTTTGCTGAAACCAGAAAAGAACATTATTGAGGGGGAAATTGGGGGAGGGTGGGAGTGTCATCCTTTTCTTCCCTTTCTGCCTGCGAGACCGGAGTGTCCCAAAATACGGACAACGCTGAGCCACGCCATCACTTTGTGCCTCGTGGGGTCCCACCAGCTCCGCGGGGACCAGGGCGGGCACGGGAAGCTCCCCTGGGGGATGTGCTGACCCCCCGCGAGCGGGCCCTGCTCCGCACGGCCAACCCCACCGCTAGGAGGCTGCCAGGGGAGGTACGGTGAATCCTGAATGCCAGGCAGCCCCAGAGCTGCGGGCCAGCCCCTCCTTCCCGCTGAACCCCGTGTGCCGCAGGGAGAGCCCCCCCGGCAGCCGCCCCCACGGCAGGAACAGCGGCAGCCGCCGCAGGAGCTGCTGGAAGCCCACGAACGCCAGGTGGCCGAGATCAGGGCCAGGACCCGGCAGCTGGAGCGGCAGAGAGAGGGTAGGGCCCGGCAATGGTTTTGGGGTGCTGGGGAGACTTGTGTGGGATGCAGTAACCCCGAGAGTGGGGGGGCTGTTGGGGCTGTGCTGAGCCTTCCGGCCCCTCACGGTCCCTCAGGGCTGTGCCGGCGGCTGGCGACACTGGGGAGCAGGGCTGAGCAGGGGGAGCCCGAGCCAAGCCAAGGCCTGCAGGACCAGGCTGGACCTGTCCAAACAGCACAGCACCGGTGAGCCCTGGCCTGAGGGGTCACAGCACAGAGCCCTGGCCCTGCGGGGTGCTCTCCATCAAGCCTCCCTCACCCCCAGCTGTCTGTCACCTCCCCAGGGCCACCCTCCACCTCGACACCCTCCTGCCGCCCGCAGGGCCACTGACGGCTGAGGCCAGGTGAGGTCTGTGGGCCATGGCGGCTCCGAGCGGAGTGCCCAGCCGAGCCCGAGCAATGGCTGATCCGGGCTCCGGCAGGGCACTGCGAGTGTCCTACCTGCGCTCCGGGGGACACGACCCGGCCATCCTGGACCAGCTCCTCCACCTCCAGCTGGAGGCCACGGTGCTGGAGAAAGGAACGGCGGGGCTGCACAGGGGCAGGCGGATGGGTAAGTGCCATCACCAGGCCCAGGCCTGTCCCCCCTCAGGGACCGCGGCCTCAGGCAGCAGCTGAGGCACCCCCGGCTGTGCCAGCAGAGCCCCCCAGCACTGGCACTCACGGTCTGGATGCAGCACTGCTGGCTGTGGAGCTGGAGAACCAGCGTCTGGAAGATGAACTGTTGGCACTGAAGGTCAGAAGGGAGAGGAGAGCAGATGCTGGTAGGTGATGGGTTCCTCATCTGCACCCCACAGCGCCCAGCTGCCTCTGTGGTTGCAGCATCAGAGCTCCGAGCTGGAGATGGCTCCTGGAAATATTGGCAGGTGGAGGGGGGCTGCAGCTGGGGGTGGACTCTCTGCAGCGAGCAGGGAGAGTCCTGGTCTCATGGGGCCCTGAACACGGGCCTGGTGAGGTGCCAGGAAAATGGCTGCTGTAAAGCCCACGGTGACCAAATCCTGTTGGCCAGGCTCACAGGCAGCCCAGCGGCACACGCAGGAACTGGCCCGGCTCCAGGCAGAGGTGGGGATGCTGCGATGCCACGCAGAGCAGACAAGGCCATGGCTGCACCCCTCTGTCTGCCCATACCCTGCAGCCCACCCACTGCCACCAGCCCTTGCTGTGCCAGAACTTCTCATGGTAAGAGCCTCAGCCCAGGTCGACTTCCAGGTCTCCAAGGAGGAGAGAGGGGAGTTGGGATTGGGCTGCCAGCTGGGATGGGATGATGGGTATGGAGGTACAAGCTTGGGTATATTTAGGAACAGCTCTCTTTGCTGCACTTGGGGATAGAGCCACTGGGGCTGGAGGTGAGTCCCCACCAGTGCTGGACCAGGGGTGTGATTTGCTCTGCACACCCAATGCCACATGTGAGGGGATGTCCAGGCAGCTCCCACCCTACCAGGACCCTCCTCCCCCTGACATCACTTTTTTCCTTTCCCAGGAGCCCCCCAGGCCAGCACTGGGGCCTGGCACAGCCACAGCCCATGTGCCCCCTGGACACCCCCTCACCCCCTTTGTGGCCCTGGAGGACCCTCCTCCTGCTCAGGAACCCCCAGCACAGGGCAGGGCTCCCCAAAGGTGAGCCAGGAACAGGCCATGGCCCCACTGGACTGCCCTGCCACCCCCTCCACCAGCAAACTGGGGCTCCAGTAACTGCTAGGGTGATGAAGGCAAGATCTGTGGTTCCAGCTGCAGAGATGGGTTCAGGGACCAGTTGTGCAGCTGGTACCAGGATTCCACAATGCTGGGGTGGGTGGAAGTGTATGGGATCACTGCTGGGACCAAAGTGGTTCTGGGCATTTCAGCAGGAAAAGACAGGCAAACCCCCAAGCCAGCAGCAAACTGACAGCTCAGCCTCCCCCTCAGGACAGAGCCCACAGCCAAAGGAGTGGTTCAACCACTCCTGCTCACAGTGGTGGTTTGGGGACAGGCAGAGGGCACAGAGGGGCACAATAAACTCGCTGCCCTCAGGCACATCCCCATATCCAGCCCTCTGTAGGGAAAGCCGAACCCAGGGCATGCACAGCTCAGCCACAGCCAGCTTTACAAAGTGTCAGAGGCCCTGTGCTGCATGTTTAATAAAAGGCTTCAGCTCACTGCTTTTCACTTCTTGGCCTTTTTTTATACACACACAACCCAGGCAGGCTCCCAGCCCCACCTGGGCACTCCAGCTGGCTCAGGGGACAGCCCTGGTGCCCCTGTCCCCAACCATCAGCACCTGCTCCTGCACTCCCTCCTGGGTGCAAAGTGGAGGTTGAGCAGAGATAAAAATACACAGCAACAAAGCCCAGGATGTTACAAAGCTCTTTGTTTATCAGCCTCCCCCACCATCTTTAGGCTGCTCAAAGCTGAGGAGGCACTATCAGAACCCACTTAGGTTCAGCCTAGAATGAACAAAACACAGCCCCAGCTGTGACAAGGGCCCAGCAGAAGGAAAAAAGGTCGGGTCCCTGGACAAGACAGTGATGCTCAGGCAATGCTCTCCTTCCCTGCAGCAGCCAGCCCTGCCTGGCCCATCCAACCTCTGCTCCTAAGGAGGCAGATGTGGGTGCAAATGCTGAAAGGAAAGGGAGCATGAGCCCTGCAGTGGGGCAGGGCTGAGACCTGCAGCCCAGGGGGACAGCCAGGAGCAGAATTGGAACCTGTCACAGCAGAAAGGTCAAAATAGGGACTATTTGCTTACAATCTTTATTGAAGTCATACAAAAGTTGCCAAAAAGTGAAAAAATACACTATATACAAAACCATTTTCCTTGTAAGGAGAGGAGTGTCCAAGGTTAAAGAATCATTATCATACTGTGCTTTCAACTGCAGCCCCTGATTCTGCTTGTGGCCTTTTCTCTGTCTAAAAGAGAAGATAAGGGTTTGTTTTTAAAAGACAAGACACAGTCTTACAGCACTAACTCATGCAGCAGCCCAAGGGTTCTGTCATTTGAAGACTTAACTATGTGAACTTTGCCAGTCCAGAGCCCAACACTACCCTCAAGCATTGATAGCAACAAGTGCAGCCCAGGGGTAAGTAATAAAGCCCAGGAACATGAAAAACTGGGGGAAGACCCTCTGCTGGAGCTGAGCCCAGCAAAAAGCACCCAGAACCTGTCTCTGTCCCACCCCACAGGGGACAAGGCTCATGGCTGGGTCTGTCCAGCCCACACAGGGTCAGCACCACAGCACAACATGCATCCTGCCCACTAGGAAGAGTCTTCATCTCATCTGGGAAACCTTGTGAGGGACAGCAGGCAATAAAACCAGGACATCTACCAGGCACAGAACCATCCCTGAACAGAGAGGGGGGAAATAAAATAAAAAGCACAGCCCAGACTCCTGGCTCAGCTGCCCACCTCCTCTTCCATTTTTTCTGCAACCTCATTTCCACGGGGGACAGAGTCCCCACCACCACCATTGACAGCTGGTTCTGGTTTAGATTTCTTGGCTTCATTGTCTCCCTGATGAGTCTCCTCCTCTGGTTTCCTCTGAAGACAAAATTGTTTATAATGTCCACTAAGTACAAATCAAAATTTAAATCTTTTTGAGAAATTCAGCATTAGATGTCACTGCACATCATCTACCCAACCTCTGCTTGCCAGGCTCAGGACAGACTCCCCAGTGCTGGGGTTTAACCAGAGCTTTGAGACCCCAGGGACACTTTGGGTGCCAGGAGCTCCAGAGCTGAGTTATCTTTAGTTACAGTCTGGTAAAGAAAGGTGCAACCACTGAGCCTGTAACTGTTCCAGGGTACACTTAGGGCATCTACAACATTTGAAATCACCTAAAGCAGCTCCAAATCACTCCAGGCACACCTCAACTGACAGACCAATGGAACAGAGGCAACATAAAACTGAGAGTATCACCTATAAGATATTAGTTTTTATCAGCAAACACTTCTAGAGAACACATAAAGGAACCAGTTCTCAATATCTCATCTCTTAAAGAGGCACTTTATAATTACCACCAGTGTGGTTTTACTATTTATTAGAAGTCCAAGTCCCAATTTCCTTTTGGAAAGAAAGGAACCCAGCCCAGCCTGGTTGCCTGCCTTGTCCTTGGGATCTGCAGGTGACCCTGCTGCTCTTGAGGGTCCCCAGCAGAGGAAACTCTTGTTCAGGGAACGCCTGCAGAAGCCACACAACTGGATCAGATTTACACCCTGGGACAGGCAGGGTGCTGAACCTCCAAGAATGGACTGATTGGTTCCCAGTGGAAAGGAGTTCCATACACTACTGGTTTTACTCCTGGAGTGTTTTGCCATTATACACCTAAGTTAATAAAACATACTTTTAGGACAAATCCTATTACAAAGAGCAAGCCAGTGGTACTTCAACAAACCCCTTGTTTAACAAGTAATTTCTGGACTCACCTTTTTCCTGACTAGATGAGAGATGTCTGTTACACACTGAGATGCAGCATCAGCTCCTTTCCTTACTGGAATCTGTTACAAGACAGACACTGACACATGAGCAAACACAACCAGCAATCCTTAGAGCAGATGAGAATTAACAAGTTAATTTTAGATTAACTTACTGTGGACACAGAACCACTGTCTTCACTTTGTGCAAAGCCAGATGTAGTTCCAACCTTAAGAAAAGTAGAAAAAACAGACTGTGGCAGACAATACATGTGAACTTAGTTACGGAAAGCCCAAGTCCTTCCTATCCCAATACTGGATTCTGCACTTCTGTACAGGACAGATGCAACGTGGGCTCCACATCTGCCTGACCCATCATTTCCAGCCCTGACAGATGAAATGCCACAGAAGCCTATCAAATTCCTGTTTAGTTTGGAACAATTACTATGAGGGCCCTTAGTAAATATCCTCTTCAGCTGCCTCAGTTTCCTTCTCACAACCACAGCCTGGTAACACCTGTGAGCAACCACCAGTCCCTGATAAGTCTGAGCTCCTCCCATTACTAATTTATTCCAAGTTCCACTGGAAGAAGGGTTGGGTCAAAAGGAAACCACAGGACACTCACCAGAGTTGCTTTCAGTCCTAGCTCAGCTACTTTTGCACTTTTCTGTGACTCCTTTGAATCTTCTATCTTCTCTTTAATTTCAGGAAGCAGTCCCTTCAGTTCTTCTATCTCCTTCTCATCCTCAGGGGACCCACTGTCTGCCTTCTTTATTCGCTCAGTCAGTATTGCTGGGATGAAACAGTTATCAGAGCAAAACTCTGAGACAAAGTAACTGCCCAGATAACACCCAGAGGCAACTGTCTGCTAACAAACAGTTTTACCAATTCTGCCCTCAGTGTAGTCTCACCCCTTTCGGATAAAACACGACAGCAGACAATGAGCACACCCCACTGCTCTGCCTTGTGAAAACTCACTAGGCAGCAGCTTCAGAATTCCACGTACCCAGTCTCTTGTCTATGACCTCCATGGACTTCCCAAACTGCAGCACGGCCTCGTCGAAGTCGCTGTTGTAGTGGTAGGCCAGGGCGAGCTGGTAGTGGCTCTCTGCCAGCAGCCTGTCATGGGCCTCCAGGTACTTCTGCTGCAGGGCCAGGCAGGCCTGGAATTCCTCTATTGCCTGTGTGTAGTTTTCTGCAGGACAAAGCCCCAAGGTCCTTACAAACCTCAGGGATTATCCACAGCAGCACCGTGTAATCCCTGGTTTGGTTACTCGGTGTTGTGTTACACATTATACAGACTGCAAACAGAACCACCACCAAACACAGCAGTGCTGGGCTGCTTTCAGAACATCAGGTGACAACTCTGCCTCCCCTGAGACACCATCTAGGCCAGCTCCTCTGGTTCTCACAAGTGCTTTGTCTAATTTCAGCACAGAAAACTGAGCAGCCAAGTCAAAGCAGGCACTAAATCCTCCTGCTTTACCTTCTACCAAGAACTGACTGTAACTGGTCCCAACTGCAACACGGATCTGGAGGCAAGGACAGTGCCACCTTCCTGCCAAGCTCTCCCCAAATGTGCTCCACTGACATAAGACACCACCATTGTTCTGTAGCCCTGGCCCAGAAACCCCTTGGGTTATTTCCAACCCCTGCCCCAGAGAAAGTGTACATGTGGATTTAACAAGATTAGAATACATTTATAAATGAAAGGCAAGTGAGTCATTACAAGGCACAAACCTGGGATCTCCCTCCCACTCCTTTTTTCTGCTGTGTAACACAGAAGTCTTTCCTGACTATAACCTAGGATTTGGGAAGGTCTAAAAGAGTCAACTATTTTTCATGACAATTTCAGCAAGTCTCTCAAGTTCATAAGCAAGGTTTGGTCACTTCAGAAAGCAGAACACAAGGCTGGCAACACACTGCTTCTTACTCAAACATTTTTTCCACTGCTCTGCAAAAGCACAGACTATCCTATTTGAGGCACCAACCATTACTTCCAAAGCTTCTCACACGGCTGCAACTATCATGATCTAATTTGTTCTCATCCTGACAGCCTTAACTCACCTCTGCTCATTTTAAAGTACAAAACCCAGTGACAGAAAGTAGAACCAAACACTTTGCACGTGAGAATTAACATTACTTACCAGATTCAATGCTAACTTCTCCTAACTTCAGATGAGCTTGAGCTGCGTGGAGCTGAGCTTCTTTTGTTTCTTGTCTACAGCCAGAAGAAAAAACAGTTTTCAAATCCTGATCAGAGCATGCCATGTTCTCTAACTGGCTATGCCACCATCCAATTTACACTGAGTTACTGTGGCACATACCCAAATTAGCACTTTAGTCTTTACCTTTTGTAAATGACTTTTGCTAACTCCAGCATGTCCCAGGCTAGCTCAAGATTGCCAATTTCATCCTCCTCACTTTCCTGTAAAGACCAGAAGTGCATGACAGATTAAGTGACTTGGTCATAGACCACATCAAACACCACCCTTAAATTCCCAACCAGTGTTATCAAGGAATCCGTTTCTGCAAGAGGTGAACATTTCACCACTAGAAGAAAAAAAAAAAAAAAAAAAAGAAAAAATATGCAGAAGAGGTTATTGCATCAACCAAGACTTTGCCTGGAGTAAAAATGTTTCAATGGAATATGAACTCACATTATTCTGTGATATGCTTTAATTTTTTTCCAGAACTAACAGGGCACCAAGCACCAGTATTATCCCAAGATCTTGGTTAAGGTTGTCTTAGATGAACCAAACAAAGTTCACGGTCCAGTTTCTTTTAATGAGCCTTTGAGCATTGTTAGAATAGTCTGAGAAAGGGACAGATAGTTATCTTGAATGCTTAGTGCCACTCTACAAGGCTGCAGATTTTTCCAGGTGTGTTGACTGCTACATCAATGTACATCTCAGGTTTGAGGAGCACCACACTTCTCAAACCATTCCCATCCTAATCACAGCTGACTGGACAAGCAGACAATTAACTGTTCCAAGTAACTCCAGTGACAGGCTGCAACAGCTCTCCCTGCCTGCCCCTGCACCACCAGGCCAAGTCACCTCAGCACAGCACAAGCATTTGTGCCAGAGCAGCTGAACAAACCCAAGTCTACAGACACAGTTGAGCAAGATGCTACAATGCAGACAAGGCCCAACACTGGCCATTCCTAGGTAATATGAGCCTTCAGAAGTATTTTCCTACACAGAACTAAATGAAACAAAGTGAGCTTTTAGAAGGTCATAAACATCATATTTAGGCCTAATACTGCATCCTTCCACCAGCACTGGTGTCAGACCTCAGCAACCTCACCTTGTCTTCCACTGTCAATTCATTCTCCTTATCATCATCAGCTTTATCATTTTCTTTATCTTCCTCTTCAGATTCTTCTGTTTCTAGAAGGCAAGTAGATGCATGAGGACACTTCTGGTTACTGTGCTTGCTCAACATGGAGTCAGGCAGTGTGTTACATCCAACCCTTATCCTTCCAGTGACAGGTTAGAGGTGTGATGTAAGAAAAACAGATACATTAAAGTCTCAGCACAAGCAGCCATCTTGCTGAAACCATTCAGCACTGTAGACCAAAGCAGTCCATAAGATGGGTTTCTTACTATCAACAACAGAAACTTGTACAGAATTCAGTTCTCACCAATCTGTTGTCAGCTCTCACTGAAGCCACAAGATTTTGAGCAGCCCTAGAGGCACAGGCCAGCTGCTAAACTTCATGCTACAGAAAGTGTTTTCAGCAAAATAGCTGCCAAGCTGAACACAAATTAGTCTGTTTCTCAGTTCATGATCCTTATGTTAGGCATTTAAGTATCAATGTTAAAGAACCTCCTCTTGTGTAGTACTAATTTAACTTTTGACACTGTGCAGAATCACCATGTCATCTGTTCTACCAGCAGAAGACATTTAGGAAAATGTGCAGTAAAGGAAAATGGCTAATAATTTCAGAGCACTGGCTGGTCTGCAGGCTGAAGTCACACAATTCCTGTATCACCATCTCTGGCTATTCCAGAACACAGAGAGCCTGTGAACTCACTGTCTGACTCCCAGCACACACCCACCACTGAGAGGGCCAAACCTGTGAACATGAAGCCACTTGTACAAAGGTAAACAGAAGAGATATCAGGATGCTAAGATTTAAGTAGTGGGAGGAGTCTGGAATGAATCATCCAGACCAGGATGTTCCAGAGGGTCCTCACATTGCCAGAGTTGGGGCAAAAAGCAGCAGCACGTGTGCATAAGCAGCCTCTCAGCACTGAGGGTGAGGAGCAGATAACTACCCCTAGTTTATTTTCAGTCATCCTCCCTCCACACAGATGCTGTTAGGCCACTGCTCCACCACTGAGTGTTCACTATGCTCAGCAGAACAAATCCTTCCAGGCTCCAGAACTGTTCAGTCTGAACATTTGCCACTCCTGAAGTAAGGCACTGCCTGTGAAGATGAGTTACTGGCAAGCAAAGCTGCAATTACAGTTCATCAATTAACTTGTGCAATAAAAGGCACAGACCCACTAAGGCCACAAAGTACTGCTGCAGCAAAGGGTGCAAGTCTTGCTGCAACACAGCCTGGCCAACAGCTATAATAAAGCAGGGAAGCAGGGCAGAAGCTGGAACCCCAGAAGACTGTACTAGAACAGCAATAAGCCTTCAGCAAATCAAGTTTAGATTTTCCAATTAAATTTTCACTAGTAATGACCATGATAGACTCAGTTGAAGAGTTCCTCTCCTCCAAGAGAAGTAAATTTATGTGTTCAGCTGTTCTTGTTTTTTCACCACCATTTTAAAATAAAACACAGCTAAAACCAGAGAAATTTGTGCTTTGCAGTTATGTGAAGGTTAGTGCAATACACCCAGATGCATGCAAGTGAACATCCATTCAGTATTCTCCACCAGCCTAGCCATTACTTACACATTTCACAGGGCTGTCAGTTTACTTTCAAGTAAGACTTGCTTTGCAGTTAGTTAAGCGTTAGTCTAGAGAAACTGAGACTATTCACTATTCCTTGAAACTTTACTTGTATGTAAAGTCCTTCAAGAGCCCCTTTACTGTGCCTTTTCCTTGTTCTAAGGCAAACAGAAAATTCTGAATGGAACACTTTTTACCCATTGTTAGCCAAATCCATCAAGTCATCCACCCACAAGTACTTTTTGCCTCTCAGTGTTACCTTCTCCCTCTTCCATCAGGTCATCTTTCTCTTCTTTTTCTACCTTAGCACCTTCACCCTCTTCCATCAGGTCACCTTTCTTTTCCTCTTTCTCTACCTTAGCAGCAACTTCAGCCTTTTCTTCCATGTCATTAGGTGGCTCTTTGCCCTCTGTGGGCACAGGTTCCTTTGAGGACTCTGTCTCTTTAGATTCATCTGGTTTCTCTTCTGTAACTGTCTCTACTGGCTCATGTTTCTCTTCTGCCTTCTGTTCAGCCACCTCTGCACCCCCTTCTGCAGTTTCTTTCTGTTCCACAGCAGCTGCTGCCTGTGCTTCTGCCTTCTCTTCCATAGCTGTCTCTGCCTGCCCTTCAACAGCCTCTCCCTTCTCCACAGCTGGCTCTTTTTCTGTTGCTTCTGCTGCCTGTTCTCCCATCTCTCCCTTCTCTTCCACAGCCACTTCTGCTTCATCAGCCTCTTCCCCAGCTGCCTTTGCCTCGTTGTCTGACACTTCTGTCATTCTCTCCTTCTCCTCAGCTGCCTTCTCTACCTTGTCCTCAGGCACTGCCTTATGCTCTTCTTCTACCTCCTTCTCTTCCACAGCTGCCTCCTCTTTCACAGGCACCTGCTTCTTCTGCTCTTCTGAAATTTCTTCTTTTCCCACAGAATTCTCAGTCTTCTCTTCAGCCTCTTCAAGTTTTGCATCCTTGTCAGCAGCTGCTTCTTTGGGTTCTTCTTTAATCTCTTTCATTTCAGCATCCTCTTCTTTGACTCCCTTCTCAGAGTGCACTGTAGACTCTTCCGTGGACTTTTTGGCCTCTTCCCCCATGGCGTTATAAACCTGTTCTCTCAACTCCTCCCTTGTTTCTTCTACATGATTGAGGAAGCATAAACATTTCTTCGAGTTTAGTGATAAAGACATTAACGGGCACTGCCAACACCACCCTCAAGACCCTCCAGTGTGTTGGTTTGTTACCAAGTTGGATGACACTCCTAAAAGCTTCATTTTCCAAGTACAAGGAATTAGGAGACAACCAACATAGCTGCTTGATCTAAGCAAGCCCCTTCCCCTTCCCCAGACTGCAGCATTGCAAGCGGCCGCCCAAGCAGTGTGCGGTTGTGCAGCGATTTTAGTCACAGCTAAGCAAGAGGCGCCAGTGCTTCAACAGTCTGGATGGACAGGAATTCCTGTATCATCTCCAGCTGCAGGCAGCATGAAACAGCCACTGTTCTGGGACTTTGTACAGAGACTGACCTCTGGGACTACACACACTGCACTGCTACAAGGTTACAAAGCAGCTGGAGTCAGCGGTGAAGCTTAAGAAAGCGAGTTTGAATGCAGTGTTCAGGACACAGACACCTGGTGACCCTTCACACATGCTTTCAGTGACCAGCTCCTTACAGATGTTTTACAAATTTTGTTCATCTTTAAGTAAGACTAAAAAAAAAACCAAACAGAAACAGAGTCCATTCAGGCTGCCAAGAGTTTCAATAGAATGATTCAAGCTACCCAAGATACCAATGGACTAAATTTGGATGATTCCAACAAGAAAACACAGCCTGGAGCCTCCATAACAGGGCAGGCAGCTTTACATACCATCAGCAGCTGGCAGTGCAGAGTCTTCTTCTGCTTTTTCTCCTTCCTCTTCCACCTGCACACCTTCTAAGGCATTTCCCAGCACACCATTTTCCATTCTAAAGGGAAGAGGAGTTTGTTATCCCTCGGATATTTAATACCATTATTTGAACTGCACAAGCTGCAACACCCCAGCCCATCCCACCCAGGGCAATCCTGTCACACCAGACACACTCTTCACCAAATGACAAACTGTCACCATACCTTGCCAGCTCCAGGAGAGATTTTCCATAATAAAAAAAAGCTTCTGCACACTCATCCGCTGTCTCACCGTACTTTTTACCCCTACAAAAATAATAAGGAATTATTTGTCTGTGCCTACTTTAGATTTGGATATGTGAACTTCAACATTAAATATTGCTAGACAAAAAGATCTCTTTCTTGGCTGGTTTCCCATTGCTTTAAACAAATATTGAATGCTTCTCTCAGTTACATATGGCTCTCAAACACCCAACTGAGGAAATTAATACTATCATTCCCAGAGACTGACCAAGACCAGTGAACAAGTTACTAGAGAAAACACCTGCATAATAAACTATCAAATCCCTTTTCCTCCTTAGGGAACTCTGCTGGCAATGCCTATCACAAAAGCCACCTAAATGTACACCAACTACAGCACTGTCCAACTCTTGGGTGACTTCAAATAGTTTGTCCCCTCCACAGTCACATTATAAATTATAAACATGTTAGGTAAAAATCCCAGTCTTTCTTGCATAATCCACATCAGAACAGCCAAGCTGAAGCCCAAGCCCAGCAAAAACACACAGAACATTCTACTACTCACAGTAAGCTTGCAGCTTCCTGGAATGCATTCACAGCAGCTGGAATATTTCCCATTACCAAGTGCTTCTGTCCCAAACCCAACAGTTTCTTTGATTCTCCATCCACATCCATACTGGAGGAAGGGGGAATAAATCAAATAAAGGATTCTGTCAATTTTCACAGTAATTTTAGCTTTCAAAACTTAGTCTGCTTTATGGAATAGAGAGTTGCATGCATTACAGTGGTTGGAACTACCAGTGTAGGTGGGATTTGTTTGTTTTTATTTGTGTAAAACTGAACAACAGATAGTTCCAATAAAGGGGAAGACAGGTAAATTTATCCAATCACTGTAACAAGTATCAGAATCTGCTGTAACAAAGGCTGCTAAAAAATATACTTTAGGAGTTACACACCAACACACCACAGAGCACCAGTGCTCCAGACTCCAATGCTAAATCAAGAAGAACAAACTCAAGTTAAAACTTATCATAGCACAGCATGGTGCATCTGAGAAGAACGGCAGATGCAAGTGTCAGTTTCAATGCAGGGCATCTTGCACAGCTTCATTTCCAGAAGGTCCAGCCCAGCATCTCACACTGGGACAAGAGGAGCTGCCCAGAGGAATACAATCTATCACAAGCCAGCTACATACTTGTGCCTCTCCAGCACTAATTAAGAACCCAGACACTTCAAGAACAGCTGGTATTTTTGTAGGTATCAGTCTCTGAAAAGGCCTTGATGCACTAGATGTGTGCAAACCACTGATGAGCACAGGTTTTCAGCACCTACATCACACATGGGAGTTAACGCCAAGTCAAAGAAGCAATATGAAGGGTGACCTTCGCATTTTACACAGTAACTCCAGGATCTTGTGTTATTTCAAATTGACAGTTCCAAATCCCATCTCACCTGTCTGTCTTGTCCGTGGATGTGGAAGGAGCTGCCAGTTCCTCTTCCATCCTGCAAACAGAAAATCGAACGTTCTTTTTACTGACGTTCAGAGCCGGCCACCCATTTCACGGCACCAGCTGAGCTCTCAGGGGTGCGAAAGCAGCACCAGAGCCTGGATCAGAGGTGCCGATGCACCCGGAGCGGGCCCAGGCCCCTGGGTCGGGTGTTTGCGGTTCGAGGGGAGGCTGCGAGGGGCTCTGTCAGCCCCGGCCCGGCGGTCCCCGCAGACAATGGGGCCTTTCCCGCCTTCCGCCGGCCCCGCCCCCCGCCCTTGGCGCCAAACCCCGGCGGCGGCTCCTCACGGGCCGCCGGTCACGTGACACCGCCCCCCCCCCCCCCCCCGCGGCGTCGGCTGCCCCCAACAAAGATGGCGGCGGCCGCGCAGCGGTCACGTGGTGGCTCCGCGCGAGCCGCGCGGGCCCAGCTGGCGCCGGAGGAGCGGGGCGGCGGCACGTACCACCGGCGGCGGGGGGGGGACGGCGGAGGCAGGTACCAGAAACGGCGAGGGGGGGACGGGGGACGCAGGTACCACTGCCGGCGAGGAGGAAAGGGGGGGGAGGGGGGGCGCAGCTCCGCCACCCTGACCAGCACCCCCGGCTCTCCCTCTTAGGAAATCCGGCCCACCGGCCCCCTTACCCCCCATCTCCTCCGGTACCCGGCGGCCCGAAGCGCCCCCCTTCTCCCCTGATGCCCCCCGGCCCCGACACGCACACACCGTAACCGGGGCAGCCCGCGCGGCCCTACCTAGTCTGGGAGGCCGGCGCGGGCTCAATGCAGGGGGGAGCGGCGATGGCCGAGGATTGCATAGAAGCTGCTGGAGAGAGGGGCGGCGGCGGCAGAGTGCAGCCCCCTGCCCCTCCGGCTGCCTATATACCCCCGAGGACACGCCCCGGCCCGCCTGGCGGCGCGCGCGCGCCGCGGGGGGACTACCGCTCCCGGCACGCTGCGCGCCCGCCCCGCCGCGGGACGCCGGGGGCGCCGCCGCGCGGGGCACGCTGGGAAGTGTAGTGCCGGAGAGGGAGGCGGGGTCCCGCGGGGCATGCCGGGAGGTGCAGTCCCGCTCCCTCAGGCCGGCTGTGGGATCCCCTCAGCCCCAGCCGGGGGCCCGCGAGGCTCTGGCGCCCCGGCCCGGGCGAACAGACCCCGGGTGTGTGCCCAGCTAACGCAGATGCTCGGTTCTCCCCTGAGACATGAACACAAGAGCAGGCAGGGCTGACATGGCCGCTGCCCTGTCACAGCACAGCCCGCCACCAAGACCTCCAGGTTCTGCTATTTCAAGGTAAAAGTTCTCCGGCTTCAACCCTGCTTTGTCCCTCCCTGCAGGAACAGAGCTGGGAAGTGTGGGGGTCACGGAGTTACAGCATTCACGTGCTTTTCTTGGGAATTCTCCCAGCCCAATTAGGTACTCTTGCTCACAGAAATAACTGGACAAAGTTAATTGGGGCCTTGATAAGAGGGAGGGAAAAAGTCTCAAAGTCATACAATGAGTACAGAATTTATTTAAACAAGCAAACATGCAAGTGAAGCAAGCAAGAAAAACCACGGTCCTTGGCAGGATGACTGCAGTCTGCAGAGTGCCTTCAAACTACAATTGCTTACCTAATGATTGCTAAAAGAACCGTATTCAAAGTCACCATGTTTGAGTAGAACAATTAAAAAAAACAACAAGAATTTAATTTTCCTCAGGAGAAAATATCCATTCTAGTAAAGAATCCTAAATGAGGTGCAATGGCTTCCTGCACTGAGGCAAATTCATCCGGAATTAGGAAACATTTTACAAAGGACCAGCAGTTCCTGAAATTTTGCCTGCGGTTTACAAGGAGTGATAAATGGGTGTCACTCTTTTTTTTTTTGCAGTTCAGCTGCACACTGTGAGGCCCAGGGCAGGAATTACCTGAGAAGGCTTTACACTCAAAATGAATCCATAGATCTGCTATAAGCCTATTGCAAATGAGGGTATCCAAATTAAAGTGTCTAATTCTTTAACTTTTGAACTATTTAGTATACAATACTATTTTTCTAATTGCTTGCTACTACTATGGGAAAAAAATTAGTCCTATTTAACAGGTAGAGTAAAATAAAGTGTTGATGTTACTAAGGCCACAGAAAGTGTCACCACCAGAGCACAGGTAGGTACTAACACCTCATGCCCTTTGTGCTCAGATGACCAGCAATTCCTTACGAGCCTGACACAAAAGAAAACTGTGCTTAGAGTTCCAAGGGTGCATCAGCACTCAGCAAATTAGTCCCTGCCAGGGGAACACAGAGACATGGCCAGTAGGAAAACAGGCACAAAAGGCAAATGACTCACCCCAAGTTACCAGCAGCTCAGTGGTACAGCAGGAGACAGGAGCAGCTCTCCTCAGCATCAGCCAAAGACATTTTTTGGCAGCAGCCAAAAATGCAACATTAAAACATTGGGAGCTCTGAAAGGTCTTCAGTCTTATTGTACAGTTAGGAACTAATTTTGTGACCTTCCAGAACTCAAAATGGATGTCTTTGGTAAAGAAACACTGGACAGCTTCACGGGAAAAGCAGGATGTTTTCCTGCAAGACTTGCTGAAAAGTTCTTGTGGTTTTTGTGATAGGATCAGAGCTACTGTCAGAGCTGAAACCCAGCACTATGACAAGCAAGAGAGAGAATTGCCCTGAAGGCCTGCTCCAGGGTCTGCTTTTATTCTGCTCAAATCTACAGGCAAATTAAAACAAAGAGAAAATTGACAACTCTAGGTCCCAAAAGTACTATGAAGTGGAAAAAAGCACTGGGCATGGCTGATTACTTGGTTTTAATGCATGGTTTATGGACATAGTGCAATTGTAGCACCTTTCACTTTATTCCCTTTGTAAAAAATTATTAATAAAGATATCAAAGTTGATGGCTGAGCAATTCTTTAGCCTTAAAAAACTTTCACACCTTCACCCTTTTTTTCCCTCATCATGGTAGTAACTGAAGTTTTCTAAACCGTTTCACAGTAGGAACCAAAGTAATGCCCTTGTCTGATAACGATGTGATTGGAACTTGGCTTAGACTCCTTCACTCTTTATCTAATCTCCAAAAGATCTGATGCCTCCAGGAGCCAGCCAGCAGTCATTGTGATAAATCCACAAACTTTGGAACAGAAGCTACAGGATCTCCAGGCAGGAGGTGGATTAGAAGCAGTTCATTGTAGGAAAACCCCCTTGGGAAGGAAGGTTTTAATTTGGACAGTGGCAACTGTCAAAAAATCGTGGCAACAATTACTCTGTGGAAAGGCAATTACTGGAGCATTACTTTAACACCTTGTTTTCCAGCAGTTAATAGGGCTCATTGAAGGGGTAGTGGGGGTGTCCAGCATCTCTGGCTACAAGCTTTCCATCCACCTGTGAAATAAACAAAACAGACTCAGGTCAGAAAGATAAAATCCACTCTTACTTGCAGTTTTAAGTTCTCCATGATTTAGATTTCTAAAACTTTGTATCCCAAAAATCTGGGAGTACATTTTTCAGCTTAAACATGAGATCTTCCCTCTACTCTCAGGTCCTCCTAGCCTTTCTTGAAAGAAAAGACACTTCTGTAGCCTAGAGCAAGAGTCTCTCACTGCAGAGACTTGAAGAATTAGACTAAGGGTAGTTAAAAGCCTTGTGCCTTGTAGGTGTTACTGAGTAAGTGCTGTAACATGCACACTTCAAACACTTTATTGGAGTTGGAGCCTTTGTCCATGTTTCCATGATAGAGAGATGCTGGGCTGCCAATTTTAGAGATAAAGATGAAACATTGAGAGGTTTGTTCAGGGCCATTTACTGAGGCATTAAAAGTGTCACTGAACTCCTTTTAGGAACATTTCCACAGAAGACCAACTTGTCCAGCTGTAAAATGGGAGCACAATGTGAAACCAATATTCACAGATAACCAGAGGCTTGGGCTGGCCCAAAACCAGACATGGCCATGCAGAAGTCTCAGTTCCTACATCCCACTTGCATTTATTTCTGTTGCACCAAGTCCATTGCAACACCCCCAACTTCCGTGTGGCTGAGGTAAAACCTCATCTGTAACTTTTGGGGAAGTCTGGGTGCAGCACTGGCCCACAGCACACACCTCCCCACATGTCAGGCAAGCACCATCCAGCCAAAACCTAAGTTAAACAACTAATGCCTCAATAAAAGTTATATTAGAGAAATCCTTGATTTTATACATAAAAACGTGATGGGAGTGATCACTCGAAATGCTATGAGCACAGAGGAAATCACAGGGACTTCCAAACCAAGTATCCACTAGCAAGTGTCCCATTAGCTTTGAATACAAAACCTGCCTTTCAAAGGGACTGGAATTCCTGCAATGAGCTGTTCAAATGAAAGGAGTCACCTGGGGGCACTGCAGAGCACAGAACGGAGATGTCACCGTGCGACATTTGACTAACGCTCCAATTAAAATAGACCTGCAGAGAGGCTCTCAGCTGAAGGCAATCCTTAAAACAGGACAGAAGTGTCACAGCAGCTTCAGCTTTCCTCAAGTTCTCTTGAATGCCAACAGCTTCCTCATGTTCCTAGAATTCATATTCTTCACTCTCCCCCCAGTTCTGTCCCCCTGCATATTTGTCCACAAAGAACAAGGCAAGAATTCTTGTTCACAGCAGGCCAAGACAGCAGCTGCCAGAAGCAATGTTTCACATCACTGATTCCAGTCTGCTCCAGGAATGTGAGAGAAATGGGGGGATAAAATCAGCAATGAACACACCTGCAGGTCAGCAGTAGCTAACTTTTAAAAACAGCTCATGATGTGCTCACTACATTCCTCCTCTCCTGGCCTGACAATCATTTAAGTTTCACTTAAGTATATTCCTTGGCCAATTATATGTTTCCAAAGGTTTGGATTTCAGATTGGTGCAAGGTAACTTCCAAACTCTATCCAGATAATGAACAGTTAAAAGTATAAAGCAACTTTAATTGTCTACATGCAGTGTAATAGCCTTCCCTTAGGCTTTAAACACACACAATGAGGAAGAGAGTGGCACAATTTTAAGAACTTGTGGCTATAGATCAATGAAATAAAGCCAAGAAGAACTGTCTCATCAGTTATGATAGGAGCTCTCTTGTCACTGTCATATCACACTTTGAAATCCAGACACTAAGATTCATAGCAGAGATAGGCATGAAAGGTTAGACAGGAATTTTAATTCACAGTTGATGAAAATTCTTTCCAATAAGCCCAGAAGGGATGGGCAGGAGACAAAAGGTTCCATTAGAGATCTTAGAGCTACAGAGCTGTGATTTAACTGCACTCATCTTGCTTCTTCCTGTCTCATTATCTGACAATATGGCAATATCTTTGAAGCCCAGCTGCATCACACTCACCCTTTCTCAAGCTGGATGGGCTGCCACTTTGAACTGTATTTCATCTCTCCTTTGTGAATCCCTGTGATCTGATCGGGTCTCCCAGGTAACAAAAGCACATGAATTATCCCTGGCTCATTCAAGCCAGGCTTAAAATACATTTTAATGTATTTTGCAGTTTCATTAACAAAACAACTTTGTTTGCAGCATGAGTAGCAAAACACTTGAAAGAAACATATTGTCAGCAGCAGGTGTGCTTTTCACTACCCCATTGTCACAGATCAGCAGCTAAGCTGCTTGTTTGGTGTACAGACTCCTGATCCATAAACACAGAGAGAATTTTGGCTGCAGGGATGTGAAGGTTTATATTTATGCACATGTACTGCTAAAAGGATGGCCTTGAGGCTCATGTAAGCATGACAAACAGTGAAAGCTGTAACACATACCTACCCTTGATATGAGACAATCATTCCCACACATTCACAGCTTCTTTTCTAACTTGGGCTGGTCACTGATATAGTCTCAAGCATTCAAAAAACCCACAATGATAAATCCTGGAGAAAAGCTTTCCCCAAGGAATTCCTACAGCCAGCAGCCACTGCTGAAGGATAATTTACAGGCAAAGCACTGAAGAGGCCAGGCTATGCCTGACAGCTCCCAGATTTGCTGAGATTTCCTGTATCTGTACATGTAGTGTATGGCAGAGGAGGGATAAATTACTTCAGATTCATTAGAGCACAACTACAGCAACTTGTTACAGTGGCCATATCCTGGCCAGGGATGCACCATGGAACAGCAACAGCTTTCTGTTGTAAAGTCAGAAGCAGGACAAGAAGAAATGAGAAACACTATAAAGACAGGAGATAAGAAGGCATTGACTTGGCATTTTGCCATGAGGGAAAAGGAACAAGTTTAGTTCCTTTCATGTAATAAAGGAAAGACCAAGGGGACTTCAATGCTTACAGTGCAGCAGCTTCTCCAAAAACAAACTGGCATCTGCTAGCACATGAGGTAAGGGTTCGTGTGACACAGTAAATTACTGATGCTAGAAGATTCTGCAGCTAATGAAAGAAAAATAGAAGAGCCTAATCCAAACTCCTTTCATAGAGAAAGGTCATTACAACAGACTCTGAAAAGGGGGACGTGCAGCAGAGGGAAGGGGATGAATTCCCTGATGTGACTTCCACCATGGATGTGGAGAAGCAGCAGCACCCTGAGGCTTCACTGATCTTAGAGGTTTTTGGTACAAAGCAGACAGTGACAGCTGGCACAAGGAGTACTTCTGGAGGAATGCCATGGAGCTTAGCCTGCTTGGACTTAGAAGAACAAATCAGCAGGAGTTTGGTGAGATTTGAAGATGGGACTCTGACTTAAAGACCCATGGGAGTCAGTAATGAGAACTCAAGAGAGAGCCACCCATGCCCAAAACAGAGGACGAAAGTTTTTAACAAGCTGCTTTTTCTGTACCCAGCTTTTGAAAAACTCTTTCATCTTAGATACCCTAAGAAGATGCAGTGTTCTTATGAGTCAGTAGTTCTGATGGGAACCCTAAAGAAACAAAACTGTAAAAAGCCCAAGTGGTGGCCTCGTGCACATAATGAAAACTATTAGAAACACAAGAAATTTACCGTAATCATTGGCACGATGTAACGCCAGTTTTTATTCAGGTTTCCAATGTGGCTCATCTCCTCTTCTGTGAGGCTGAAGTCAAACACCTGAGAACAAAAGCCAGAGGCTTTATTCAATAACCATAGGTTGCCATCAGTTTGTTTTCTGCTAATAAATGTGAAATTGCAATTAAACTCATAGCAAACACCAAAGCAAAGGCTTAAAGTCTGAGCTGTTCACACACCTTCCAGCTCTAAGCTTACACTGGTACTGCACAGTGCTCTGCCACTAAGGTAGAAAGCAGTTTCTCACAGTAAGTGCTGCTTATTCAATAAATATTCTGTTTCCATGTAGATCTAAACCTTGAGCAACTGTAGAATTTATAGGAATTTGTTGAGATTTCTAGCAGCACACTACATGCCAGAATTCGGATTAATGGATGTAACAGTTACATGAACAACTCTTTACTTAAAAACAAGTATGTAACCAGCCAATCTTTATGAAAAAAGATCCAAGGAGGTGATTCAGAAACATCCCTCAAGATTATTTAAAGTCAGGGTTTTCAAATAATTTCTGAAGTCTCTACTTCAGAGCAGAAGTGAACCACACTCCTTCAGCATCACTAGAATGGCAGTTTGCTGGAGAAGTACTCACCAGTCCTCACTTGCAGGACAGAGCAACTATTACTCATAAATAAGAGTCACTGAGCATAGTTAGAAGACTCCCTATTTCAATAAATTTGCGTCTCAAAAAAATTTAAGTACAGATTTTTCATTTAGACCTCGACAAAGTACATTCTTTACCTTCTGATAACAAGACTGTGCATGTGCACATTGCACACACACACGGAGTTGCTCAAAACACATCCTTTGTTTTGAAAAAGCATCTTTACCCTCCCTGCCCAGCGTGTGCATACATTGATGAACAAGTATGAACCAACTGCCTCAGCTTGCTGCTCTGCAAGTTGTAGGACAGCACAGCAATTACTCACATGGAAAGTGCATTTCTGAAACTCCTCTCCTCCATTTCAGCTTACCTGCAGATTCTGCTGAATGCGAGCAGGAGTGACACTCTTGGGAATGACAACCACTTTACGCTGCACTTGCCACCTGCAAGAGGAGGTGAGAGGCTTTGTCTGTGCATGCATCCAAGGACAGTAAGTATTTCTTTTGGTTGAGTAATAATCTCTGGCAGCAGAGATGCCACTTCTGTGAGATAAAAATCTCCACAGGAGTAACACAATATTGTACTAGGACCTGGTGTACCCAAGCTAAAGCAAGACAGTAACAACTGAAATAATTAGAGAGGAGCATGTCTCTGATTAATGAAGCACCCAGGTTTCAACTGCTTTAAGCTAAAAGCCCAAGAAACAGTCAGAAAAACATACTTAGGCATTTTAAGCAAGTTCTAACCTGACAACCACTCAGAAAGAAAATGAAAACCCAGATCCCTAAAATGCCTGTCTAGTGGCTTGAACACAAAATCTTGAACACATTCAGCTCTCTGGGTAATGTGCTACTGCCCAAGACTGTGGTAGCGACACTGGATACAAAGCCAGTCAAGAAAAATGAGGATAGAAATCCAATTTTAGTTCACAAGGTGCTGATCACATTCTGGGTATCACTCAGTCACCTTGTTTTCTAATATCCAGTACCTGGCTATATAAAAACAAAACAGCAAATAGTTCTTCAGTGCAAAGGAGGCAAGTCTTCCTCAGCCCCTCTTCCTGAGAGCCCACCTGAGTGCAGCAGCAAGCACTAGAGGCTTCAGGGAACCAGCCAGATGCAAATTCAGTGGGCAGCACTCAGACGTGGTACCCTGCTGCCTTAACTGTCCTACTGCTATTTCCCAGCAGAAAAGGTACTGTCCCAGCCATGGCAACAGTCCATGTGAACTATCTCAGACATGGATCCAGGCCCTGAATGGACCCCTCTGATCTAGCCTACCTGCCCTAAGGCAGGACCAACTCTACCAGTTTTGTAAAACAAGCACCAAGTGGGGTTTGCTTTTGACACTCCCTGTGATTTTAACCCCTTCCTGACACACTTTTAAGTAGACTCCTTCTAGCTTGTACGTTTTGCTTGACTGAAGGCTGGGTCCCAAACACCACCTCTCTCACAGTTATTCTGTACCTGAGAACAATCTGTGCAGGTGATTTGCTGTATTTTTCAGCAATTTTTTGGACCCCAGGTTCCTCTAGCAGCACAGGCTCATCCGGGTGTTTCCACATGCGATCCGGAGAGCCAAGGGGACTGTAGGCAGTGACCACCAGCCCTCGCTTCTGGCAGTGAGCAATCAGCTCGTTCTGAGCTAGGTAAGGATGGCATTCCACCTGTTAAAATGACCCACAGTGAGTGGCTACAGAACAGATATCAACATACAATGAAGCAAACAGGAAGTCAAGCACAAAAGAACCAAACATATCACAGGAATTCATTCCAGATTCCAGAAAACCTTATGAGGATAAGTGTCGCAGACATTTTTTCACAGAAATCCTTTCTTTGGGATTTGTGCATCTTCTGGGAAGCAAAGGCCCCAGAAGAAGAATGTAAACAATTGTTATCAGCTGCTGTGAAATGCAATAGGATGCACCTGTGATTGGTTCATGTTCCATGTGTACAATTAAGGGCCAATCACAGGACCAAGCTCGGGGACAGATTCCCTGGATACAGAACTTTGTTATTAATTCTTTTCTATTCTATTCTTAGCTTAGCAGCATCTGCAACTTCTCTCCTTATTCTTTTTAGTATAGTTATAATGTATTATATATCATATATCAATAAATCCAGCCTTCTGATCAAGAAACAAGATTCTCATCCTTCTCTCACCCCAGTGACCTCCTCAGGTCGCTGTAATAGATAAGGTTTAAGTTAAGCTTAGTAACTCAAGTCACTACCAGGAGAAAGAAGTGTCTGGTGGGCTAAGCTTATATGAAACAAAGAACAGATTGCCTAAGCTTGGTGCTGGACTTTCCCTTGGTACCAAACAGATCATCCAACAAGCAAGGAATTTCTATGCAGTAGGGATTCAATTACTCCCTCACAATCTTTCCTTTTTACAGACTAAATTGTTCCTCACACGGAAGATGAACTCTTCCACAGACCTGTTCATCTAAGCAGGTAAAAATGCCCACAGAACATGGATGTGGGCCTCCTTTCCAATCTGTCTGGAAAGACAGCCTCTGTGTGCCTGCTCCTGCAGAGCTGGCTATATTCTTCCCTGAAAATAAGAAGCTGCACCTCTTGTGCTAAACACACGACATTGGTTAGCAAATTCTTCACTCTTATGGACAAACAGGAAAGATATTTGTCTCCTTTATGCACCTTACCTGGAGCACAGCTGGCTTCACAGTAGCCACACTTAGCACATCATCGATCTGCCGACTGTTGAAGTTTGACAGCCCAATGGCTTTCACAAGACCTTTCTCCACCAGTTTCTCCATGGCCTTCCAGGTCTCCTTGTAATCAATGTAGTCGTAACGCATGGTGTTGTCGGGATTCTTTGGGAAGGGATTGTCCCCTCGTCTGCAGCAACAAAGGTGGAGTGTAAGTACATGCACCCAATTATTTTAGTTCTTCACTCAAAGAAATCTTCCTCATAGTAGTCCTAAAAGTTTCTACATAGTCTGAAGGACAGAGTACAAACTGAATGAATCTGTTCCATTCCATTACATGACTTAACCTATAAGCAGTTATTACACAAGACAGTCTTTGCTACATAAAGTTGTTACACAGCACTTTGAAGTACTCACCTATACAGCAATGACTACAGAGAACTGATAAGCCACTGTACACACAGCAGCAGCTCTTGGCACACTTTGATCCCCATAAAACAGATGATTTAAGGAGCAGCAACTCAGAGGGCAGCTTGGAGTTACTACCAAAGGGATCTGGGTTTAAGAGCTATCTAGGAAAAACTGTATTCAAAGGATACTGGCCTTCCCATTCCCTCTGGATTCTGTAGCTGTGTCACTACTCAATACAAGCACAGATTCTCCCAGAAGTCTTAACATGCACATGTTGTTTATAGGTTGGGTGTGTTTCCTTCCAATTAGTCAACACATTAAAAAAAAAAAAATATATATCACCATAATTACCACAGGACTCAGCTAGCTCAGCAATGAGACTGTTACAGTGCTCTAGCTCAGCAGTGAATGGTGTGAGAAATGGCAGTACATGGGGACAACGGGAGATGGTTCTTCATGTCACTGGTAAATCTAGAACCAAAAATAACTCTGAAAGCCTTATGAGCTCCCAAGTCAGAAGAGAGTAATTTTCAAGACCTAAAGGCACTGTGATTTTTCATCTGGAAGTCTGTTTTCATTTTTTGGTAAATAACATTCCTTGGCTTAGCCTCCCAATGCAACTGACATTATAAATAAGCATACATTAAAACAGTTCCATAGAAATAATGGAAAACTGCAGAGTATACTGTTTCCAATGAGAAAAGAAATGAAACTGCTTTATTACACCGTCAGTTTTGTCAACAATGTCACAGTACAATCTAAATTTAAATATTAGTACTATCTAAACGTACATTATTATTTGTATTACATGCCATTATCAAAACAATGTCTGATGGGGTGGTTTTTTCAAGCAATTGAAAAGCAAACCTGTTGCACAACAGAAGGAATTTTTACAAGCTCTTCCTCCAGACCAGTTTTAGTGAAAAACACTTCCTCATTCTGTTATGCTGAGGAATATATTTATACTTTGAGCATCTTGCATCTTATCATTAGTGTATGACATTCAGTTATCATTAGTGCATGAAATTCAGTTCATATGACAAGAAGGAGAAAAAACATTCTCAGATTTGCAGAACAGAGGCCTCTTAAACTGAAAGGACTTGAGTGAAGACTCCATTCAAACCTTTGGCAAGGATATTTATTCCTCCTGCCTTTTTGTTGATTGTAGTTGGGTGGGGAAACAACTACTTCCACATCTACAAGGAAATAGAGTATGGAACTGTGCTTCTCATGGGATTGTAGGATAAGTGCATTTAACACTTAACTGGAAAGCTTGCTTTTCTCTTATTTTCTCAAATCATAGAATTACTGCAATTTGTGTCATAAGAAGACAATTCACTTCCACCTCATACAGATACCACCACAATACTGCATGTGCTTGTCCACTCACTCCAGTACAGTAAATAACTACAAGTGAAAAGTGTTGTCTTTATGAAGCACTTCATTCCCATTTTACAGATCAGTAGAACTAAAGCACAAAGCAGTTCTAGTATTTTCTCAAGGTACCAGGTAGGCCAATGGCAGAACCAAGAACAGCTGCTACACTTCTCCAGTGCCTAGATGAAGACACTAGACAGTTTTAAAAACCAAAAAACACCTTGCAGGCAGCATAAACAGGAAGGAATTCACAGCTCAGAAAGAACATCCCCAGGATATAACATGAGCCACTTATGTAAAACTGGTGTTTCTGCATTCTGTGCCCTCTGCATCTAGAACTTACTCAAAGGCATGAGGCCAGTGCATGAGGTACAGGTCCAGGTAATCCAGTTTCATATCTCCAAGTGTTTTCCTCAGTGCTGGCTCTACGTCTTCTGGGTGGTGCTTGGTATTCCAGAGCTTTGATGTTACAAACAGGTCCTCCCTTTTAATAACCTTCAAGAAAGGAAGGAGACCATAATATACTGGAGCAAGTTCAGAAAGAGATTTGCAACAATTCCCCAATTTGTTTTAAACAAAGAACAACTGAAGTTTTGTGGTTTGTTATGTTTTTTTTTTTTTTTCTTAAAAAAAGGTAACACATGAAACCTAAAAATGAAACCTTTCAAAAATATACTGGATGAAGAAGAGCCAGAAAAATACACACAGTGGTAAGTCTTAAAGTATATTAAATACTTTAGCAATTAGAAGCCTTGAAAAACAAAAAAATTTCTTTTCACATATTCACTCTTCCAAACCTTCCAATTCAAGGGTTAAAGCCATTACTAAGTGTGATGTGGCCAAAAAAAAGATTACTCAGCTTATTCATATGTAAATTTTCAAATTTCCATTTAACAATTCACATTTTCCAGGCTCAACCAGCTAACTTACTTTACTCATCACATGCTATAAACCAAGATTGCTTCTTGTGGAAAGAGCGTGGGATAATAATCAGAAGATTCCCCAAACTTCTGCATTAGAGTTCCTAGGCTGTGGAAGGAACACACTAAAAACAGAGAGCTCTACCCTGTGTTGGAAGGGTAAGAACCAGAAATAAAACAATGCAGAACTGGTAAAAGTATCAAATGCAAAAGGGAGATCACACTGTGCAAAAAGAAGCACAGAATTCCACCAGAAAGGAGGCTTCTCACTGTCTGATGTCTGATAAAAATTCAGTCAGGTCTATTTTGAAGAATTTGGAATGATTAATTCCTTAGTTTCTCTCTTCCAACTACTCAATTATTTCTGTGTTTCACACAAGGATGTTGTGTTTAAAAGGAAGATTTTAAAAATTCATTTTAAAATAATTTGGATTCAAATTCTAGTTCTAAGTTAGCTAGCTAATATGAACTGAACAAAATGCTTCCCAGTGTTACCACACCTAACAGGGAGGAATCCCTGGGGAGCTGAAAACAGCCTCTCTCATGCACATAACAAAGAGATTGCCCTAAAGCCAAGACAGGAGCAGCAGGAAAGCAAGAACATGAAAACTGCCTTTCCATGGGCTGTGAGGCTGTACAGGTTATCCTTTTGGCCCCTTCAGGGAATAAATTTAAGATTCCACCTCAGCTCATGCATAGGAATGCCTGTCACATTGCATTGTACTTAGGCCTCAAACTCTCAGGTGCAGATCTGGAGTCACATTTATGAGCCTTTCACATGTGATCACTGATATAAAAAATTAAAATTCACCACATTTACTCACTCATATTTTATCTATAACAAAAAACCTACAGTAGATATTTTATAATAAAAAAAAACCCCAAATTTGCTGTGGCTATCTCCCATTGCATGCTAGACTGGAAAGTCAGGGTAACTTTTCATATAAATATTTTACATTACAACTAATGATTCTGGCAACACCAAAGTGTCCAAATTGGGATACTTTGTTAGGAGAAAAGGAGCAGGAAGAGGAAAAAAAGACACCATCACCACCACAAGCATTTTCTGTAGCTTCCATCCAAATATCCCTGACAATCTTTCTTCCCCATGACAGCCAGGAGGTTCTAAGGAGAGAAAGCCCTGTTTCATGCCTTCTCCTGATAAACAGCAAACAGCTGGGGGAGACCAGCAGGCAAAGGCACAACTGTGGCCCTCCCAGGGGACAGCTGTAACCTTGGCACGGCACACAGTGAGCAGGGCAGCTCCGGGGCTCTCACCTTGCTGGGCCCCACGCACTCCTGCAAGGCCTCCCCGATCTCGGCCTCGTTGCCGTAGGCGGCGGCGCAGTCGATGTGGCGATAGCCCACGCTGAGGGCGTGCTTCACTGCCTCCTTCACCTGCAAGCACAAACACACTGCCCATGCAGCCACTGGAATGGCACGTGGCACTGGGGAAAAGGTAAAAAATGCTAAGAGACCTGGTGAGGAACACCCCTCAAAAAACCACAGAGCTGTATAAGGTCATGAGATTCAAACACTCACTCAGGATCGGGAGTCTCTGTGGCACAGTCCTTAGGGAGGAAGAGCAAACTGCTGGCAGGCACTCCAAGAGGAACAAGAAAATGGATCGTGCACACAGGGCCAGCATGCAAGAATGTACCAGGTAGAACAAATCCCTACTCTTCACTACAGTTGTTACACTTGTCTTAAATAAAAAATGAGCTATAAGAAGTGCTTTTCAAATAAGCCATGGATTAGGAAGGCATTTTCTGACCAAAGTGACAAATCAACATCTGTCAAACTTGGAATATACTTCCTCTTGCCCAGTAAAGAAAGAGTCTGGCTTCTAACTCCAAAATCACCACAGTTTGAGTTTGGTTCAGCCACTCACACTTAACTACCAAGACAATGCTCTTTTATGGAACATTTTTCTTTCTTGTCTCATAATTGCACAACAGCAAAAGTCATACTCCTGGGATACTCCTGATGATGCTCACAACTTTACATTCTGCTTTCAACATTGCTGACAATGAAGGTATTGCCAACAGCAACACAACTCTTGCTCCATATTGTCACACAAAAGCCAGAATGGTTTTGGAAACCAAAGCACTTTACTTCAAATCTGCTTTTGAAAGATCTAATGAAGCACAAGCACCAAATATCTTCTCATGGGCGCCTCAAATATGAAGCAAGTCTAGAAACCAGAAGGAAACACAGAATGGCATCTTTGTGAGGACTCCTAAGGAGCTTTTGAAAAAAGACTTTCTCTAAATGATTGTGCAAGAATGAAAAATTACTACAGTTGCCAGTGTAATCATCATCTCCCATTAGGCTGATGACCATTTAGTAAAATCTATTTCATTTAACTTCCAGTGGACAGTTAGCACACATTCTCTCTTATATCTGTCCTTCTGAAATACTACAGAAAGAATAACAATCCCATCTGTTCAGGGATTTCTGTACATTGCCCCTCACTAACTTGTCTCAAGACTGTGGGAGACTGTAAATTACTCTGTATAAGGCTTGATGCAATAGGGCCATAAATGTTAAGTGAGATCACATCTCTCTTGGCATGAGATTAAAAAATTATATTGACAAAGGCTAGAGGGCTACCTTGATTAAAAACTTAATCAAAGTACCAGCATTTTCCAATTTAAAGCTGACAAAATTAGTAATACCAAGCAAAGGTGTTTATAGTCCTGCTTTCAGATGCTATAAAAAGGCAATGGAGAATCAAATGTGAGACCTCTGTCCTGCTGGTGGATTTGATTTGTTCTTCTTGTCAAGAAGTGCAGTAAAAGCAGACACAGGATATTCTGACTACATTCTTTGGCATTTTGAGAGGAAAACTGGAGTGTAGCTCAGTTTCCCTTAGCCAGGATGACAAAGCACTTCTATTACAGCAGTGAACTCCTCCTTTCTCTAGCAGGATGGCACTTACAGTCCTTGTTTCACCTGACAAAGACATTTCTCAGGTCACTACAAAATCAAGGGCAGATAATTCCAAAATCACTTGAGACATAGTAAGGGCTTTTAAGACTCAGTATCTATCCTCCAAAAAGGTGAGATTTGTGGAGAGGGACAGAAAAAAATGTTCTGTGTCTGGAACCCCTTATTTCCTGTATCAGATTAATACTCTTCTTAATCAAACAGGCACAAGGTTTACCATAAATGAAAGTAGGCACCACTCACAGAAAAACAGAGATAAAGCACTCCAAACATGTCTCTGCAAAGCAATCAACAGGAGGCTGTATTTTTTTATCAGCATGTTGTGAGAAATTTCTAGCACTGAAGAACTGGGACTGATAATTTAAATAAGGTTTGGAGCTCACAAAAATAATCTGTATTTGGGTAAGCTATTCCCAGCCTACTAAGACATTTCAATGTGAACTGAGAGCTCCTGTTCCACACAAAAGGCAAACAATCAAGAGGAAACATGCAAAAAAAAGAGGCATTTTGGAGGGGAAAATAATAACATATAGATGTAAGTTTTAAAAAAGTACTTTTTTAAACAAGAAGGTCTGTATTTTTGAGATTAACTTCAGAGAGGTATATGCATTTCATGGTAGGGGGTAGAGAACAAAAACACAACATAGGCAGTTGAAGATATGCCTGTGGGTATTTGTTGTTGTGAAGTATAAATAGCCAAAGGATCCTTCAAACTTTCCAAATTCTTTGTGTTTACATTCTTTAGTTTAGCCTGTCAATACTGCTATGAAAGGAGCAATTTGTGAGTTTACTTTGCACTAGGCAAGTTGAGTCACAAAAATGACTCAAGTGACTCACCAATCCATCCTCACAGAACTAAAAAGCTAGGTCTTACTGTAAAAGTACATCTGAATGGATCTTTTGACATCTCCCAGTCTACCATCAAGGCCCTCAGCTGGGCAGAGTAAATCCAGACCACTCCCACACACATTTGTCATAGCCCTTCTTGTGACAGGCAGTCTATGCCAATGTTTTGAAATCTTTCTGCTCAAAATCTTTTAGACGACTCACCAAGATGGCCCTGATGCCACATCCCATTCCTCCCAGAGATGAAATTCACAGCTTGCCCTTTGTGAGGGCTTTTCCCACATTTGCAAAGTGCACAGCTCCTCTCACACCTCTCTTGACCACATAACTGCAGGTGCTTTTCTCTTTCATCACAACTCACCTTTCCCAAACCTTGCATCTCTGTTGCTGCTGTCTCATGCCTTTCTTGAAATGGTTTGCCCCAAAACAGACACAGGTATTGCAGCTGGAGCCTCATTCTCCTTCACTTTATAGCAAAGTCCAAGGAACTACATTCCCATTTAAACATGCCAGTAAGGGACTTGGCCTTGTCACCCACCTTCTTTTGAAGATGGATGAACACAATATCAGTGGCAGATTCAGATACAACCTGTAAGTCCCCATTAATTATAATATTTATTACTAGATTTCCAATTCTTCAATTTGCTTTTCCCAAGGTTAAAAAACTAACAAGCCATCTTTATACTTCCAGGCAACACACAGTTCAAGTGACCCAGGAGCCTCTTGTGCACAACCCCAAGCCATTATGAAGAGATTTCCACTCTTTACAGTTCAATACTACTGGGAAAGAAAAGGCTCTGACCAGCCACCCCTGCTTCCTGCAAAGCTGACACATTTCAGCAGTTATTTTGCTGAGAGGAAGTAGGAAAAAATCAAACAATCACAATCAGTGCACGTGATGTCCAGATGCACTGTGACCAGAACCAAGTGTTGCTATATCACAGTTTCTAAAAATTGCACTAAAATTGGCTGAAAAGGAACTCACACCATGAGATAAATAATGCCAATTTAAAAGGTGGTGTTCCCTAAAATAAAGAGGTTTGCCTCTTATCCTTCAAATATTGAATATAAGTCCCTTCCTCAGCAGCAGTGAATTTTTTTGTGCCCATAACCAGGATTCTCTGTACTAACAAATTTCAAGAACTAAACATTCTCCCCCGAAGCTGCAACCCTGTCACAAAACCCTGTCTGACTGGTTTTCTGAGGTGCACTCTCCTCAGCTTTTCCAAGGTTTCACATAGAATAGCAGCCCTGTATCTCCCTGTCCCACAGAACCAGCCTCTGCCACTCAGGTTAGGCTGCTCATCAGGTGGGAATCAATCCTCCAGGTTGAAAGCATGGCTCACTTGAGAGAAGAGAACAAAGCATTAAAGGATTACAGCTAATCCAGCTGCAATATCAAAAAGCACAGTACTATATTCTTGATACTCCTGTCTGAATGGATTTCTCTTTGAACTGATTCATGCTGCCAGTTCATAAACTTCTGTACTGTGTTCCCTTCCATTCAACAGCCCTCCATCATATTCCTATGGAAACATGCAAAACAAATTTCTCTTCTAGCACTTGATCATGTAAAACACAAAACATCCTATTGTTTTATATGGTGTCAATCCTATAAAATCCTTTCAACATGGAATTAGATTCAATTATTTTCCCCCTATTAATATTTAGGAAACTGGGACTGCAAAGACACCTTTGTACTGGCCTGCTAAGATCTGTCTACAAGGTCAAGGTTTGTTTACACTCAGGAACAGTAACAGCAGTAATAAAGAAATTACTCAAGCTTGGCAAGGGAAAGAATTACAATCTGCAAAATATTTACCCAAAATAATTTAAAAGCCATCCATTTCCACACTTACTTCTAATGCAGCACTTGAACAAAAGAGCTGCTGATAAATAGCCTCTACTTGGGAAACAGCTAAAGCAAATTTAATCAATGCTAATTCTTCTGCTTCTCTGGGTATTTGGCCCCTATTCTTTAATTCATAATAGCAGTTATTATCCCTGAACTACATCATGTCTTTTAAAGGGTAAATCATCTGGACACTGCCAAATTGCTGCTATGCCCCTGAATTTTCAAAAGTGGTAAGCAGAAATTAATTTATTCCATAGGAATAGCAGCAACTTCTGTAACTCTGGCCCTTTCCACTGCACTTCCTAGATTTTGCCTTCAATACATTCTACAAGGAAGTCTTTGAGGACAGCAGATATTCCAAAGAAGTGACTCCCAGTGACTTCCAAGGAAACCCAGAGAAGATGGCTGGATCCTGTGTGGGGTTCAGCTGCCAGCAGCACTGCTGATTATGGCAAAATCCAACTGAATTAGGTTTAAATTATGCACAAACAGGATCTGTCCTGGTTCTAAAGCCACACGTTTCTCAGAACAATTAGTTCACAGAATAAACAACACATTCATGTTTTGCTTGTTTAGTTTCAGACATTTGCTTTAGACAAAGCATATTTAACTGTTTTGAGTGCACAGAAATTCATCCATTAAGTTTGTGCATGTTAACAAACTTAATTCAGCTGCCATTTGATGTTTTAAGTGGCAAAACTGCACATTCATCCTTTTCCTCATTTAAGAGGTTGACTGAGCTCACACACCAACTCAGCTTCCACATTAGTACAACTATTCCCAACAAATCCACTGTCCTGACAGCTGTTTGGACAGGAAAGCCCACAGTAAAATGGCTCTGAATAGATTTAATTTTCATAGCTTGTTTCCCACCTTTTCCTCTAGCTGGCACAAGAGAATTGCACATCTTGAGAAGAGTTTTAACTTTCCCTCTCAGTCGTGAGCACAATGTCATTCAATATGCTCCAAAAAACATCATAAACCTCACACAGGAGTAGCAGTGAGACATCCATTTACTGCACAGACATGCAGTGGTGTGCATAACCCAGAGAAGCTGTGGATGCCCCATCCCTGGAAATCTTCGAGGCCAGGGTGGATTGACTTCTGAGCAACCTGGTCTAGTGTAAGGGTCTCCCTGCCCACAGCAGGGAATTGGAACTAGATGGTCTTTAAGGTCTCTTCCAACCCAAACCATTCTGTGATTCCACAATTCTTTGCATACCAGCTAGGAATTCCACCAAGCAGTGGGCATTACCTTTCACAGGAAGTACGTACAATTTCTTCCCCAAAAAATGTATAGTTTAACTAAATGAAAGAGATACAAAAAGACAGACAAAGGGGAGAAGCATTACAATAGCAGGCACACCACGGAGCACATAAACATTCCCACAGACTGTTTGTAGTAACACACAGAATTGTTTCCAAGTGTGGTGTTTGCCAATTCACTGCATTCAGAAGCAGAGTGAATGTCTAATGATACATGAGCCTTCTTATTCTGAAAGCAGGCTGACCCAAGCAAGTTCTTTGTTTTCCTGCTAACCATTGGCTGGCAGCTGGAACAGGACTTATTACAAGAACAACTTGAGTTTCTGCCTCCCAAAATAACGCTTTCTGCTGAGTCATCAGCCTAAGCCAGAGAGGTGTCTGGTCAGACTGGCAGCCTGAGGACTTGCCAGTGGAAGAGTCCAACACCACATTATAGAAACACCATTCACTGGTCTTCTTCTGGGTTTATGTCCCAGAGCTCCACTGCCCAAGGCCAGGGCTAAAGGGTCTGAAGGGATCTTCCTTTCTGGAAAGATCTGCTGTCTTTGTGTCTTAGGCCTTAATCAGGCACATACATACATTCAAATACACACATACATACATTCAACTTCAGTGGACTCAAGACTAGAACAGTTCAAGCAAAGGAACCAGGCCTCAGATCTGGGACCTTCAGAAAAAGTGCACAAACACAAACACACATGCTAGTTGAGAGCACAGTATCCTACTGTTCCCCACTTACTTGGCCACGGTCACTTTTCCAAGTTCCCAGTCCCACGAGAGGCATCTTCTGCCCAGTGTGGAGTGTAACGAAGTCACACGTTGCAGGCATTTTTGCCTAAAGAGTAAAAAGAACAAAGAGGTTTGCAGCAATTCTTTAAGTTGCAAAAGTTGCAACAATTTACTTTTTCTGCTCACAGTGGCAAAGTTTTTTCAGCAGTTTCCTTTCAGCAAAGGAAGGGCTTACAGCATGTCCAAACATCCTCACAATCTATGTTTCTGCTCAAACAGTTAAAAAGAAATTGCATTCAGGATGAGCTCCAAAGCTGGCTAGCTGATTTCAGCTGATTTACTTCCCAAGCTCTACTGCATCCAAAAAAAAACCAAAAAGCAACAAAAATAACCAAGAGTGGAAGAACACAATGTTAGTTACATCTGACTGTGTAGGAGGAATGGATGTTTCCAGAGTTCAGCATCCACATAGCATACTATCCCAAAATAGGTCTGCCTTCTCAGTATTGTCATTTTCCTCACATCAGGTCCCAGCTGATGGATGTGTTCACACAGAGTTTATGCTTTCAATTTCTTGCTCAGTTTCTCAAGCCATACTTTTGTAGATTTAATAGCAGACACCAGATAGCACACTTGTTTTTCAGAGGGACATACAAGAGCAGTTGGAGTGATCCTGACCTGAAGGCCATTGTACACCAATGGGCTGGGGACCCCTGTGACAGTTAACCTGAGTAGGTCCAGGCTCATCTTGTGCTGCACTTCATGCCCAGCCTGGTGCTGTGGAATGCACAAGTTGCAGGATAAGCTCAGTAGCAACCTGTAACAGGAGTCTGCACTTTGTACCTGCAATTATGCTACCTATGTGTCCTTGCATTTATCTAAAAATGCAGGAAGTTCTCCTGCAAGCATCCTTTCTGTCTGACAGCAGAAATTATGAATAGAGGTGTTTTCTTGTAAAAGAATCCCCAGCAGTTCAAATGACCAAAATAGGGTAACCCCTGCTATGGACAGGGTCTGCACACTGTGCTGTGAGAGATCTGCCCAATGCTGCACAAGCTGGGGCTCCCAGCACCTGAAGGGATGCACAATTATCAACACTCTCCTCTTTCTTTAAAGGATTAGCTCTAAAAAACATAATTTGAGATTATACCTTAGAGTCTGAGTGCCTTTCTTGTCAGGATTGTAATGGGCCAGCACCTCCTGGTACAAGGCAATCATTACACTGAACTAACAGCCCTGGATTTCCACTGAACTAAGTCCAGCTATTGGTGCTGAAGACAATCACTGGTGAACCAAACTGCAGGTGTACATCTGTTTTATTGGGGTAGGAGGTCAGAGAAGACAGGGTGATGGTGCCAACAGTATTCTCTTCTATTCTGAACTTGCACAGCCATTTTGTAGCCAGCTACATGCAAGTGGGTGTTGAATTTAGTCGCCTAAATAAAGACATCTTCTTGCATCAAGCAACACAACTAAAAATGCAAGTCTTTTTCATTCACTTTGGTCTATAATACAAATAAGATACCAACTGTATGCTTTACACAACCATGTTATGCAATCATCTTAAAGGTAAGAGTTCAGCTCAGAAGACAAGGTACACGTTTAATCGGTAACTAGCATCAGCACATTTTTAAGAACCATCTTGCTTCAGGATTGGACATTAACACCACAGAGAGATTTGAACTATAGCCTCTGGAAGAATGGAACACATCAGAATGGCAGACACTGGAAAAAAATATGTTAATTAATACTTTCCACTTAGATTCTTCCCTAAAATAGGGAATTTAGCAGAATCACACTTATGATGCTAGCCGTAATTATTCAGTTCATGAAAAAGCTGAAAACCGCTTCTTAGAAGGGCAGAGATAAAAACAAACATAAAAGCAAACTAATTCTGGACAAGTAATATATGGTTATGGCTTAGCATCACCAGCCTACTGCCACATTCACATAAAGGGATTAAAGCTCAGAGTAACTTAAGGACAGTGTAAGGTTGGGCGGATGCATCAATAACCACAGCAATGCAAACTACCCCGGTTCATCAACCCACAGCTACCGCTCATTTTTAACCCAAAGCAACGAGTCTTCAGCAGTAAAGCAACCATAGCTATGCACGCCATTAATATGTATAGATATGCAAACAGGTACATATTAGCAATACTTAAATCGCTGTAACTGAGCAGCTTCTGCCGCACAGATCAGGGGTAACCCCTCCGCATTGTGGCTCCCCAGAGGGACAGAACGCGCCCCCGTGCCCCTTATCGGGGCGGCGCAGGGCGGGCCCGCCCGGCGCGGGAGGGCTGATACGGCGGCCCCGCAGCCCCCGCAGCGTTCCCGCACTCACCGCCGGTACCGACCGCTGCTGCCGCCGTTACTGAGGCTGCTGCTCCCGCTGCTGCTCCGGCTGCTGCCCGGCCCTTCCGCTTCCGCCGGGAACGCGCCCCGGGCCGGGGCAGCGCGGGTGCCGCTGTCGGGTTCAAATGTGAAAGTCCATCCGCGGGGGTTTAGCGGGGCTGAGCTGCCCTCGTGGCTCTGTCCCCGGCTCCCCGGGACAGAGACCCGCTCCCCGTAACTCATCGGGCCCCCGGCACCGACCCGCTCCTGTTTCTCATCGGGTTTGCCCCGCTGATCTCCCCGGCCCTCCGGCCCGGTTCCCGTCGGGAAGCTCAGGCAGCCCCAGCCTCGCCGCTCCCGCCGAGCGGTGAAGCGATAAATGCGATGGGCTGCACCACACGGGGGAAAGCGACAAAAGATAACCGTGGCCCATAAATTCCACAAGAAGGGTTTGCATCTCCCCGACTGCTGTTTGTCGCGGCCTCTTGAAGCCTTTTCTACTTGTAGGAATACCGAATATACCCAGTTTTATTTGCAGACCTATATAACAGGAATCCAGGGGAAGTGAAAGGCTGATTGCACTCACTTTGCTTCAGCTTTTGTGCTCTAAGGTGTATAGAGAAGCGGCACTTTCCGAGAAGGCTGGGGCTCCTGGAATTCATTTCCTTGTTTGCTCGGGACAGCGATGAGGTTAAAGCAGGCTGGTTCAGCTGAGTGCTTTCACTGCTGCCCCAGGGACAGCCCTGTTACTGGGAAGTCAAAGCCTTCCGCTGAAACAGACTTTGGCCTGTAATCGAGAATCAACTGTGCACCCAATCTTAAACACAACTAAAAACTGATAATCAGCTTTGACTTTTACTCCAGGATTCCATCTTTACAAGCAATTTATAAAGATTCAGAACTTAGAGGAAGATTAGATCAGAAATAAGACCATTGATACCTCTGGTGGGGCTTTGAAGAGCCTGTTACTTATTTCCAGAGAGATAAATCTGCTGCATATTCTGTCTTTGCTGTTCTGACTTGAACTGCTCAGGAGGCTTAAAGGTACAAAGGTCAATTAATCTCTTGAGTATGCATGCAACCACATTTTTCTGTTGCACAGCCTGTTTTGACAAAATAAAGGAAAGTGGAAGAAAAGTGCAAGGACAAGGCAACAATTATAAGTAACGGGAAGCAGGAAATGAAGGAATAAAGGGGGAGAAACCACTGCTGAGTTTGATTTATTTTTATGAAGACCATGGCAATCAGATCCATTTGGAAATCCACAATCTTTAAGCAGAAAGAAGACTCTTGAACTATGTAAATCTCACATATGAAAATTTTAACAAACCTCAGCCTCCAGTAATTTAATAGGGGAGTAAAAGAGAAAAGGTGTAAAGAAGACTAAAACATTTTGTCATCAAAAGACAGTGGTTATCCAAACATACAGTAATAGCCTGCTAATTTAAAAAAAAAAAATATGCAGAGAAGAGGCAATTTTGACCTAGAAATAGAATCTTCACTTGATTCAAATAAGGAAATCTAATATGTGTATTTTATATTTAATTACATGAAGTTATTTTCATTAAAATGATTATGCACCAGCTGCTTGTGCATAAATGCCCCATGTTGCTGGCTTGTCAGCTGACTTTCTGCACATATTAAATTAAATTGTACCCACATGGCCAGGACTCGACTCTGACAGTGCCTCTGGTAGTGCCATGTGTATGTAGGAGGTTTTGTACACTCAGGACTCGGTGGGCTTTTGGCACATGCAGTGATGAACTCCAGAGGGAATGTGTGGGGTGTCCCAAGGCGCTGGCTTTTGAGGGCATGCAGGGACTACCTCTGCTGTGTGCTCCAGGGGCGTGCCCAGTGTTGCCAAATCCATTACTATTCCAGCTAAGTTTATCTTATTCTGGAAATCTTTGATACTCTTACACAAAACCATTCTCAAATGCATGGAAACCCAAATGTGTGGTAATGTTCTGAAACAGGTCCAGTTTCTTTGCCTTTCTTTTTACACACAGCAGGGCATTTGTTTTTCACATCAGGGGCACATTCCCAACCAAGATACATGGGAGATACTGTGATCAAAATGATGGATGTGAAAGCTAGTTTGGCTCCCAGTTTGGGTAGTTTCACTGCAGGGGCACGGCAGGGGCTGCCAGCTCCTCTTTGTTGGTAGATGAAGTACTTATTGTGTCCCTGTCTGAGTGGATGGGTGCAGAGAGGCCTGCACTGGGCTCTGGTGCTCCATGCTAATCAGGTACAAGCTGATCCTGTCTGGCAGCTGTTTTAGCAGAACACAACAGCACAATTATACTGCTGTGGGGAGAGAACTCCATCCTTCCAGCACCTGTGGGGGTAAACATGCCCTTTCTTTCCTGGAAAACACAGTTGTTTTAATCTAAGTAGCATCCTACATCTAAAGGTTGAGAAAGGCTACAGAAACCCAGGTGCTCACTGAACAAGGAGTGGTCCCAACAATTTATTATTCCAAAACCTCCAAAAACTGATATCTGGAAAGACAAGCTCAGAAATTAATCAAAAGTAATGGGGACACAGACATATGAATGGAAAGGCAATGCTTACAGCACAAACCTGGAACAACCTGCAGACCAAAGTGGGTATATTGTGCATCTGAAAGTAAGAGAAATGAGCATAACAAGCATTAAAGGAGTCAGAAACCATGAGAAAGTCATTACTGCTTTGTCCATTGGTAAACATGCTGGAGTTGCAGATGGACTACATTGTTCTGGAGGTTTTGATTAGGACTGCCTGACCTTTCAGGGGTTAATCTGTTCACAGGTTCATTGGCCTGAGGTGATGGGGAGGTACATATATCAACATATAGACCTCAATTCTCATGAGAACTGATGTTAAGAGAGCACACTTCTTCCTGTAAAAGATTAAGCATGATATAGCAATAGAAGTAGATAAATTAGTTGCATGAAAGTGAGTGCAGATTTTTTCCTGAGTCCATATATGCATGCTATTTGCTTTCATTATTTAAGGATTAACTTCATCTGGTCCCAAAATGAATCATCTCTGGGTGAACAACCACATGGGTATGGTCACCCAGCAACACTACACAGTAATCTTGATTATAAACATTTAAAGTTAGTTAATCCTTTGTGGTTTTCTACTCATTACAATTTATAATCAAGTTTTAACAGGTATAAGAAACACAACTGTAAACTGCAAACCAGATGAGTAAAAATCAGTTGGTGAGCACATTTATCTCTTTTGACAGAAGCAAGCATTTTTGTCCTTGATATGGCTTAATGGCTTTTAGTATTCATTATTTAATAAAACTTTCACCTTTAAATTCAGAATTTGGCCCTTAAAAAGTACCACACTGCTCCTTCACTCTTGGATTCAAAGACAGTGCTAATGTGGAATCCCTGAGGTTGAACGTCCCTCAGAGCAGCTTCACTACTGAATGATGCAAAACTCCCTGAAGTAACTGTATCTTCCAAGGGCTTCCATCCTACCACTGAAGCTCAACGATTAGACTTTATACTTAGTTTTCATCTTTCTTTTGCTGACTTGCATAACTGGAATCGCTGTTCCCATTGATGGAGAAGAATCAATGAAAGCCTTGGGAACAAGTATCAGGGAGAGGGGACAGTGGGTAGTGCAGAGCGAGAGGATGGAGATTTGACACCGCACTTCTGGAACACTGCTAACACACATTGCTCCGCTCGTGAGAGGTTTCGTTTTATTTCTGTCAATGGCCAACACTTAATTCACATGAATGGCATGCCAGTCATCCCTTAATGTCTCTCAAGTCCTGCGTACCCTCTGAGGACTTCAAATAATCATAGCTAGGTCAATTAAGGCACTAAAAATGCCATCGCTTCTTGCACCAAGGCCATCAATCGTTTATAACCGCGGCACTGGGTATTTCCACAGCGCTTCCCGGGGCTCTCTCCAGGGAATGATCTGCGTTCACTCGCACCCCGACGGCCCCGGATCTGCCAAGTCATGCTGCCCTTGCAGGCGCTGCCGCCCTCCCCTCCCGCCGCGTCCGCTCGCGAGATCCGCGCTGCTATAAAGGGGGCGGCGCGGCGGGGCTGCGGCACTCCGGGCCGGGCCGAGCGGAGCCGCTGCAGCTGGGTGTGCGGGACCGGTCTGCGCTCCGAGTGAGTGTGCGGGGCCGCGGGGCTTGCTGGGGGCTTTGCACAGTGTTTGGGTTTTTTTTTTTTTTAGTTTCATTTTATTTTTATGTGTTTTTTGCTACTGTTTTGGGTGGGTTTTTTGTTCGCTTTCCCCTCCCCCTCTGCGCGGATGCGCCCTTGAGCGAGGCGCATAGGGCGAGCCCTTTCTCCCCGCGTCCCGCTCCCGAGGGATCGCGCTGCTGCGGCTGCCGCCTGCACCGCCGTGTTCAGTTTCCCTGGTGTTGGTGTGGCCTTTTTTGGCGGGCAGAGCGAGCAGATAAGCCCTTCCAACGCTCGGGCCTTTATCAGCGCTGCGCGGGGAGGAGCCGCGGGGAGGGCCCGCGGGGGCAGCGCTCGGAGCGCCTGCAGGTAGCCGAGCGGCCCCTTCCCCCGACAAGCGAGGCGGCTTCTCGCTTCTAAGCCTTAAAAAAAAACCCAAACCCGAGCGCTGGCTCGGGGACAAGCAGGGGGCGGCTCCCGCTGTCCCAGAGCGGTGTAGGGGCGATCCGGGCGGGGGAAGGCTCGGAGGTCGCCTCGGAGCCCCTTGGGCGCCACGCGTGCCGCGGTCCGTGCGCGATGCCCGCGGTTCGGTACGGCGCCGCGGCCGCAGTGGCCTGACCGCATTTTTGTGGCAGTCTGAAGGTGGGAGTGGAAGGCTGATGGTGCGTTTTGAAACGGCCTTTCGCTTTTGTTCAAGCCACCCTAAAGGTATGAAATAGCTCATTCAAGAGAGCGGGCCTGGTTCATTATAATTGCAGTTTGAAGATAATTGAGGCCGTCTGCGGCTATGAGCAACAAAGATATTCTGGCCGGATTCGAGTGTATTTGATTTAAGGTGCTCATTGTACTTTCCTCCGGAATGAAAGGAAGTAACAATGATTCTGTGGTCCGCTCCTCTGCGGGTTAGGAAATGCTGTGGCTCAAAATCCGAGCAGAACACGCGCTGACCCCACAAGGAGTAGCGGAAGGGTTGGCGGGTCACAGCGGGTGCTCTGAGGAAAGCACATGGCTCTTGAAGTGTGAGGCAACCAAGGGCTCCTGCAAACACTAAAAGATTTTAGTGTTACCAGAGAAAGGGGCAATAACTTGTAATTTAGAAAGAGGAAGTATCAAAGAGCAGTCTGACCTTGAATACCTAGTGAAGTACTCCAGAGGATTGCTGATGGAACAAATATAGAAGGACTGGTATAGTACTGAGCAAAAAGATGACCTTGAACTTGGATAACAGAAAATAATGTAATCCAGTGATAAAAATGTGGGGTCGAGCAGCTCTTGCTTATAAGATAAAACTTGCTAGTTGGAGGCATCTCAGATAAATGCTGTGCAGTTGCTGTTCCCCTGTCCCTCTTGCAGAATTGCACTTTGAGAATCAAAGCTGCGTTTGTGGGTACAGCATTCCTGATGTCCTCCTGCCAGGCTGCTTCACTGCATCCTACAAATGATCTCTAGTCCTGGCCACCACATTCTCTCCCAGTCTGCTGCAGTTAAAGACTAAAAACCCTTGGATGAGCGTGGGGATAAGGAGCTTTGTTGCACAGTTAGAAATGCTGAATGTGTGGGTGCTTCTCAGCATGAAAACTGAGAGGTGGATCATTAATGTCAGAGTGTGTGAGAGAAACCTCCAAAAGCAAAACCATTGCTAAAAAGGCTAGGTGTGGGTTCAAAGCTAAGTGTTTGACTTGTGGGCTAGTTCTCCAGGAAAAAAGTGGCTGGCAAGGGGGAGGGAGCCAAGAAATGAGGTGCTCCCAACCTTTTTTAGAACGGACTTGGTGCCTTGCAGGCACAACTTGGAACAATCCTTGGCTCTTGGCTTTCCTTAGCAACATGAGACTCATGCTAACCTTTGAGGTGTTTTTTATCTCTGAGGCAGCCAGTGCTGCAGTGTGTAGAACAAAGTGAAATAGCTTTTAAGAATATTTTGTGATCTGCAGAAATTAGGTTTGTAGAGTTGCCTATTTGAAAGATTATGCTCTGGAAGTCTAAGGGGTTATACTGCACTCCCAGACTGAACAGAAATGCTGCACAGGATGAATTACAGATGACAAGCTTTTGGGGCAGCCAGAAAGGAGCATTCTCTTGTCCTTGTGTACCTCTTTGTTATTTTTCAATAGACTTAAAGGGGAAGCAACCTGGCTGTACTGATTTAGTCTTGGTGAAATGGTAATTAACATAGAATGTGATTTCCATGTGTGCCATGAGTCTTTCTGGTTGCAAATAAAAAAGGGTTGAATTGTTCAAAAGGGTAAAGTGTAGTTATGCAGAGCAATGTTCCCTGGGGATTAACAGAAGTTTCTTTCTGAGTGAACAGGAAGCTCAAGTTTGAGGTCTTAAATTCCCTTGTAAAATTGAATAAGGTTCTTCTCATTGAAAGGTCTAAAAAACAGACTTTCTACTCCACCACCACGTGGAATGATATGGTTTTCTGAGTACTAGTAAAGCTCTAGGTAGCAGTTTCCCAGACTCTGAGCTGTTACTGGTTAGATAACCATTACTGCATCTTTAGGAGGCCGTGAGCCATATATTTTGAAGTGCTGGCAGTCTCTATAGTGGCTCAACTACCCAGGTGTCAAAACTCATTTAACACTTAAGCCTTGTTGCAAGATTGAGTGCTGATAAACTGTCTTTGTTTAATCTAGATTGATAAGATGCTTTGAATAAATCCTTACTTCCAGGTGCAAATGTACCACCATCTAAACTGTATTGGTGTTAACTCCTGTCTAGGTTAAATCAAGATGTCTTCAGGAAAGGCTTTCATTGGCAAACCAGCTCCTGACTTTACTGCCACGGCTGTAATGCCAGATGGACAGTTCAAAGACATCAAACTCTCTGACTACAAAGGTAATTTCATGTACTTCTCTAATTACACAGATAGTCTGGCCATAGGAAGGACTGGAGGGTATCTGAAGGTGCATCTTGGTTTGGCTTTGAAATGATAGTGACCACTTGGCAGTGGACTGAAGACCAGAACTTGTGCAGTGGTGGCTGCAGTATGCTTATAAGGCTGTCAGCAGCATGACTGAGTGTCCCAGCTGTGATAATTGTTATCAGTGAGCATAAAACTCCTCTAAGCTGTTACCTTGCATCAGGCTCATTGCCCTGTATCATAGTGAGACTGGTGTAACATTTCCACACTGTGGCACAGCAACATCTTCTGTCTCACCATTGTCAATGGAAAGTAAATTCTTTCATCTAACCAACAAAGTCCCTTTCTCTAGAGTGCTGGCAATATGTTTGCTTTGCCAAAAAAACTTCACTCAAAACAAAGGGAAAGCCTGAAGTAATCAAGTACTCATGTTGACAGCTTTAGAAATACATTTCTAATAATGCTGCAGGCAACATGAGGGTGATGAGTCAGTACAGTGTACTCACCTATTAAAATGTCTCCTTGGCTGGTAGCCTTTGAGGTCTGTGGCATTTCTCTGTTAGGGGTCAGCCATGGGGTCTATTGGTGTAGCACACCCAGAGCTGTACTTGGGGCAGGCCCATGGGAGCAGACCCAAGAGACAAGCATTCCCTGTTAAATTTGACAGTCTGGGTTTGGGGAGTTCAGTTGGGTGGGGTTTTAAGGTGGTGGTTTAGGTTTTTTCCTGTATTTTGGTGGAGTTTATTTGTTTTTTCTTGAAAACCTAACAGATTAACTGCTTGTACTGCTTTTCTAGGAAAATATGTTGTGTTCTTCTTCTACCCCCTGGACTTTACTTTTGTCTGTCCAACTGAAATCATTGCCTACAGTGACAGAGCTGATGAATTCAAGAAAATCAACTGTGAAGTGATTGGAGCTTCTGTTGACTCTCACTTCTGTCACCTTGCCTGGTAAGAATCAGCCTTTTAACCCAACAAATTGTTCTCCCTGGCCTCAGTTCTTGCAGGAACTGAGTCCTGGGTGTATTCAAAGGCACTTGGTAAGTGTTGGTAGTGCCAGGTGCTGGTGAACAGAGCTGAGCATACTGGGCATCTGTTCTTTTGTTGCTGCATGGCAGATTGAGTATGATATTGCAGAAAGGATCTGCTTCTGTTGTACTTTGAGCCCTCATTCTGAACTGCCTATGTTTTTAACATGTAAACTTTTCTTCTTTTAGGGTCAACACTCCTAAGAAGCAGGGAGGTTTGGGCACTATGAAAATCCCCCTGGTTTCTGACACCAAACGTGCCATTGCCAAAGACTATGGAGTGCTGAAGGAGGATGAAGGTATTGCATACAGGTAATGTGCCAGAGGTGAAAGAGCTGATAAAGTTATGTTGCAATGCATGGAGATGAGCGCAGAGCTTGTGTACACTTGAACACCTGCAGCCAGCTAAAGCTATTGGCTGTTGTAGCTGTGAGCTCCTGCAGGCTGTCAGACCCTCCTGCAAGGGGAGGTGGTCCCTGGTTCTCTGTGGGGCTTAGGCTTCCTGTGCTTTTAGGTTAAATTCTGCTTCCCTTTGCCTGCCTGCTGCTCAGTGCAGGAGTCTCATGCAGGTGAGCTGCAAACAGTGATAATGCAAGACCTGCATAGTCATGAACATGATTACAGGTATTTAATCTAGTGATCAAAGTGCAGATTAATTAAACCCCAAGTCTTTAGTCTGCTGTTCACAAGAGGTGCCAAGGGAGCTGAGCTTCTGCTAACTCCAAACCTGATGTTGGAGGACTGATGAGCTGTTGCTTGTTGTCTTTTTGAGAACAGTGTGTAGTGATTTTTTATTAATGTGAGAATGTCTCTCCTTGAATTTGTTTTTTCCTTCTGTTTTGCTTTTTCCCTACTAGTATCTTTCTTGAGTAGTATCTTCCTGTGCCAGTGCTCTGACTTGCCTCCTGTCCCTCCTAGTTCCTGTTGGGCTTCCAGCTGCTATTGTTTCATTGCTGTGCATGCACCAAGGTGTTAGTTGCTAGGAAGAGGTCACAGTAAGTGGTACAAATAATGCCATAATCAAATAGTGAACCTGAGGTTTTGAAACTCATGTCAGTCTAATCAGCCTTCCAAAAGCTATGCTTAACTTCAGGGCTGGTTTTTGTTTGCTTTTAGGGGTCTGTTCATAATTGATGACAAGGGGATCTTGAGGCAGATTACAATCAATGATCTTCCTGTTGGCCGCTCTGTTGATGAAACCCTCAGACTTGTCCAGGCCTTCCAGTTTACAGATAAACATGGAGAAGGTAAGAGAGCTTTTAAATTTCATGTTTTCTCTAAAGAACAGTATTAACTATGCAGATTAAATCAAGGGTCACTGAAAGGTATTAAGTACATGTGTCAATCTGTGCACTGCAGGTAATTGCGACTGTTAAAATGCAGCTGGTTCTGTAAATCTGCTTGTTGAAGGACATCATAATGCTTTATCCTATTCCAATTACTTATCCCTTGAGTACTTGTTCATGCTGAAATTTCACCTAAATCAATTTGGTGATGGATGTCTTGTCCAGCACATGGAAGTTGCCTCTTTCAATTAGACACAGAGCATACTTGAGACAGAAATGAAGAACATTTAGTAACTTAACCTGTAAGAGAAAGCTTGATTTAGATTCTGCTCTCAGATTTGGTAGGTTGAGACCATCAATTCTAATGTAGTGTTTTATGCAGCCTGTTGGACAAACTACTTAAATTCCTGAAAGTCTACTGATCTGTCAATATATAGTGAGGGTAAACTGGATGAGAGTCTCTGTTCCCATAGATCAGGAGGAATAAGGTGTTTGATACTGCCAGCTTTTCTGCAGGTGTGAAAGGAAAAAAAGACACTGCAGATAAAAAGTTAGAACCAAGTTAGAGAAACTCAAAATTGCTATGCAGGTGTTAGTAGTCTTCAGTTGTCATTAACTGATGTCATGTGTTGCTGCTGGTTGTACTCACTGTGCTTCAGAAGTGGTAAATCAGGGGCAGGTTTTATTAAAATGAGCTGCTCTCATGACTGTAGCATATAAATATATGTTATGTGAGGAGACCTCAAACATTTGATGATGGAGAGGTCACATGTCATGCAAATGAAGCCTTTAGGGGTTTGCTGTACCTTTGAGTAGTCAAAACCTGGCAAAAGGTTTTCCTTTAGAACTTCAGGACTGCAGTCACATCCAAATCAGGACAGACCAGAGTAGATGTGTAGCAACACTCAGAAGCTGAGCATTCTGTGGCTAAAATTGCCAGTCCTGAGTGGAACTAGCATCCAGCATTCCATGACAGTAAAGAAGGAATACTGTTCAAAAAAGGCTGCTCAAGGAGCTGCTGCAAGTTTGAGACCCTGCAGCCTCTGCATTTTTGATAGCCATGTAGGGGAACCAGTGACAGTTGAACGCTTTTTCCCCTGCCCCTTTCAGCTGGAGGGCTGGACCAGAGTGGATTAAAGATCAGGGGAATACAAACTTGGCTGGATCCAAGGAGATAAGTGTAGTGTGGTGTTAGAGCCTTTCTGACCTGGCTGCTGGAGCTGGTGCTGCCTTTGCTATCAAACTTCCCAGAAGCTTTTAAGTGGGGCTGGGAGAGGTGCTTGTGGAAAGGACCCACTGTGTCTGGGCAGAAACCTGGTCTGGGTGTTACTGCCCAGTAAACAAATAGAAACAAGCCAAACAAAGCATCATGTGACACTAAATGCACTGTCTGTATGTTGCAAAGATCTGTACATGTTCTGAGTTGCTACTTTGCTTTAATGTTGTGTAAAACATGTTCTGCAGGAGCAGCTGGTAAGACTTAAACATTCTTATCATTTCAGTGTGCCCAGCTGGCTGGAAGCCTGGGAGTGACACAATCAAGCCTGATGTTCAGAAAAGTAAAGAGTATTTCGCCAAGCAGAAATAAACATTCAGCCTGAGTGGAAACTAGTATGCCTTACATAAAGAGCAAGTATCAGTTACTGAACTTTGATTAAGTCATTGCATCTGAGTCAAGGGATCATGTTATAGTTATAACAGTAACTTTTTTACTTGAAGGAAAGTTTGTCCTGTTGACAGTACCTTCATAGCAAATCCTAACAATCAGTATCTGTACATCAAGCCCTGTTGACCTTAGTGACAATGCCGTGTCTGTGGTTAGCCATGTGTTACATAGAGCAGTGCTATCCTTTTGTAACTCTATTAAACTTGTGAAAAGAGCACCCTGTCTACTGTTCTTGTATGTTGTCATCAGGATACCTGGGAGCAGTGCAGGCTGCACTTCTGAAAGCTTTCTGTAGACATACTGAGTCATAAAGTCCTTTTACTACAGCTCCATTAGAGTGGAGAGAAGAAGACTTGGTTTCCATGTTGAAGTAATAAAGTACTCCTCACACTCTTCATGGCTGGGCTGCTAGATGCAGGATCAGGCTGTCAGGCTTAAACTCTGAGCCCTGTGGTATTGCTTGGAGCATGTGGCTGACAAAGGTGGGACATCACCTCGTGCACCATGTCAACTTAAATCATTCTGGCATCTATGTTAGCCAAAACTGTCTGTTCGTGTCATTCCTGGGTATCCAACATTGAGTGTGAATGCTGTCTCTATGGGAGTGGAATACTGGGCTTTCTGGAAAGGAAACTTCCTTGGATATGCAACATTCATCCACAGTCTTTACCACTACATGTCATGGAGGTGATAATATGCCAGTTATCCATTAGATTGTAGTCATATGATCTGGATCAAAAGGGTGACATTATAAAATCTGGTACTCAGGTGTGCTCAGCCTTGTCTTTAATCTTTGTATTTCAAGTGATTATGTAAAACTCAGAGCACATGACTGGCCTTAAGTTATACCAAAGCTGTGACTGCTGTGTAGCTTCATAGCTCAGTGTGGTTTGTGATAGGAATAAACTTCAAAGCTGAGGACTTGGGTAATGAGCTCTTGCCTAACAATGGAAAGGAGTTAGAGCCCTGTGATCTTCATGTACCTGTGAAGATTAAATTCTTACCGGACCTTGTAACCATCTTCAGCTCAGGTTGTAAACAAGTTCTGTCCTGCTTAAAGTCAGCAACACTAAAGATGAGGCCCAGGGCTACTTATGTCACTCAAAAGTGAAAGTTGTATGCCTTGAGTAGTAAACTTGTTTTGTACAGCTCCAAAAAGTATGTGGCAGAAGCCTTGGTCCCAAATAGTTCAATATCTACTAAAGTAGCTAATCCCCATGAAGATATGTGAAAGTAATGTTTAGCTGGATCACTTCTGCTTAATTTTTAAAAAAATCCAAAGTCTCAAGATAACACATGAGGCCAGCTTCCCAGGAAAGCATTGATAAGTAACAGGGGCATTTATATGGTTCAAAGTAAAAGGAATATAAATGAGTGTGGCTGAGTGAGAAGTTACAAACTTTCTTTTCTAGCAAGTGAAAAGGATTAAAGTTAGGGAAAAGCTAATGTAAAACTTAGCTTAGTTGTTGTATTAGCCTTGAAATATAAATTTAATTACAGTAGTTACTTGGAGGGCACTATGTCCCCAGTTGCCACATCTATGTAGCTTTTTTAATACTTCCTGGATAATAATTGTACCACTTCACTGCGCAGCTTGTTTCAATGCCCAACCACCCTTCCAGTGAACAAATCTTTGCTTGTATCTAATCCAGACCTGGTGCAAATTGCATTTTCTCTTGTCTCATTGCTCATTAGTTGGGAGAAATGACCGAACCCACCTCACTACAACCCCTTTCAGGCAGTGGTACAGAGTGATTTTGTAGCTACTTGGTCACCTACCCCTGGACATAGAGAGTACAAGGGTTCTCTGATGTTCTGCTCCTGAGCCTCTCTCCAAAAAGGGGATCTTTATGTGCCCATCCCAGGCCCTGGGAGGAAGGTGAGGGTCTCAGGGTGGCTCTGACCCCAGCAGCTGCTGTGGCTGCTGTCAGAGGTCAGAGCTGCCCTGCAGCGCATCTGGGCATAGGAGTGTCCTGTAGAAACACCCCTTGGGTTCATTTCTTCGTCCCACTCCTCTGGTGTCAGGAGTTTCCCTCACATGCTGTAATTTCCTGTGTGTCCTGCCCACCTTGAGCTCCCCCACACTGGGAGGCTGCAAACTGTACCTGCCTAAGGATCACAGTCACAGGTGAGTGATGATACTGCAGAAACTGCAAACAGCCAAGAAACCAAATCCCTGTGGATTAGAAACTGTATTACATGTGTGCATAAAAGGTTTGACAGTGGGAATCAATGCAATTAAACAATTCCTTTTCATTCTTCAGCCACATGAGTCATTCCTGGGAAGGTTTGCTATGATGTCATTTTAATGTTTACATAATTTACATTTCTAAGAGAATAACACACAAAAAATGTGTAACAAAACTTCTTCAAATCAAAAAGATTATTTCTTTGTTTAAACTCTATATTGATTTAGATAGAGCTTGGAATCTCCAGTAAGTATTCAGGGGCTTACACCCCACTCCTTGCATCATGACATCTTAGGCTGGTGTAAATTTTACGATACTCAAATAACTATAATTTTAGTTTTTTGTTATTCTAATAATTTATTGAGGTGGGTTTTTTCCATGTACCAAGATACAATTATGAACTACTTTTGCTTCGCAATCAACAGGTGCCATATTTCCCAGTGAGGTTAAAACCTCCCTCAAGCAGTGCTTGAATTTAACAGGATGGGTAGCTGCCTAGTGAGATTTTCCCTGAAGATGTAAATTTGAAAGGATGGATATGATATTTGCTCTTTTTTTTTAATGTGTGAGTGACTGCACATCTATTTTCCTAGTTTAAGTGCTTATTATAAATATAACATTTACTCATTTATTTCTTTAGAATAGTCAGCTGAAGGAAAACTGAAATATATCTTACTGTGTCTCTGTCGTAGATCTCTTAATTTGTTGCTGATTGCTGTGATTCCTGAGGATTTATGTAAGCATTCCTCAGCTGGACAGGGGAGAGGAAATAGTGGAAGGTTCATGGGTCAAGGTAAGGACAGGGAGAGATCACTCACCAGTTACTGTCTCAGGCAAAACACGCTTGGGAAATTGGCTTAATTTTACTACCAATCAAATTAGAGTAGGATAATGAGGCTGCAGGGGAATCTGCTCTGGAGCACCTCCTCCTCCTTTGTCACTGACCTGGTGCCTGCACAGCTGTTCCTCACATTCTCCCTCTCTCTCTGCAGCTGCAGGTTGTTGCACAATTGTTCCCCCTTCTTAGCTCTGTTATCCCACAGGTGGCTGCTGTTGGCTCCCTTGGAAGCTTTGAGGAGCTTCTCACCCCTGTCACCCCCTGCCTCTGCTACCAAACTTTGCCACACAAACCCAATACACACACATTGTGCTCTCGAATTATCTAGAATTAAAAAAAAATCATTCCCTCATGTTTGTGACAGATATTTGTAATTAAGTTTTCAGATGTGTTTGTGTAGGAGCAACTTGATTTTTTTGGAATGTATAATACAAAGCTGTGCATCAGACAGAAATTCTATATATTATATCTTGGCATATATAGGGTGTGATGGTTGATATTCAACATACAGAATCAAACCTTTACTAGATTTTGTACAACTTCTGAGTTATTTCAAAATTAACAACTACATGTTTATATTTAGATGCTTGGAAGAAAGAAATTGCCTCTTACATTTTAAAGAATTATCACTTTGTTACAAAGTGAGCTTCTCAGTAGTTTTGAAAAACAGTATAAAAAGTTACTAATGTTTAAAAGTACTATTTTCTTAACAAGTATTCCATCCTTTTTATCAGGCCTTTGTTGAATATGTTACTGGATTGTCCAGCAAATCAATAAAGTTCAAAGAACAAAAGCAAGCATTTTGTATCTCACAGGTATTGCAAAATTATGCCCTTTGGTTAGGAAAGTCTGTTTGTTTGCAAAAGCTCCATGAAAGCAGCTTTTAGTAATGTTACACATCAAAATAACAGTTATGTAAAGATTATGCTAAAATACTCAGGTTTATTGTATTAATAGTCTGAAATTTTCAGTGGCTCTGGTGTTCAGTATTATATTACATGACAGTCTGCAAATGTTCATCCTGATGCATATTTCTAGATTGATAGAGGATTAAACCAGAAATGTCTTGGTTCTAATTTGCAAAGGGTGAAATGAGGGAAGTGCAGAGTAGTGGAATGCACCATGCTTAGACAATTAATTCAGAAAGTGTTAGTGTCTTTTTTTTTTTTTAATAGAATTTAATGGTACATACATAAAGAACACTGAACAAAGAAATCGAAGAAATGGTTTTTGCTCATGAATATAGTAGCTCTATTTTTAATCCTTGGAAAGAAAAAAACAGGAGTTTGCCTTTAATGTAGAGTTAAACAACTCTGCATTACCAATGGCCCTGTCCTGCACAGCCCTGGGTGGCTGCAGGAGAACAGGCTGTGAGTTGTTTGCAGTGCTCCTGAACAAGAGCTGAGCATGTGGGAAGCAATTCTCACCACACCTAGTGATGAAAGGTTTGCTTCAATGTGAAATTTGGCTCTTTCACCTGAAACTTGAATCACTGTACATGTTATGGGGACACGTGTCTGAATTTAGAATGTTTCTGTTTGAGCTCAGATATGTGACTAAATATAGGTGAAGTCATTAAGGTTGCATTGTCCTCTGACACCAAGTCCAGTAGATTTATGTCCCATATTCCACAGCAATAGATTTTTGAAGTATCTGCACTGATGAGTAAAACCAATATCCTTTGTCTAGGAAGGAAAAAAGCCTTCAATCTACACTTGATAAAACATCATAGCCTAAAATTGATGCATTTCATCAAAATCACTTTTTACAACAATAGGGCAGTTTTTTACATTTTGGAAGACTGAAGCAACAGTGAATGATTCAGGAAGATTAGTTTGAACAATACTGGAAAAAAGGTTAATGACATGAAATTAATGCATTCACAGAAAGAGCTATGATTCTGCATAAATTTAGGAAAAAAAGGAAAATCCCTCTACTCCTTCTGTAATGCACTTAAAGGAATTTTCCTGTCCCATGGTTTGTTCTGCACAAGGAAAAAACCCCAAGCAACTTAGTGCAAATGTGTCTGATCTTCAGAACTTTCAAGGTGTTGAGGGAAAAGAAAACATGCAGTAATTAAAAGTAAATTTGCTTTCTCACTGAGTTATGTACAAACATCAACAAAGATAACATGAGAATTATAGATGTAATATTAATGAATGATAGTAGCCATTTCAAATATTTATATGCACATATGATCACATTTTGCAGATCTTGGTATATTACTGGAGATATTTTAATCATTCCACTAAATATCTTACTGCTTATTTTATGACAAAATATTCAATTCTTTCAAGTTTCCTACCGTATTTCCTAAGGAATGTGGACATCTTTTTGAGTACAGAGGGAAAAGAAAAGCTCATTTGTGTTCCTTGGTGCTGTTTCCTCCTTGAAAACCTAGAAGGGAAGTGCCCTGTTCTGTTTTCTGAAGGAAACATGATGGATGATCTGTCACAGGATACATGATAGCACAGGAAGCCAGTGTAACAGCAAAACCCCTCTCATGAATACATTTCTCTATTTTGGTAGATGAATGTCTGAAAGTTCAGCTTGCAGAGGTGCAGCTGTTTCTCCGCTGCAGTGAGCAGCAAAACCACTTCCCTCAGAGGAAGAGTTTTGAACTGCTGCTGCTGAAGGCAGGATTCAAAGCTAATTTATTAAACACACTTTTTGCATGAGGCTTAACAAAGAGTGCTGATAACCACACTGGCACTGAGCAGTAGCTGCCACTATTCTTAACTTGGGGGTTTTTGATTCAATTTCAATTCAAGTCAATGTGCATTTTCAGAAATATAACTCATGTCAAATAGTAGTTACACCACCTGAACCTCAAATTGCTCAAAGAGAAATTAATTCCTGATTTCCAGGTGCATTTGGTCACAAATGAATAAAAGACCATGAGTATTATACTGAATGAGTAAAATTATGCTTCTGATCCAGAGGAGGGCAATCTAGCCCTAAAAAAACCCCAACCCAAACCAGGCTGTAAAACTCCCATCAAAACAACAAACTAGAAGAGTTCCCTGCTCTCCTAAGGTTGGCTATTTTTGATTGACACACCAGCACACATTTACACAGCAAAGCATCTTTAGTTTTCCATAGTTCAGAGGAAAACAGCATTGTTACAAGCCACTCTTTTTATGGGAGAAAGAAAAAGTCAGTATCAGGAATTAAGTTTGCCACACTCTTCTTCATACTACAAAGAAACTTTAGTGTTTATTATTGTACCACTGAGATGTAACTGATTCAAACTGATACCAAAACCCACCGGCAGTGTTTTTGGAGGTGTTTTTTGAGCAACAACCCTGATGGTTGTTGGTAACCAGGTTACACTGTGCTTTGTATTTAATTGGTATTGTCTGTCAAATCTTTGTTATTAAAATCTCAGTTATTTTTAGAAAAATAAAAAATAGGGAAAAGCATAAGGGCAGTAAGAATGGTAAATGCATGAAATTATTACAAATTTGTTAATTCTCCATAAAATATTTTATTAGCTTGAAATGTACTGAATACCTTGTTGCTAAAACTGAATTTAAATTCAAATAGCTTTTAATTTCTTTTATTTTTCCTGTTCAGCTCTTGAATACTCACCCTACAGGTTATACTGAGGAAGAGTCTTTAATAAATATTTAAAAATTAGGATTTAGAGAACAACTTGCTTAAAAATGTAAAATGTGATGCTTGAACTAGTAAATCTATCCACGTATTTGCAATTACTTGTTTGACATTTGCAAGGGCTGAAACTAAGAATGCCTTCACAATGCCTCAGGATCCAAGGCTGATCCATTCCTCACCATGCCTGGTCTTGTCCCAAGAGATGAGGTAAGTCAAACAGGTTCTGAAACTTCAATTTTATAAGACAAAGGCCATTATACTGCAACCAGCAAGGGGAGAAATCTACTCACTGTGTATCTCACTGTGCAGCTGTGGATCTCAGTGAGCTGCCTGAGAGAAAGTAATGCCCAGTCCAAGTCACTCCAAAATCACTGTAGTAGGAATGGATATTGCTAAATATTTGCACTCTGTTCTGCCTGACACAACTGTGTATTCCCAGAAGCACAAGGAACACGGATCACTGTTCACCAATAGGTTTTAACCAGTAAAAATCCCAATACCTACAGGCCTCACTTTAGTGCTACTGAGGGAAAGTCCCTCAGTTATGTCTCACTGGACATCTGGAACTTTTGTTACTGTTAAGAACAGAGGAAGAAATGAGAAGTGCACTATCATGGTGCTTGCTGTTATAATGCTTCTGCTGAAGTGACCTGGGAAAGATAAACCTTTATTGGACTTACTCATAATGTGATGCAGGTTTTATTTTTCATATCCCAGTGGGCCTGTGATAATAGTTTACCACCTTCTGCTAAGATAACCATTTTTTCCCTTAGTTTGCAGATACTGGACCATGTGTGTCTTAGGTAGCTCACTCTTTTCAGGATATAAAAAAAACCCATTATTGATTCTCTCTTGAACATCTTGAGTTCTCCACAAGAGAACTGCATCGTTTAAATAAAAATACTCAGTACTGAGATTTACTTACAACTTTGTATATGTAGTAACCAAAATACCATTTGAAGAGAAATAAATTACAGAAATTGAAATGCATTGACCATGGTAATCTGTTTAATAAATTAAGACAAAATATTAAATATTTGTAAGAAATCAATACCAAAAAATCAAAATAATTTACTTTAAATTGTAATATAAAAAGATAGATTTGATTCAAATCTGTATTTATCCTTCTAAGTGAATCAGTATTTTGTCTTTGTTACGAGTATGAGCCATTACCTCAAGCCCCTGGTAAATTACAGTTCAGTTTCAAAGTTCTGAAACATCAAACAAATTTGAAACAGGAGTAATTTTGTAACAAAAGAACAGATTTTAAACAAATTTCATTCTTTACCTTAAATTAAACATCACAATACCTCTATCACATTCTAAGTCAGGTGTCTGCCTTAGTCAGAGATGAACAAAGCATGGAAAGCAACAAAGACTTTTTTGTAACAGCAAATGCAGTGAACAAACCCAGTGATCACACTCTCACGACTCTGTTTACAGGACAGCAAGCTTGTTATCCTGAATTTGGATTACAATGAGTTAGTGTACTGACTGTGAGCAACTGTATCAAGCAGTGAGCAATGGTGAGGGCAACCGTCCTGGTGGAGTCTCCAAAGCTTTGAAGAATCCCAACATAAAAAGAAAGGGCTCAGTTCTGCAAAGTGAGTATTTCTTCATCATGTTAGTACCCTCAAAAGGAAAAAAGTGCCTGTCCATTTGCAGCATTGCACTGCTGTCTAGTAAAACAACTCCCTCTAAATATTATTTTAATATATTATATTAACGAGATCTGAGCCTCAAATTGCTCAAAGAGAAATTAATTCCTGATTTCCAGGTGCATTGTAGCCTCTGAACAAATGTAACAGGACAAAGTCATGGAAAAAATGTTGCTTCTGTCTGAACATGTTTAATCCAGCAATATAAGTAACATAAATGTCATTAATATTTCCCTTTCTTCTGTGCTTGTTTGCCTGTGCACGTGACAAGGCCTTGTGCCATGGCTTTTACATGTGTGCAGGTTTACAATCTTTCCCACAGAGAAAACACACCAGGAAACTGTGGCAGTAACTGTGGGGGGTGTGCTGTGTGCTGGCACTGAAAAATACTTTTAACACAAATGTGGTCTACCTTAGAAAAGGCCACGAGAATTGTCTTTCTCAGTGAGTTATCTTAACGTGAATAAAACCTCCAATCATATGGACATTACTCAGCATCTTTCCAAATATTCCAGTCAGCTTCAGCTCTATGAATGGATAAATGCTTAAATGTGACCTAGGCAAGGCTGTAAAGACTGGACATGTGTTCCCTAGGGAGGGTTGATAAAATGCTGGCTACATCGAAAAAAGTACCTGCCCCAAGTTTAGACAAAATCCAACTAAGTAGTACAATGACTGATTTTTTTTTTTTACACCTACAAAGAATAAAAACAAAACATTCAGAAAGAAAATTATTGAGAACAAAAGTGATTTCTCTAATGAGCAGCATGGATTTTGGAGTTGCCAGGGTGTCTAAACTACTCCCCACCAAAGGTTAATGGCAGCTTACTGGGCTCCACCCCAGATCAGCAGCAGCGCAGCACAGACGGCAGAGCAGTGCTCCTCTCTCAGGGAAGCTTTGATTGCAATGTTTGCATTGAGGCTGTTTGGATTTGCCATGTCAGTACCAGCATAACCTTCCTCCTTCTTCCTCCTCCTCCCCCTCGGCACCGGGAAAAGCCGTGCTCATGAGTTGCCCTTTGCTGCCCTCTGCCCTCGCGGAGCCGCTTTCTCAGTGAAATGTGATTCTCTGCGCTTCCTGTGAGAGCCCCAGCAGCCGGAATCTCTCGGCTGGAGGAGTGGCAAAGTAGGTTTTCTGCTCCTCCGAGTACCTTTCCTTCACTTCAATGATGTCCCTGTAGCGGCCGTCCTGCCAGTGGAAATTGAACTGCTCGAGCAGCTCAATCCTCTTCTCCTCGGAGCTCACACAGTCCACAGGGGGGGGCTGCTCCAGGAACGGCACCTGGATGCCCGGGAAGAGCAGCAGAGCTCGGATAGCAAACCAGCCACCGTACTTGGGATGGATACAAACGCCAAAGATCTTCTGGAACAAAAAAAAAACATCCAGGCTGCCTTACTTTGTGTGTAATCAAGGCTAGAGTTCAAAGCATCCATCAGATGCTTCTCTCTCTCCCAACCTTCTCTTGGAGAGCTGTACAGAGCAGAAAGGAAAACTTTCCTGAGCGTGTGGCTCAAAGCATTGCATTTCAGTCCCGCTTTCCTGTGCCCACACACACTTCCCTGGAATGTGGAGAGAGGTTCCTTTCTGCAAATCTATTACAGAAATTAACCACAGAGCATTTCCCCCCCAGTTTGTAATGCTCTAAGCAACAGGTTTTCCTTTACACTGCCATTTATTCTTCTATCTAAGTAGGTTTAACAGATCAAGATATTTCTCTCCATGACATCTCCCTACTACCCTGAAGAATCTTGGAAGCTTCCAATTCCCACCTGAAACATTTTATGAACCTATATGTGCTCTGGACTTTGTAGCTTCCTGCAAGATGAACTAGTGACTAGTGAGCAAACAATCATTGTACAGTTCAATGTTTGCAGTCCAATGGTTCTTCCCAGACTGTGTTTCTGCCTCACCTTTTTCCCCCAAGGATCAAGCTTCACATCCTTCCTTTGGTAGTAATATGCAGCTCCAGCAACGTGGGCAGCTGTCTGTGCCAGGAACTTGGGCTTTCGGCTCGGCAGCAGCTCGTAATCAAACATGATATCCACCCTCTGGTCAGGGAATTTCTGGGAAAATATGAAAACATCAGCCCAGGCTCATGGAAAAAGCCTTGCCACTCCAGAACTGCTGGATGGCAGCAAATCAGGCACATGTGAAGCCTGCAGAGTCCCGCATCCTGCTGCTGAATTCTGTCAGCAGGTTGGAGGCTGTGGGCATTCAGCCTGTGCCTGCAGAGCTCCCTCACAGCTGTGAGATGTAATCCAGAGGCAGAACACGCAGGTAAAGCACCCAAAGCCTGCTAATGCTCCCTCCTTCAGGAATAATGCTTCACCCTCCCAAAGAGCAGGGCAGGAGCCTGCAGGGCTTTGTCTGCTGCTCAACCCACCTGGTTATGTGCCACAGCACTGCATGGAATGGGGATTTCAGCTTCTTACCTCCTTCACACGTGATAAATGATGGGAAACACACTGATCCACAGGATCCCTGATTATTTTTAACCGTTCTTTGCTCACAAAAGGCTTAAGGGCCTTGTCGAACATGGACGGCGTGCTGAGGACCACGAAGGCCAGCGTGTCATCTGGGTAGGGGAGGTGGAAGGCTGGCGGGAGAACAGCATTGTACCACCCAACCTTGGCAAAGAAACACAAATTTCCATTAGAACACAGACACCACTCTAGTGGACATGCAGGAATGTAAAAATGTGGAAATAACTGCAGCCCCCTTCATTTGCAACCCAGCTGGGCAACCTGCCCAGGGCCTTCCTTTCAAACCAAGTTGTTTTGCACACCAGGATTCACAGTTTGGGGAAGCTGTGCTGTGAGCTGTGAGATAAGAATCACACACAGCATTCAGCTCCAGTCTGCCCTTTATCCAGCTCTGCTCAGAAACCTAGAGGGAAGTATGAGCAATCAGTCTTGCCAATGCAAATCAGATTGGGTCAGATAAAGCTTTTATAGGTTTGATTTTTTTTCTCTCTTATCTTGTGCCAGAAAGAAACTGGTGGTTCTGTTTTGTGTGACAAGTTGAATGTTTTACTACTTCTGCAGGAAACACTTGTGTGGAATGAAGGATGTGAAGCTCTTGGCAGTGCTAAGCCCCCCCCAAAAACGTTTGTTATCAGCAGCACGAGGATTATGACACAGCCACATTTGGATATTTGATTCCAGGGCTGGACACAGTCCAGAAACGAGAGATCAAGCCAGGGCAGCAAGAAGCATGACCAGGACAGGGCTCAGAACTGCAACTGCCAAGTGCAGGAGGAAATGGCCAAACCCCCTGCACCCCACTCCTGATGCCCTGCACAGTAACATCAGTCTTTTCATAGGTTATGACAACTCCCTCCCTCCTGGGGTGCCACAAGGCCAGGTCTAACAGTCAGAGAGATGCTGAGCAATGGAACAGTAAGTTTGAAAATGAAATGTACTGGTTATTCTAAATAATCAGTGAAATTACTCTTGTGGTGACTCTGCAGCTGGCAATGGCAGCAAGACTGCCCATGAGGAAACTCAGAACAAAAATTAGATTCACTATGAAGTTTACATTCTGATATGAACCTCTAAGTTTAATCAGTTTTGGGGCTCTGAAGGTGCTGAATTGAGATGTTACAAGGAATTAGAGAGCTGTGAATCTAAGCTTTGCTGGTTTCCCAGTGAACATCAGTCAGTGCACCAGGGTTGGCTGTGGCAGAATGAAATCTGGAGAGAGCTAGAGGGCCAAAAGGTTTTCCCATCTCGTAGCTACAGTCTTTATCTGGGTTCTGCCCTGAATTCTGCTGATATGTTCTAGGCAAGCAGCACTGAGTTTTCCAAATTCTGGAGGCACTTATCTCATTACTTCTCTCACCACTTCATTGCCTTGTACTTTTTATGCAAACAAGATCACAGCAGGAAATAAAAATATTTCAGGTGACAGATACAACACTCCCCGAGGGAAGGGCACGTTTATTGCAGACTGATTTGTATTCGATGTTGCAGATTGATTTACCGCTGATTGTCCCGGGGCAGGTAAGGAAGGAGCCCCTGCATTTACAGCCGCACAGGGCACAGCGGCAGAGGCTGCAGGGGCCACGGGCAGAACAGAGGTCAGAGGAGCCATGGGGTGGTCAGCACTTCCACAGACAGGTGCTCCCACGCTCAGCTAAAATATAACCTTGCCCGGAGGACTTTGCCGCCTGCCGGGGCAGATGTGTCATTGCGAAACCCCGACCCCGCGGGTCAGGGGCCCGCACCGAGGGCCGGAGCAGCCGCTGCCGCTGCGGTCACCTTGCCCCGCGCTGCCGGGCGGGCCGGCCGGACCCCGCGCTGCGCATCGACCCGCGCCGGCCGCAGCGGCTCCGCGGGGGCGAGTCCGGCCCCGCTCGGCCGAGGGGCGCCCCGAGCTCCCCGGGGCACCGACCCCTGGCGCCCCCGGCCCCTGCGCGGCCCCGGGTCCCGCCCCGCGCTCCCTCAGCTCCCGCAGCTCGCGGGCAGTGACGTCGTGTCCGTGACGTCACGCTGACGTCATTACCTTTAAGGCGTGCGCCTCGAGGCCGAGCGGACCCAGCGTGCTGCGGAGTTGCTCCGCCACGCGCCGCTCCATGGCGGCGGCGGCGCCGCGCGGGGCATCACGGGAGCGGTAGTTCCGGCCCGGCGGGACCCCCGGCGCGCATCCCAGTGTCTCCTAGGAGACGGCGCGGCGCGCAAAGAACTGCGGGAGTTGTAGTGCGCGGTGTCTTCCCCTCCGCTCCGGCTCCCCCGGAGAGGACTCCGTGTCCCAGCATGCTCAGCCAGCGCAGTCCGGCCGGGTCGCCTCGCTGTTCCCGCCTTGTGCCCCGCCAGGGATTAGGCCTCTTTTCCTGGCCTCATGCTGTGTGGGAAAGCCCCACCTGTGCCTGTGAGAGGGTGCTGCTCGCTGAAACAGTGAGGCCTCTGTGCTGGCAATCCTCTCTCCTTCCCCTTCTGAAAGTACACGTTCTTTGCAGATTCTGTGTTGCTTACCACTTGCCACACTGGAGACTGAGCCTCAGATTTGGATCTCCTTACCCTAATCTTTATAGCTGCTTATCGCAAGCTTTATAGTATTAGTGCAATGCTCTCCAGCCTGTAGTCCTGGGTTTTAGGACGCCAAATGTCCAAGGTCTTGGGGACAGAACTACCGCAGATATTCAAATTTACTGCTTTGGGGAGTTTCCTTATATATTCTAGTACCCCGAGAGTTCCTCCTTATTATATCCATGCCTTCTCTACTGGGGGGGCAGATGGATCCTGTCAGTCATGTTTAGAATTACAGTTTATTGTTTCCAGATCTCCCTGTATTTCCAGCTTGTGAAGTTGCACTAGACCACTAACTATGTTCTTTCTTGGACTAAATTGTAAGTAATCCTCGTACAAAATCTATTTCTGCCCATATCATTGAATATCTCAGTCTGTGAATAGACTAAAACAGGAGAAAGAGCTCCAGCAGGAGCAGATCCATAAGCTATGAAGCAGTGAAAGTAAAGGCAGTGGAACTAAAGCACTGATAGCTGCAAGAGCCTCTTACACAGATCACTTCTTGTCTAGGTTTCTGAAGTCCTGCTGAAGAAAAAAGAAACTGAGTGTAGCCTGGCACAAGGTTGCTCCATCTCCCTGCTCAAGAAAGAGAAAGAGCTGGATATAAGGCAGAAATGCTTTGCATCTTAGATGCTGGAAGTAAGAGGGTTTTGCCTATGTTGGTATGTTATTTGTCCAGCTCCCTTCCTCTTCTCAGTTCTGAGATTTTTCTGAAGGGCTTAATGCTGTGCTTGATCAGAGGCTGCCTCTGGAAAACACTTGGAAGTAGTTGTCCCCTGTATTTCAGGTGAGGGGCCACAAAGCTCAGTCTAATAGAGCACAATCTTACAGTTTGTACACACCAGGAGGAGGGGACACCCCTTGAGGGAATTTGGGGGTGCCCAGGAGCGCTCACGCTGCAGGAGCCAGCGCAGCTCCCGGTGTCAGGCAGAGCAGCTGCCTGGGAGCTGCAGGAATGTGTCACAGGAGGGTGCTGCTGGCTGGCGGCTGCTCCGAGCTCTGCAGGACAGCTCGTGCTGTGCAAATCGCTGGATTGGCAAGCTCAGAGATGCTGGGGACTGATCTCTCATCCTGCTGTTGTCCTGTGGAGCACAGCTCATTTCCAGGTGTGGCTCCGGCTTTACTGATGCAGAAGGAAACAGATTTGCCAGCTCTGTGAGTGGGCTCTTCCCTTTCAATCCTGAACTGACAAGGCTTGAGGCAGGTTTGACTTCAGTGTGTGCCCTCTCCCGGAGCTGATCTTAAGCTAAGTGCAGGAAGGGTGTTCAGTCCTTCTGAGGCAGCTCATGAAGGGAAGGGCTGACAGCACTGGGACTGCCAGAGTTCATTTGGACCATGCTCTCAATTGCACAGGTGATTTTTGGGGTTGTCCTGTGCAGAGCCAGGAGTTGGACTTGACAATCCTTGTGGGTCCCTGTCACAGCATATGCCACAGTCAAAATGGCCACAATACACAGAATGTCACCATACTGCACCATACCCCATTAGAAGGCTTCACAGATTCTGCCATTTATTGCCCTTCAGTCCAGCCTTTTATTCCCCTCATTTAGTATGCCTTACACCTGTGTGCCCTCTGTACCCTGTGTGACTGGTCAGTAACCTCAGCCCTCCATATCTCATTGCCTTCAGTGCTGGTCACCTGTCCTGCACAGCTGTAGCCACAGGGGATGAGGCTCAGCTGCAGCCCCACTCCCAGTTACCACAAGCTGGGTGCCTACAGGTCCCTCCCAGGACAGGATATTCTGTGATCCTAAAGGCAGCCCCTTACTGAGATGTTTGTATCCTGAGGGTTGGCATCATCTGCTCGTTCCACGTGGGCTGGAGGATGGTACCTGCTGTTCCTTCACATCTGTCCTTGGAGCTGTTCCCTGAGCCACCTCATCATCTGCCTTGTTTAACCAGGAGTGTTACTATCTCCCACCCAGGCCCTCTGTCAGGGCAGTCTCCTTGTTGCTGTTTGGACAATACTTTACTTGCACTTAGCTGCAATGACTGAAATAATTGGTGAGTTTAAGACGAGGCGCTCATTTGAAATGCCTGAGCTCTAATCCCTTCCCAGTTTTCCCATCCCTCACATTCCTTTCTCCCCAGCTGGTGGGAACTGGCTTTGTTTGTGCCTCAAACCTCTGATAGCTTGGGCCTTGCTCTCCCCCACCCCCTCTACCAAGGCTCTGCCCTGCTCCCTGGAGAGAAATGAGTGACATCTCAGCTTCCTTGTTGAAGATCCTTGGATCTTTTTGGCTCTGTTTCATTGTCCCCTCTGCCCAACCCCAGCTGCCCTCAGACAGCTGCCAGATGTCTGAACTGTCACAGGTCTGGCTGAGAGTTCATGTCACTGCTTCCATTCTCTCCCCCCTGACAGCTTTGTGCTACAGCAAAACAGCATCCAGAGAATATGGCTCACTTCCCTGGGGGAAGGCAACCATGTGTCTGTGAGGTGTCTGTGTCTCAGGTATGGCTTTGTGGTTTGTTCTATTATTAGGAAAAACCACAACATTTTCATTCATCCCCCTCAGGCTAATGCTGCCATGCCGTGGCACACAGTGTGATTTGGTGTTATCATGAAGCATTCATACAAAAAGGATCATTAGATCTCATTGCTCTCCACAATAGTAAATGACAAAGACACAATGTTGTACTGATTGTAACAGAAGGGATTTTCCTTCTGCTTTCCATCCATAGCTCTTGAAACCTTTTCCTGACCCTGGCAAGGAACAATTGCTCTGCATTAGGTAGGAACCTAATGAGAGAGAGAGAGACTCACACAAATTGTTTGAACAGTCAGGACAATTTGGTAACTGAAATGGAGTCAAAGGACATCTTAATTCCTTGTCAGTTTTTCTGATCTTTCTAGCTCTTGACCACAAGCATATAAATGTCTATTTTTATTAGTAGGGAAGTATTGGTGAACACTGAGTCTGGAAGTAAATGTAGATTCATTATTAAGTTTTCTTTGATAAAAAACATTGTATCAGCTTGGTGAGATGGTTTCAATAATGCAACTTCATTGCAATTCTCCAGTAATTAAATATTGATTCCCTATTTCTTTCTATAAAAGCCTAATGCCTTCCCTTATTATGTCACCCTCCCACCTGTTAAGCTCTGATTTCATGAGACGTTGTCTGTGCTGTCAACATCAGCTTAAACTGTTCCAATCTCTCTGCATTTTCCTGCCCTGGCCTCACAGCACATTGCCTCCCAAATATCTGCCACAGCAGTTGTTGGTGTGCTGTAAATCTGATCAGGGAGCCGAGCTGGTTCTAACAAGTGCGTCATTGTTTGGGCTTTTTTGTTGGTTTTTTTTTTTTTTCCCCTGAAGTGGTGTGCTTCACAGTGCTGCTGCAGGAAAAAATTGTGCTGGCACATTTGAGAGAACAATGTGGTCAGGGCTAGGTGGGGAGGCAGAGGTTCTGCTGCCAGCCCATTCACCTCTGAAAACACAACTGAATTGCTCAGCAGAGCTGCCTTCTGCTGCATGAGGCACAGCTCATGGAAACCCCCCCAAAGTGGTGCCACCCCATCCTCACCCCAGTAACTGCTCCAGCAGGCATTGCCAAGTGTCAGGGACTGTCACTGCTATCCTTCAGTCTCTGATCTGAAAGATCAAGTGCGAAGTCTCTTCTGGAAGGATGTAACATCCATGGCACCTGCAGGGAAAGAAGAGATCACAGGAATGGTTTTACACTTACTCCAACGTTACTAACAGTCTGGGATGTGCTTTCCAGCCTGTGATTTAGAGATCTCGTGGTAAGGTCAGGTGTCCTGTTGTCCCTTTCCAGCACAAACTGACCCCTCTATGGGAAGGGTTCGGCATTGTGGCTGTGACTCAGAGCAGAAATGAGGTGGCTGATTGATTCCTCGTGGTTTAAACCTGAACAATGTGGAGCTGGCTGGAGTTATTGGTGCCACAGAGAGGTGAATTCCAATGTCTGAACATTTTTGCCAATATGTTCTCCTGCCTGTCATGGAACCTGTTTTTTGCTGCCTTGTCCTACTGCTTGTAGCCATGTAAGAATAAGAAAACGCTATTAAATTGGAATAACTGCAGTTTCTCTAAGTGTCACAAAAGGTAGGCAAAGGATGCTTAGACTCAGCAAGTCTATCCTTGAAATTTTAGCCTAATCTTCTGGGTTTTTTTCATTTCTTTTAGAGAGAAGCAAGAACTTGCTGAGATAGGCAATGTGGTTCTCTCCATCTTTGGCTGAGGTTCCTACCCCAGACACTTCAGCTCCAAGGATCTTTCCAGTGCCATGGAGATGGAGGTGCCTGCAGGTAAGTGTGGCTGGATCCTGCACCCTCAGCATCTTAAGAACCTGGAAGGGTTTTCTGCTGTGCTGTGGATGACAAAGCTCTGCTGCTCAGGGCATTCCAGATGTCATACAGATGAGAGGCTCCTGCTGGGCCCAGTTTTACTGGTAGGGCTGAATATCAGGTGCCTAAAGGCAGGAAGATGGCACAGTTTGGAGTAGTGGCCTAGCACTCAGGCCAGATTTCAAACTTAGTTCTGAGAGCAGCATTGCTATGCCAAGACAGAGGTAACATGTGTGTGCCTGTCTGTTCTTTCATCCTCCCTCCCCATGTAGTGTCAGGATAATGAAAAGCTGCATGTGAGGGCCAATTATGATACTTATCACTTCCTCTTGACAGTGCCAAGATACCATTTTTTAATGTGGCTCCATTTTTGTTTTGGTGCTGACACACAGCCAGTGAGAAGGTGAAAATTGCTCACTTCAAGAAGTCTTGCCTCTCAGCCTCTTCATCCTTTTGGATTTATGCCTTGCTTTTAGGATATAAAACCCCCTTGTGTTTGCATTAACACTTAGCATTAAAAGAAATCAGGAACAAAGGGCTAACGTTCCTTTAAAATAAAAAAATTCATGCCCTACTTTAGTAAGGTGCTTAAGATTCTTGTGAATGGAGGCTGTAAGGCATATTAAACTGCCCTGTGTGCTGTTTTTCCAATTTACTAATCCTGCTGATTCAGACTTTACTAGCAAACCTGCTACAATTAACTGCTTTGTAGGTGCAGTTGTGACATGTCAGGTTGCTATTAGGGCAGGGCCTGAAGAGCCTGCACGTCCCATCAAAGGGTTAAGCTTTTCTCTAACATTTATTCTGAGGCACATGCCAGGTGGGGACTCTTATACAGAGTTTACTGATCAGACGTTCAAGCAAAGCCCCTCATTTAATAATAAACAGCTCATTGCCTGTTGCTGTACTATTGTAGCAAGAATTTGTACATGGTAGCATCAGAACCCTGCAGGGCTTTTCATGGCAGGGGCACCCAGGAGCAGCTTGCCAGCCTAGGACACTTGGAACCACGGGCACCTCTATTTATTTGGGTTTACATGGCTTGTGAGGATGCTCATTGGTGTTTCTGTTTCAGTGGGAGATAAATGAGGATGTTTTTAATAGGGTTTGAGACAATTGCAGAGCACACTGAAGCAGCAGTGCTGGAGGGGATAGACACAGACTGCTGCTGTGCTCAGGTCTGGCACATGGGGTGAGAAGGCTGGGGAAGGATAATTCTTTGGTGTAGATTGTACATGTGTCTCCAGGCTGTGTTTGGAGCTGGTGCTGGAGAAGTGGCTGGAAATAGCTGGAGTGATGATCTCAGCAATGACCTGCCTGGGCTGGAGCTGCATGACCTTTAATGTTAACTAAAAGATGCACTCTTTGCTTTTGGGAACAACTAAAACATGGAAAAGGATCTTGGCTTCCCTGGGTGGGCAAACTCTTCTTCACTTGTTTGTGCCCTGGATTTTCCACAAGTGGAAGCTGTGAGGTGTGGGGCTGATCCAAGGGGGGCAGCTCCAGGAAGGGAAACAGCCATTCTGAGAATCATTCACAGACTGCCCAGTCCCACACTCTGCCAGAGACCTGAGCTGCTGTTTGCTATCTCATGTCCCCTTGTTCAGACCTGCCCCTTCCACCCTTTCTGTGTGCTCTGCTCTTTCTCTGCAGGGGACAGGCACTGGTGCAGGGCCTGATTTGTGATTTGTCAATCAGCTTTGGCAGCTGCCAGCTGGCTTGCAGAGAGAGATGCTGTGGTGCTTGGCTACAGTGGGGGTGTCCCTCCAAGGTCAGAGGATTCCTAGCTGCAGTCCTCTGCTTCAGCCCTCTCCTATGGGATGGAATGTGTGATCCTGTCCTCTGAGCTCTCACTTGGTGAGAACAACCAGAACAAATGGAGAGAATTTAGTGTATTTTCTCTACTAATGCCTTCAAATGTTTAGGTTATTTTCTCCCAGCTATACAGTAAGTTTTGTGTTATGTTGGGCTGTGCTTACACTGTTGGCTATGTAAAGCTCTGGGATGTAGAGCTGAGCTTGGATTGTTCCTTTTAGGGAGACTATGCACAGCAGGAACAGAACAGATATAGAATGACCATAGATTTACCCTGTCACGACCCAATATGGAGCAGCTGACTTGACAAGTGCTGGTAAAATGCTTCCTCTTGTGTGCCACAAAACAGGTGGAGAAATGTTGTTATTTGAACAGAAAATTCCATGACGCTCACAAGGGGGAGGTTGCTGGTTTGTTTTATGAGAATAGAGTGCCACAGTGGCAGAAAAGGGCTCTGTGAAATTTCCTTATGTGGTTTGAATTTTTTTTATTCCATTTCCCTCTGAGATAACTTAATTTTATAATTGCTGTCTGTTGAAGGAGAAGGGAAGAGGTGAATGAATGACGCCAGCTTAGACTCTGTAAAACAAAGGAAACTCTTTTCCCAGTGCTTCTCTAAGTCCTTTGTGAAAGCAGGTTCTCTTTCTGCTAGACAGCCACAAATAGTTTTGTCCACAATTTCCTTCCACCTAAAAATATTAAGATCCTTTTGAAAAAGTGGCCAAAATTTCTCATCCTGCCCTTAAGATTATCAGAAGGGAAATGGAAGCAATTATCTGTGTTTATTTGTCTGTGTGATCAGAAGGCATAGCCAGTACTAGTGCAAAGGAGCACTTTGCTAATTTTGCAGTTGTCCCCAGTAAAAACTCTTCTCAGTCAGAGTCAAATGAGTGTCCAAATCTGGCTGAAAGTCATGTTCAAGAACCCATGAATCTTGTCCTGTTCCAAGCAGAACATGTAATTCAGCATTGAAAGCTTCAGGAGTCTGGGCATAACAGCAAATTTTGAAGAAAACACTGATCAGAGCTGACTGATCATCCCTCTTCCTACTGGTCCCAGGAAATACCAGTGAAAGGAAACACTCCAGTGCTTGTGAGAGTCATCCTGTGGCAGCTGATGTGTACTTCTGAAAGGGAGAGAGGATTAGAACAGGGGAGGAGAGAAGTTACCCTGCGGGAGATTGTCAACAGATGTTCCATTGTAGTTCAAAGAGAGCTAGCAAAAGGCTTCTGCTGCAGGGATATATTAATTCTGGGCAGTTCATCACAGGGAGACCTGTTTTATGACTGGGAGGATACCTCTGGTAGCTAATTTAGCTCTTTATTTGATCTGAGGGTGGGGAATCTGGTCTACCTGTAAACAGAGAGGGAGCTGAACAGTAGGAACAAACATGTACTTGTTTTCTTGCAGCTGTGACCACTGTCAGTCTGATCAAGATCAAGCTGGTTTTGTGGTTCAGGGGGTTATTTGGCTGATGGGTCATTGAATAGGAAAAATATTACAGAGGAACTGAGGCTAACCATTGTTAAACTGCTGGGGCATGTGAAGCAGACCTGTGCTGAGTGTGTCTTTCAAGTGCACTCATTGGACAGGAAGTGGGAACAAACCAAGGAAGACAGGGCAAGCTGTCAGGCAGATGAATAAATCGATCCCTTTGTATTTAAAATGCACAAGATTATCAACCTATCTATGCTTCCTTCATGTAGTAGTTAATGATTTCTTATAAAACCTTACCAATGTTGCAGGATTAACTGATGGGGGATCTAGTTCACAAGGTTTCTATCAAGAACACAATTAGAAGGTCCTTTTCTGGGAGCTTTTAAGTGCTTTATCTTCTGACATTGTTTGAAGTTGTGCTCTGGATGAAGGTTGATTTTTTTCAGGTCTGTGAGGAAACATGACCCCTTTGGTATTAGAGTGAGGAAGAGTCTTCATTCAAATGTGTTTGGGTGGGGAACTTTGAAGCCCATCATTACATTACAAAGTTCTGGGAGATTAAAACAAACCAAACCACAAAAAATTTTGGGAAACTGCTGGGAGACCTTTATACTTGCAGTCATGGTCTTCCAGCTTTGCTTATCACTTTGGTATGTATCAGTAGGACTGAAAATTTGGCTGTTTTATGGACAGTAAGTGCATGATTTTTGTTTTCTTTGTGGGGGATGGAAAGGAATTATTGGATATAAGATTCCGGTCTTGCTTCTGCTATGCAGTGAAGCAGAGGTAGCAAGTACATGAATGTCATGGGCAGAGGCTCAGGAGGTGCACTTAGAAAAACTGTCCCCCTTTCCCCATGACAAATCCACATTTATACTGATTTGATGTAGTTATACAAAATTAAGTATAAATACTGTGGAGGTAAGCAGCCTCCTGTTTCCTTCACAGGTGTCTGGGAAATGACAGTAGGCATTTCTGTTCTCCCCTGGGAATAAGAAGAACACTGGCAGGTAAAATCTTTCAGGTTCTGCATCATTTCATAGTCTTCATTACTGAAAATTTACTCCCTGGCTTGCTTCTGTACTCCTGCTCCCTGGATCAGTGGAAAGCCTTTTTCATTCTGCTTTAAGTGGTAGCAAGCACATGAGGCTGACTGTTATCCATGGGAAATCCTTATGGGATGATCTGTCTTACAAGACCCACACACTGCCTTGTCCACTCCAGTGCTCCTCATGGCAGTTTCTGTCCCTGAACACCCTCTGTAGGCTTATTCACAGACTTGCAGTGTGACATGATGGTTTAACACAGTGTGTAAAGCTAAAATCCAGACACTGAGACATGAAGGACAACTGAGTGGGCAGAGAAATGGCACAGAGCACAGGTGGCCCTGCCCAGGGCACAGCAGCTCTAGGATTGTCACTTTTCAGCTTCTCAGATCCCCTTCCCCTCAAAACATGAGTCTGGAGAGAGGAGGGAAGGTCAGAGGAGGCAGATGGGTCTCAAACTCTGGTTTTCTTTTACCTGTGGTTCTTTCCTTTCTATTTAACATTAAACCCAAGTGATTAGGTTGGGTCTTGGTCCCTTGCAAATTAGTAATACAATCATGCCTTAGCCTAAGAGGCATTAAAACTAAACCCCATCAGAGGCAACAGCTGTGCTCAAGGAGAAATGCATGAGCTGGCAACAGTTGTTTTCTGGTTCTGTCAGTTCTCTTTGCTGCACAGGAAAGGTGAAGCCCACACAAGTGTGGCCCGTGTTCCATCTCCAAACCTGGCCACCTCAGAGGCTGCATGGTCTGGTTGGAAGGTCAGAACTCAGTTGGGCAAAGGCACAAAGCTCTGTGTGTCCCAGGGCTGGCTGCCTGCACAAGCCTGTCCTGCTGCTGCCTCTCCAGCAAGGCAGCTAAGCAGTTTGCTGTGCAGAAAATGAATCAGCTCTGAGTGGGTTTGGAGGCAAAAAGGCAGAGCAGAGAACACTCCAATATAAACCACCAGAATAATGCTGACTTTAGACCTGAGAAGACTACCTTAGTTGTGGCATGTTTGTTTTGTTTTGTGTGTTGGGACAGGACTGAAATCTCTGCAGGGTTTAGAGTTCACCCTCATGTCTTCAGATTACTCAGCAAGCTCTTTGCTAGGCTAAAAAGTCTTTGTTTGCTCTTCCCTTGCTCTAGATCTTCCAAGGATTTGCTTTTCTAGATTTGTAGTGAGAACTCTTTAGAAAACAGCATAAGACAATTAACGAGTCTCTCACTCACCACATTTTGCTTTTGCAATAGAAATTTTTAATACAAGCAATCTATGACATGTGCTGACTGATTTTGCCAAAGAATTTTAACAGCTAGGAGACTCTTAGTAGGTCTGTAGCAGAACCTGGGCTTTTGAGCACTTATCTCCCTGCAAGCCTGAGCTCCAAAGAGTTCAAAACAGCTATAAAGCTAAGAAGAAAGTATGTGTCTTCCAGTTTGTTTTGTCTGCTGTACTACAGAAAGAAGCATGACAGATACTACTTAGGTTTGGATTAGGCTGGCTTTCAGGATATTTCTGTAAATAAGGTTTGGGGTTACAGTTGACAACATGAGAACATCTCCAATCAGAGGCAAAGGAAGAGAGTCTAAAGGTGTAGATTACATTATTTGGTCTAGTGTGGTTCTCTAAGACACATTTCATCTGATTTAACTGTATACATATTAATCTCACTCGACCCAGACCAGGAATGACCCTGACAAGAAGGAACACAGGCAGGGGTGGTGTCCTTCTGAGCTGTCAGAGCCATGGTTCATGGCTGTCTGGCATTTTCTAGTTATCAGCTCTGTGAGTCTTTGTGCCCCAAACTGCTGCTGTTTATCTATCACAGGATTCATCTATAAAAGCTTTTCAGTTAGATGTTTGCAATGAAAATATGAGGACTGAGACACTTTTGGCATTTGTAACTTTATTGCAGAAAAAGAAAATCCACTATCAACATATTTTACAAACAAAGTTGCACTTTGGTGTTGGGTGAGTTTTTCCTCACCCCTTTCCCCTGCACAGCAATGCATGGGAAACCAGAACAACCAGCCTCTGCCCTTTTGATTGTGTGCAGACACACTTCCCAGATATGCCAGCCTGCACCAGTTCCAGCCAGGATGGAGTTCTCTTTTCCACCACTAACTTGCCAACTTTGTGCCGAAAACCAGCAGCACCCTGCCCTCCGGCAGGGGAAACAAGTCTGTAGCTAGGGAGATCACTGTGCAGACAATGCTTGATACAAAAGCTTTGGAGTTGTGACAATTGCTCTTTAGTTCTCATGCAATCATAGAAGAGAACCAACCCTTTTCCCTATTTACTGGGCATAAATACACAGATGGAAGGCCAAACTGAAGCCCAACTGCACTGCAGCCATTTGTCAGCCACTCTGGAAGCAGCAGCACAGGGAGGAGGAACTGCTGCCTTACCCAGTTCATCTATTTGACCCAGACTGGTTCTGCTCCATCTTTGGGCTTTCCAGGCTACTTGAGCTCAGCTGATGGGGAATTACCCCTTACCCTGCTATGACAACCCCTAACAGCACTGGGAAAAAAAAGGTACTTTTGCAAGTGAGGCTTGGTATCTGTCTTTTGTGGGGTTCAGTGATGTTGCTACTGAAAGGAGAGGAGAAACTGAGGCTTGTAGAGCAATGTGCCAGATAAACTCCAGCCCTTGCTGTATCCTGAGGGAGCAACTGGCTTAGTCAAAAATCAAACACTCTAGAGAAGGCATGTGTTTCCATTTTCCTGCAGTCAAATGTGAGTTAGAAAACAGGAGCAGGTGTAATTACATGAAGATTGTCATGTCACACATACTCCGGTCTTTTTGAGGCAAGGGCACCAAAAGCTCCTCTGATTTACACTCAGAGGCTCTGGTCTATGAGTTTCCTTGAGAGGCCTCAAGAGCCTTGGATGCAGTCTACAGCAGTGATATTTTGAGGCAAAAGTGCAGAATCTAATCAGCATAACACCAAGAAAGGGAAGGGGAGGAAGGCACCTACATCCAGGATCTGTCCTCATGACAAGACACAACTGGCTCAAAAGACCACAATCAGAAAGTAGAGGAGCTCTGGCCTTGCATAGCACAGGAGGGAGAGCAAAGCACCAGCTTTGTACAACAACTTCCAGCAAGCAGATGCTAGAAGCAAAATGGGAGGTACCTGAGGAAAGGCTTGTGTTAGGCCAGGCAGGGAAATGGACTAAAGCATTTACTGGGCCTGGGAAAGGAGTTTATACATATGCCAAAAGCATCAAGTGTAGGAGACACGGTTTCCTAATTGTGGTGAGACCAAATTAGTGTGTCTAATTGGCAATAGACTGAGTCCTGTCAAGCTCAGTTAAGCTAACATTATGTTCAATTTCCTCCCAGCAACTTCAAAGCAACATCAAGTCGCAGGGGCACTTCTCCAGTGGCCACAAAACACTTCCCTGGTTGAAGAGAAAAGGTATGCATCTAGGAAGGAAGCAGAGTAGTCTTTTATCCTCCTGTAGGTGTTTCAGGATGGGCAATGCCAATCCTGGGACTAAAGCTGAAACAGGAACAAAAACAAAAGTGCAAGAAAACCCCCAAAACAAACAACCTTAAAAATACAGAACAAGAGGGAGCCCAAGAGAACTGATTTCCACATCCTTGGCTTCCTCAGAAAACAGCAGTCTCCTTTGCTGGCACTGTGCTGACACCACCAATGTTAAGAGCCCTAGTCTGAAACACTTGCCCACCTCCTTTGAAGGCAGCAGCCACCAAGATCAACAGAAGAGATCCATGCAGAACACCATGGCAAGGGTTGTCTTGGCTAATTGGTTGCCACACTAAAAGGAGGAGACACTTCTTCAGGGCATTGTTTTAAGGAGAGCCTGGAGAAAAGGGTCAGACTTGGGCTCTGATTTGCAGCATAGAAGCTTCAACACTGACCTACTGAAAATGTCTAAAACCAAAAACCATCTGAAAAGGATCTTTCAGTTGTGTGCAAATCACAGCCCCTCATTCCTCAGCAGATCGTCTGGGACCAAGTCCTCAAGGTTTTTTCCTCTGGGCAGCAGACAGCCTGGTTGCCTAGTAGCTGTAGAGGGAGAGAGGGGTGTCCTCCATCATGTCATCCTAGAAGCAGAGAAGAGGGGCTTTAATGAGATGTCTGCACGGTGGCATCATGGTCCCAGCCTGGGAGACTGCTGTGCAGGCAGCACAGCCTGCTCAGCCACACCTCACAGCGTGGCATCTGCCCAGCCATCCACCTAAACGCTGGCACTGTGCAGCTCCTGGATCTTTGGGCTGTCAGTGTCCCTGCTGCTGCAGCATTTGGAGAGAAGAGGTGTGTGCAGGAACTGCCTGCCTGCTGCAGGGATGTGGAAAACTCTGGCTGTTGAAAACTCCACTCAGCTTGAAACAGCATCAGCTTGCGTGCTTAGCTGCAGCACTCCTCTGTTCCAGAAAGTTCAGGGAGTTATTTGCAGCTTCCCCAGAGCTAGTCCAGCCTCTGGAACCCTCATATATTTTTATATTCCCAAATGGTCAAACACAGACAGACAAACAGACAACCTCTCTGGAACAGAGCATCAAATCTGCTTTGTCATAGTTACAAAGCAAATATATCAGAAAACAGGAGGAGAGGGCAGGAAGGTGTCATTTCAGGACAAGCCTGGATGGAGCTCTCCTTCCTCTCTCTAACCTCTCCGCGTTCCCCTGCAGAGTGAGGGGAAGGCAGAGAGCTTCTTTAGTGCCCAGCCTTGAGACTTGCTGTCTTGACTCAAACCTTGGATGGAAGGAGAGGGACCTAAGGAGGAACAGGAGCGTGTGATCAGCATTGGTGCTGCTGCAAACACCCAAAGCACTGCTAATGGAGGAGAGCAACAAAGCAGTGAGTGGCCAGGCAGCCCAGGTGGGGCTGGTGGAGGCAGACTCACCATGGGCAGGTCCTGCAGGCGCCGGAACTCGGTGCGGTTGTTGTGCTGGCGGTAGCGCAGGAATCCCACCAGGGCCAGGATGGCCACCATGACAATGAACACGGAGATCACAGTGATCACCAAGGGGTCAGCCCTCGCTTTACCGGCCAAACTGGGGAGCTCTGCAAGGAGACCAAGGCAATGAGGCCAAGGGAGAGCCCTCAAGGGCTGGAACAGCAAAGCTTTGTCTTTTCTGCTTCTGCTCAGTACAGCCAAGAGGCAATTTGAGGTAGCTGCAGCACTTTGCCATGTTTTGTGAGAACAGGTACAAAACAATTACAGAATCTGTTACAGGCTGGAAAAGACCTCTGTGATTATCAGTCCAACCCATGACCTAACACCACCTTGTCAACCAGACCACATCCAGTCTTTCCTTAAACACCCGCAGGGACAGTGACTCCACACCTCCCTGGGCAGCCCATTAAAAGCAGAGCATTTACCTGAATTATCATCACCAACATCCAACACAGAAGTCTTCTCATGCCTGGGCTCCAGTGACTGTGCCAGTGTGGGTGTGCTGGTGGGGATGGCAGCTGTGCTGGCAGGCGTGGAGCTGGTCACAAGGGGTGTCACTGTCACTGTCACAGTACTGGAGGCAGTAGCAAAGGACGTGCTCCGTACAATGGAGGTGGGAGCAGAGGAAGTTCTGGGCTCCACAGTGCTCTCCTCTGTGGCACCCACAGGGCTCGTTCCTGCCTTGGTTTCAGACCTTGCTGCTGTAGGCTTCGGGGTCTGCCCATCAAAAAGCCCTGACTGAGAGCTGTTAGTTGTTGCTGCAAAATAGGAACAAGCAGTTATTTCAAAGGATCCAGTGCAAGCACACTGTTCTGTGGGACTGGACAAGATGGAAGCAAGACTGCAAGAAAGACTGCTGGGACTATAGGTATAGCAGTTTATTGTCAACCCTTTGGAAAATAAGCAGAGCCTTTAGCACAGCCACAGCTGAGCCACACTATAACCCACATGCTTAGAAAGTCCTCTCAGTTTTCATATGTGCCAATCTGCAATGTCAGCCAACCTCAGCTGGGCCCACAAGGCCTGTCCTTGGGGACAAAGGACAAGCAGACAAGCTTAAACAACTTTACACACCCCAGAGCAAGGCACTGGGACAGGACTCCCATCCCTCCTTACAGGGAGCACAAAGGGGGCTGCCCAGGGACTGCATCATCCTGGCAGCATCCCCTGAGGCTGTGCCAGTTGTCACAGAACAGCAGGACCATGTGACATGAGTGAGGGAAAACAATGCACTTGTGCATGAACACCATGTAAATCAGTGATCAGTCAGTATCTGCCTTGTGTTAGGGGTGTGTGACAGCCTGGCAGGCCCCAAGATGGACAAAACTGGGATTGCAGACCCTATACCCAGTCCCCATGTTGCCCAGAGGGATCTGAAGGTAGGGTAGGGTTTCTCATGGTTGGATGGATGAGCTGTCACTTGTGCTTGCCCATCTCCATGTTTTGTGTGAAGGGAGGGTGTGCTTCTCCAGGGAGGCTCCCACTGAGCCCCCAGCCCTGATGCCAGACAGGCCCAGCTGGGCAGTGCTGCTAAGGCATGTTGTTTCAGATTAGATATATGAAGGATGTCCCTGCACACAATCAATCAGAACGCAGCCAGCACAATTAATACCAAAATTAATGAGGTTTACAAAGAGGATGCTGAACTAACATCTTTGCAAATAATTTGCACTGAACTGGCTCTGCTTAGTGTCTCATTCCCTTCTTCTCCCTCTCTCCAGTTAGCAGGAGAGTGCTCAGACATTCCCAGGTTGTGCATCCTTGAGGCAGGACTTGGTGCACAGGCAGTAAAAGCAAAACCTCACCTGGCCCAGTGTTCGGTGGAGGCGTGGGGGTTGCACTGCTGGCATCATCCGTCTCTTCAGTTGTGCTGAAAGGCTCTGTGGCTTCATGGCTGGGCTGGTTTCCTTCCAGAGTGCTGGCAGTCAAGGTAGGGGAGGGGATTTCAGTGCTGCTGTTGGCTGACAAGCTCATGTTGTCATGCTCAGGATGTGTAACTGTGATGTCCCCAGCACTGGCAGTGGTAGAAGCCTGCAGTCTCTCTGCCTTGGAACCTGCCATGGGGGTGGTGGGGATGAAGGCATCCTCCACCTCTGTAGCTTGGGCCCCTGTGACACTGAGTGTTGCAGCAGTTGGGTTTTTCTCCAGGCCTGGCTGAGGAATGGCAGCAGTCACTGGAGGCACATCAGAGGCTTCCCTTGGCTGAAGCGAGGTTTGTGCTGTGCTAGGAAAAGGTGACAGTGGCACCAAGGCCTCTGCTGTCTGCTGACCCTCTGCTGTGGAACAGAGAAGTTTGTCAGAGATCCCACAGTGAGAAGACAAACAGGGGGGAAGGACAGAAATGGAACTTTATCCCCTTAATTCCAAATCCAGCACAGGTTCACACCTGGGAAAGTGATTCAAGCAGCTCCCTACTGTCCTGGTTTTTGAGGCAGGGACCTGTTCTAGGGGACTTTTTCTTTACCCTCCTGTCTCTCCAGTCCTGTGCTGTTGTTCTCTAGGGTCAGCACGACCAATCCCTGTATCCTTGAGCAACTTTTAAACATTTTAAAAGGATTTAGTTTTGTTTAAAGTATCACCTGAGACCTCATTTTGTAAGAAATTTAGGTAAGTCTTCTTTCATTCATTAGGAAAGAGTCAAAAGTGGTGCTGAAAAAATGCAAATGAGGAAATTGTGGAAGAAGACTCTCTAGCTCCCCTGGCCCAATGAAGCAGAGAGAAGCGATATTTTAAAAGACTGTGGATGGCAAAGGCAAAGCACATATTGTGAGTCACCTTGGCAGTAGTGTGGGGCTCTGCTGGAGGGAAAGGTGAAATGGGCAGCAAGAGTACTACAGCTAACAGGGCTGGGGTGTGCCATGGGAACTGCCTTCCTGAGCTATTTATGAACAAATCACCACCATGAAATACAACTGTTGTCATAGAAATGGGGAGCTACTCAGCCTCCCACTACAGCAAAAAGGGGCAGCCTCCCTGAAGGGAACCTGCAGCAAGCAAAGATCCCTGCAGATCCACAGCTGCTAGACAGTGTGACAGCATACAGGAGGAGGAAAGCCAAAAGGCTCTTACACTGCCTGTTCATAAACACAGATCCTGTGAGGGTTTTTCATGGTATAAACAGGAAGAAAACAGAGAAATGTAGCCACATCAGGATGTACTCTCCAATTTAAAAACGTCTCATAGTCAATATTTTGACAATTTCTGTTAAAATTTCTATCCAAGCCACAAAGGGCTGATGAGCTAATTACAGAAAAAATAAAGGTACTGAAGGAAATCCATCATCATGTCCCTTCTCCCCACAGTGAAAAAGCATCCAACGCAGATGTTGTCAGCAGTAAACATTAATCCACCAGCCAGGCAGCCCATTCTTATACTGTTTTGGGGAAATTTCAGCAGTTTTTAAAAGCTCTTCAGAACAGGCAGAGTTATCAAAGCTCTTCTCCAGCTACAGCACTTAACCAGCCCTAAAAAAAGACACAATACATGGCTCTCTCAAGACCTTTGCAGTACCCTGACCAGCTGGAGAATTCCAAGCCCTGAGCAGCCTGATGGAGCTGTGCTTCCCCAGCCCGGGGCCCCAGCCCCAGGAGGGCTCCCACAGGGATGCACAGCCCTGCTCAGCACATTCAGAGAACAAGCTCTCACAGGGAACCCAGCTGGGGCAACTTCAACATGAAGACCAAAGGCCTGAGTGAGGCTCCCTTTGGCCTCTCCTGGATCCAGACGTGCATGGCCAGAAGGTGCCTCCAAATAAAGCGAGCTGCTCTGCCATGGAGCTCAGGTTAGGATACACCAATAACACCTGGAAGGAAAAGAGCTGACTGCGGGGTTTCCTGGGATCAGGCACCAAAAGGCATTGTCACCAAATGTGACAATTCCCAGCCCTAAACACAGCGCTGCTATTGAACACAGGGTGGGATCCCACCAGCTCCGGCTGCCGGCTGGGCACTGGCGGATGCTTGCTCAGTAAACACCCACTGCCTGCTCCTGCCCTGCCAGAGACAGAGCCCTGCTGTCACCACGGGGTAAACAGGAAAGGTGGTGCCCAGGTGCCTGGCCAGTGGCAAGCCTGGCTATGTGCTGCTCTGAATAGCCTGGCCTGTGTCTGGACAGCCTCTCATGGGGTGGCAAGTCATGACTTGAGTCATGCTGAGGAAAGATTTGTGGAGAGCTGTCTTGCACAAAGGCCTGAGCAACTCTGCAGCCATCATGCCAGTTTCTGACCAGAAAAGTGATAGGCAAGATGGGTGCTAATGTCTTAACAAGCAGCTCCATGGGTGAGGGTCTTAAGGAGAAATGGGTCTTTATGTCTCTACCAACCTCAAGCTGCAAAGTTCGTTGCAGAACCCAGTTTGAATTTCTGGTGGATCCGCAGAACCCAGATAGCCTGAACTTGGGGGGAAATGGGTGATTTTATGCACAAAAGGAGGGAAGGCAGATGAGTCTGGGTCCTACACAGGACACCTCCCCGCATGCCTACCACGAGGTGCTGTGGGACAGGAGGGTTTATGGGGACAAGCAGGTCCCCCAGTCCGCTGCACTCACAGCTTCCTGCTGTCTGCAAGAGGGACAGCCGCTGGGACTGGCATTTCCCTAAGCTCTTCTCTGGGAGAATCCGCTTGGCTTCTTCCCACAAAATTATCTAGTGACCATCACTGCAAAAGAAAATGGTTCCCGGGTGAATGGGCCACTCTGGTGTAACACAGCACTGTGGTGTGAAAAACCTGGTTTGTAGAGAATTGCAGAAGAGATTTTAAATTAGCAGGTGAGGAACAAGGGACTGTTTTGAGTATGGCAAGTGTTGATGGCACCTCAATTAGCAAGTCATCCAGCCCAGCACAGCACACCCAGCTCAGGAAACAAAGGAGAGCCTAATCCAGACTAACATTCTAAAAATTCAAGACATTAAGAGATAATGGTGGGAAGATAGAAAAGGCAAGAGCCTTAGAATGGCCAAGGAAACAAAAGACTGAGTAAATCCTGATCACCCGGGGACAGGCAGACAAAGGATTCCCATCACCCATCTGTCAGCTCCTGAGGGGTAAGGGCACATCGAAAGCCAGCACAGTCACCAAGCAAAGCACCTGGGGAATCCCACAGAGGTGCAGCTTGTTCCTTGTGAGCTGCAGGTGCTAAAAGGCACAAGCGCTGAGTTTTATTTCAGTTTCAGTTTAAATAAAACCACTCCTCCAAAGGGCCTTGCTGCAATGCCACAGCTTTGTTTGCCAGTTTTATCATCCATCCAATAGGACAACCTAGTGCCACGCAAAGGGAGCCCGGGGCAGAGGGGAGAGCAGAGCGCTGTGCACAGCAGAGCATTGCTGCCTGTGCCGGGGCAGACCCGGCAAACCCCGCCCGGGCTGGGATCCTCAGGGGTGCAGCTCCTGCTCTGCTCTGGAGCCTGGTACCCAGCAGGTCGGGAAATCCCCAGCTCCAGCGCAGCTGTTCCTGCCCCAGCCACTGAGTGCTGATGGTTTTAGCTGTTTATCAGTCACCTATAGAGATGCAGGTCAGAGCTCGTTCCTCTGGAGTCTTCCTGGAGAAGCTCTGCTTCCTGCACCACATGCCAGGAAAGCCACGCTGTACTGCCTAAGGCATCGCCCTCACCAGCTTCAGGATACAAGAGGGAACCGTGTCCTTCTTGTTTCAGATGCAAATGGCAAGAGTTAGTGTGAATGCTTCACCTTTTCCGTGATTCTCCCAGACCTGATAGCTGCAGCATTCTAGGACAGCTGGTAAAGGTGCACTCACCCTTGAATCCATAACAGAGCAGCTACAACTGTCCCAGGATCTGGGGACAGAGCAAGCGCTCTGACCATAAGAATATGTCTTTCCCTGATAGGGGACTAGGGGTGAGCTTGCTTTGGTTATATTTCAGCCTGCTGAAGCAGGGCTGGTCCCCTGGCTACAGCCCCACTCCTGCCCTGTGTCTGTGCTAACGCCCCAGGCTCAGCCTGTGCGTGGTGAGAACCAGAGATCCCAGACCACATTAGGGCAGGGCTGGTGCATTTGGAGCAGCAGCTCCCATCAGACTGTGCTGACTGCAGTGACCTCTGTCTGGGAAACAAGAGGGGCAAAGGAAGAGAGTGGTCCCAGGGGAGGAGGGATGCAGCCAAGCAAGAAGCAGCCCCTGCCTTGCATAAGGGTGGGAAACACTCCCAGCTCTTTGAGGGAAGGGAGGGCTCTGAACATCAGCCCACAGCTTCGACCCCTCTCTGGCATTGTCTGACAACACTGAGAGACTTCCAAGCATCAACCCAAGCTCCCTCCAGCCCCAGAACAGACATGGTAAATTATGCTAAAACAGAGAGGGAGTGAAGGAAGCCAGCTCTGCAGGAAACGGGGCCATTCCTGCCTTGTGCTCCCTGCCCAAGATTCAGGGCTGGGGCCAGGCGAGGGGCTGAGGAAGGTTTGCACAGGCAAGACAGAGTCACTGCTGTGCCAGGGTAGTCACACAGGGTGGGGACCGTGGTCTCCATGCTCTGCCACAGCAACCACCCCACCATCTATTTGCTTCTCAGATAAAACAATAACAGAGCAGGGCCTCAGCTGGACAAACCCTCAACAAGCTTCTGCCACAACCCTTCTGCCTCTCTCAGCAGCATCCTCTGCACCCTCCTTCCTGTCTGGCAGAAACAGCAGCCTGAGCTCCCCAAAGGTCAACACCAACCTAGCTTCAATCCATAGGTTTGAACATTTTTAAAATCCCTTTTAGGATGAGATGAAGGTGAGGAGGCCCATGGCAGGCTGGCTCCTGGTGACTGAGGGAGAGAGCAGGGCAGCACGGTGCAGGCTGCAGCCACCACTGGGAAAAGTGCACAGTAACAGGTAAGAGCTAAACACAAAGATGAGAAGGATTCCCCCAGGATTTCAGAGAAAGTGCCCATGGGAGCAGGACTCCCTGGGGTTGATGTATCCTCCTGCACAGGCTGCCACTGTCTGAGGATAGCACCTCACTTAAATCAGCTTCCTACAGAATGCATGTGAAACTACTGCTCTGATTCATTGAAAAGGCACCCAAACCCTTCTACAATGCTATTTTGGTGCACTAAATGAATTCAATTTCCATTTAAGTGTAACAGCTCCACTCACAAACAACCTGGTAAAATGGAAAAATACAATGTTTAAAAAGTCAAAGCATAAACTATAACCTGTATATATCAAAGCAGTCATATCTTATTGCTTAGCAAACTACTTCATTAAGTGTAGAAATTATCTTTTGTTGACAGTTATTACATTTTATGGTTACCAACTAACAGTAATTAGACAATCTCTTCAAGGAAAAAAAAAGCTTGAGTATAAATGCAAATAAAACCATATAGTGGGATTTAAAACGAAGGCTCTTAATTTCATTTAAAAGCAGAACTGGAATAGCTCCTGATTAGATACTAGCTGAGCCTGATCTCTTTTCCTGGAATAACAATAATAAAAAAACCAAACAAGCAGCAGAAGAGACTTGTGGAGCCCTTCAGAAAGGTGCCAGATGCACCCAGGGATGCTGTAGAGCAAACACCCTCACGGAGGTGAAGCAAGCTCAGAGACAGGATCGGGTACAAGGGGCAGCTGCTTTGTAAGCTCAGCTCCATTGGGTACCTTGCAGGACCTCGATGGAGGCAGGGTGCCAGAGGCTGCATTTGCCACAGGCTCCAGTGCTCTCCCTGCCAGGGCTGATGCCCAGACTGTCCCCATCCCCATCCTGGCTGAGAGAGGCTGGACACACTCCCTCTGCTCCTGGACTCCAGGCAGGAGGTGTAGGCACCCATCCAGCCTTGCAGCCTGCTTGGGGACCACCTGAAGCTCTTCACGGCAGAGTTTAATTCATTGCATCCCTCATGGCCTCTGCAAGCTGCTCTGCAGGCACCAAAACTGGGGGGGCTGAAAAGGGGGTGCTGGGCACCCAGTTCAGCCCTGGAGAGCTGCCAGGCCAGGCATGCTGCAAAGCAAGGGCTGAGGTAATGGACAGGAATAGAAACCAGCTCTCCTGACGGGAAGGAGGTGGCCACGAGCAGAGCACGAGACGGGGGCAGATTAGATATGGGGTGCTGAGTGAGTGTGGAGCACTGGGGAGGGACAGCCCAGCACCCAACCTGCCCAGGCAGGCAGGGAGATGATTCCTCAGGGCATCTGTGGATACCAGGCCACAGGCTTGAACCACGGGGAGACAAAAAGGGGAGGCAGTGCTACCACCTCAACAGATGGCACTGCACTGGGAACCAGGACAACCAGCCAATGTGGCATGGCAGAGCAAGAGCTGCAGCAACGGGGATGAGCAGCCCTGGAAACAGCACTACAAATGCCAAGCACAGGTACTTCAGTACTAGGAAAACCCATAAAACAGCAGAGAAACAGCACAGCACAGAGCACACAGTACTGGGACAGCACCAGCCTGATCACTACCTGCAGGAACAGCACCCCAGGGTGTCACACTGCCTGGCCCTGCCACATGAGACCCTCCTCACCCAGCCAGGGGAGAGAAATGCAAAAAACTGCTTTCCTACAGGTTTGCAGGAAGCTCAATCACTGATCTCCCATTTAGAGGTAAGGGGGCTTATCCCAAATTACTATGGCAGGGAAATGGGAGAGCAGGTTGCCTGCTCAGCTACCACTGTCAGAGCAGCCAGTCATTTTCCAGGGGCCACATACAGCTATGGAGTACCTTGCCTGGCAGGAAGGTGCCTGGGAGACTCCCATGCCGTCTGGTTTTGTTCCTCAGTAGGGGACTGAGCAGTGGTGAAGGCTCCTTCACCCAGAAGCTGCTGGGCACACCCATGGCATGCACGGCCTGGGAAGCCTGCCCTTCTCTGGGGTTGTGTAACCCCAGTAATACAGCAACAGCAGGGAGCTCTGGCATCAGACAGCCTGGCCCTGCTTACCTCAGGAGTCACAGCTGCAGTGGAAGAAGCATTCACATCATTAGGAGAAATTAATAAGCCAGTTGCCTTAATAGCAGCCCCATGTCAGCAGGGAGCCTACTCTCCAGGGCAGTGTGGCAAGAACTGGGGGTAAGTTTGAACATCAGGAAACTTGCCCTGCCCTGGGCAGCCCTACAGGGCTCAGGATGTGACCCCAGACTCAGAGGCACTGAGCCCTATGAAAGCTGCTCACAGAGCATTGTGGGGATGATCACAGACCAAGGGAAATCCTGTGTCAAGAACTGTGTCTGCCCACCCAGAGGGTCTAGGTGGAAAGGAAGGAGGGACAGGGGCTTCTTTACTATAGATTGTCCCAGCTCCCCATTGTCTGCAGGGATGGGGCCAAGGGAGCTGAAGGAGTTGAGTGCTTTGCCCCAGCCCAGCAGGTCAAGCCTTCTGGGAAGGGCAGCAGGGAGACAAGGCCCACCCTGCCCCTGGGGCTGAGGGATAGTCATGTGTAGAAATGGCATCAAAGACTGGTGGCATGACATGAAAGGTTGGGCTGGGAGTGCAGGGTCACACTGCTGGAGGAAACACCCAGAGCAGGGAACCAAGCTGTGGCTCAGCTCTGGGTGCAGCAGAACTGGAGCAGTCCTGTCAGGGTGGGGCCAAGTCCATCCACTTGTCCTTGCCCTGGGCAAACAAAGGGAAAAAAATCACAGAAAATCGTCAGTGGGACCTTGAAGCAGACACTCTGCCTGCCTGTGTGCATGGCCCCGGTGGTGCCCACAGATGGGGCTTTATGTGCTCGTGCTGCTCCCAGCCCTGCTCTGCTCTCACTGCTTGCAAGGCAGCTCAGCACGGGAGGGAGAGGCAGAAAAATGCCCAGACCAAAATTACTTGGGGTTTTATTTGTAAGGCTGATGGAGCTGGAGGAAGTGGATTTCCGCAGGCAGCGAAGAAAGGCTGCATTGAGAGGCTGGGGTGGGCAGAGCACAGGAGAGCAGCAGCCTGAGCTCCTCTGTGGCCCTGCTGCAAACCCAGATGGGGAGTGGGAGCAGGCACTGCCAGACAGCAGGAGCAAAGGGAATCTGTGCTGGGAGCAGGGCAGAGAGCACTCTGGAGCTGGGACAAACCCAGCTTTGGACAAATTTGTCTGGGACTGCTGACTTCGGGTGAACCGTTCCTTTCCCCACCACTGTCCTGGTGAGATTTTCTGGTGTCTCATTATGGGTTGTGCTTGCTAAGAGGCATTTTATTAACGGTGGCATCTCTTCCTTCTCTTTTCTATCTGGTCTTTCAACCACAGTTGAGATTGGGTAACAAATTCAAAAGCTATGAGGGCAAAGGCCAGGTCAGCTGCATAGGTAACATTTCCTGAGACTGTGGAGAATCTTGGATTGGGACACTAAGCAACAAAGATCCCAGGAAAAACCCAGTGCAATCTTAATTTCTGGTACATTCTGTCAGTTTGAGTCTCGGACTCTGCAGCAAGAAGGTTCCTAGGAGCCAGCTGGGGCAAGGGGCTCCCTGGGGTTTCCCAGTGTGCCCAGAGTGTGAGACACGGGGGCGGGACACAGCCCCCGGCAGCTCAGAGCTCCTCCTCCTTTCAGCGGTGGAAATCCTGAATCCCTCCTTTGCCCGTGGCTGGCCACCTCCCCACAGCCCATCGCAGCACAGCCACTCTGTGGGGAGCGCAGCTTCACCCACATGAAGGGCGCTGGTTTGGGACCGCTCCCAGGGCTCAGCCTCAAACCCCGCCGCATCCGGCACCCAAAACCTCATCCTGAGTGCTGCTCTCGCTGCTGGAGCTCAGCCCCACAGGCATCTGTTCTAGGGTTTTCCCAGCCCTAATTAGTCATTAGAAACTGAGTTTCTGTGTGTCACTCCCTGGTCTCTATTGCTGCAGAAACGGTGCTGGGATCTGACCAGGGTCTGGCCAAGGGTTTTTCTCAACCACAAAGAAGAAGAAACACGTTTTGCTTTCTGTGCCCCTAAAGTGCAGAGCCTTTGTCACTACCAGGGTCACGGGGAAGGTGACAGCCCCCAGACTTGGGGCACACTCCAGCCCCGCGGCAAAGCTCAGCGGTGTCGGTGGACGGGGCTGTCAGCGCCACGCTGCACACTGCGTCTGCCCACGTGGGGACGCGTTGATCCCAGACCAGAGCCGAAATACGGCCCGGGAGCCTGCCCGGGGCCGGGGTCTGGCTCCTGCTCCGTCCCGAAAAGCTCCATCCGTCCTGCCCCTCTCCCCGCAGGCACAGGGCCCTCGTCCCGTCGTGCTGGGGGAGGCGGCAGAGTTCGGGCTTTGTCCGGGCTTCCCTCGGGGGCAGCTCAGCAGCGGCTCGGAGGCACCGCGGGCGGCAGGAGGCTCGCAGGGCTGGATGCTGCCGGAGGGGAGCCCTCCAGCACCGCCGGCCCCCTCCCCGCACATCCTCTCGGGATCCCGCCGGGCGGGAGCTGAGCCCGGGTGGCTCCGCCGGCGGGAGCAGCGCTGCCGGCAGTGCCTTGTATGGGCAAGGCCGGGACGGGCGGCCGCGCTGCTGCCCGGAGCCCGGGGCTCAGCCGGGACCCCTCGAGCATCCTTGGGCCGCCTCACCTGCGCGTCCGCCGGGGCGACGGCGCCCGGGTCCGAGGGTATTCGCCCAAGTTCGGGGGGCAGGGCCGGGGCGCTGCTCCCAGAGGAGGAGCCCTGGTGGGGGCTCTCCAGACCCTTCTCCCGCAGCCCCACCAGCGGGCGGAGTAGCCCGAGTCCCGGCTCTGCCCCGACGGCTGTCCCGGCGCTGCGCTCCCCGCCGCGGCGGGACCGGCGGGATCCCCTCGGTCAGCCCCCCACCCCAGCACCCCTCGGCGGCCGCCCCGGTACCTGGCAGGGCGCAGAGCAGGCAGCAGGCGGCGGCGAGGCGGAGCAGGGCGCGCCGCGTCCCCTCCATGCTGGGCCGATCCGCGCTGGCTCCGCCGGCGGCACCGGGGCGGCGCCGAGGCGGGGCGGGCGGGGCGGGGCGGGGCGGGCGGCACGTGGTGCAGCCCCGGCCCCGGAGCAGCGGGGAGGGGGCAGCTGCCAGCCCCGTACCGCGCATCCCCGTGTCGGACAGCGCAGCCTCGGTCCGGTCCCGATTCGGTCCCCGGCGCCCTCGGTTCGGTTCGCAGCGCCCCCAGCATCACCAGCTGGTCCCCGGCACTCCTGGCTCGGACAGGACACCCCCAGTCCCGCCTTTGTTCTGGGAATCCTTAGCCCAGGTTTGCACCACCTCATCACCCCATAGACAGTGGTTCAAGTGGCCCTAGACCAGGATCTCACCACCTCCTAATCTGGTCTTGGCAGCCCCAGTTGAGCCTGACACCCGCACTTCTGCTCCATGCAGGGTGGGAACAGCAGATGCACCCGACATGGGGCGTCATCTTGGGGCCTCCGGGTAGTTTCAGGCTGAGTCAGTGGGCACAGCCGGGTGGGTGCAGAGGTTCTCCGAGCACCCCTGGATAACTGCCCTGGCCAGGGCTCAGCCGGGTGCTCCATGTGCCATGCCTGGCTTCTCAGGGCATCCTGCAGTCCCTGGGACATCCCCTGGCTTCACATCCCTTCCAGCCTCTGGGGCCCTGGCCAGCCTCATCCAGGCACATCCAGGCTAAGCCATCCTTCAGGAAGTCTGACTGCTCTCTTCTGGCCAGTATTTCTGAAGAAGAGGGGCCCATGTTGTGGAGTGGTCTGTGCTGATCCTCTCTCACCCAGGCTGCTTTGGCAGAGGTGGGGCTGTGGGTCCCCTTCTCCATCAGATCCCTGTGCCGGCAGGGGACAGAGGAGGAAAGTGGAAATGGGTATTAAGCCAAGAGATTTTGCCTCCCTTTTTCAATATGGAATTGCTTGGTAGCTCCTGTTCTCAGTTCTGAGGTAGAAGAGAGTTGATCTGCTACAGAACTGAACATGCCTTTTACCAGCTTTATATGAAAAAGTAAAATTCAGTCTTAGGCCCTCATGGGAAATGTGTTTCTAGCTGCTCGCTACTTACTGCCAGGAAAACTAGCTGTACCATTTTCTGGCAGAGGTAATTGTGCTTGTACAAATGTCCCAGTTCTAAGGGGAATTCTTTCAAGCATATTTACAGCTATGGAGTTGGTTATGGAAGTCTTCTGTTACCCACAGAGGTTGCAGGGCTACCCAGGAGACCAAAGCTCCCTTTGCTCCAGACAGGCTTGGTCTCTCAGAGCTGCATCACCCGGGCCAGGAGCCACCTCTCACCAGCGAGGGACCAGGGCATGTCCCTGAGCAGGGCACGAGCTCCAGGGGACAATGGCACTGCTGGCTGTGCCCCCAGCTCATGATTGTGTCCAATGCCTGTGTGCTTGCCTCACTTCTCTGCTCTGGCCTCTCCCCGGAGACACCAGAACCACAAAATCCACCTCAGCTGCCTTGCAGAGGGTGGCTCGCAGTCGTCAAGGTTACCGGTCCCTGTGCTTTAATTAAGCACACAGGCACTGCACGGGGTATTTTCAACAGCTAGGGGAAAGGAGGAAGGGGCGCTGGCAGTCCTCAGAGGGGCTGGTGAGCGTCACCATAAATCTGGGCAGATGAGACCCCCTGCAGGTCACTGCTGTTATTTAGCTGATCTCCACACTCGTCAGGGTTATTATGAACACACTAATGAGGTACCTTTGGCTCCCCATAGCAAGGAAGGAGCAATTGGGAGCAAGAAAAGGGACAACATCTGTGTGATAATGTCTTTGAGATGTTACTGCTGATGTCCCACCCTGGAGAAGGCAGCAGAAAGAAGGGGAACTTTAACATCCCACTGGTACACTGCCACTTTCTCATGGAATGAGCAAAACCATTCCCCTTAGACAGCAGGCAGCAGCCCCCCATGTCTGTGTAGGCTCTTGGCTTGTTCTTGAGTAAGACTGAAAACACTCTTTCAAGCCCTAGCAGCATCTAGATCAGACAGATCTGGGTAGCACTGGGAGTTGAGGCCTTAGAATAACTTTTGAAAGAAAGTTTTGTGCTCAAAAACCACAACATCAACTTCTGCCATTGTCACACCTCCCTCTTGCAGTGGCTCTATCCAGCTCCCATCCTTTTTTTCCTGGCTGCCAGCCAAGCTGTGGAGCAGACCAGAGATGATAATGTTGGTTATAGTAATTTAATAGGAAGAAGCAGATAATAGAAAAATAAGTGAATAGAAAATAGTGGCAGCAAAAGAGCTGAGGGGAATTAAGGGCACAGGCAGGAGGGATGGAGGTGCTGGCCCTGGGAAGGACAAGTGAACTCAGTCCTTGGGCTGTGCCCTCCAGCCCAGGGTATGACACAGGCTGAGTGTCCCCTGAGGGAGCAGAGCTTTGGCCTCGCTGCCACCATCACCTGCAGCCCCCAGAATCTGGAGAGTGATCACCAGCCCAGGGCAGAGTGATTGCAGCAGTGGAGTCCTGAGCAGAGGGATGCTCTGGCCATGTGGGTGCTTCACCTGGGCTCATGTAAATCATCCCATTTCTTGTACTTTGGCCTCTCTCCCTCTGCCCTTTGCAGGGGCACTGGGAGCATGGCTGGTGCACATCTCAGCCTGGCCTTGCAGAGCCCAGCAGATCCCAGCCTGCCCCCTGTCCCCTTGAGGGGATGGGGCATGATTATGATGGTCTTGGCCCAGGTATCATCCCTAAACAGCTGCTTTCATCCTCCAGGAGCTCTTCAGTGCAGAATGAGGAGAGGGCCTGCTCTCCAAGGAAGACAGCTTGGCACTTGTAGGGATTTTCAATTCTTAAGGAAGCTGGAAGTCAACTGACTGGAGCAGAAGAGCTAATCATTGAGTGAGTCATTCCCCCTCCCAAAGCTGAAACATTAAACCAGTTTTTTTTTTATGAAAGGCAAATTAAATCCCACAAGTCAGAAGCCAAGAAAAGAGAATTTATCAAAGAGCAGAAGATGCCACTGTGAGACTTGCAGGCAGACAGAGGGAGCATTTGCTCAGCAGCCCAGGATATTACATCTCCTGTGCCTCTCCTCCAATGTGAGGAGCACTGCCATTCATCTATTTTTAATAACAATGACGCAGGCAGTAAACCTGACTTCAAGGCTGGAATATCATCTTCTTCCCTCTGCATATCTGTCCTGACTCATCTTCTGTTCCAAGAGCTCTCCACAGCTTGGTAGCCCAGCAAAGGAAGAAAGGAAGAACAGAATTGAAAAAAAAAAAACAAACCAAAAACCGTGGATCAGAGAGCAAAGCATAAGAGTTAGAGACTCATTCTGGGCAAGGAACAATTAACCCTGTGACTTCACTGGCTCAGGGAGCCAGGGAAAATTAAGGGTCTGGGGAACTTAAATGTATCTGGAGGCAGGCTGATCAGAGAGTGGGATCTCTCAGAGAGCTGAGCAAGGATCTGGTAGCATCTGGGTGCTTGTAGGTCTTGCAGCTCTGCAAAAAGGGCTGGAGAAAGCAGGGGCAGAGCTAAAGGTGCCCAGGCCTGGGGTGGCTGGTGGGGGGGACAAGCTGAAGTGGCAGAGGTCTCCAATTTCAGTGCCACAAAAGGGAAAAATCTCTTCACTCTTGTATCTGCAGAGATAAGCAGTGAGTGCAAGTGTGAGGAGCATAACCAGAGGAGAGGCTGCTGTGCAGCCAGAGGACACAAAAAGCTGTGCTTTCATCCCAGAGATAACCTGCCTTAGCTGGGGAGTGAGGACAGCACACCAGGCAATGCAGAAACCCTTTTGTGCCTCAATGTGAGGCAGGAGAGGTGGGACTGATGGTCTTTGGGCTGTTGGCCTTGTTCTTCACAGGACTGTGTGGCCTCTTTCAGCATCCACCATGGCCCAAGATAGTGCAAATCTGTATTTCTGCCCTTTAGTGGGTGAATACAAAGCTAATACAGCTTCATCAGATGTTTAAAGTTTCCCCCTTCAAAACTGGTACTCAGACATCTCAAAAGTTCAGATGCTGCTGAGAGAAGCCAGGCCTGCCCTGAGTGTTGGGGTCTCACCCTTTGCTCCTCAGATCCCAAGGGCTGGGGCATGGTGTGATGGGCTCTACCCAGGGCTCAAGCAAGGCACAGTGACACAGGGTCAGTCCTGGCTCCTTGTCCCAGTGTTTGCACAGCCTCATGGCTGGGAGCACCCCAGAGCAGGCAGGAGCCAGCTGGTGAGCTCAGTGCCACTCCACAAGCAGGGCAGCACCAGGAGCTCGGTGACAGCCATGCCACAGCAGCGAGCCAGGGCAGGCAGGCTCTGCATTGCAGCCAAGGCAGCAGATGGCCCTGCTGAGCAGGCAGGGCAGCACAGGGCTGCAGCACCAGTGCCAGTACAGGAGCTGTCAGTTTGGGCACATCCATCTGCCCTAGAACAATCCCTGTCCAGTTCCCCAGGCAGGGTGTCTGGTGCTGGGCCAGGCCCCTGGAAGAGGAGCATGGGAGATGCTCTGACATTCCCATGGTTGCCAGGTCTCCTGCAGAGATGTGTGGTGGTGGGGTTGGGCTGACATGGAGCAGGCTTTGAGCACAAGGGCACACTGGCCACCTCCTCTGCACCAGTGGTGAGACAGAATTGTTAACCCAGAATTGTTAACCCAGCTGGGCAGAGGGCGGGTTTATCCTTGTGCAGAGGACAGCGTGCAGGCTGCCCCACAGAGCCCTCCTTGCTGCCAGGAGCATGGGTATGACAAGGCAAGGGGCAGGGGGGCAGAGCACAGCCCCAGCTGTGCCTTCCCCTGCTCAGAGTAGCAGGAAATGCCCTCTTGCCTACCAGCAAACTCTCTGTTCTGCAAAGGCCACCTGCAAGGCTGGCTGAGGGAGGCACATGTGGGACAATGTTCCTCCCAGGGAACCCATAAAAATGGTTTTCAAAATCTAGGGGTTTGGTGTGTGACTGGAAACCTAAAGGTATAATTTTTTCATGGCTGCTCTGTTAAATGTCCACCTAGTACAGGAGCTAGAAAAGGACCTATGTTGGCATTAATCAAGAGAAAATTCCTGGAATTTCCATGGGGACTCTCTCTTCCAGCTCCTGTGACATGATTTCAGATCTCCACAGGAGTAAATCAGAGCAGAATTTGACCAGTCCTACCCAAAGATGGTTTTTCTTGACAGGTTTCATTACAGAAAGTATTTAATGGGTTAAATCACTAAAGTGCCCAATCTCATCACAATACTGTGAGGTCAAACCACCGTCTCAGTCCCTTGGCAGGGAAGAGAGACAGTCCCTGTCGTGTGACACTTGTTTAATTTTGGAGCCCACAGAACCTCTGCTGGGGAAGACACCAGCTCTGCTGCAGTGGGGGCAAATTTACATGGATTCCTTGCATCAGCTTTCTTCTTGGGAAGGAGAAATCTCCCAAACCTCTCTCCTCCGGGGCATTTGCAGATCCCGGAGGAAGGGAGTTCCCCCTTCTGCCTGCTCTCACCCACCTTCTCCTGTCTGCTTTTATGTCCAGCCAGGAGTGAACCCTGTGTTTTTTTCTGCTTTTAAAACACGACTTGTTGTTGAGATGAAGCCACAGGAGGGCTCATAAGATGATTTATTTCCCTCTCTAAACAAGACTCAGTCACGTCACGAGTCACAGGACCTCTCGCAATGTTACATGAAACAATGTGAGCGTTTCCAACCCAGGTTCAGCTTCCCTGGATCTCTCTGGTGTGTTTTAGTGATGTGCTTTGCACCAGTGTTTATTCCTGGATATTACCAGTAAGACATTCGCAGCCCCAAAAGCAGGAATTACACATATCTTGCTTGGGAAACGAAAAGGAGGTAAATTGTTTGATGGGAAACAGGGGAATGATAATTAATTTGCGCAATTCTGGGATCAGTTCCTAAAAAGAGCGGTAATGAAAACTACCAGCAGATGTCATCTTAAAGCCAACTAAGAGCTTCCCAAGCAGCAGGAATGAGGATATCAGGGAGATACTGTTTTTTTTTTTAAAGAGGATACAAAGTCGCAGGATCACTGGACCATGACAGGAAGGACCCCAGAGCTGACTTTACAAATTCTTGCTGAGATAAATCCCAGCAAAATATGAAGCATTGAAATTTAATTTATTAAAAAAAAAAAAAAGTTCTAAAGAAAAAATCTTGCTAAAATCCTCTATTCTGAGACTCAATTCTGCTTGAATATAGAGAAAAGAGACTGATGGATTTGAGTAGTTCCATCTGCTTTGTCACTCTCTAAAATATGATGGATGTAATAATATTTTTAATGGCTTAATTACCAAAGCTTGCTGCACCCTGTGTTTGAGTTGTCATTAGAATAGGTGTTTGCAGGTGGTTGATATTTAACATTTGTGAGCGTGGGAAAATTTCCTGTGAAGGAAATCCTGCAGGAAATTAAGAAAACAAGACATTTTTTGCCCACACCAAAGTACTTTCAACCTGTTACCTGTGCAAAGATAATAATAGCTTTTGTAGGTGAACATATGGACAAAATTTCACTGTAGACTCTTGGTTGAAATTCTGAGACTAAATTTAATCAAGGCATTGCAGAATAGAGAGATTTTAATCCAGCTGTAAGGAAAGGTCTCTGTTCAGTATTTAGAGCTGGTGCTAATGTGTCCAACGTCAAACTCCCTCAAGCACATTTTCAATCATGCTGAAAAGACTAGATGTAAAATTATTTATGAACAATAATGAGAAAACTTATTACCAATATGGTACAGCAAAGCTGAGTGACACATTCTTGCCCAAGACCCTTTTTAGTCACAACTTTTCTGGTTTTTAACTCTTTGGGCTTTGGTTATTCTATCCATAACTGTATAGTAAATGAATTTTGTTTGTGGAAGAGTTTCAGTAAAAATAGCTCAGCCTCTGCCAAAGATGAGGTCAGGGAAAAAGTCAACCTCTCGCCAATGTAAACCAAAACCAAATCCCCCTCACAAATGTTTAATGAGATGTTTTAGTCCTGTCATGCTTTGGAATGGATACTTGGAATCCAGCAGTCGATCACAGCAGGAAGAAAGGTGTCTTTTTCCATACCTGTTACAGGCTGCCTACATGTGGATAAGTGCTAATTTGAAAAATAGCAGTTTGTATGTGAAAAATCCCAGGTTTATTTCATCCTGGCAGCCGAACCCCCAGAATATGTGAGCTGGATTAAGCAGGTTCCAGGCGGGGACCGGGGAGACAGAGCCGTGTGACCGACCCCAGGAGCGGGGGCAGACAGATGGGAAAAACCGGAGGAGTAAAGGCTGAAGCTGCACATCCTGGAGAGAGGAGGAGACGGGAGCAAGGGATGGGGAAACCCAGCAGGGGACGGGCAGTAAGGGGCAATAACAGCAGGGCTGCCACCATGGAGCCCAGCCGAGGCCACCGCGGGCCGCCTGCGAGGGGCTCAAGGAGGGGATGGGACCGGGACCGGGACCAGGACCAGGACCGGGACCAGGACCCGATTCGGGACACACGACTGCCCGCCCCGTTGACAGGTTCAGCCACCGTCGCTAAAAGCACACGGTGATTGGTTATTGCGCCCGCCCATCACTGCCCGTTCCGCTTTCCTACTGGCTGATTCTTTTATTTATAACCCGCCCTCAGGAGCTGGCCAATCAGAGCGAGGCGCCCATAGCAACGCCCCCTCTTCTTCCTGCCTCTGTCTCCCGCGCGTCTCTCGGGAGTTGTTGTTGCTTCTGTGATTGGTCAGACAGCGTGTCGCTCAAGCGCCCACGACCAATTGGAAAGGGGCATTCACGCAGTCTACCTGCGAATCCCTCCGCCCGGTTTTCTTTTCCCATTGGTCAACAGGCACTGTCCATCACACTTCACCTGGGGCCGATTGGCTGCTGGGGAGGGGCGGCTCCCGGCCGGTTCCCGCCCCGGCGCTGTGGGCGGTGGCGCTCGCGAGGAGGAGGAGGAGGAGGCGGAGCCGGCGGTCGCGGCCCCGGGTCCCGCAGCCGGGCTCCCGCCTCACATGGGGCCCCCGCGCCGGCCGCAGCGGCGGGGCGGACCCGCGCCGGGGTGCTGAGGGGCCGCGGCTGCGGGATGCGGCCATGAAAGCCCGCGCCGCCCGCGGGCCCTGCAGGCGCCGCCGCTCAGGTAACGGCCGGCGCGGGGGCGGCGCGGGGCAGGTCCGGGCGGGTCGGCGGCGGGGAGCGGGGCCGCTCCCGGGAAGGGGCTCCCTGCCGGCACGGGGGTCTCGCCGCCCTGAGGTGAGCGGGGCGTGCCGGGGAGCAGGTGCGCGGAGCAGGAGAGGGGCGGCGGGAAAGCCGCGCTCTGCTCCGGGGACAAGGGTCTGGCGGCGCCCGGCGCGGATCTTTGCCCGGCCGGGATCGCCTTGGAAATGTTCGCTCTGCCAAGGGGTGCGAGGGCTTGGCTCGGCTTTTACTGTTTGAGTGCAGCCCTGTAAGGATACGTGAATCACGCGTTAATGACAGGCTCGAGTGTCCGGGTGTATGTGCGAATAGGTTTGCCTTATGGCCTTCAGGTGAGACGTGCTATATAAATGTGGGTGGTCACTCCTAATGTTGTGTTCCTTGGAGGGTCTGGAAGGTTTTTGCTTCAAGTACGGGGGACTTTCCCCTTGTGTGTTCCTGTAAGTGGTGCTGTAACAGTTGAAAGCTACAATTTCAAGAGTAATGAATTGAATTGGGAAGAATACTGAGTTGAATTTTATTGAAACCTTTCTGTTTGCCTCTCTAAAAAAAGCAACAGCTAACATTTAGGTTAGTTTATGAGAAGCCTTTGTGCTTCGATTTTTTTTTTTTTGGTCGTTGTTGTTTTATTTTTTAATAGAGATCAGAGTTCTACCATATTTTATTGTCTGCAAAATCAACAGACTTATAGTTCCATGGGCTTAATTAGGCAGTGGAATTTGCAACCTAAGATAAGAATTTTTATGAGAAACTCTGACGTGCCATGTGGACTAGTCATAAACCTTTCCATTTAGTCATCATCCTTGGAAATTATTGTTGCATGCCAATAAAAATGTCATTTTCTGATTCTTGCAGTGTTCAGCTGTAGACATGGCTGAGTAATTCCATTGTCCATTTTGGTTTGTGTAAAACTTTCCTGCAGAACGAGTAGTTTACACTGAAGGCAAAGGTGTGTTCCCTATACCTGGTGGCAGGTGTGTCCTCTCCTGTGTTTTTTGCTTTGATTTGTTGTGTGGCTTTTTATTAGGATGAACAGCTGGCAGCTGGGACCAGGCACAAATTAGGGCTACAGAGCAAGGCTTGCTTCAGTTCTTCATATTTTTGTGACTGTGGAAGGACAGAGTTAGTTCACAAGAGCTGCCCTGGTGGCACAGGCCTCCTGTAACTTAGTTATACCCTCTGACTCCAGATATTTGCTTTTGCCATTGTAATCCTTTATGCAAATAATTTCATGGACTCATGAAAGAAATGGAAGTTTGAAGGAGGGGTCTGTTGCTTCTGTATCTGCTGCAGAAAAGAATGAAGCTTGTGGCTCACTTGCATCATAGGTTCCCTTTCTGTATTTTTCCTGTAGCAGACACCCGTGCGTTTGCACAATGGCAGAACTCTTTGCTGTGTCCTTGCAGTGTGGCATCTGCAAGCTGGCACAAAAATGAGAGCTCTGCTAGGCAAGATCCAAAAAAGGTCAGTGTTCATAATTTTTCCTTAGAGCCCTTTTCTGCTTATTAGTTCCCTAACATATTCATTTGGAGCTGTGTGTTCTTCAGTAAGTCCATCTAATAATCAGCAACTGTATCACAGCGGCTCCATCTGTTGTCTGTTGCCAAGTCCTCTTTCTGACTTAGATTGTAAGCTTCTTTTCATATGATCCTGTCACTTTTTGTTAAGTTGAACACATTGCTGGTAGTGGCTAAACCACTTTCTGGTGTGGTTGTGCTGTTGGTTGCACGGGAGAAATGGAGCAGCTTTTGCAGCCAGCAGTGGAGCTGGTTGAAATAACTTTGCTTTTGATGGCTGACCTGGTGCACTCCAGGTCCATGCTATGAGTTATGTGTTTTCCATTGCACAGGAGCTTCACATTGGTGTGTAAACACCAGCAGACATCAGTGTCTGCAGTACCTTGAGAACAACGGGTTTGGGAAGCCCTGTTCTCACTGGAGAAAGTCATGAATTATTGAAAACCAAGCTACTATTCCATTTGTGCAGTAAACAAGGTACTCGGTGTTTCACTGTAAGGTGCAGCCAGTAACACAGCCCTGTGCTTAGTGAGGGTAGCCCACAGAATGTCTTCAGTATTTGTGGAGATGGTGCTTTAAGCAGGAAAATACAAATATTGACTGCCTTGTGTGGGGTGCATAAATATCAGATTGTGTCCCAGAGATGTCAGTCAGGTATGGAATTCAGCCTGTTGACTTTGTCTTCATCCCTCTGTCAGGCATTCGTGTTCTCTTCCCTTTGCTGTTCTGGATTGTCTCACTGGCTGCATTGAAACAGCAAAAGTTGTTTCCAGCCTCATGTGAAACCCTCAGTGCTGGCAGAGCTGTCAGCCCTCACTGCAAACCCAGCACAGAGGCTGGGGGGAATTCCTAGATTGAGATGTTACAATACCTGCTGGTATTAGAAGGCTTTGATTCCCTTTCTTTTTATTAAGAGCTCAGCAAATGTCAGCCTGCTGACACCTGGAAGGCATGAGCAGCTTCTCAGTGTCTCTGCTGGGCTCTGTTTTGTTAAGCAAACATAATGTATTAAAATTATCCATTTGAAGCAGCAGCTGTGTCTTGTACATGATCTACTTGAGTGCTGATGTAACTCCAGTGATGCTCTGTCCCCAGGCTGGAGCCTGTCTGCACTGTGTGTGACTGAAACCAGGCTAGGACAGGAGTGGATTGTTGCAAGGTCCTTAGCAGAGCTTCAGTTTTGTATTGTAGTTGGACCCTAGAAAATGCTGGTAATTACACTGTGGGCATAAGGATCAAGTAGTTTTCTGTTTGTGAGTTTTTAATATTCTCCCTCAGTTATATTTGCCTTCTAAATATGTGCTAGAAATTATGCCTGTGCCTGCTGAAAATATTTTTAAACCTACAACCTTGGCCCTGAATCCTGAGCTCTGCTGTAATAGCTGGTCTCTCTTACTAATTTCAAACTTGGCTAGAGTCACAAAATAAATGAACTGTTTGTTTCAGCTTAGCCTCTCGTGGAGGTTTGTTTGCATTATAAAACCATGATGCAGTTCAGCAGACTTCCAGTTTCTGGAGTGGTGCAGTAGGGCTAATGCAGGTCTCTTCTGAGGAATGTCAGTTCTAGTTTGCAGGAAGCTCATGCTTTGACAGTACTGGCTAGAGCTGGGAATTATCCTGCACAGGGGAGATGAAATGAAAGCAAAATGTCATGGAAGTGAAAATAGAAAGTATTGGGATTTTGATGTTCAAATGCACTGTTGTAGCTAAGGCTGTAAATTGAACATAAAGACTTGTCCCATAAAGTATTCAAAAAGAGTTCAGGTTCAGGATGAGCTGGGCCAAACATAACCCAAGCTCTGGTATTTGTAGCTGCCTCATCTGTAAATATTTGGTATTGTCTTCCTCTTGAGGACAAGAAGCTAAGGTATGGACAAACCAAGGAACTTTTCTCTGTTAGGAGAGCAGGTGACAGCAGCTGAGAACAAAATTGTTGAGTGCCTGGTTCTCTTTACCTGTTCAGTTGAAATTCTTTGCTTTCATTTTTAAGCATTTTTTCCTTGTTTTTATTTTTTTTCCTCCAGGCTAAGGACCTCAGTCAATTCAGTCTTTGGAAAAGTTCATTCTTTACATTTCTTTGAAGCCCTTCTGAAATTTGCACAGTACTACAGTGAAGTCTTCTTCCCCCCTGAGTTATTATTTTGTGGAGTGACACTTGCCAGCATCATTCCTTTAATTCCTTTATGTTTTTGTAGTGCTGGCTGTTGAAGCTTCATCAGACTACAACTTTAAATAGTTAACTCTTGGCAAATGACTTTTATCAAAGCTTTGGCATCTTGTTCTTCAGCAAAAACCTTTTCAAATGAATAACATGCTTCTGCCAGATTTATTGCTTTCCAGGCTGAGTGCCTAGTGACAGTCTCTGTGTCTAAAAATGGTTGTTGTTATTAGGGCCATCTTTTAGGAAATTGTGAGTTTGACATTTGAGTGCAAATATGCACATATTTATAAAGATACTGGGGACAGAAAACCTCTTAGCGATGAGTTGAAATGTTTTTTGGAAGGATCTTGTTTTATACCCTGAGGTATAAAAGGGATGCTGCTGAAGTTGAGGAGCCTTACCCATTTTTATATCTGTGAAATATAAAATGTTAATTACTGGCTAATTATGCCACCTGTTAGTTTGACACGGATGTTTAGGGTGTAACTTGATGTGCTCTTGTGGGGTTTCCATCTTTAAATAATTGCAGGCTCTGGCACTGCTTTTGAAAGGTAAATCTCTAATTAACCCAACTAATGCTGATAATAGTTGTATTTATAGTAATTTCTATGATTAAACAATCAAGGCATTCATTCAGTGAAGAAACTGATTTTAATATAATATTAATATGGATTTTTTTTTTCCTTCAAGGTGTGTGTTGGTAAGCAAAGAAATTAAAATGTAGTAGGGCATGAAATGTTCTGAAATTATGCTTTTTAGAAATGTGAGAAATGGCTGAATAGGGCAGATATGCATTTTGAGAGGTGAATTTTAGAATTACTTTGTTCTTGGCATTTTTCCTGAATAAGGGTGTCAGAAAAATTGTTCTGGAAGCTAAATATTTATTAGCAAATGTGTTTTCTAGTGTGTAGTGTCTTTTAACTGTCTCTTGAGCACACCTTAAGAGTTTTTAAGCCGAACCTTAATATGAAAAAACCACCCAACAACCTTTTAGTTGGTTACAGGATTTACAGGATAGTCTTGGATTCTGTTCAGTGCACTTTAATTAACCATACAAGGTAGTAAATTAAAGTACCTCAGACTGACTTGACAGTCAATTAAACCTTGGTTGATTTCATTGAGAATGTGATCATTAGTGTAATTGGCCAAAATGACAGGAGGCCCACTTGGAATTGTGCCCACTTGAAATTTTCCTCTAATTCTGTGTATGCAGTCCTGGGCAAGATAATGGAGCTGTATCCTAATATTTTCCAAGGATTTTGTGTAGCTGTCTGGAAAGGTAAACTCTAGCAGGCAAAAATGAAGGAATGGGTTACTTGGGAATCCAGATGGCAAAACCTTTTGGGGTTTTCTTTTGTGTGAAGTACAGTGAATTGCTTCTCTCATTGTGGAATTTGTGCAGAGTTTTGCAAAGTTCACCATGTGATTTCAATCAAAAGGATGTGTATATGTGTACACATGTGAGGGAGATTTTTTCCTTTGTTAAATAGATGTAGAAACTGTTGAGGCCATCTTTTGTTAATGGTGTCTGGACACTTAAGAGATTTAGGCTCCTCTTGTTTAATACTCATCTGACTTGGTCTGTCTTCCTCTAGTTAAAACAACAGCAGTCTTTCCTATTTTATTTTTTTCATCTTGCTTTGCCTGAGAACTTCTAGTCTTTAGTTTGCTGGGTTGCAGTGTAGATGTGTTTTCTCACTGGATTTACTCTCAGGTTCTGCACTTTCTGTGGGGTGGTGATCCTGGGGTACCCTGGGGTACTGGGTTGTCAGGTTGTGCATTTCTGGGGGCAAATGTTTGCCTCCTTCCATGGAAACTGTCTGGTGCATGTGGGTGCTACTCTGATGGAAATAAGTACTAAAAAATTGTTTTTCCAATTACAGTAGGTTTTCTGGTCAGTCTTCAAAGATGGCATCTTCTGATCCAAAAAATTGTTATTACCATGGTTTCCTCTGTCTGTTCTCCTTCCATAGACAGTTCTTTCTTTATCTCTGTGAAAAGTAACCAAAATATAGCTTGTCCTTTTCAGATGAAAAGGAAATATTTAAGTGGGCCTTGGAAACTCCCAGGCATCTTGTCTGTAGCTGAGGAGATTCTCTGGGCTATTTCTCTCAGGCTTTATCTTCCTGTGGTGCTTCTGTGCCTTTGTCAGACCCTCAAGGCTCCTGAGTCAAGAATATGAGATCACAAACTGGATCCTGATCTGCTGTGTGCCAGTTGGCCACTGGAATCTGAAAAGGGCAGTAAGGTTAGGCATGTGGGAGTCTGCATACAAAATTCTGTAGGGAAACCAAGATGTGGGATTTGATAGAGATGAAATTTTCATATTCATGCCTTGGTGAGAGTCCCTTATACCCACTGACATCCATTTAGAGAGGTGTTAAGATGTTTGAAATAAACACCCTTCTTTTTTGGAGCGGACAAGCCCCAATGAATTCCAGCCAGTCCAGCAGAGCTGATTTCTGACAGCAGGGGAGGGCTCTGTGTGTGTGCCTGATGTGCTGGCACTGAGCATCTCTGAAAGATACACTGCATGCAGAACATGGCTATGGCAGCACTCTGTGTTTTCAGAGGACAGCTGCTGTGCCTCTGTTGCTGAGATGCTTTTCAAATGTCCTGCATTGTTCATCTTTGTAAATAGAAGTGTAATTGCCTGCTCTGTGGTTATTTTCCCCACCTTTTTAAAAAATTATTTTATTGCTTCCTTCCCTTCTCTCTAGTTTTTCATTCACCCTTGAGGAAAAAAAGGTATCCTCTTTGTGACTGCTCACTTTGTTCAGGCTTTATAGGTGTCGCTAAATTGCTGTAAATGAACAGTGAAGTTTGGAGTACATGAATAACCTCCTAAGTCTAAGGTTGAAAGAAAAAAAATTAAAATACCTGTATTTTATAGTTAAAGTTTTAAAATACCAGTATTAAAATACCTGTCAGGCTTGCCAGTCCAAGCTGAATTTGATGGGCTCCAGAGTCATCCTGATTACTTCATCATCCTCTTAAAAAGAGAAAAAATTATTAGTCCCCCTCCTTTTTTCCCCCCTTTTCTCCTACTTGGTAAATGTAGCTTGTTTCCTGTGTTTTCAGTTGAACTGAAATTAATATAGCTTTAAAAAATATCTTTGTGAGGAAAATTTGTCTGGCAGATTGTTATAAGAATACTTTGAAGCAGGATTGTTTGGGTTTTTTTTTTTTTTTAATTAATTTGGGAGATAGGTGTATATCAGTGGGTATAACTTTGTGTTCCTACCAGGTAAGGAATTGATCTTGGAACTCATATCTCATAAATGGAAGCTTTAAAAACAAGCTTTTGATGTTTCAAGTGAATAACTTTCCTTATGTTGATTGAAAATATTTAAAAAGGCTTTTTATAGTTGGAGGTTCCTTGGTCACTGGGGGATCAAGGGATCTGAAAATGAAATAGTTTCTTGCTGTAGCAGTAGATTGGTCACCAGCTACAACTGAAGTAGAATAAAATGTTGCATTTTTTGGGTTTCCTCGGCTCCCTTCCTTGCTGTAGCAACCAGAATTTAAGTAAAAAAGAAAGGGTTGCAGGAAGGGAATGAAAGTTGTTTGTTGCCAGGTAAATTTTGAGTTCCAAGCCTATTTGTCTCAGAATAGCCAGAGCATAGGATATTTCCATGAATCTAAAGGAAAAGTTCATTAGGTTTCTGTTTTTACTGTTAATGTGTGGTGGTTTGTTTTATTTCTTTGGTTTTTGTGCTCCTGCTTGGATATCTTTGTTCTTACTCTCTTAAATGGGTGTGAGCTTTATTGGAGTCCTATCAAACTTACTAGATACCTTCACTATAATGGTAATCTCTATTTTTTTGTATTTCAGGACCCAACAAGAGTAGAGAAGACAGCACATTACCTAAGATGTGAGAAGTCCCCCCACAGTGAAATAAAATCTTGTTTTCAAAATGGACCGAAGTAAGCGGAATTCAATAGCAGGATTTCCACCACGCCTGGAGCGCGCTGAAGACTTTGACAGCAGCTCTGGAGAAGGGACTGCATCCCAGCTGGGGAGAGTTTGTACCTCTTCATACAGAGCCCTGATAAGTGCCTTTTCCAGACTTACTCGTCTTGATGATTTCACATGTGAGAAAATTGGCTCTGGTTTCTTCTCTGAGGTGTTCAAGGTGTGTGTTTAGTTTTTTTTTTCCTCTCAGTGTTGGTTACTTCATGTTTGATGGTGAGAATGTACAAGACTGTCAGGCAAAGTGCTTTCCACTGAAGTCAAATGGTAGTCCTTGTATTTGCTTCACTCAAAATGGGTCAGTGATGAAGAACTTTCAGGCTCCAAATATTTCTTTAATCACTCTTTCAGCTGTTTTTTTGTCACTTATAATTTATTTGAGGAGTTGCAGAGCTTTTTGGGAGAAAGAGAAAAAGCTAAAAATAATTGCTTTATTTTTTGACCTCTCCCATGTCTTTTTGCATTCATGTAGTGTTAAATGTGGCTGTTGATTCTCCCATATGTAAGTGTAAATGTCTTTAATTTAGCTGGTTTCTGGGTTTTGTGGGATAGTACACATTCCTTTGGTAGTCTTTGCCTCACAACACTTAGATGCATGTGTTAAGGAGTTCCATACATGGTTGCTGAGTTTGGAACCACAGATTTTATTGCACTGAAATTGCAATACAATAAACTGCTCTTCTGTATTTCTTTTGATGCTTATGCCACACTTCTAGCTCAAATAATCAGAGATTGGTTTGAAGGAAATGATATGAATAAGAAAATCTGATGTTGTCAGTGGCTTGCTGCTATGAATGTGGGACATGGAAAAGACCTTTTCAAAGCAATTTGACAAATGCAGTTTTATAGTGCTGTTAGTGTTTCTGCTTCTCTGACTGTTCTGGTAAGGTTTATTGTAGAGGAAGAGGACATGGAGTTGTCTTTCAGGCATTGAAAAAATAGTCTATTTCCTTGTTCTAGTTCCTGACTTTCCATGGAGTTACCCTCCACATTGTTTCTATTTCAGTGAAAGGGCCAGAAAACTATCTTACAGTATATTATGTCCATTTCATGACAATTCATCTGTTTTTTTTTAATTGAAGTTAAACCAAAAAACTTTTTATCCAGTTTTATTGCTGTAAATAGATACCTGCATTAGAAAATGGAAATTATTTTGATATTGCTTTAATACCCAAAGGCATTGAGATCTCCAGGTATATATTTCCTGTTGTGTAAAGGCAAGTTACTCCACAGAAGTTTTTCTGTTCAGCTAGATATATGAAATTTTAGTTTTCACTAACACAGGTTTTTAATTCTTTCAAATGGGTAGACATGAAGAACTTTATTCAGGATGTGTAGGAGACTCGGTGCAGGGCATTTCTTCATAAAGCCAGCCTTTGTAACAGTTGAAAACAAGGGTTTGTTTGGTGTTTTTTGTTTGCTTGGTTTTTGTCTTATTTTCCTGTTTGGAAAACTTTCTATAATGCATTTTGTAGCAGGTGGTTTTGTGTGAAGACATTTTCTAATGTTAAATGCTTTACAGTTCTGTCTGTTACTGGAATTCATCATTACAGTTTCTATGGTGAAGCTGCTGTGCCATGTATGGAGGTACCAATAGGCTTGGGTCGTGTCTAAATAACTAGGAAATAACAGACCTCAGTTACTTGTGAGAATTTCAGAATTCAGGTGGAGGGGAAAAGGTAGCTAAAAGTAAAGATGAATTTCCAGCATTCATAGTAATTGATTAATTTGAGAATTTGTTGACTGAGAGAAATCCCTGGCAACCAGTTTATTTTTATGTACATTAACAAGTCCTCTAATTCTTTAAAAACCTTCCCCTGCTATTCTCCTTTGCAGTGAGCTAAAGTAGACATCCCAAGGAGTTGGATTGAGTTGGTGGCATTACTGTGGGAGCTGTGGTGGTAGCCTGAGTATCTGGTGTCTGTTTTCACAGAAACAACCACAGTCCCCCTGCAGGCAGAGACTGACTGATAAACTCTTTTCTTTTGCATCAGTTTCGACCAGAGCTCTGCAGCTCTGGCACGAAGGGGTGAGGATGCATTACAACTTTATCACAGATGCAGTTCCAAAGTCATTTAAACAGGTTTCTGTTCTGCTGCTTTATCAGCCTGACCACCTCTGTCATTAATCCCGCTGTGCTGATGATCAGATTTCATGTGAGAGCCTTGATGTGCTTCCAGTAAAGAGAGCCTCGTGGCTTGCCACAGTTAAATTTCACTCTGATCTGCAGGCTCACAGCTAAATGACTGAAGTTGAGAAAAATCCAGGATAGTTCTAAACTTACTGTGTAAGTAATTTTACAGGAGCAATGAAGCCTTCCCTTTAAATGATCAAAGGTGTCTCAAAACCCACCACATCTCAGAGCTTTTTCAGTCATGTATTTGTCCATTGTTTTGTATCATACATTGGGCTCACTCAAGCGATTTAGCAAAGAATGCTTGGACTATTTTAAGGGTTTGAGATTTTTGTTTTGCTATGTAGCTGACAAATGTTTTTCAGTGATTTCTTCCCCTCTGTCTTTTTCTGTGGGAACTTCTTTTAAAGTGTAGTCTATTGTGAGGGTTAGAAGTTGCCTTCTCTTAACTTGTGAATAACAGTATGGTACAGCTCAGATGTGTATGTTAATGGTCATATATGCTATAAATGATCTCTTAACATTTCTAGTGCACCTTTATTTACAAATAAATTAAAGTCTGTGGTTTATTCAGAGTATTAAGCTAGTGTTTTGATTTTGTTAGCCATTACTATAACACTTTGAATTCATGTTCAACTGAATACCAGATGTTATGGAAACTAGTTTAGAAAAACTGAACTTTGCCAAAATATCAGCAATCTAGTTTGAAGCAGCTGACTGACCAGTGTCTGTTCTAAATTTCAATGGCAAGTGCAGCTGAGGTTTGCTTTTAAGATCAAGCTGGGCAGAGACTGTTTGTATAAATGAGCAGCCATGATCCCAAACCCTTAAACTGTTGGGAAAACCAGGTGATGAAACTGTAAGGAATTGTGGGGGAACCCAAGCATTATACTGAAATGAAGTATTGCATTAGGAAATAGTTACTATTAATTATAAAATGTGTGTTTGGAACAGCAGTCAGACTAAAATCCAGGATGATCTTCTATTCACATTTACCTTCAGCTTCAGTACTAAGTATTCAAGTTGCTGTGAATTTCCTTCAGGTGTTCTTTTTGTCTCTGCATTCTGTAGCTGACCTTTTAAGAGAAACTGGAAATACTTGTGACATTTCAGTGTTAAAAATGGACTTTCTGCAGTTTATTATTTGTGTACACATGAAAACAGGAGTCATTGATCCAATATAGAATTGTACAAGGCCAAGTATAAATACAAAGAGAGGGCATCATACTTTTGGATGTCTTAAGATGGGTGGTGGGTGCAAAAGGATCAATATCCTCAAGGTGTTTGTGCTGTATGTACTTATACTGTGAGGCTTCCTATTTGAATGCCCTGGAATGATGTTCCCCAATTCATTAATTAGTTGTTAGTCTTCATTTGTGTGGTCAAATTAATGTTCTCTGACTTTAAAAAGTGCTGGCTGATCAGGAAAGGTGTGCCTGTCCAAATACGTACCTTGTACCTGGGGCTGGGATCCTGTTTCCAGTATTTATTTAATGTCTTCAGGGTGTTTAGAGATAAGCAGCATCCAACTGTCTAATGTGAAAGGAGAAACGAGGCTGGAGCTGTGCTCACAGGTATTCTGAAGAGCACATATATAATTCTTTTTCTCAAGTACTTGTAATGCCCTTAGGATAAACTGGTAGTTCTGTCACCTCTAAACATACAAATAATAAATGATACTAGATAGTGTATCATTTATGATATTGTGTGTCATGGGCACATGGTCATGGTGGTGGGCTTGATCTCTGGAACATCTTGTTCTAGGCTGTGGGAGGTTTAAGAGATATTACTGATCTGGCTTTCCCAAAGTGACTCAATGGAAAGTTTTGTTTTTGTACTTTATGACTTCATTACCATTCAGATTAACATTTCTCTCTGTGTTTGTCTGTAATTTTGCAGGCCTTGAGGAGTCAAGTGCAGAAATGTTTAATGTCACTTTCTTCTGTTGCCTCTGACCTAGGTTTGACAGGGCTTAACTAGAATAACAGTGCAGAGTAGGAACAGAACAGTAGAGTAAGTGAGGGATTAACTCATGAGATTTCAAACCCAAAAGTTGTGAGAGCTCTCTTGACCAAAAAAAAAGGAGTATCTGTCTTGGTGGGCATGAATATCTGTATCAGGTTATACTTTGCCTATAATCTCTTATAGTTGAACTCTGTCTAAAAATAAAGGCATTATAAACTTCTCAAACAGTTAAGGCTTGGAAGAGTTACTGGGTCATTTACACACACTGCGCATCACCTGAGGTCTTTGAATTTTACCAGTAACTGGAATTTTGTCTAGAGCATATATTGACACCACATACAGCACAGGTGTACCTCCCTTCCTGGTTTTTAAACTCAGTTCTGAATTGGAGATCTCAAAGACAATACCATGCCCTAGTTTTCTCAACAATAGCATGTAAAAACCATCCTCCAGCTTTGTGTCACACTCTTATAATGCACATCACTTGTTGCTGGCATGGCACATTAGTACCTTATGTTTAGTGGGTGTGGACCTCCTGTTCTGTAGCCTTCAGTCCTTGTTTGCAATGAAGATTTGCATTTGGATATGTTGGATTTTGCTCAGATAGATTTAAGATATGAAGTGGCCTTCACTAGTTAGTGAAATAACACGAACAGGGTAATGGTCCAAATGTAAAAGTTTTGGATTTTTCCAAAGTGGCAGCTGGAAGTGGCAGCTTCCATCAGGAGGAAGGCAATGCAGAAGATTGAGGTACAGGAGACCTGGCTTGGTTCTTGAGGAGACTCCCCTGTCTTACCCTGCTTTGTCATGTCCAAGTGTATCTTCAGCTGGCCCTGGCCAGTCTGTAACATGTTGTAGGCAGTTGTGACACAGAGTCTGATGCCTTACAGAAGTCTATATATATTGCTATTGCAAAACATGTATATATTTTACTTAATCAATCTTATTACCTAAATTGAAAATTAATGTAAATCTAGGCAGGGATGATATGAGAGTTACTACAGTATCCTTAGCTAAGCCAGGCATAAGTATTTCTGCTCTGTTCTTGGCAGCTACTTTTGGCTTGTCCTTTAAACTTCCATCATAAAAGATTCTGCGCCCTCCTTTGGTGTATCCAGGCTATAATTTATTATTTTTAAATGATCCTTTTATAGATAGAACCTCCCAGTTTGAGTTGTTTCTACAGCTGGTCCTTCCTATTTGCTTATTGACTCTACTAGCAACTCATTACTGACAGAGGTTTCCATTTTCCTGTGGCATTTAGTCAGAAGAGTAACATGTCTGTGAGTGTGTGGAAGAAGGGAAGCAGATATTTGAGTAGTTATAAAAATGAGCATGCAGGGAAGGGAATGCCAGTTCATATTAAAAGGAGAATATTACTACAAATAGGACATGGAAAAAGTACAGGAAAAAAGGCAAGGGACCTGCTGCTTGGTTTTCAGCCCATGCTCAGCAAAATCCCACTGCAGTAGGTGTTGGAAAGTGTCAGAGTTTGCAGACATTTTCCTGGACTGGAATCTTTATTAACTTGTATTTTATCAGATAAACAGGCACTGCAATATTTGAACTGTCAAAGTGTTTTAAATCTAAATGTGAGTCTGTGCATTATTGCTGCTCTTTGCAGGATGGCCCTTCACCTGCTTGAGCTGGAAGGGGAGAAGCTCTGGAAAAGGGATGGTACAAATTTATTGAGAAATTGAGAAAGCATCTGGAAGAATTACTTTCCATCATCGATAAATGCTTTCCTCATACCTTCTCTATCTACAGTGATTGTCACTTTGTTTTAAGGAACAAAGTAGTAACACTGTCAATTTAAAAATTTGAAACACAACAAAAACATCTTTCTGCATAACCTGTAGATTTTCTGGTATTCAGATTAAGAGTACTCAGAGAGCAGCATTGATAATGTAAAATTTCACTGGGAATCTCAAATCTTGCTCATGCTTTTTCTTTGTCCTTATGGCTTCAGTTTCAAAGTTCTCTCACTTTGTCATGTGTTGGTTTGAACATTTGGTGAAAGGTTTGTACTGGGAAAGGATCTTATTTGCCTCTGGAATTAGCAGCCTGATCAGAGGCCTAAAAGTAAATGTCTGAACACTTAAGTGTTTTTCAAAAACTTTGTAAAACATTTGAGGTGAGATCACACAGTATCCATGGTATTTGTGGTACTATTTGATAGGCTTAAAAGATACTTCATTTAAATTATTCTATTAAGTATTAAATTTCAATTTTTAGGCTTTAAATACTTTTCAACATTGTATATTTGACTTTAGAAAAGTTGGAGAACACAAGATGTTAACACATGAGGACAAAGAAACAATAAAACTTGGTTTAATAAATAGAGAAGTGATTCAGTGGATGACTTTAATCTTAATGTGTTTGCTGTATAAAAGGTGTCATTACAGTGCATAAACAGACTTACAATAAGGAAATAGTTATTTGAAGGTGCTCTTCAGTGTAAAGGCAAAGGCATGATAAAGCCCCATGGCTAAAAGCTGTAATAAGAATTGGACTTATTTTAAAAAAGCATCTATGGGATGTGCCTTACCAACTAAAAAAATTCTCTTTCCTGTTGCTTTATTAGTGATATTTGTGGCCATCTTTACTAATTTTTTAGAATGTTCTTGATTAAGTTTGGTAAAGTGTTGAGGAAGTTTTAGTTTTCAGCAGTATAATACCACCAAATTTGGAAAGTCATGGTCTAGGCAAAAGGAGTTTTTAAATTGAAGAGTGGGTTTTTTTTCCTGTTGAAACTGCTGTAGCCACATCAAGTGATGTGAGATACTTCAAGGTCTACTTATGACACATAGTGGCAGAAGCCATCTTTTTAGGGTGGAAAAGGAGTAGGGAATGAGTAAGTGGATTATTGTACATTTTGGTTTTGCAGATATAATATTTGATCTTTTAGGCATGGGGAATATGCTCTGTGACTGAAAAGTGACTCCCATTTGACCAAGGCCTAACTTCCCTCCCTCAAGGTGTAGAGCCACTGTTCTTGTCCTTGCCCTTTCTGTGTGATGTGATGCCAGTTAGAAAAACAGACAGCAACCCTTCTTGTCCATCTATACCTTTTGGCCTAATTTTTTATAGGATTGAGTTTTAAGCTGAAAATCTTTTCCTTTTGCCTAGTGAAGGAAACTCACCTTGCTCAAGGTGACAGAAGTAAGTTATTGGAGGCTAAAGGTCTCTCCTGTGAAGTTATGGTGCTGAAACAAGCTACTAATTGTTAGGGAACACAGTCACTGTATTATGTAATCTGGCCAAGGAGGCTAGAATAACCCTGAAACTTCACTTCAAACTCTGGGGTTTTATTAGAGAGGTGATTCTGATCTGTTTCCTTCTGTTCTGGTTCTTGTCAGGAGTAGGAAGCTTCACCATTGTGGAACTGAGGGATAAATGCAGAACTCTTGTGAGTTGGATTTTTCTCACACTGATGTGTGAAGTATCAGTCCTTTGGAATCCTTTGGAGCCCTTCTTCCAACTGCTAAGATGATTTGTATGGTAACCACTTAACCAGACAGTTGTCTTCCTCTTGCTAATGTGGTTTTTTTTTTTTTGCTATTGAAGTGCCAAGCTGCTGTCATCCTAGTCCTTGTCACTTAATTAGCAAATGCTTTTACAGGGCATAGGCTACAGGGAGAAGTAGTAATAAATAGGCTGTGCTCCAACAGATCATTAATATAGTAATTAAAAAGCTCATCTGTGTTGTTGGTCTTTATGGATTGCACCATCGGGGCAGAATACTCACTTCCTCCCCACTTAGCAATGCTGAATTTTAATGACATTTGCATATATCTGAAGTGTAGGGCACTCTTACTTTTAGCAGAATTAAAAATGCTTTGAAATACAAGGTAGAATGGAGGGCTAACTTATATTTGCTATCTGAAAAAGTTCTGGGTTTTATTAATTTATTTTCTGTGTACAAGTCTTAAGATATGCATCTTATAATCATCTTAAAACATCAGCTGAGAAAACACTGGAATTGAAGGAGTACCAGGCTGCAGATTTAACGAAAGCCTTGTCTTTAGTAGTGGTGTTGAAATATTTTAAGAAAATTTTCAAAACTATAGTTCCATAATGCTTCTTCCTACAGTTCTGCTTGGCATCACTACAGTCAAGTCTAGAACTCTAATGAGTAACACAAAATAAAACAGGGTGAAACAGTTCTTACACTATGTTTCACTTTCTCTGATTGTGTCAGACAGCTTTTCTGTTGAATAAGGAAATATTTAGGAAATATGCTAGAACTACCCTGAAATCAACAATTTGTTTGAAGACTAAAAAGGCAGAATAAAAATCACTGAAACAAACTTGATGTAAAGAATTCTCTGTCAGAAAAAAAGGAACATATTTTAATGTAAAATTGTCCATTTGAAATGGATTTTTTACCTGCTTCAAAACCTGGCCTCTCCTCGGCCTTGCTGAAGAGCTGATCCATGGAATGCCCGAGGTAAGTCTTTGTTGCCCTCACAAATAGAGAGTGCTCACAAATTCTGTCAGCAGTAAGACAGACACTGATACTGTAACAAGTACCGTGCAATAGGAGATAACCCCCATTGGGATTTGTGTTTAGTACAGTGACTGCTGTAGTTCAGAGTCCTTTGGGCCTTTGATTTCCTCCTGTCGGACAAGTGCCAATCTGGGTATCATTGTGCAGTTTTCCCAGGGCAGAACAGGTGGCAAGATTCCCTTGGCACTGAAATGTTTGTGTGCTTTTTTGTCTTGTTTTCCATAATAATTTCTCAAGCACGGTTAAATGAGATCTGTTTAGTTTTCTCTTCTGGATGGAGATGTGCTGGGTTGGCAGCTCTGGGATTTTCTGTGTTTTGCCAGCTGGCAAACATGCACATTTGTGTAAGCTCATTCATAGCTGATACTGAGAGGCAGGTGCTGATTTACTGTTCTTCAAATAACTGTGCTGGCATAAGTCCAGTGTTAACATGACTGTGCCTAGAGAACAAGAGTGCATCACTTAAAAGCTTTGTGAGACACCTCTGAGGCACCTCTCTGGACTTTTGTTTACTGGGATTGGCACCAGGGGACAGTTAAATATATTGCAGTGGTGGATTTCACTACCTGTGCCTGGGGAGTGACTGTGATGTTAATGCATACAAATGCATATGTATTGGAATATGAATTCCAATATTACCAGGTAGATTGTGCCTGGGCCTGTCTGACCCTTGCTGCCAGGCCAAAGGCAGCAACTGTGGTGTATCACCCCAGAGACACCTTTGGCTTGCTGGACATTGCAGCTGGGCACTGAAACAAGTCCAGGCTTGGTAGGAACTCCGTTTACCTTAGGAGGGAAGGCTTCAGGCGATGGTGAGGAGGAAAAGGAGACGGATTCTGCCGGAGGGTTTATATCCAGAGCTTTATTCCATGGTTACAGAGGTCTGAATGTAGGCAACAGCTCCAACAGAATCTCGAGCACATGGTCTCATTACCTTTTTAAGCTCCCGGGGGAGAGGGAGGGAAGGGGCAGGGTCTCAGGAGGGGATGGCACCTAGACAGGCCAATGACCTCTGGGCATAGGGACATCTTTTGAACTTGACCAACCACACGACGACCTTCCTGGAATGTTAAGCCTGATTGACAGGACTCACTCAGCAAGGGGGCGAGGGGGAAGGGAGAGAGATACAGGCACATCTGGGAAGGGACTCGGAAGTCTAAAACAGGACATTACAACACACCGCAACACATATGTGTTACTGCCCAATATGAGATGTAAAAATGAAACTGCAAATTGGTGGCACTAACAAAATAGAGATGCTTACAGTCTCAGATCCATAGGGAATGCTTCTCCATAGCTCCTTAGCAGCCAGAACTTCTTCCCAATAGATGCTGAGGCCGTATCCCAAGTGTAGGAACAACTTCTCCCGTCCGTGTGCTCCCTGTGCCGGGGAGCTGCCACAGCTGCTGTCCCTCTCTGAGGCTGGCACTGCCTGGGTGCTCTGGGGTGGCTGCAGGGCCCTTGGCACCGGCAGCAGCTCTGCAAGGTGGGGGCCCTGTGTTTGCTGTCTGGTGGCGTTAGGGGTTGAGGAGAGGACAGAGCTCTGAAACATCGGCTGCAGTGATCGATCCCGAGACAGCGTTGCTTTGTCAACTAATCCGGAGCTGACGATGTGTCTCACACTGACTCACTGCTGCTGCTTTGTAACATTCACATCAGCTGCCCGCAGTTAAGTCCTGCAAATCCAATTCCTGTGCTTCCTAGCCTTTACAGGCCATGAGGAGATGTAAGAAATTGCATGGCATATTTAATTAGCTGCTTGTGTAAGAACCTAACTGTCAAGAAAAGCAGTTTCATGAAGGCTTAAATAACAAGAAATGACTTAGAATTTTTGGTTTTGGCTGTAACCTGAAAATTATTGACTGTATCAATTTATAAAAGCTGAAGTATCTTCAAGTAAGCAAAATGTGGCTTCTTCCTGCTCCCTGCTCTCTTATTTGTGGTTGTGATCAAGTTCTAAGTGCTGTGATTATAATAGCAATAGTATGTCAGTGGGCTCTGTTCTGAAAGGTGAGACAAACTTCCTTACTTTTGTATGGTAATGTTTATTTGAAAGATTATAAAGGAAATCTAAGGAAATTATTTTTGTCCCAAACAGAACTTTCAGGGCTCTCACAGAGTTTTGAAAAGAAGCCCCACAAATGTGTTTGAATACCAATGATGAGATTATTGGTGTAGTGGGGGGACTGTGTGCTCACTGCCAAACTGTTCCTATACTGTAAAAATTAGAAGATCCAATTCCTGTGTCAGGAAAACTCAGTCCAAAGTATTGATTTCTTCATAATCATCTGCAGATTATGTAAGTATCATTATCTTTTATACAGGATAAACCCATAGTAACATGGGAAATATTTAACCATAAGTATTAAAAATTAAATGGGAAAATAGGAACACAGATATGGTATCTGATTATCTATTATCCTTGGATGTTACAGCAGTCATTTGCAGATGTCAATCTTCCAGTTTTCTGGCCGGTAGATAGTATCACCCAGTTAGGTAACAAAAGAAAGGGAGTAGCATGCTCAGGGCTGCTCAGTGAGCTGAGGATAGCTAACATTGAAAATTAGGAATAAGCTCTCAATTATGAACTTCAAACTCATTATTTCTTTTTCTTCCCTGACTGTAATATTACTCAGGTATAAAGTACATGGCTGAGCTGTTTGCTGAGGCTGTGGTAAAGCAATGCTCATCCAGTGTCTGTGTTCCAGGTCCTGGATTGCCGAGGAAAGTTTATATGGTTACATTCTGCTGAGCTGGCTGCAGAATCAGTCAACTTCTCCACCCTGGGCTGTGCCTGTTTATTTCTCATCTCAAACTGTGGAACAATAGTCCTCTGAATTTGTGCTTTCTCTCAAAATAAGACTGTAGTCTCTTTTTGCCTTTATGGCTTGATTGAGATCAAGTTAATGGCAGAGGCCGAGATATGTGCACAGATTCCTATCAATAAATGGTTTGTTTAAAATAAAAGGGTGCTCTATTTTGGACCCTGGTTCTAGATTACAGTGGGCAATGAAGAAAAACAAAATACAAAAGAAAAATTTAGGGTTTTTTGGCAGACAAGTGGATTTACAAAGTATCAATGGTACTGCTGTATTACTGATTAGAAATTCACTTTAGTTTGAAAAAAAAAAAAAGGATAATTTGACCGTAGGTGTGGAATATTCTCTAGTATTGAATTGAATAGAAAAGAAATTGAATATTTCTTTGCTGAATTGGTGGTGCTCAAAGTTACTGAAGTTATCAAATTAGTACTTTTGTTTGACTAATACTGAGCTTTTGTTCTAAAGGGAAAATGGTAAAGTCTCCAGCTTTTTCTGTGTATTTCTCTCAACTCTTTTTAGCATTAGAAATTAGTAGAATCACAATAACTGCCAGACTTTAGAAAGGTTTTGGGGTTTATTTTGTGCCTAGTTTCTGTAGATCTTCTGAACCTGTGCTGAAGCTCTTGTAGCACATGCTGACTAGTTTTGTTTGGCAAAGTTTTGTTACATTTGGCATGTCTCTCTTCTTGCTGCAAGAAGTTGTAGGATAGTGACATTGTGTATTACTGCTCTGAAAACAGCCATAACCCATCTGACTCTCTGGCATCAACACAGCAGCTTACTATTATCTGAACTGGTGTATTTCTTTCAGCTTCTATTTGTCATTGCAAATTTTCCTAGTGATATGAAATTTTTGATTTGATGCAGGCATCACTGCTATGAGTATGTGTATCTGACAGTGGATACGTTTTAATGTTAAGAAAAACTTCTCAGAAAACAGTCTTATAAGCACTATAATCTGAGCTGAAGAGCAGGTTTATCTTTGCTGAAGGGAGCTTTTCCAATCAACCATAGAGTTAAGGCATTCTTCTTACATATTTGCCCTCGAGGTGTGAATATGCATCCCTGTAAGTGTGATGACTTGGTGACTTGACTTGGATAAAATACAGCTGACCCTATGTTTTTAAAAATATTTCTTCTGCTGTCACAGCAAGGAAGTAGCCTGTGTTTGAGAGAAGTTTTGTATCAGAGCCAAATTGCTGGTCTGCTTCCCTGTGAAAGAGTTTTTCCTGTCATTTGGTAGGCACTCTTATGATGAAGCTTTTTCTCTCTAACAGTGATTACTGCTTCATCTCATGTACCTCACAAGCTTTGTTAACTCAGTCAATCAAAATTAAATTGTGTAAAACTGTACTGCATGTACTGCAAATGGCCTAGAATGGTAGCTAAGGGAATGTCTTCATCTCTTATCATCAAAGAGAAAATACTTGTAAATCAAATTAAGACAGAGAAGCAAATGCCAGGGAGGTGAAATATCTGGACCAGAGGGGACTGCTTTAAAAATGGTGCTTTGGATACATGGCAGCAAAGGTGAAGGTGAAATGGCCAGATGAAGACCAAGATGTGTAGAAGAATGAACAAAAAATTGGTGTGTGTGCTAGAGCAGCAACATGATTTTATGGAGTAGGCTGTAGAAGTAAAGATCTGTAAATGTATTTAAGCAGTGAGGCTGGATGCCAGAAGGAGGGGAAGGTAAGGAAAAACTGGAAAGCAGTTAAATCAAGTTTTGGAAGAGAACTGTGACAAAATACTTCCAGCTATATAATGATGATTTGGAAAATAATGAAAATGCAATGAAAAACTAGGAGCACAGCTGAAAGCTGTGTTGGCAGATTTACAATATCAGTATTAGGAAATGTTCTTCAGATGTTTATTCCAGGGCCACCTGGAAAGGTACAGTGAACACAGATCAAAAAGGCTTTGTGAAAGATGAAATCAGGCTAGATTTCAGCTATTGCTTAAAAACACCTGCCCTTCAGTCCAGCACAAAGTGGAAGTAACATAAATGTTTGGATTTTTAGAGAACCCTGACAGATGTATATGATGTAATAGATAAATAATAATCTAAATTGTATTTAATTTTTTTAACTATAAAGAGCTTTACAGCTAAGCAGCAAGCTGAACATTAAACCCACCAATTTTTGCATGATAACCCTCATAAACTTTATATAGTGACTACTTCTCTGGAATGTGAGCCCTGCTGAATCACTATTATGAGATTTCCTTTAAATGCATCACTATTTTTTTACCTGTATCCATGACTTGTCTACTTCCTTAAGGTGTAAGGATCAGAACATGGTCTGATGTGAGCAGAACCACACAGGTAACCATAGCCAGGTCAATGTCCAAAGTGCTTTGATCCTAGGAGAATCACAGTGCAAAGGGACAGTTTAACTGCCTGTCAGCAATAAAACAGGGAGGCAATATCTGGTTGCTGTGACCTTGGAGATGGAGTCACACACATAGGTAAGCAGACTGAGAAGCTGGAAGCGTGAGCAAAGCAGCTGTAGGATTGTCAGAATGTTTCTAAGCAGAGAGCCATGATCCAGACATTGCTGAAAGGTTATTTGGTCTGATATGCAAGGAGCCATAATTAATAATAATGTCAACAGCTTTGAAAGCTTCACAGCAGCCTGCAAGTTGCATCAGTGAGAGGTTTGAATTGCATGAGTGAATCTCTGTTTATGTTGAGTATACAGGCATATGCCTGAGGCAAACTGCCTTGTAAACAAATGTTAAATTGGATCAGCAGTATTGCCAAAATATTTACTAATTTTTCTTCTGGAGTCAGGTGGTTGAAGCATGACTTCCATGCTTTTATGGCACAGAGGTGGCCTGAAAGGAGAAGGAGGATTAAAACTAAATAGTGTGCAGGCCTTTGGCAAGGCATGCCAGGAGAGACACAAATTTTTTCTAGGGTATGACTGATGGGTAAGTAGGCATGGAGGGCAGAGCTGACAGCTCCTTCCATGTTGATAATTCAGTTTGACTGAGACCTTAAAGACAGAACCCGTCAGATCCTTGTTGTCAATTTGTTCTTGCCATAGCAATGCTATTTGCCAGTTGTGCTTCAGAGGAGAGAACATGGTTAGTCTTAGGTGTATTCCAGGTGATTAACATTGTGCTCCATAATTTATAAACTGATAGTTGATTTTATTCATAATATTGAGTATTGTCCTCTTGAGAAAGATGCCCTCTCACCTCCAGTTCTGCTTCTTCTTCCTTGCTTAAAGGATGACTAATGAGAGGAAGAGTCCTCTTTCCCCCCCTCTCCCTTGGTTTGATTTGGAATTTTGCTGTTCTGTCAGATCTTGTAGAAATACATCCTCCAACATCAGAAGAATATACAGAACTTAAAATTGCTGGTGTTACTTTACTCTGTTCTTTAAGTGAAACAAAGCATAGTGCAATGTTGGGTACTATTTAGAGACCAGATAATTGGACAGACTCTGCTGCTCTATGTGTAAGAAACTCGAGAAATTTCCAAGCATGAGGAATATGATTTTATAAAACAAACAAAAGAAAACCCTACTGCCCCTGCCACCAAACCTTGTTCAGTCTCTCAAGATGGGAAAGACTGCAGGATTGCCTAAAAGAGAGGATGAAAAGTTTTCTCTTTGCAAAAGTAGCTCATTTTTCTCTGGATGTGCAGGTAGTGCTATGGACAGTCAGACCTTTGAGAAGCACTTGCTGACCACTTCTTGTTGCATATCAGACCTGAATATCCAAGAAGCATGCAGGATGCAGTGACGCAAAAAGTTACCCACCTTCTTTTCTGAGGTTTCCTTAGCTTAAGAAAAGCAATCTGAACAAGGAAAAAGGTTCTGTGATAAATTCTGCTTTTACTTCAGAGTTGAGGCAAAAGAGCAGGAAATTTTGGCATGAAACTAAATGAATTATAGGAATAGGCAAGAAATTAAGAGATAAGTGGCAGAGTTAATGAGAAGGCAAATACTGTTTAAGACCACATTCCATCTGAGTTCCTGATCACCTTCTACCTGTATTCGTTCCTTTTTGGCAGACTTTGAAACTTCTGTGTTGGTGGAAAGCTCATTTCTGTTGAGAGCATCTCTGACTGTAGGAATTAAATTACTTCAATTTTTTTCCCTGAAAACCCCAGATTACTCCACCACAACACCCAAGATTTTGTCTCAAAGGAAGTGTGTTGATTTAGCTGCTGCTGTGTATAGGTTCAAAGCATAGTCCTTTTTTCTTTATTTAAATTTACATTGTTGAAGTTTTCTGAGTCTGTGAAAACATTGTGAACTTTTCCCCCCAATGCAAGGTATTACTTCTAGTAAAACTAAGGTATAACTAAAATATGTTTTAAAAGGCTCTGCGTAGACATTGACCTGTCCAACTTAGTTTGTTCATTCAAATTGGCTGGATAAAATTAAAAGTTAATGAAAGTACACAACTGACACAAGAAACCTAGCAAGTAACAATAAACCTCATCAACTTAACATGCAATCATCCTGCTTAAAACCAATAAGCATGCCAAACAGGCAAGACAGGTTGTGTGGAGAATGATTCTACATTATCTTGTTGTAATGCATTAAAGCTGTAGTTTGACCAGTTTTATTTTAAAACCAATATTACCACAGAAAGGAGGAGTGCCATGCTTGTGAACTTGCTGTTGGTTTCTACTCAGGGCTGGTTTCTATATTCTTTTCCACCCCCTTTCCCTGATCCTTCTTGCTCTGGGATTACTGGGTGACTGTAGGTGAGGCATTTGAGGAGCTCTGTGTATAAGCAGAGGGGAAGCAGGAGGAAAAGCAGCTTTTTTTCTGCTCAGTGCCTCGATGTTGTTTATCACACTCATCTGGGATGTTTCCAGTGCTACCCTATACCTGAAACTAGGACGGCAAGAGGCAACTTAGAAGTGTTAAACCAAACACACACCTGAAACATGA